>NC_059540.1:7045000-8295000 GCF_905220415.1 Colias croceus | reverse complement strand
AGAGATTAGTAACTTTGTAAAGGTTTGCTCTACATCGGTTTGCAGCTAGATAAAAAGATGAAAGAACTTTGAATCACATCAGATTATATTATCTACATGTCGTAAGAAAAATAGATTGTTAAGCTATATTTTGCGTGACTTATTATTGCATTAATGTGCAAGCCTGCAAACTGGCAAGCATTGAACTTTAAATAGGTAATAATGATACCGAAGACACGATGAACATCAATAACCAATGTTTCGTAACTCCATCGTACGACTACTGGTTATTTCTAGGGCGTTAAACTGAGTCAGTCGTCATCCGATGCGAGTGTGCCGGCGGTCGGCACCACCCACCACTCCTGCACGCAGCGGCCGCAGTCTGCCGGCTCCAACACTCGCTAGTCTTGGTGTTGCTTTGCCACGCGGCCATCGCGTTAATACTCTTGCAACGTACACCATCGCATCATAACACGAGGATAATTCAATATACGGTACGGGTTACGTGACTTTGATGTGTTACGGTCGGCTCTATCAGTGTCTAGCAAAGTGCATTACAATAGCGGATTTCTGTGCTAAAAAGCAAAGGTTGTGTTTGCGCTGAACGAGCGAAAGCGGTCAGGTAGGCTGTGTGTTAACGAGGATCTCTCTCTATAGGTGTATTCTGGTGGTGTGTCGCAATGAAAATAAGTGGTAAAATGACGAAATCTGGTTTATAGCAAACTTAGTGAACGTGCTCATACACCTGTAAAATCGAGCACACGTGCTTATGTAAACCTGAATTTGGACGACGAAAAAGTGAGTGTTCATGTTTAATTTAATAGGTAGATATATTTTGTTTAAGACATATCATCACTTAATTAAAATAAAAGGCCTATCGCCGAATGCTAATGAAATCACATGATACAAAAACGTTTAGGTATATTTAATTGTATTGACAAAACGAGTTACACACCGGCGAAATGTGAGAGGTAAATAAATCCAACGAAACTAAGAATATTTTTGGAATGCTGTCGTCAAATTAGTAATACGTTACATCATATTATTATAATATTTACTTATGTGTAAAATGGAAATGATGTTAGCAATGCGTTTCTTACCATATTTTCTGTGTAAGCATTGCCCGTGGAGCGTGTAGTAAACTGCATCAGCATTCAGCAGTTGTTGGATATTGGCAATTTACATAATTCAGTGTGCTGTGCTGGAACATTGCTATGTTTATACATAGCGTAAAGGTTTATACCTTTGTACACTATCTTAATAATGTCTGATTTAATAAAGGGATATTGTAATCTTATTGCTAAATATCAGTATTCATAGTTGGTACGTATTCACGTACCTACGTACCCAGATGAAGATAATCATACTACCATTTACTTAGGTTGTAAAATCCTTTGAATTGTGATGTAAATAGTTTCGTTCTTTTCTTGGCATCTTCCCAGCTGTACCTATTTGCATTTGTTTACAAATATTTGGAGCAGTAACGAGATATAGCAGTCATTAAATGAGAAGTACCATTTACTTTATAGATGTAAATAAGGAAACTAGGCCACTTTTAAAAGTGGAATTAGGAATACTATATGTACATATAGGTACTATCTTTAGTATCTGATTCATAGGATAGTCATAGGGCTTATTCTCTCAGATTTTCATTGAAATCAGTTAAATATCATAAACATATTCGTTATTATTTGTTTCATACAATTATTGACGAATGTAGTAAATTAAGTTATTAAGTTAATGGAGAGAAATCTCGCGGTGCGCCGATTAACATAGGTGTTCCGCAGGGATCTATCTTAGGACCGTTTTTGTTCTTAGTATATATTAATGACCTACCTTATTATTTGCAGGATATGTGTGAAATAGTACTGTTTGCAGATGATACCTCATTAATATTTAATGTGGATAGACATGACTCAAACGTTGACGAAGTAAACTCTGCTCTTTTACGCATATCCAATTGGTTCACTGCTAATAATTTATTATTAAATGCAAAAAAAACAAATTGTGTAGAATTTATCCTTCCAAATGTAAAAAAGGTGAAAAGGGATATTATTTTAAACGGGGAGGTATTATACCCTGTGGATTCTACTGTTTTTCTTGGATTGACACTAGATGAGAAGTTACAATGGGGGGCCCATGTTGCCGCCACCGCTGCTAAGCTTAGTTCAGCTGCATATGCAGTTCGAAGAATAAGGCATCTCACCGATGTAGACACGGCTAGATTGGTTTATTTTAGCTACTTTCATAGCATTATGTCCTATGGAATTCTGCTATGGGGCAGGGCTGCAGATATTGAAACTATATTTATATTACAGAAAAGAGCCATACGCTCTATATATAATTTACGTGCTAGGGACTCACTAAGAGATCTCTTTAAGAATACTGGTATCCTCACTGTACCATCACAGTATATATTTAATAATATTTTATATATACACAAAAACGCAGACTTACACACAAGAGTAGGAGATAGACACTGTTATGGCACAAGGAACAGAAATAAAATTGAAATGCCATTTTACCGGTTAGCTAAAGTTAAAAATTCATTTATGGGTCAAGGTATACTTTTTTACAACAAAATTCCTCATAGTATTAAAGAGTTTAGTAGTGCTAAATTTAAGAATTATGTAAAAAACGTCTTAGTTCAGAGAGCCTATTACAGCATTAAGGAATATATGGAAGATAAAAACCCATGGAGGGTTGTCGCGTGAGAACCGCAGGACAGTTCTTTGGCATATTATGATGTACGGTTACTTACATATTTTGTAAAATTAAATTGTAATACTGAAATGATTTAAAAGAGCAACTATGGAGTTTCTTGCCGATTCTTCTCCATAGATACTGCTTTCCGAATCGGTGGTAAATGATAAAAATATGTATTGACGTTTCAAAAGTGCTTCTCGAAGAAGTCTAATTGAATAAATAAATGTTTGAGTTTGTTTGAGTTTGAGTTTAAGTACTTTCGCAATTTCGGCGGAAGAGGCGGGGAAAGTCGGCCGAATATCGTGGTAGAGCCATAAGTGACGAGAGGTATTTGTTGCAGAGTAAGTACTTAAGTGAGTAAACAATCCTGAACGATGACTAACATAATGTCGCGACTCTTGACGTTCGTGAAGCTCATTCAAATTGAGATTGTAAACGGTATGATGATTGGAATCTGTATTCATAAGAAAAAATGCGCATACGTGACTTGCTCCTTTCCTTTTACTGTTTTATGAGAGATAACATTTATTCCTCTGAGATTTATTGTTCTAAAAAGGCATATTTAGCTTCTTGTAAATCCTGTATACAGCTTTTCCAGTTTGTAATAAATATAACCTACATTCATAGTAGACTAAATAGACAAGGTTACCTTTGCCTTTATAAATTTATTTCTATAAAGAGGAGAAGTTTGGAAAAATTATTTCTCATTCTTAGGGTGATACTATACGAGCGGTTTTCCCGCCGCGGGAATCCGCTCGCCAAAGCTGCCGCAGACCATTAAACTACACGGGACGCGGTTTATCGCTGTTTTCTGTTCATTTGAACATCACGAACGAGCGCCAAGGTCCCGCGCCGAATGATGTAACGTAGCGGGAAACCGCCCGTGTAGTTTGGGTGATGCTATACGAGCGGTTTTCCCGCCGCGGGAATCCGCTTCTGAACCGCACTAGTCACAATTTAGAGATCGATGACAGCGTTTATCATTTTAATGACAATCATACGCATATTTTTGTGATTAATAAAATCGAATTAGATATGACATAAATGACAACTGACAACACAACTCCGTAACTATAATGAGGTAAGCTTGATGTATAATGGCAAACATACGATATTGTACCTATATTGCGAAACCAGAAGTGTTGAGAGTGCAAGACGTGAGCATGAGCCGAGATTTCAGTCGAAGAACGAGGTCAGGAAACTTCGTTATGCAGTCCAAATACTTCCGCCACATAATATGAAATAATAAACAAATTTTAGAAATTAATAACAATTAGGTATGTGGAATATTTATGCTAGATATGAAACATTATCACCTGACAAGTAGTTGCTTTATGAAGCCTTATGAAGCATACAATAAGTATAAAGGTAAGATGAAGTAAGATGCTGACAAATGAATTATAATTGACTTGTTAATAACCCTTAAAGTATTGTCATAATCTTTTAAAAACTATTCGTGGTCTCATTCCCAAGATGGCACTGGTATTATTGAAAAAAAAAAGTAATAGACCCTTTTAGTCTATTGTATATTTTATTTGGATAGATATTATATAGACAATAAACGTGATGAGATCTATATATAATAACCTTGAAATAACCTTCATTACACATTATCATTAAATCATTCAACAAAAGCAAATAAATTTATAAAACAGCAGCTTGTCAGGAAAACATGAGAATTGAGGAAATAAATGTCATAAAATTATTAGATGTGGTCTCTGAAATGACATTTTGAATTATTATTATTAAGTTGAAGAAATTTAAACCCTGTCTTGTAAATTTGCAAGAGAGATTGTTATGTGCACTTCAAAATTCGTTATTTTATTATTATACAGTACTTAACTACTTATATGATTATATAATCGTTATTTAATATCTCATAAAGTGTATTTATTCTTCTTCTTGCAGATAACATATTTTCTAATATACCGACGCCCATAACATAGAGCTACACTAATCATTACTTTTACCTGTTCCCAATTAGGTACATTATATGAGATATAGAGTGAAACACTTCAATTGGTTTTTAGCCTCTCAAACTTTATAGAGGGCATCGAGATATATGTAGTACATATATCTCGATGATAGAGGGTAGGTAGAGGGTATTCATGAATAGTAGGTATATAAGTCAAATATACACTTAAATCTTTCTTCTTCTGTAAATTATTTTAGTCTTATCTAATTCAAGTGTAAAGAATTTCAAAGATACAAGTAAATCAGGTTAATGATTAACAAATTAAACATTTCGGTGCAGTTTAAAATTAAATGCGCATTAAAAGCCGATAGGAACTTAAAATTTAAAATAAATAATCTACGAAGATAAAAGTATGTGAAAGTGCTACTAAATATAGTTGAAGTGTTGATAAGATATGAACAGGATCCGGACGTGAAGCGATATCTTTTGACTGGCCCGCGCCCGCTGCGATGAGCTTTATAGTCAGAAATGATAGAATTAGGGTTCCGTTTGCGGCTGAAACTTAATTATCTTTTAAATGCATATGTAAATGAAATCGTGAAAAAACGAATCAAAAACAACAATAGTTCGATTAATCTATACGTCTATCAGATTAACAGGGTAAGGCAGGGTTACGACCTTACCTTCTGGTAAACCGTAAAAGTGTGCCTTTTTGATAACGTGAAATTACAGACAATAGGTAAATGGCGTAAATCTGTACATTTTTGTAATATTAAAAAGAAAAAATATAATACATAGTTAGGTATATTATGTACTTCATCGATTCACCGGTTGTCTAATTAGTTAGATACATAGGTTAGTTGAATGGATGAAATAATTATTATAAGCTGTGTAGTACAGTACAATAAACAAAGTTACTTAATTTAAATACAATGTAAATAAACTGAAAAATATTTTATGTGAACTATTTTTTAGTTGACTCGCACTTGAACAATTTTTGTTAAGCGTAGGGTCAAACGTTATCACACCGGAATCGCAGCAGCCTTAACCCAACTCAGTGAACGATCGTCAAATATGAAATGCATTGAGAGACAGCAAAATAACAAGGTTTTTACGGGCTTAGCAATATGTAGCAATTATGCTACATATTTCATGGTCACTAGGAAATATTATAGATTTAAACAAAAAATATTGATGTGAGATTAAAGCGCATTAAAGATATTAATTGGATAGATATACTTACGCTATAATTATAATTTTGCTGTCGTCAATTGTCTGGAGATTTTAAACATTAACGTCAACGTACTTCCATTGCTAATCGAGATTATCAAATATGTAAATCGAAATAGGTTGGATAAAAAAGCTCAAATAGAGTTACGGAAGCAAAAAGTAAAAATATGTGACCCTCAATAACATTAACAAAAACTGTGCCATGGCAGCAATAAAGGAAAGGATAGGGCCGGGAATTTGGGGAATGTAGCATTTATATGGGAACGAAATAGGACTTAAAAAGGGCAAGGGTCGGTATGGGCAGAGTTTCTATTGAAGTTGTATGTCCTTTATAGATCTTCAATTGGCGCAAGATTTGTATGATGTCCTCCAAAATTGCAAGACGTTTGAAGGATCGTCTACCTTTTATTAGTTAGCACACAACATGTTAATTACTATTGTTTTAAAATCATTGCCTTGAATGTTTCATGATCGTCAGCTGATTAGAAATTAAAATAAGCTATGACAGTAACCGCTCATGTTTAACTCGTTTTGTTTGCCTTTTGTTTCGCACTGATGCAGATTTGCATGCGGTTTGTTATTGCTAGTGTAATAATAGAAATATATGCGAGTTTGTTTTCATTTACTATAACGTAAACCGCTCAAAGATAATGCGATGCCAACTAATGCTGTTCGAAACCCATTAATAGTTGTAGGTAAGAGTCATCCAATTTATTTATTGACAATGAAATACAATATATTATTTGCTAATTTACTGGTATAAATAAATTATCCATGTTTCCTGATGATTCACAAATCAACATGTAACTACTACATACTTTATAAGTTGGCACCTCATTACATATTTTTATATTTAAGTAATCATTCACACTTGTGTAGGTATAGCTGTTTTAATAAAAACTAAAAACCGCCTTCAAATTATCAGAACAAGACCAAATTGAATTGGTATACCAACTTTCAAATATTAATGAAGAGTACCTTCGATTTGTTCAGGATTCCATGATCAGATCCTGACCTGATGATCATGGAACTAACTAGGAGGTATGCTCTTTCAATCAAAACAAGAATTTTCGAAATCGTTCCAGGCGTCTTAGAGAAATCGGGGAACATACGTACCTATAATAAAGTATTCCGACGCATTGATAAACCTTCTCCTTTTTTGAAGTCGGTTAAAAACGAATATTGAGTAGCCATATATTTATTATGTGTATATCCTTAATAAAATATGGGCAAGTAATATATTTTTAACTGTTGCGATTGTGCTCTACACTTGTCTTGAAACTGAAAGTAAAAATAAAGTAAATGAGACGACTAAGATTATTTTTAAATAAAAAATTTAATAAGAGTCTAAATAGTCGCTTTAAAAATGTCTACTTATAGAATTTAATGAATCACGTGTGAATTAATGAATTTACTTGGAAAACAGGTTTGGGAAATGTAGAGTTTATCCGTTTAATTTAAAAATCATAATAGTATATGTGTAAAATATTATAAAACATAATATTATCATAATTAACTAATTCAATAGAATTTAACTTTCCATTAAATGAAGCCGAAATAAAAATTATGAATTCATCTACATTTGCATGAATTTAGTGACCAAATTAACTCATTTGATGTTCATAGCAAATAAATGTTCAAACCCGTAGGTATACCTAACTAATAAGCAAGTTGCTTCTATTATTATTGTATTTTTAAGCAAGTTTTATTCTAAATCCAGATGTTTAAGCAACACAAACAGGTATAATGATGAGAAAATATCTCACGTGTTCTCACGCCGAAAAACAGAGAAGTTACAAGTTTCTTTCGAGAAACTTCTTAACAACAATTCGGAAAAGAATGTTTATTTAGGTTTACATATAGGTCTGCATATCTCTAATCGGTCACTGATAAGCTGATTACCGAATACATAACGAGTACCTACGTCGTTAGATAGGTATGCTACTGGCAATCGATTGATTTCGGACAACGGTTTGAAGTATTCATCTAGGAGTGAAACTGGTCCGCTAAGAAAATGCGAATTGGCGGTATTTTCCTATGCTACGCTCCGCTCGGGTGGTTTCGGTACCTCTGCCAGTGAAAACAAAACGTCACAAGAGCGATTGGAGGCGGCGCGCGACGGAGCCGGGAGCCGGTCGAGGCAGGCTATTGTGTATTAGTGTGCCGGCAGCTGGCGACTGGCAGCCCGTCGCGGACTGACGCGCGCAGCGAACGTCTCGCAATTGTGTCGATTTCACCTCCAGTTATAAACAAATCATATAACAGAAACCTACCACGCGAATATAACGTATCACTTAGCGTCCCATCACTAATGCGGTCAATATTTTTATTCGAAATCTAGACGGTTGCAGTGAATTAGATACCGCAATAATCGTGCTGGGTTAAAAGGTGTATTTTAGTGTTCTGTGTTACGAGTGAAAGGTGATCTCTTGCGGTTTTGTGATTTTGTGACTGTGTTGTGACCAATTGGCACTATTTAATTGGAAGTGAGGTCCGATATCCACGCATCTCGGGGAATTTAAGATGACTTAAGCTCATCGGAGCTAGTCCGGTACAGCGAGGCGGAGCCTTTTATTTCTTCAGCTGATCGTACATGATCGTTTAGTATAGGTAACGGTCATTACTCATTTTATAATTTTGCCGCTCTAATAAAATGTTTAAATCCAGTATCGTTTGAAATCAACTGTATCAATCAATTGACTTGAAGTCTGATCAGTCGCAAACGCATATCTCCACAAATGAACATTCGCTCCATAATTTAGTCAAATTCAATTTAAAATAGATGTTTAATTTTATCTTTAAGTCAGGTCAAGCATAAAATATACAAGCGTAAATATAATTCACGTTTAAAAAACTTCGTCAAAACTTACCTTAGAATTTGAATTATTAGAGATAGCAAGTCACAAGCGACACTCAGGTAGGCTTCTTTAGGCCGCATTTCTCTTTGAACCTTGCCAGATAAAAATGAAAGAGGATGTTGGAGTTAGCGCGAAATTGGATAATCCAATTTAATATTGAATTGGGTTTCTCATTTCTGGATGCATATTTGATATTACTTTAAATAATACAATAAGACCGATGGAATGGATGGAATCGTTACTAGGTATGGTGATATCAGCTGGCATGTTATGCAGGGATATTTTTATCTGCCATTAGTCAGAAATGACGCTGCGTCTCTGTGGTTGATGTAACCCAGTAACCACAGCACAGAATGGAAAAATCAAACACCTAATTATTTATTGCCTGGATTATTCAATATTAGCCATTCAAATAATTAATTTGCACAAGAATGTTACTATTTTGACGCTTAATATACTAATTAGCAATTAGTAGGTAAGTACGTATCTTTGATAAATGGAAAATGCATGCATCACTGATATGACACTGAACATATTATGATTATGATGCACTCGAAACGTACATTATGTTAATAAAATGTATTGCATAAATTTACATTTAAACAAAATACCTATTTTGTATAAAAAAATCGTTATTAAAATCAAGTAGGTACACTTATGCTTTTAGCATTTGCTTTAACCGTTGATTAGGTGAACAAGATAAGAAGATTGTATTACTGAAAAAACAAAGTAAAATTCTTATTCACACGCTTCCTTTTATTTATTTTTCATTCCCATATTATCGCTCGTTGATATCGAGATACCTACCTAGATGAATCTCATATAAATGAGATTATGAAGGTAAAGGTTAAGAATTTGGCACCGAAGATTGATGTGATGACTTTTATAAATATACATAATATGATACATATATCAATTACTTAGCAAGATGGAACCCACCAGTTGTAACTGTGGTTGTAACAAAATGCACACGTCGTCACTTGAATAAACAAAACTTTCTTTCTCATACAATCTATACTAATATTATAAAGCTGAAGAGTTTGTTTGATTTTTTGTTTGTTTGTTTGAACGCGTTAATCTCGGGAAGTACTGGTCTGATTTGAAAAATTCTTTCGGTGTTAGATAGCCCATTTATCGAGGAAGGTTATAGGCTATATATTACCACGCTAAGACCAACAGGAGTGGAGCAACGCGGGTGAAACCGCGGGGAACAGCTAGTCGAATACAAAATCGACAATAGTATTATTTTGGTACCTCATAAAAAATTAATTACACAAAAACTGACAGGTTATATAAAAAAATAATAATTACGCAATCAACGATTAGTGCAAGTATTTACTTATTGTCAATAAACATTTCTTACTAGGTATGTCGAAACCGGTCGACTATATTTATTCGGCCGTCAAAAAAATGAAGAAGTAGGACACTTGAGTCTTATGATTTTACCGTAAAAGATTTGGCGTTAACTTGCATTCTTCCTTTATTAATTGCCGTAAAATAATAACGATAACTGCCGAGGTATTAAATTATAACAAATAACAATATAAATATAACCACGATATAAAAGACAAAAGCAAAAGTTTCGAAAGAGGTCTCTGTCTGATAATATTTTATGTAAAAATATATTATATAATTAAGTATACATAATTGAATGTTTTTGAACGGATTGCTTATTAATATAAAATTAATAAACATCCGAATATATCATTTAAACTGATCAAGAATAAACTTTTTTTTAATAATATCGATATGTAAAAATGTCAATTGCAAATGTCGCAATTTTACATTATATATTTTTAATAATAAATCAAAAGGAAGAAAAGGTGACTTCTACGGGAAAGTAGGAAAAGCCGTTTTCATACAAAAACAAAAAACGTGCATTCGTGTTATTCTCATCAAAACTTTTTTTTTTTTTTAATTTTTGGGCGGTGACGAAAACTAATGAAAAATAAAAGAACGTACATATCTATTACAATAATATAGCGTATATATATTAGCGTCACTATCTAGTATCTACCAAGTACACATCATCAAAATCTGTTTAGTGGTTTACCCGTAAAAGAGGACCATCCTCAGGCTGTATCATCCTCAAAAACTTTTATTATATTTGTGAGATAAGATAAGATTATCATTCATCTTAAGCCAAACAAATAAACATACAAAATTACCAATTAAATATAATATTTTGTTTGAGAAATTAGACTAAACATTGCATTTTAATTTTATTGTGCTCCTTTTTCATTTATCCGTATCATTGTACCTACAATGTACATATATCTATAAGATTATCAATTTACTTGACAATAATTTTATTTTAGACAAATTTATGTTTTATTCAAGTTAAGTATTATATAATATCTACATTCTACATACATATTAACGGCAGCTATAAATAAATGTATTACGTACTAAAACCCTGCCGTCGTAACAATAGATTTAATCCTCTTATTCCATTACTGCAACCAGTAGCAACCCCATTGCGTAATCTGTTTACTACCACAGAGCTAAAACGAAACATTTTCTTATTTCTATTATAATACGGTTAAATATACACTGGTTGTGACACCTTTGAATCGTATCAAGTTACTCGAGTATCGAATATCCAATATAAATAATGATCTCTTTGATCCCCTCGCTCTGATCGATTAGCGAAGCGTTGGCGGCTTCTATATCGTAATATTTTACATCATTACCGACTTTTAAATTATGCTCAATAAACAATGGAACGTGTGTGTAATACCCAAGCACCGTACGAGTAAAATTACCTTACGATTGTTATGCGTTCAACGTAGCCGTGTGTGCTAGAGATCCATATCAGAGTAATTTAATAAGATTTAAAGGAAGTAATATTTGTGCAATTGTTTTTGCAATAATTTGAATTTTGCGAACATAATTTAAAATACATTACACAGTATCACTGATGTCTAAGTCTTATTTTTGCTAATATATACTAGTAAGTTCTAGGTGAATTGAGGAAACTGTTGTGCAAAACAGACTGTATATTATAGTTTTTGTCACTGTTATTAGAGCAATTTGTCAAACAGTTTCGATTGTTTTTATCACGCAACGCGGCAGGATGTATATATTTAAGATGTTCAATTATCATTATAAAATTGCATTCAATCTTCAGGTGTCCTAATCGTAGAGATGGCTATTATGATTCCTATTATTAAGTCCCCTATAACTTCGTGGGCACGAAGCAGATGCATTATTCGGTTATTTAATTTTTTCGCGTCTCTACCTGCAAACTGCAGCGTGCTGCAACCCTTAAGATTAATCATCATTTTGACCCTAAATTGATGTACAAATATTCTGCAATTACTTTAACTTTCAATGTTTGACAATCATTTCAATTGCTTTTTTAAATATTTTAATTGGAATTAATAAAAATGTACGTTGATATAGTTCAGTAATACAAGACAAAAAACCATCTATGATTTTTTCCAAAACACAATATTTTTTGAGCAAAAAAGCTTATTGCCAGAAATTAAACCATCCAATACGTTAATAGGTAGGTAGTTAATATAATAGATTAGCATAATATCAATGAGAAGTATATTATCATACTATTATAATAAAAGCTACCCCAATTTAACACCGCCGTATAATAACTTTCGAACAAAATAAAATACGCTTTAACCAGAGAGGGTTATAAAGTGGAAAAGCAATTAATTCCCCGAGTTAATAACACCCGTGCGAATTGAGAAGCGAAGTTTATCATTGATCGATTGAGGTTCGACTATTGGTGTTCCCGCCGACGTGGCTCGCAGACATGTGGACTGTGGTATTGCAAGCATGTGCAAAATTGTACGCTTGGCAAGAGAATGTAGATCAAGCTTTTCAACATTTGTAGATACAAAAATGGGAACCGCTTTACTCATCGCACGTGTAGATAATATCCATCAGTTATCTGATGAAGATTTTAATTTCATTTATGGTGTCTATAGCTTATTTGTTGACTGTACCTATCGTTGCTGATTGTACATGTTGTAGCCGTGGCCTCATTCTCATTGCAAAATTGTCCACAATATCATTACCTATAGACCGTAATAAACATCCCAGTATACACATTCAATTTATTTTATGCTTCAAAAGGATCCAAAGGCCGTTTATTAAATTTTATTTAGCAATAGGTATACAAATAGAGATCAAAAAGCGAGAAGAAAAGCGTATAGAGATTGATTTTTGTGCCGTTGGTTTTTGCAATGCAGTTATTTGCACCTACGACACAATAGCAGATAAAGTTCATTGATATTTCGCGTTCAGTAATCAGTTCTTATCAAAATCAAAGGTTATTGTTACCTTCATAGTATTTTTACGCCGTCATATTTCTGTTTTCAGACGTAGCATTTTACGTTCGTTCAACTGAAAGTTGAGTTTGAAATGTTACTGGGTAATCATAATATTTATTCCCTAGATTCAAAGAACGTTACATTAACCTAATTATCATGATATTTATAATTACAGTTATTATTTCGACGTAGTTATTTTATGCAGAGGTGGGTGGAGATAATAAGAAAGTTTTTCGGTACTTTAAGTGTATGTACATAATATTATGTAATTTATTTAAAGGTTATTTGTGAATGAAATGAAATTCGCATTTTATTAAATTTTGAATTGATTAATAGTAAATATTAACAACATTAAAACTTGCGTTGGATAAACTCAAAACCTCAATACTCACAATCACATCACACATGCGGGATGCTTGATATAAATTGAAAATGGATCTTTAATTGAAAACCGGGTTTTTGAAGTGAAAATTTTTAGGCGCGTTGAGAATAAAATTGCAAGCTATCGTCACGTAATGGATTACTCCATTTTGGCGATTTTATTTATTTTTATTACTCTTTAATAAAACTATACAACAAACATGGGAAACTTATTACTAATTTATACAAAACAAAGAACAGTACAGTTTATTAGGCGGCCTTATCACTTAGAAGTGATCTCTTCCAGGCAACCTGGGCAAAAGGTAACAAGCTACTGAAATTTCGATGGTAGGAAGAAGAAAAAAAGTCAAGGAACAAAAAGAACAATTTTAGTTAATTAATTAATTAATTAATAAAACAAACAAAAAGAAAAATTTTAGTATCTTTGTATCAAAAAAAATTGCCAAAGAAGTTTATCCAAAAATCGAACCCTAAAAATTTTATTCATAGGTACTAAGAGATGAACAATTTTATATAATCAGTACAGTCGTCAAAGAATTAATAAAATTATTATTTTTTATATTTAACTGAAAGGGCGTTCAATTTGTTATACCTACCAACTATTCTAATAAGGGTTTTAAGATTGTCAAAAGGGAAAATGATGATTGAAGACTATTTCCCTCAGTACATACCTATTGTAATTAATTATTGTATGCAAGCTTATATGGGGAGAGAGATGGCGCGGCGGTCAATTGAATATTAAAACTAAGCTTATGTATCAACAAATTCTATCTAGCACGGCTGCAGTAGGTAACCAAATATATAAAGTTAAATTTAAATAATTGCACTAGGTAAGACACCACGGCCAAGTGTAATAATATTCAATTGCTAAAATGGCCACGATCATTGAATTGGCTCTCATTTTAATTTTAAATTTAACGAATAAAAGTACTTATAAGTATTTATCTAAGATGGAGATCCTTAAATTAACATTTGAATTAATTCATCACAGTTGTGGATTTCAAGACTAACTTAAAATTGTATCTAATAGTAATAAGGCTTACAGGTCATTAAACATATGGAAACTAACTCAAAAACGAGTTTAACAAAGAGTACCTTGAAATGAAATTGAAAACGATTTGAAAATTGAATGTAGTATAACAATTTAGGTAGTTTATTTATTATGTAGGGATGTTAAGTGCATTAAATAATACAACATATCGTATAATAACTATATAGTAAACCACTACAATAATTATTTTCCTAATTGTCGACAGAAACTTATTTTAAAATTAACCCTGCCATGAATCCTTGCCCTACATATTTAGTTGATAGGTATAAATTATGAAAACATTTGTGCATTATATGAATAATGAATATTATTCAATCCTACGAAATAATAAGTACATTTACTTGTTCAATTCTAAGAACTCGAAATGAAAAACTAATACACAATTATGACATACATTTAAGACGTGTGTCATAATTTGTTATTACAGGGTCATAGGTCTACTTATATGACTGACAAGATCGTTAAATTCTCATAACAAGTAGATATTGTATGCATTGTTTGGAACAGATGCAGAAAAATCGATACAACATACCTTTTACCTTCACATTATTGATTAGCGTTCACCAATTAATAGTAATTGATGCGTAATGCCGATCAAGGGACGTTAAGCGTCGGGCATGTTTCTACTTCATATTGAGGTCACGGATAGCGCGTGTAATAAATATAATTGAACAAAACCGGACCCGGTGACGAGAGCGCTGTGTGGGTTCACGGGAACAGAACTGTCAAACATACCATAAACTTCGTGGTAATATGAAACTTGACTAATGATGGTTTAAATGCGCAACATTATATTGGAACTACCTCAATAATGTAGCTGCTGTTCAGGACAAGGACAAATATAAATATTCAGGACAATTTTCACACACGGCACGATCTGATCCCATACTTAGCTTTCGCTTGTGTTATGGAAACAAGATGGCTGATAAACACACATAAGTATATAATTTTAAATAAATACTTATGTAGATAATTTACACCCAGACACAGAGCAAACATCTATGTTCATCACACAAATATTTGCCCCGGGTGGGAATCGAACCCACGACCTCTGGCTTGGTAAGCAGGCCCACTACCAACCAAGCCAACCGGTCAGTCAAGATTATTTAAGTGTTATTTACTTATTTCCCCATAGTTATTATTTTCATAGATTTTTAGTACCTGTAATTAGGAATGGTGCCTAAACTAGAACCGTGAGGCTTTCTGCTTCGTGCTCCCTAGCTAGTGAAATGTGGATTTACTATGTATGTACATTGTACATGCACTTTCCTGAGCCCTTTGGGAAATTATGCCTGATGTTATGTTAATGTGGTGGTTGTTACCCGTCTGGCAATTTGCATGTTGTTCTGTTCTATTTCTGTAAAATTAAATGTAACTAATAATGTAAGAGCTAGGATATAAGGAATTGTTCTGCAATCTGTTACTGTACCTATTTATAAAAAATAAACTAGGTAGGTACACTTAATACTAATACTTTATACCTATAAAGAGGAAAGATTTGCGTTTACCGAGAAGCATATCTTATTTTTAATCTTCTGAAAGATATGCGAATTAGCTAAATATTTTATTGGTAAACGTCCTTCCTTCTTATTTTTCGATCATCCCTTTGATTTGACCATGACTTCACTAATCCAAAATCTGAAACAAATAATTTATAAAAATTAGTTAGTATAATTACTAGCATCGCTGAAACACAATGCCTTTATAAATTTTCTACTGTGGCTGTGAAACAACGGCATCATTGTTTTGAATTGTCTACTACCTAATATGTGTTTGTATTTAATGCAATTATTGACAGGTTGACTCATTTATATAATATAAAAATGAATCCCAAAATGTGTTGGTAAGCGCATAACTCGAGAACGGCTGAACCGATTTCGATAATTCTTTTTTTATTATATTCCTTGAAGTTTGAGGATGGATTGAGGAGGAAGGATTCTTATGTAGAGAAAACGTGAATATGTACCACGGGCGAAGCCGGGGCGGACCTCTAGTTTATTATGATTATCACTATCAGAGCTGCTTATAGAAATCTCAAGTGCGGCCCTCAACTCACCTCCAGATTCTACACTACAGAATTCCAATACTACCTATAAACATTTACGACGACTCATTGATCAATTAGATATTAACTAATAAGACGTTTACTAGTACAAGAATCGGTGTTATATAATATAGTAATTGAACCTTATATTTTTTTCACTTCAAGTACCTAACTGTTATTAATTTTATGACATTCAAGGAAATCTTAGTCACGATAGCTCATTAAAAACGATAGATGGTTGCAAAACCCTGCAAAGGGTTATTGTAAATTTGCCACAAAGTTAATTCGTCACCTAAAAAAGTATGTGTAAATTTGCCACACTTTTATTTTTTTAAAGTTAATTCGTCACGATTTAATATCAAGTATTGTAAATTCGTCACATCGATAATTTAAGTACAGATAGCAAAAAAATTAAACAATAAATTAATTTAAAATGTTTATTTCTTAATCAGTTTACAATAACCCGTCCCTTACACCCTGAATGTTCTAAAAATATAAAAAGTTCAGTTATAAAAAATACTACTTAACATCTACCGTATGTAAACTAACTAAAGGCAACCCTTTTAATCAGTGTTTATGAAGAGCTCCTCTATCCAGATGGTAACGTATTTTTCTTATAAGTAAACTAATTTTAATTGTTATGAAAATTCACTTGAGATCATTTAGCTTAAAATAAAATTACCATGCTGTATTTTGTGTACTATGAAAAATAAGATTTGTTTTTTTTATGATTTGTGTACCAAAAAAATAAATAAAACAACTCAAGGTAAACAAAGACTCACTAAAGATTAATGAGAAAATAAGCTGCAAATTTGATGTCTTACCTCTCTGGCTCCCACAGGAACAAATGGCCAGGGCCCGTCCTGCATCGTCTATACTCTGCCAGATTAAAACGATTGCCTTTAGTTAGTTTACTTACACACTGTATATTATTCTACATAGGTAATCGTAAAAATCACAGTTCTCTGTATTAATATTTTTAAAATGCAATGAATTAAGAGCGGCTCTACAATATTTATAACAATCTCATAAAAATAAGGATGAAATATTTTTCTTTTATTTTAACACTAGCTGTCCGCCCGCGTTTTGAAAGAAAGAGTTTTCCCGTTCCCTCAATATGTAGAATTATTATCAAGCGTAAATTCCGCACACGTCCATCACGTAGGGAGCCGACCGCGCGAGTAAGCCGCGCGGCAAGTTTATTTCGTGATCTTAACCCCCCTCCCGTACCCCTGCCCGAGTGACGCCTACAACGCATAGCTAGCCGAATACAGTTTATTTTTTAATTTTTTTTTAACTCGTGATATCTTTTGAATGGATTGTCAGAATCGAATAATTCAAAAAGTAATATAAAGATATTGAAGCAGTCTTAAATAATACATCGTTTATTTTGATAAGGGTTAATACCAAGGTACAAATAAAGAGCTTTTTGTAGCGGTGGTATTTTAATTTCTTTTTTTCAATAAAAAAAACGCTTATTGTGACATGACTGTAATAGTTAGAGATATGCTGCCGCTGATTTTTTGTAGATAATGGTGTGTTCTAAAAAAATGTAGTATATCATTTTGTTCTATCATCAACAGTTTTCGCAGCGCACGCGATGTAAGGTAGTTTTTTGATATTTTTTTCACACCTTGGATTACGTTATCGTAATTTTAGTAAGGATGCCTATTTTTTTTGAAAATGAAATATAGCCTATGTCACTCAGAAATGATGTAGCTTTCCAACAGTGAAAGAATTTTTCAAATCTGCCAAGTAGTTTCGGAGCCTATTCAATTCATACAAACAAACAAACAAAAAATCAAACCTTTCCTCTTTATAATATTAGTATAGACAAGTAAAGACATTGCTCTTTAGTTTAAGTCATATCCTATAATCTGGCAGTTTATGAAATGTTTATGGTGAAAGATCCAGCCATGAACATAAATCCATTGATGGCACCAGTATTTACGAGATTTAAGAAAAAAAACTTTATAATAAAATTCTAATAACACAATAAAAATTCTACTACTTTTAAAAAGCGCAAATCAATTTGACTCAATAATGAATTTAATTGATGAATTTACCTTATGTGAATGATGACTGTAATATTAAAATGTAAATCATTATATTGCTGGTTTCATCGCAGGCTGAAAGGTATAATTCACTTGCCTTGCTTGCTGGCGGTACTTTACTACTTGTGGCAAATTTACAATAACCCGAATATACCTGTGACGAACTTACACATACTTTTTTAGGCATGTGACGAATTTACTTTCAATGTATGGAGTTTTAAAAACGTGACGAATTAACTTTGTGGCAAATTTACAATAACCCGTTGCAGGGTTAAATTATAATGAATCCCAAGAACGGCTAATCTGAACATTTTAACACGGCAATAAAATTACCAAGTATTGCCATAAACGTAATTAGGTAATTTATCCTGTTGTTAAAGCACGTGTGAAGGATGTAGATATATGTCACCACGGTTAATCATTAAAATAACGTGTTGTTAACTGATATCTATCTATCTTGCGAGATTGTAAACTGTCCAAAAATTTGTGAACTGTATAGATACCATTAACAATTCCAAAACCTACCTACCTATTATTTTAGACACGCCATAAATTCCAGTTCAGTTTTTCTGAATATATTTTAAGATACCTTTAGGTACCGTTTAGTGATTGTGTAAAAAAGTAGGCTCTCAATTCGGCAGTTTTTTTCATTGGCTTTGTTACCTCGGAATTTCGACTAGGTTCGATTATTTTCTTAAAAAGCTCTGTATTTTTTTTCAATGTTATAAAATGGGTTATTTTTTATGAGATTTATTTATTCATCATTTTAAGTTATCAATGAGAAGAAGTTGCGATTGCGATTGAATATTTACTAATGTTTTTATAAGTTGAAAAGTCTTAACAGGTTCTTAATGTGTGGGTACCTACCCACACATTGAAGTAGTATAATTCTTCTATCTAAATCTTTAGCTACAGAGAAGACAAAAAAAATCAATGTGAAACAAAATCCTTTTAAAATAACACCCATTAGGTATTTCTGCTTATGAGTGCACCATGATTTTAATGGCAATAAAGTGTTAAACGATGTAATAAAGTGTTAATAAATTTAATTAAATTACTGACCATATCCTTTGCGACATAAAATATGTACCTAGCTATCTAGATAAAATCAAAGTGACTTTCCAACGACCAACGGTAAATTAATAAAGTTAGGCACAATTTATCAGCAGTTGCAAAATAAAGTTTAGTGCAATCATTTGTTAAAATCAACCTACATATTTAGGAAAAGGCATTGTTGCGAAGTTTTAAACTGATTTATAACAAATAAACACCGTGAAATAACAATCTATTTAATAAATATTAACTAATAAAAACAATCTATATTATTATACCTATAGATCCTAAACTCATACTATTCCACTGCAGACATTTAAATGGTAAAACAGACACGACATTTTTTTTCATACACCTAAATGTAGAGCTGTAGATTCTGTGAGATGTACATATCTGCCAACATCGTTAAATTAATACGAAGTAAATAGTAATCATATAAATTATTTAAGGATTATAACAAAAATCTAAATCTATTCAACAGTCACTAAACACATTTCAAAAATCACTTGACAAAAAATAATTCGTTGGCGCCAACGCCTACACAGGAGTCAAAGTAAGATCACAAAATAAATCTCCCGATTGCTCCCTGTTTGTGGAGAATCGATATTTACAGTAGATTAGATGAGCGTAGGCGGTTCACAAGTAATTCTTAGTCGTATAGCTAAACCATAGTATAAAGAGAACAAGTAGGTTATTTTCGAACAAAGGTACATCGCGCCACGGCCCTTTCTATGTGCGCGGAGCGCTTGGCCATGCCCGCCGTTCATGTACGTACGCAAGCTTACGCACAATGCCGCTCGGTTCCTTCTCATGGACCGTTCTCGTGTGGGCCGCACCATTGCGAGCAGTCGCGTCGCGTCGGTGACTGTACTTTGTCTATACAGTGATTATATATTTAAAATATCAACGTGACAAGCGACAATCCTGCTACTCGCGAGTTTTGAAACAGTGCGCTCCTAAGCGCCGGGAGTGGGTCTACTTGTTTTCTTTATACTATGGCTAAACTATTTATAGCCTACTATTTCTGATAGACCCTCTTTGTATAAATAATCTCGTATATTTTTATATCGTGCGGTATGTAAAGCAAATTATCGTGATTAAGGTTTTGATTTATGAGCAATAAATACATAGATACTGGTATTAAAAAAAGATTGCACATTCAAAACATTTATTTCACTTGTTTATTTCTATATTCTTTAGAATGTAAAATATATTTATGTATAATATAAAATACACAAAATTGTCTTTTTTTGTAACTTTTTTTCGTTGTTTTAGGTGTCTAGTATATAGGTATAGAGTTTATTTAGCGGACGAGGTTTATGTGTCTGGAGATAGCAGATAATTACTACCACTTCGTTAGTTCACCGACTAATACCCATACAAGAATACTTCACTGTTTCCGTAATTGGAACACTACAAAGTATTGATCCTCATAAAGCACATTTCCTCTACGAAAGTGCACGTAACTCAGAGCTCACAGAGGAAATCAAACTAACTATACGGTAAGTCCATTTTGCGGCAAAGCTATCGTGTATTGAGTCTATCAAGTTTATTACTTCTCGATATATGTATTCGAGCTCTATGCATCAAAGATATTAAACGGTATATTTCAATTTGTTTGGGAATTAATTTTACAATCATGTTCAAAACCTACTCCTAGATATCATAAAGAACGACAATTATTATGTGTGATGTATTAGGTGATACTACAGCTGGCATCCATCCAATCCTGACCTATACTATAGTGTAATATTTGTATGTCCCTTCAATATTACCAAGCTACGGATGCCAGAATTAATTGCCTATAAAATACTCTTTGGCGATGAATGCGAGGAACAATATGATATACAATAATTTACATACAGAAAATTCGTTTTGACGTAAAAGTACTTTCACAATCCAATAAAATATTTTTAATGTTGGTCGTGAACTGTGTTATCAGAAAAGTATTTGAACAATGTTTTTCTTTTTTTATTGTGCGTTTTTGTCACCATATTCACACTCTTTCAGCTTATCTGTTGTCATTTACGAGTTTAATTCATGTCTATTCTTACAAATCCTGTACTTTAGACTAAACAAGGAAGACAAAACATGTCACACACGAGTTGTTGAAAGGTAATTATTAGCAAAAAACCACAGATATGTAAAGCATTAAATTGCACAACAGTTTGTGATGGAAAAACACGCATTTATGTCTTGTATAAAAAGGGCCATAACCGCAAATGTATATAAAATTAATCGATATTCATTGTCAAGATTACGACGGTCACGCATTGATTAGTTGTAAGTAGTAACCTGTGTAGGTACTAAGATAGAGCGGAATTTTACAAAAAAAGTATTTCATGTTTTGTTATGCTCAATGAATAAATTAAGATACCATTAATCATATTTTTTTTTTTACATAATTTTTTTACGCATTCTCAATTATAAATATCTACGAATTATCATTCAGTAACACTAAATTCTTAGATAATATCTATTATTATAAAAGATTGATATTATTATTGATCGTAGATGAGTATTTGAAGTCGTTAATTCGCATAATATTAAATAAAGATAGCTGTTGAAGATAACAATACAGCAGTAATTATTAAGTCATCAGTTAAAAAAAAAAACATATTTAAAGATAATAGATATATTTTGGTTGATTGAGATTTTCTAGTAATTTGTCTTCATCGTCACCGGTTTTTTGCTTGAAATATAAAATGAGCTTACACATACACTCATACCTACAGCTTATACATCTAGTTTAGGATCACTATTATATTTTGTTATTTCCATAAAAAATATAAATAAAAAGCGCGATATTTAATTACTGCAAAAACAAAGTCTATAAGTAGGTACATAAATTCAATACGTAAGAACATTTTTCTTGGGTATACATATAGCTATCGCTTTTTTATCCAAATCAACATATTACAGACATGAAATTTAATTTTTTACCACTAATGATTTATAATTTTGGACATTAATGGCATGGAAAAACAATTGTTTTTGTTGTACAAAACGTTAACTAAGTGTGCAAAAAATCAACATGTATAAAATGAAAATTTTATTGATGTTTATTATAATTTATTCTAATACTAGAACTTGTTATTTTAAAAAGCAGGATTAAATCAGAGTATTCAGACTTTATGTTTCAGACACGTTTCTACGATATGTACCTATATAATTAAGCAGATTACATACAAAATCTTAGCTATTTTACATTTAATGTGGATGTTATCTTAATTACTACTGCAAGGCTAAAGCGTGTCACGTGTTTAGAAAATAAAAAGATGTACATAATACGGGTTAATTAAACTAATTTAAACATATTAAATATCTCCATAAAATATGCAAATGTTCAATTAGCTGGGTCCACACCGGACGATCCACCGCGATCCGATCCAAAGATGCAGGCGGTGTGGACGTGCCGCGCGCGATCCAATCACGCGTTTTGGAGCCCGCGCTCCCTACCTCGCGTGATCCGTTTGCGGTCGGTTTTTGTGCCCGCTTCAAAGGTGCCTCAATTGCGTGATGCGCGCAGTGTGGACGGTTGTGTACTTGTGTTGGTTCGCGCGATCCACCTCACCATGGACATCTCAGAAAGTCCAATAACTATCTCAAGACTCAAATTGATTAGCATTCTTCTTGCAAAATTGTGGTCAACTTCATCTGAAACTAACTCTACGTACAGCTGAGTCCCAGATGCCAATTGATTTTAGTAAAATTGTTTCACCCAAAACCATCGATTTCTTTTTCTTGTTTTTTTTGCGCAAACATTTAAGTATAATAAAAGTTACTGCTGCAACGGCAAGACGCCGCCGTTGTACGTGTGACTCCATATTGTACAAGAGTTAGACTGGCTGAATCACTTTAGGATCCATGCTCCGCGATCCTGGATCGCGGATCACGGGATCGCTGGATCGTCCGGTGTGGACCCAGCTATGAGGTTGCAATCCATAACTATCTATAAAAGCCACTAAATTCTCACGCTTTCTTTAGAATATTATATATTAAATACGTAAATCTTGATTAACGTTCTGTATAATTAATGATCTTATTGTAATAAATAACGCAAGAACGTTTAAGGACTTTGAGGTAATATAAAATGTTCTATTATTATTAGTTCTATATATATTTTATCAAATATATGTATGATAAATTCTTTGTATCTTGAAACAAATTGCATTTTTAGGCAGACTAATTAATATGACTTTATGTAACACTAGCTTACTGCCCGCGGCTTCGCCCGCTTTGACTTAAACCTAATAAATTATATACTTAAACCTTCCTCTTGAATCACTCTATCTGTTAAAAAAAACCGCATCAAAATCCGTTGCGTAGTTTGAAAGATTTAAGCATACAAAGGGACAGAGGGAGAGATACAAAGGGACAGAGAAAGTGACTTTGTTTTATACTATGTAGTGATTGTACATATCATTAGACTTTAGAGTGCATTTATATCAAATACTTACATAATTCTGGAGGTTTATAATATATAGTTAAGTACATGACACAATGAATAATTACGAAATAAGTTCTCACTGAATGCCGCACTGCAATTTACAAACAATTTTAATGCACTTTACGAATCCGTATGAAATTTAAAAGCTAAAGAGAAAAGCTGCGGTAATATTTTTAAACAATGCAATGCTGGTGGACAATGGACATCCATCTTGCCTTGGCGTTTATAGAACAACATTTCTATGCTTTACAGCCGTATATCTCCTTTCATGCGGAGATAGGCATTGTTTTCAGCGTATGATAGATTCATGTGTATGATTGTATAAATGAATTATGAAGGTATAAATTAATTGTTTTATTTGTACATCTGGTAGATAGGTATGTATACAACTGTTGCGTTTGTGTCACATTTTGTATTGCAATATAATATGTCTTGTAGTTTAATGCAAATAACGTGCTTGCGGTTTATGCCCTTACTACTTGGTCATACATAATGGACTACACATCAGTTAGATATTTAAATTTTGCAGTATTTATTGAACTAATTATAAAACTTTACGTAAACATAAAACGGAGTTATCAGTAATGTAATAACAAAAATATATCTTTATTGCTTGTCTCTGGTTTATCTCTTGGCAAGATAAAGATAATTGCCATACAAACGAAAATTCTTACCGCGCAATTTCCTATTATACTGCGATTATGTGACGGATTGTTCGAAACAATGTTTATGAATTTCAGCTTCATAATCTTACAAAGCGCTACACGCTCATATTAGAATTCCAAACGTACCAGAGTGGCTTTAAATATTCAACAGTGTGGCGCTTTTGAAGTTCATACTACAGCAGAGAGCTTCACATAGTAGATACCACGTAGGTACCAACCTCACAGATTGTTTGCCAGTTATGTGCGTTCACAAATTCATAGCATTTTTCACAAGGGCTTATCCTTTGTGCTCTTTTCCATTTTGATGTAAATAGTGTCTTTTATCTCAGTCATTTGTATTCCATTCCATTGCAAGGACTCGCTCCCTACCTCAATGCTTTTGACATCTAAAAGAAAAATGTATACGGTGAATGTGAACAATATCTCTAATCTTACAAGACAATCTTGGTATCTAAATGCTTCACAATTAGAACCGGGCTATTGTAAAAATCAAAAATGATCCCCATTCTTAAGATGAATTAGTTCGTTAACGATTTCCGTGTTACTCCTAAAGTTATAAGCAATAACGGTTCTGTTCACTGATCTGATAGTGTTGGCAAACTGTTACGTTAGGTAAGCATTGGTTAATGTTCATCACGCCACTCGATTTTCTAGCACTTCCTTCAACCCCTGCAGTCAGCACCTTGTGAAATATTTTGCACATTCACTTTATTATAAATTCTCTCAGTGACGTACACTTGTGTGAATTTCATAACCGCTTCAATGTTTATTCAAGAAAAACATTGAGGTGTGGTTTTGATATTTTTCTATGTTTTGCATAACCTCGAAATTCGCGGCAAATTTTTAGTTTCTATAATATGCATTGTGAAAATAAATTATATAACGGTTCTATTTTCCGTCACCTTGACATGGATTTTCATTTATACAGTATAAACTTTATATTTATATCCCCTTAAATCAACATAATTCTGATTAAAATCTCAGGAACGTTAAGAATATTAGGTATTTTTTAATAAAGAAATATTTATACCAAAATAATAAGCTCAAATATCTGCGCTGAAATTGCAAACCATTGAGAAATAAGTTCTGGAATGCTCGCCTACTAATTGACATAAGACATGAAATTAAAACCATTTTTAAAAATTTCTGCTAACTAGCAAGTCCTTGTGTTTGTTAAAACGTTGCGCCTTAATTCTATTTAAATTTGCAAGACTGCTAAAACAAAATGTGAATATAACATCTAATTACACCTTATAAAGTATCAACCTTAAATAACTTTGACTTGACATGACTTACAAATAGAGTAAGATAAATAAGACTTGTACCTACAAATAATCTATAAATATATAGTACAATTTAAACGGAATCGTGAATTGATAACTTTACGAGCTATACATCTCGCATAGGTGTTAATTAAGCTATGGTTTTATGACGTGTTATTTTTAATTAACATTTCCTAGCCCCAAAGTAATAACTGGACAATATTGACTGTTGCCGTCCCAGTTTCGTAGGTAATATCACAACGTCATATCTATAGGAGTTTAGCAATAAACCAGCCGTTAACCGGCTCAGCGAACTTCTCAAATAGCAATAATAGTATTTTTATGAGTCTGACTTGTACGTAGGAAGTTATTAAAAACTTTACGACTCACATAGGTATTACTCAACTTGTCCGAAATATGTATAATTTTATTACGTATTGTGATATTATCATTCATGTATGTTCAGAGAATCGACACAGCTGCATTTGTGAAATTGTTTAACATGGCCTAGAAGGTTATTTTGCATTGACTTTACCTAGGACCTAGACTGAAGAAGTTGGATATTAGAAGCCTTAGGAAAAACCCAATGTAAAAATGCTTGTCCTCAACTTGCACTCTCTATTCCATAAAAAGTACATTTTTGTCTGATATGTGTTAGTGTGCGTGCTAGAGTTGCGCATGAGTTTCGTTGTTTTCTATTTCATGTTTTTAGAACAAGTTCAATATAAACTAGCTATACTAAAATAGAACGAAAGTGTATTTAACCGACTTCATTTGTTTTCATGGTTCGTTTTCCCAATAAGTATGTACTGGCACATTACTGTGGTCAAATATACTTTCTCAATGCCTCAGATCGCATGGCGAGGCGTTGACCCAAGTGACGTCAGGCGGGAGGCTGCTTCGATTGCTGACAATGATTGCTTTCATCAATCTAATAATGATAGGTACGTGGTTGCGTGATGGAATATTGTTGAGATATAACTGCGCATATATTTTTTGTATCAGATTTCAAAGACAGTATTATTCACAGTTATGACATATTTTTGTGTCTAACGCAAATTCGTACAAATTTAAAAAAAAACTTTTATTTGACTGTCTATGGAGCTATTATCTTGTAGCCGAAGGTGAACATAACAATCAAGTTTTTGCGCATTGTGATGTAAATATTGTCTGCGATCTTGCATGATTATAGCTCAATTACTATCATGATAATGCGTTTTTTGCTGACTTAATGTCTGCGTGTCGGTCCTATTTTTGAGGGTTTCACAGTTACAAGCACCTGATGATGCGGTTTTATGAATTTGTTCGTTAACCACAATACCTACTAATGGTTTGTTACTCTGGTTGAATTCTTGTAAAAAGTTTCCCGACGAAAAGTTTCCCGGCCCGGCATAAAAATGCCACAAAAAGCGCAGACCTAAATTTAACTTGACAGCAATTAATTACGTCGCAGGGCGAAGAAACGAAAAATCTTGTCTTTTCATCATATTTTAGACGAACAATTCATTCATAATTTGAATAAAAGAAGCTCTAATTAATCAAACTTTTTACCTTGAAAACAATTTACATGAAAATGACTCTTCGTGTACATATTGTTTCAACCAATTCAAACTTTACGTCATAAAATGTTAATTAAACTAATTTTATTGCTACATAATATGAATAAACTTATAGTTCTTCATGTATGAACAAACATACTTTTTATATAATATTATACGAATAAACCAGAACAAGTGCATTGACCCAAATTGATGACGTCAAAGAGAACTGCATCTTGCATTTCTTCAATCAAAACAGACTGTTTGACTTGCTATAAAATTTATTGCGAACACGTCAAAACCAAACTTATAAGCAATGTGCATATTATACCAGTGCAAAACATATACTACATTAAAAGCAGGTAAAATTTGTTTATTACTGAAGAATACCCGGAATCACTTCCATATATTTGTTAAGGTTAAACAAACAAATTTTGCTTTTAACACAAAGTGCTGTCTTAATTCACGTTATAATGTCTACAATAAATGAACATTACATACCTATATGCGTCGTTAGGTAAATGAAAATCTGAATGTTTGTCTATGTTTACTTGTTTGTTTATGTTACATCTCTTTTCCAGGCTTGAACCGCTCAACAGATGTTTTTTTTTTTAATATTCAAGGAACATATCCTGCTATCCCTATCCTATCCCACTAAAACAAAATCTGAAAGACGTGAAATAGAAGTTGAAATTTATATGAAAAGAGCGTGAAGCCACGGGTGAAAACTAGTCTTAAATATTTAATTTGAGCAGCGTCTTAAAAATTACATTCTTAATTTTGCATTGCAGTTTTACAAGTGTAATAAAATAATTCTAGTATAAATAATTGTAGAGTATGCTAAGCATAGCCTTAATAATTACAACATAACATATACAAAACATAATTAAAGCACCTACTTTTATGAAAGATTATAATTCGTAATAACTATTTATTTGTGTAATTATTACATCATGTACATACATGCATGAAAGATTATTATTGTCACTTACCTAGTTACCTACTGTTATAAAATCTTAACTGTTCATTTGTGCATACGGTTAATTATCTATTAGAATTAATGTATATGATTATTTATTTTAACCGATGGTAGTTTTGAATTAATTTCTAATTATAAATTTACTAGGTAGCAGGTTAGATAATGATTATATTCATAAGGCACTTTGTTTTTACGAGAATGAGCGGTCTCCGTTCAAAAAGGGTAAATCGCCGACACCTTTTCACTAAAACGAATTAGGTTGCTATAACGAGGGGTTCTTTTCCACTTATTATTGTTTTATTTATACACAAAGGGTTCTTATTTGTTGACAATTAAGTATCAGGATATGTGTTATGTAGTTTAATGAATCTAAATAACACCATAATATCTATACCTATACAATAATATATATTATCTTGATATAGTTAGAGGTACATAGTTATAGTATTACAGAGATGTTTGTTTTGAGCAAAATAATGAAATATGAGTTCATGGTTTTGCTAAAAACCAACACTACAAGAAAAAAAAATCATATCTACATTTAGAAACGCACTGCTAAATTTCAATAAAAATATTTCGCCGTCCACACAGGTCATAAAAATAAAAATTAACAACGATCCGTTGAATCTGTTTGCTCAATGCTCACTGCTCAGTAAACAAGTATCAAAGCAGATTTCTCATTTTAGACTTCCATTTAGTTTTGAGGTCATACAGTCGGAACTCGGATAGTCGGATAGGTATTGGGTACCTACTGCATGAAAGCTGAAACTGTCTTTAAGCAAATTCAACGCTATTGTAACCGATATATGATTTATATTCAAATTTAAGCAACATGAGATTTGAGATCACTTGAAAGAACTTATATTGACATTGTTTCGTAGTACTTCAGATACCTACTATTTTAGGACTAAGTGCGTAGCTGTATTAGGGAAGAGCCATTATCTCTACTTGTACTGAAAAAATACATATTACTCTTTTTTAACTTAAGTATTTTAAGTAGATAACCTATACTTATCTATATAATAATATTATGTATATCAAGACCTTTAAGTATATAATTAAGAAAGTGTAAATGGGTGAACATCAGATTTCGTACCTATTTTGCATTTGTCGATCTATGTAAACTCCATTTCAAATAAACTATTGCGGTTTGGTCCTACCTTGGTTTGGTTTGGCGGTGGAACCATAGTTCATACTTAAAACTGGTATTGCCATACAAACAAATTAAAATATTTTAGAATAGAAAGGTATTTATAAAAATATAAATTGCAAAAAAAATCTAAGCTGTTTAGCGCGTCCTACGTATTCTGTTATTTGAGGCGCCTAATTTTTCATATTGTATAGGTATGCTAAATTCGGCTTTTGAACAGGTTTTCCTATATTAAAGAATGTTGAACTATGTGTAGCTTTAACAACATTTTTTTATTATACCGGTAATCAAAAGTTATTGTTAATACTATTTTGTTTTTTGTCTCACACACCTAATTTCTTTGGTCTCGTATAGCGCAATCAATATTGGTGGAAAATTCCTACCATCTATCGTAGGTACCATATAATACTTCTAAGTTCTAATAGTAATCGTTTGCGGTAGATATGCTTCTCTCGCAGGACTCTTCCCAACACATATAATATTAATATTAAGTATATTGAACGTAAATGTATTAGGAAAATTAAATAATTTGTTTTAACTATTAAATTTGAAACTTTTGTAAAATCTAATGAATGAAAATTAATTTAATGTTACCACGCCTAACCTAACCAAACTAATTTAAACTTTTGCCCTGCAATTAGTTTATTACAAATAATTGTCCTTACTTTATCTACGTCACCCATCTTCACGATCTAATAAATCTACTTTGTAAAATGTCTAAACGTTTACTTTGTAAACCTAATTATGCAACTTACTGAATGACAAGAAAATGTAAGAATTCAACATAATATTTACCATGCAGGTAATTAGCAAAGAAAGAGATATTTTAAATTCAATTAGACATCACATGCACATCTTCAGAATCGTCCAGATTTAACTTCTAATACAATGATAGTGATGTATGGTAGACAGACTTTATCCAAATAGTAGACAAGTATATCTTCCTTATAGGAAGATATTATATATAACGTTTAAAAGAAATACCCTCATGGCCTGATCGTTGTTCCTCATATAGAACCTTAAATCCATCCTATCATGAAGCTTATAATTGCGTCAAAGAACATCATCCCATCCAATCAACATGTAGTAGTTATATTATTAGCAACTGCTAGTGACCTTGTCTAATACTATTATTTTGTTACCTGTATGACTAGTTAGTCTTTAAAAGTATGATTAGATTACAACACTAGTTTACCAGGAGTGCAATACAGTACACTAACGATATTAAAGTCGTGTGGGTGGTGCAGACGACCCACGGGCCACGGTACGAACTAAAAGGTTTGACACACAACCTAGTTCCATCAAATTAATTATAAGTGCAATTTACACGTGTCTATTCCTACTAGAGTAATAACAAAAAATAACTATAGGTAATATATTATGTAATTTTCTTTGTTAGTTTTAAGATAATAACTGTGTATATGTAATTTTAGAATGTAAAAACTATATGTACAATATCTTACAGACGTTACGACATACCAAATTTTTTTATCAAAATAAAAATAATAACAGGATAGTTTTGAGCTAATTATTATATAAAATGATTTTAAATTCAGATTTTAGTTTCGTATATTTAATTTAAACGTATATAATATTTTTAAAAGTATGATTAGATTCCACAAATAAGTAATAATTTATTAGGCTCACATCAATTACCTATTTAAAACTAAAACTTGATAATACTAACACCGATTACAGACACACGCAGAAGATTGCATTAAATATAATATAATAGAAGTGTAGGTAATACGTAGGTACCTATTTGTTTAAATTATGTAAATATATAAAATAAATAAACACACAAAACACCAGAACACACAGAACCTTGCATACAGAACCTTGCATTCCATGTATCATTTGTTACGACTTACGTGTTTAAGAAATACGCAAATATTTAGCCCGTATTCCCAAAATATTCGATCCGGGTTCAGCGGCCGGGGAAGTAGACCAACGGTGCAACTTTATGGGACAAACAGAAACATCGTCTGATTTTCACAAATAATACAGAAGTAGAAAACTAAACGCATGTATGCATTTTGTCACCGCAAAATAACAATGCTTTGCCCCAAAACATTTCATCGTGATTATTATATTAGATATTGATATAGATTTTAATTTTCAACGGAATGTTATGAACTCAATATTGATTCCCTACAAATATTTGATAAAACACTTACTACGTACCTAATCTTAGAAAAAACTAATAAGTAGCAAAACATTTAAAAAAATACTGTTTATAAAAAATTCTATTAGGCTAAATAAAATGCTTCGAAATGACTCTGCATAATGTTAATGGTGTTGCAATTATTAAGTCTTGAAGACTCCGGTCAATAACTTATAAACGATGACACAACAACTTTTAACACGGTTTACTATTTGCCTAGATGTGCCCCCCGGATTTACCCGCATTGCTCAATTCTATTGCCCTTAGCGTGATGATACATAATATATAGCCTTCCTCGATAAATGGGCTATACCTATCTAAAAATTAACTAATTACTTTCTACTATAAAATTAATCCTTGTCTAAAGTTACCAATAAAAAAAAAGGTAAGAGGTTATTAGAAATATTATATACCTAGCTAAAACAAATACACTTCATAAAAGCTAAAATCGAAACAATGAATTATTGTAGAGTCATCTTGAACGTTCTGTGCCTGTGTTCGCAATTCGCAAGTAAGCAATATTATTTCGCAAATGCGATATCGTCTTTCGCGTAATAAGCTAATTGCCAGGTGACGTAATAGATATAGCATAAACATCTCTGTCTGGCTTTTATTAGTTTCAATAAGGAGCTCTATGGCAAGGACTTAAGGTATAATTTTGTTTCAGGATGCCGGCGCTCCGGCTGCTGGGGCGAAAATGGCTAGCTGCCTCAGATGATCTTGTTTTTCCAAGTATCTTTGAACTTCTCTTTCGATTCGTTTGGTAAGAAATTGATTGTTTTCACGACTTTTAGCAATGACAAATTTATTTTATTGTACATGCTTATATTAACTTCACCTGTATGTTTGTATGCTTGTACGTTTAACCGATACCTATAGAATCAATTTTGAACCACTTCAAACGGACAGATTTAATTCAAACTTTGTACACTTATCAAGGTGACTTATCACGGTAACAATACAATAATTTCATGATTTTAACTTACTATAAGTAGCTTGTTTTTTCTATTTTTTACCGCTATTTAATTAAACAGTTGTTGTATGTATTTATAGGTAAATTGTTCTAGAAAAAATCACACACTCTCATGTTATAATATTTTGTTGAATAGGTATCTCCAATCCAATTTCCATTATTTTTTTAAGTACCTATATTAGTGTAATTCCAGGGGTCTTTACTTCGATTACAAATGAAAATAAACCAAAAAATGTCATAATCTGAGAGGACACAGAGATTTATGCCCTACGTATCCATAAATAATATAGATCTACACGATTAATCATAGGTATTGTTTTTGATAATTTTAACAAGGGGAATACCCTGAAGATTATAATCAACATGAATAGGTTTATTATAATATATGTATATAATCTTTAATAATCAATTATGCCAATAACAATTAATTCAGAATTACCAATAGTAGTCTCTTCTCTATTATCTAGCACGTTGCATAGGTGCGAAGTACCTTGAGCAATCAAGGTGAGCGTGCAAATATATGAAGATTAGACGATCTGGGATTATTGCATACTACAATTAGTCATTGAACATACCATTAGCTACTATTAAGTATTCTGTGACCATACCGTTCCGTTTCATATCTTACCGGCAGTTCATTTTCATATTTTATGCCTACCTACGATTTTTCAATAGATTCAAGATCACTTAAAAGAAAGATTTTTCTCTTTTATCTTAAATATTACTAAGCGGAATAATATAATTCTATTTTTGTACGAAAATTCAGGAACAGTAAATGTTTTATTCATATCGCGTGGCGTATCAAGCTTATACTCCGAATCACGGTAGGTATACGGGTATAAAATTCTCGTCACCATGCTCAATGTATTTAAACGCCTTTGTGAAACCGAAATTTTATTAAATTAGTTTTTAACTTCTTAGGGCTTTATTAGATTGTCTTTGTTGAATTTGTAGAAACCCTCCTTAAATTTGATATATATATCGACGCCGTTTATTCCGCACGCATTGATCCCGAATTTTATTTCACGTAAATTCCAAGAAACCCTTTCAATAATCGTTGAGAGGCACTTTCATCACAAAAGGGGACATCCTTTTCTGGAATTCGCATTAACTGCTTCAGTTCACTTGTTGCTAGGCCAGATGTATGAATGAACTTTCTCGTTCGATATTTGAGACATTTCGGTTCGCGCACACGCGTTGACCTTTCTGCTTCGTCTAACGTCTTGAATGCTACATAATGGATTTTAAATTGTCAAGACTTGGTTTTATTAGTTGATGCGCACTGCCGACGTTTATGTACGAAACGCCGGGCATTAACTGTGGTCATCATCAAATGCGGCATTATTCAATTGTATTACGGTCACGAGTTTTAAAACCACAAATTCCAATGCTCTATACTGCTTTACGGGTTTTATAAAGTTCTTTCTATCAAATATAACAGATACAGGCTTAATGATGACGGGTAGAAATCCTTAAATACTTACATAATGAGGAAGAACCCTCAGACTAAAACATGTTATTTTTCTGTCAGGGTGAATTTTAATAATATATTATAGTAACCTGTTACATACTATATAATATAACCTACGATAACAAATAACAATTAATAATAGTTGAAGAATTACAACAATTATATATAAATACTTCTTCCATTATTTTTACGATGTACAAATGCTTAACTATTTAATAATATCTAATATAAATATATTTAAATAATGTAACTATAAATTATATAATAATATACTCATGAAAAGCTGAATATGATTACCCTAAAATTATAATATACCTACTTAATTTTAGATACTCGTAGTTATAAAATTCAATTTAAAGACAAATATTGTTACCATAAGTTAACAAAAATGAATAGAATAAGACACTATTTGTAATTTAAATTTCAATAGGTTAATATTGGGTGACCGGCTTGGTTGGTAGTGGCTCTGCCAGAGGTCGTGGGTTCGATTCCCACCCGGGGCAAATATTTGTGTGATGAACATAGATGTTTGCTCTGCGTCTGGGTGTTAATTATTGATATAAGTATTTATTTAAAATTATATATGTGCTGATACATATATAATTTTAAATATCAGCCATCTGGTTTCCAAACACAAGCAAAAGCTTAGTATGGGACCAGATCGTGCCGTGTGTGAAAATAGTCCTGAATATTTATTTATTTACACAAAAACACAAGCACAGAACATTTTAAATTTAAATAAGGTACCGCCAAAACTTTATTTTTCTAATATTCTGCAATAAAAATTACAGATTATTATCCTTACTAAAACCATATTCTATATCTATTTTCATTTTCTCAATTCAACAGGCTAGTCCTAATAGCGCTGGTAGTGGAAGTCCTCTACCCCGTAACATGGCAGTGCCAGACGGAGGGCTGGCATGGAGGGTCGTTCGTGCGGTTGTACCTCTGCGGGACCCTGGCCCTCCAGGCCTGTCTGATGCTGCTGCTGTCGGGCCTCGCGCAGCAGTCCGCGAGAGGCACCATCACAGACACGGATGCGAGGAAACTCGTATCGCCTTTATTATTAGTTAAGTAAGTGATATATATAGCTTCAAGAATGTAGTACGATGTGAACTGGCTTCTTTATGAAATAAATATCTCGATATTTGAAGTGTCGATAACACTATTAAAATTAACGATCACATACTGCAGAAGTACAAATAAATGTTAAGACTATAGTGAAGCTGTTAGCCTGTTAGGTACCTAAAACAGTTAATGCGTATTTGTAATCGTGATTTTTTGAGTAAGGATGAAAAAAGCCATTAATATTATTTATATACATTTGAAGGTCGAAACTACGATTCGTTATTTGTTTTTCAGAGTATTTTTAGTGATACCAGAAGTAGCTCTGAACGTGATGGGGACCATGTGGATGTTCTGTGATGTGATTGAATGTGATGTAAAGGACAAGTTCTCAAGTATAGTCATCCAGAGTAAGTTTATTTTTGTCTATAGATATAACAACAAGCTTATTCCGAAAATAAATTGCTTTTAATAGAAATGTTTTGGATCTTAGATTATCTTCCCACAGTTTTCTTTCGATATATATTTATTTTTGTGTTTCTTCGAAAGAGGATCTAAAAATGTTTGTTATTCTTTTAGGTATAGTATTATTTAATTGGGTACAATTGGGCCTAACAGTATTTGGATTGTTCATGGTATTCGATCCGCTGGGGTCTGTGAACTACGACGACATGCAAGATACGCCAAACCAAGCCAGACATCACAGGAAGGTCACTGGTCTGTGGTCTCGGAGATTTCGGTGGGCTTTTTGTTGGCTCAAGAGGGACGAACATGGGAAAGAAGCTTTCCAACAAGTTGCTGGTATATACCACTTTAATTACCCTTATAAAATATAGAGTTTGTTTATAAATGTTGAAGATTCTTTGAGAATTATTAAACGATCAAGTTTTCTATCATAACATGCGTAATATGTTTTGAAAGGTACTTTCTTGTCGATGGCAACGAGATTAATATTGATAACATTAAATAAAAATTGATCTATCAGCATATAATATTATGCTTAAAAATAACCGCTATCTTGATCCATGAATAAACGCTAATCATGCAAAAACTCTAGAAACCCGAGTTGAACGAAACATGAATAAAAAGCGCACAAGACCACTTGTATAAAGTAGTTAGTAATTTGCGTTCACTTTCTCAATTATGTGAAGAAATGTACATTGAACTTTCGTTTCAGCGCTACTGAGCGCTTTGTTCAGGTCAACGGACCTGGTCCCTTCAGACGTGGTGGCTGGCTGCGTGTTGCTGAGGGTCCGACAGAAACGCGAGACCAGAGAAATGCGACGGATACAAATGCTCAACGATGAAGAGCCGATATACACCACTGATGTAAACAAGGTGTTCTCGGAGACACCGCCGTGGATGAATCTGGATGACGCATTGCATTATTTGAGGCTATCTATAGCAGCATACGGATGGCCGTACGTCATCTATCGGCATTGTTTCACCGGATTCTGTAAATTGGCGAGGCATTTGACGTGCTGTTGTTGTCGGTAAGAACAAAAGTGTGTTGCGTGTTAAACTAACTTTTGTGACTTTTGATTTAAGTCTCGTTTGCAATTGTATTCTCAGCCTTTTTCTTTTGTCTTCCGTTTATAACTGGTTCCTAATGAATAGTTTTTCTTGTTTTATATAACGTATCATGCGAAAAACTTTGTTAATGTGACTTTACGTGACCCCTAAATAGAACATAACCGTGGGTAAACTAACTTTATATTCCTAGAAACGTGTCATACTGATTAATACAGGTAAAAAAATTAAAAACGTGACTTAAAAATACCGTACGAACTTTGTATATTGAAGGTAAAGCGAATCACGTGAGGGCTATAAATAAAACGGTTTACAGGCCAAAGAACTCGATAGTCACGGATGACAACTGCTGTCTGTGCCATTTCGCCGGAGTCAAGTACATGTCCAAACTATCCGCGGATGACATCATCTTCGCGTCCTTCAATAATCGCGTGTTTGAAGTAAGTGATAAGGGGAAGTCCTTGTAGAGATATTATACCGATTAATATAAGCATTAACGCTCTAAGCCTCGGAATGCATGAAAAACTCTCCTAATGATTAAAAGTTTTAAAAAATAGCAATTAACTTCATGTCATGGTAAGTACATACATACCGAGGTCAGTTTAATAAATTAACTAAAAAATAGCTAACAAGGAAATACAAGTTTGAGGACTTTTTGCTAACTAATATATTTAAGCTCAAAATTTCCTTGTACTCGCCTATAGATACCTAGGTACTTATAAAACTGGCAATAATTTATTTTCAAATTAGTTTTTAAGTTATATAATATATCAATCTTTCGAAGTTCGAGAAATTTAATCAAATAATATTCTATTATTGCGAATCTTCTGGCATTTACAATAAAAATATGATGATATTATAGTGCATGAAAAAAAAAACTTTCAGACGGCCATTTCTGTTCTCTAAACTATTTCCTTTCAAATGACATTAGATTTGCAAAAATGATGTACTTTCGTAATTTAAAATTAAATAAAGAACAATTACATTAAATTTATTTAAAGGTTAAAGTCAACCTGGGCTAACCTAACTCTTATCTATTTTACAATGATACACCATTAATAAAATTATCAAAAACCTTTTGATTAAACGCCCAAATCCCGTAGTTCCTACCATAATTAATTCTTTAACTTAACATAACATTAAGATAAAAGTATATTCATTATCATAAGGTCCCGTTACCTTTTACATGCCCTAAAATGTGTTTAACTTTGCAGCTACCATTCTGTGTGATCGCGGACCACGACCGGGAAAGCATAGTAGTGGCGATACGAGGTTCTATATCTTTGAGCGATATCTTCACTGATTTCACCGCTGGCTCTGAACGATTTGAAGCTGATGGTAATACTGATTGACTGTTTATCTATGTATAAATCTTTATATATGAAATTCTCGTGTAACAATGCTAGTTAGCATATCCTCCGAAACGGCTAGACCGATTCTCATTATTTTTGAGTCTATTGGATTTGAGAATTGGCTAACGTCTATTTTTAATAAACCTAAGAGTACCTAAGGCATAACAACATTTGCCGGGACAGCTAGTAATCGTTATAAATTTAAACAACATATAGTTTTTAGTTACATTGAATACTGGTAATAATGCGATTTATTTCATAAGTACCTATTTAAATAAATTCGCATACAACATAACATTAATGTTGCCAACATATTTTATTCTCTTACCTTGCAATAAAATTGCATGTTATTACTTAAAGCGATAAGGGTAATCTATGTCATTATATAACAATTTTATAATAGTTATAAAATATTAGAAAATAAGCCTAACTCAGGTAGGAATAAACAACAGTAAATGTATAATGTAAAAGTAATTTATATTTATAACCCAAATACATACCAACATTAATTATTCAACTCTGTTTAATATTTGTTTATTTATCAATGATTTATAATTAAGATGTTTTTTTTTTCTTTTTATCAGTCAAGTTTTCTTCTACCTTACAATGTTATTAAGTGATAACAAACGTCTGGAAATTTCATTTGTTATGTTATTTAACAATTAAAATGTCGTTTATTAAACGTTTTGATATTATGAGATGACTGATACCATATTAACGTAATCAGTATTATAAACAGTGTACTCTAATGACTAATTTATTTCTTTGCCATATCATTAACAATTAATAAAATCTATAAGTGTATTTTCTTAAATCTTCCCCATAACATAAAACGTCAATTTTTAAATGAGCCCTAGTTTATGAGTTTTTAAGTTCAACCTGGTATTAAATTTCTGTCTTTTTATTTCCTAGGATTACCAGAAGGGACGGCAGCTCATAAGGGTATGTCTATGGGTGCTGCAAAGATGCTGCGTCGATTAACACCGGTACTAGAAAGGGCCTTCCAACAGTTTCCACAATATGACCTAATACTAACAGGTATAAATATTCTATTAGAAAAACGATAGTCTATTCTTAGTACGTACGTAATAATGTAAAAACAGTTTGACAAAACAAAGTTTATTATTGGCGATATATTAGCTTTGTCCAATTTATAATACAACTGAATATAATTACATAATGACGATTGTTATTATGATATATTAATAGTTTGCATAAAATAAGAAAAAAATGTATGAAAATTTATTGGGACTAGGTAAGTATGTTAATCTCAACATTTCTTAAATACCTATATATTTTAAAATTCAAAACGGATATTAATCCATATTATTTCTTTGTATATCAAAACATAACTAATATGAAATATATATATATATTTTTAACAGGTCACAGTCTCGGAGCTGGAGTCGCAGTATTAGTGGCATTAAAATTAAGACCACGCTATCCTCATTTGAAAGTGTTCGCGTTTTCTACACCCGGTAAGTTTCAAATATCATTTATTTTCATTCTAACTTTTTACATAAAAGTGATATTATTGTAACGTAACTTTGTTATAATTATCATAACTTTGTTCTTACCGACTTTGCATAAATAATTTTAAACATTATGCATCTTACTAAATGATTAATATGCAACGCTCTAAAATAAAGCTAACATTAGCATAATTAGTAATTACTATACACGAGTTATGCGTACTTTACTTTCGCGCAACCTAAAATTCTATAGCATTTCTGTATCTGTGTATCAGTGTACTCATAAAAATTAAAAACATAAAACGATACAGTTGAACAATTCCATATTCATTTTAAAACACACTATAAAAATCTCACAATGGCACATCACATAAAAATGTCAGAAGCTTTTTGCGAAAAAAAATAATAATCGTAGCTTTTCTCTAAACTTTTCTCGGTGTACGTGACACGGTTGTAAAAGTGTTGTATTTTTAGCCGGGCTCATTAGCCGTGAGGCGGCGCGCTACACCGAGAGCTTCGTACTGACGGTGGGCGTCGGGGACGACCTGGTGATGCGGCTCAGCGTGCACAGCATAGAGAACTTGCGCACCAAAGTGATACAGACTATACACGCCACTAAACTGCCCAAGGTGAGCTTATTTGTTATGTGCGCAAAATTGGCGCATTTAATGAGAATGTTTTTTTCTTAATTTGTTTTTAAAACAATTGAATCAAGCTTCGAATTTTCTTTTAGAGGAGAGGAAATAAATTGTTTAAAGTAAATTAAAATTTTGGTGACGCATTTTTGATCCATCTAATGATTAATTACAGTTATTGAGACACCGTAAAATATTATCTTCTCGTACGGTGTGTCCAATCGTATAAAATTGATTGAGGAGTGTTACATTATTGATGTTGTTTATAATTATAACATTGACTTTACGTACGACGACGAGAAGTTAACACTTGTTAATTTTTATAAGTAATTAAAAGTGTCTGCGTTAATATATACATAAGTACTTGTAAATTTAACGCGAAAGAGAAAGATTTAACTTAACAAACTAATATATCTAAAAATACACAATTAAAGTATAAGATGTATATTGACCTACTTGATTGCAGTATCGGATAATGCTGAACGGTTTCGGCTACGCGCTGTTCGGCGTGCCGGCCCGCGACCTCGAGTCCACGTGGCGGCGGCCGGAGGAGCTGGAGGCCAACCACTCGGACGACTCCGACGCGCTGCTGCTGCAGGGCGTCTCCACCGTGAGTGCTGTCAGTGAACCCTTTGTATTACAGCCGCTGTGTCGCTGCGTGTCTAATCGTTTGTGTTTGTGTGCTGTGGTGCAGGTATGTGTGCTTTGTTCTGGTGTTTTTGTGTTCATGTCGCACGTACAGGTAGGTAAATCTACTACTATCTAAATATGGTCACAATTTCTTTCATTAACTGTTTTTAATTTTTATTGTTTTAAATCATTAGATCACAATTTGGTTAATATATTTTACTGTTTATCATCTGTGTTTTGTTATTGTTGTGTTTATCATCTGTAATGCGAACTTTAAGGATCAGGAGGGTTACCATGGTGTCATAAAGCATATTATTTTCAGAGTAGGTAGGGGAGATGCTAGAGGACCTATGTAGCTCTGTCATTTTTCCACACTGGAAACTGTATTATTAATAACTGCTTTAATACATCATAGTAACCCCTGGGCTACCTGTTTACAATTTCATAATCACCTATGTATTATTTTGTAACATTTTGTGTTTTGTTCATGGCTTTACGTGTTATTTTTTGTTTTATTTTTATTAATTTTGACTAACATTATTAATCTTTAATATCGTAAAATTCTAGGAAGCCGCACTTGTATCCCGTAATGTGTTTGCGCGACGATTTTCCACAGCGAGGTTATTTACGGCCGGCAGAATATTGCACATTGTTCGACGCAAGCGCATGGGTATTGAAAAGTAAGTTTTGTACTTATAGATTTCTAGTAATTTTTAATCAAATTTTAACATATTAAATTACGTTTTTAAAAAAATACGCCGTTACAAAATGACTAACCTCTAAATTTGACTTTTCTTGTTTACGCTTACCTAGTCCTGAAACAGAAGAAGAAAGGTATTTATTATTTAACATTTAAGTTACAAATTATACCAGTTTTGAGACTTGGAGATGAGCGAAATATCCTTCCTAACATTGACATTAATTTCAAACAACGTTTATAGGAAAGTGCGCATCCAAGAGCCGACATACGAAATGCGATGGGCGTGCCCCGAGGACTTCATGGAGTTACAAGTGATGCCTCGCATGTTACTTGACCATCTCCCAGAAAACGTTCATCGCACCATAGAAACTATTGTGACAGAAAAACACCACTACCGGGTAACACAAGTAGTATAGGCTATTAGACCATTTATTTGTACCTACGTATGCTCTTTAGGCAATTTTTGATGTCTATATCCAATCGGGAATAATTCCAAATATGACCAATCTTTCTACTCTTATATACTCACAATTAGAACAACTCTTGGGCACACTGGGACTTTACAGATGTATGGAAAATAGAATTCTCATCTACATATAAGTAGTATTTTTCTCCGTGCAAAACCTTACGTGTCTCATAAATAGCAGAATAATAATTAGATACTTGAAGGGTCGAAAGAACATGAATGTACATTATTTTATTTTTGTAAATATCAATATGTTTGTACTGTTTATTTGTAAATATTTTCCTAAATATTCTTTACCGTACATTAAAGGTTAGGAATAAGTGTAATGTGAGAAGACTGTGATGACGATTAATTATGAAATTTTACTATCAAAGCTGGAGGGGGTTGTTATAGAAGCAAGTGTATATAGATACAAAATTAGTTTTAAGTATAATCGTGACAATGACCGGTGCAAGATGTGTTTTAATATGTTTAAGCTTAGTCGAACACAAAATTATATATTTTTATTAGAAGATAATAAGGTCAGCTTATGATGGAGTTGTGAACTCACAAAATTTATTTGCTCAAATTCGAAAATTCTTTATTAAACGTTAAATTGTCTATAGTTTGTTTTAACGGTTCTGGATAAGGGCCTGATAAGCACCACCATGCGATAGTCCAAGATTTCTTGATGACTTCATATCCGATTATTTATGTAAAATAGCGTAAACCAGATATTTTATCTTCTTAATGAAATTTTTACATAATTTTTCTAAAATCGCTATGTTGGTGTTATATTAGGTCTGAATGCAGTTTCACACATGCACGATACATTTAAAATGTTTTCTTCTTTAAATATGTTATAACAATTTTGAACGCATTAGAGCAATGATTTCGCTGTCAAAATTAACTTTACAACAGCTTTGTTTATTCGACCTTTTTAAAAATTCTCAGGGCCGTTATGTGGTTGCAGAATTTTGTAAGTACAAATTATGTACTTATCAAACAACAGATTTAGTAGGAATCTTGTAGAAAGTAAATATAGATATGAGGTAGAAATAACCGCAAATCCAATATCATACATGTGTGAAATGGCATTAGGCTCGCTACCGTAAGTACAATAACTAGTTTTGTAAGAACATTGTTACCGGTGTCAATTAATAAATACAAATTACTTTAGTTTCCTAAAAGTGGTGTTACGTTAGATGCTTCAAACTTAAAACTATTAAAGTAAGCATATCGTAGCCTCATCATATTGTTATTGTAATTGTATTTTGTAGATGGAAAGTAGATGAGTAGACGATATTTTAATACCTATTTTCTTATACTAAACTGAAGATTATTTCGTAGAGAATCAACATAAATCAATTCAGCACTTAACGTTACTATTTCTTGTAAAAACGATGCAACATCTTGCCCGTAATGTATATAGAAGTTTCCTACTTGTTCGAGTGAATACTCTAAAAGCATTTTATCTCACATTCCAAGTTAATATTATTGGTATTTTATAGTTATTTATGATCTTGTATGTACTTATGTTTAAAATCAAAGATATATGAATCAAGGATACGAAAATATTTTCTATCGTAGAGTGTGGAACTGAAATCGTCTTACAAAGGCCTCTTTTATTTATTTAATCGAAAATCCTAAGCAATGTTATTTTAAAGTGAAATATAGTTGAACAATTGCAACCAATAACCAATATAATATTATGCAGATTTTATTTTATACTGTTGTACAAAATTCGATGCTCGCATTTCTAAGTTAGTTCAAATTATAAAGCTTATATTATGATAAGTATGGAAGTTTTTTAACATAAACATAGTCGCTATTGTAAGACGTTGAAAATTCCATGATGTATATTTCCTAAGGCAAGGCCGAAACTTTTGATGGAATTTTTTACTATCTACGTAATACGTTGTTGATTACTAATCAGGGAATTTGAAGTTTAAACTGTATGTTTGTTTCTTTTTTTAAGTGTACCGTGAATCGTCAATTTCTTAGAAGTTTAATTAACACTTTGTTCCTACATTCATTTTATGTCCGATGTGATAAATGATCATGACGATTTTGTATTGTTTTTATTTGTATTACACGTATGTAACTTTTTGTAATTTGTTATTATATTTTTGTTGACATTTTTTTTACATTTTGAATTAAAAGACAACACGCTTGGCCTCAATCAAATGTTACAATTAAAGATTAACTTGGATACGTAGGGAGTGATGAATCTCAATATTTTTAATATATATACATATTAATATATTCTATCCAGTATTTTGTACATAATATACATTTCTACTTTTGTCCATTCACATCTACTATTTGTTACTTAACTGTTGTAAATTCGAGTATTAGAAGGACGATGGTTCTTTTCACTTGTACCCTAAATTAGGGCTTTTTATTCTCTCACTGTATGTTTTAGAATATTGCCAATATATTGTGTTGGGTTTGTGTTAATTTATAATAAATATATTTTAAGTAATTGTCGTTTCATTTTGTTTTAAAGTGTGCTATCTATATGAAAGGGAAAATGTAAGAACATAATCTAAATATAGATGCAAATTATCTAAATTTATTTTTTTACAGTAGATCAAAAACTTATATTTACTTGGTGTCATAAATCAAGTGTTCATTTGTATCATGATATAGTTTATTAAAATTTCCTTAATACATACAATCCATAAATCTATAAAAATATTTGTCTTTATCAGTCGATTCATAATCATATCACAGTACTTACCATATAGCTCAAAAGCGATTTACATTTTCAATAATTTTTGTCATTAATACATAATAATAATTAAATATAAAATAAAATAACAACGATATAATATGCGTAAATGGTATGAGAATTACAATGAGATCGATGATCTATCGAGTTTTTAGTAAATATCATCTGAGCAGACTCCGTAGTTCCGTCATAGCTGCTTGTGAGATAGTTGTCTTCTTCGTTTCCGTTTTATACCTGAACAAACAGACAAAAATATTCATTTAGAATAAAAAATTCTATAAACAATCACTTCAAGACAAAATAGAAACACGTAAACGTAATATTTTTTTTTTTATGATTATTGCAACAATTCTGACTTCTTTGGTAGGTACTATCAGAACTTCTTCAATAAAATGAAATACTCGCAACCTAATTTAAAAAAATCAAAACTCAATATAACTTTTTAACATTGTATTTTTAATATCATAACTAATCCAAATAATAACTTACCTATTAACAAAATCATGAGCCACATCAGGTCGATAGGCCGCCATATCTCTCAAATACGCCTGATCGTTGCCTAACGTTCTTCTATAGGCCAATTCCCGCCATGTCTCCCCTCCACTACCAGCTAGTAATACGAGACCTTCCATGAAACTGGAAAACAAGTAATAAAATGTTCTATTTTGTTTTAAAATTTATTACATCAACAAAAAAGTTCTTCTATTGAGTTGACCAACAATTTTGACAGTTACAAAATTGTAAATTGTTAATAAATAATAATAATCAAGGATAAAATTGCAACTACAAAATTATTTACGCCTTTTTATATGTATATTAATTATTTTCATTCAACCCTAATCGATAAATGTAAAATAAAGTACACTCACCTCAAATATTCGCTGACCAACGTGTACATCTGTTCATTCGTCCTCTTCAATATGAGTCTAGTTGGCGATGCGTTCATGAGCGAGATCTGCAAAGCAATTCTTTGAGCCAGTGTTGCCATCTCCCCCGCACTGCCCGTACACCCCCCTTGTAGGTATAACTCTGCCGCATCACTACAATGGTTCAACGCAGTCTCCAACAATGTCTTCGTAGGAACATTATCGTGTATCTGCGGCCAAACCGGCTGTGCTGACTTCTTAGACGACGCCTTAGAAGCGTCCGTGGCCATCTTCTCCAAATCGTCGATCAAATCCAACGCCTGCTTCCGCTTAACATTAGCCGCTTCTGCATACATGTTGAAATGCAACGCCACCATGATGTATGTATCCGTGTCTCCCGGACAGTGGGTTTTGAGGAAATCGAGCAGGCCATGCTTGAATTCGGCGATTTTATCTTGCTTCTGACCTAGCATGTAATCGAATTGTCCGAGGAGATATTCGAATTGGTGGTTTTCGCGTAGAGCCTGGAAAAAGCCAATTTTATTACACATTGATAACTTTATAAAAAATTGTCCTTCCTTATAGCCTATTACGACTTAACCTACTTATTTGTTACTGACAGACGTTTTATACAAAACACTCTCCTCTGCTCAAAATAAAAATGTCTGAAATATGTTATATGAAAAGAAGTTATCTTGCATTACATGCAAAAACAAATCCAAACGAATACATAGTTATAAAAAAAATTGTTGTCTGTAAAGTCGGTTTACTGACGATAGTTGAACGTGACAACGTCTTAAGTCCGATTGTGCTTCTTTGTCGCACGTTCCGCGCTCTCGCTTGCACTTCAAGCCTACACGAAACGCCTCAGAGCGAGGTAACGCCGCATGAGTCATGTTTTTTCGTGCGTGCAACCGGCTCTATCGAATTATAAGACGTTGTCACGTCAAAAGAACTAGAACCATGCATTATCGATAGATACAAAATCACCTGCAGTATGTACGCGCACTCAGTGTACCGCGCGAGGCCGGTGAGCAGGCGCACCATGAGGCGCCAGGAGCGCGCGGCGAGCAGGCGGGCGGCGAGCGCCTGCGCCGACCGCAGCGCCACCGCCACGCCCTCCGTGTCGCACGCGCACGAGAAGCACTCGTGCGCTAGTACGAGCAGCTCTATGGATATCGTGTTCACCTGGACATTTTATCGATTATAAAACCTATTGAGCAATTACGTGGGAAATGGTATGCTACCGACGTATCCGCAGTCAATTTAAAGTGAAATTTTGTCAAAGCAACAAATAATAATAATACGAGTTATTTTTGTAAAAGATGTTAAGGAAATATAGACGTCATTGAAATGTTTTATTTTAATATAATTTTAATACAATATTGCAAATTGTACTAAAATGTTTAGTGAGACTTAAATCCTAATGTTTACAAACACACTGCGGTTCAAACAGTTCAAACAAAATGGTTCCAGCCTGATCACGTCTTATAAACACTCACAAGAATGGCCCTTTCCGCGCTTATTAGTTATGGCTGAGTGCGTAATAGGTTTAGAACGCGTTTGTTTTATACATTTATCGAGAGGCATACCTCGCGAGCTAATAATAATTAAATAAGCATGCTGTACAAGATAAAAAAATCTTTTGTGTATTATTTTTAAAACCAATTTCACAAAATGAAAGTGATAGGTTACCCCTGCACACATTTATCAAAATATTTTTATTGCTTTAATCAAAATCCTTTGATGAGAATTTGTTATGTTTGACATGCAACATTATTGAAATTATTTACGTGAAATTGTTGATCCATTTCACGTAAATAGTTTCAAACCAGAAGGGCGATTGGACTTACCTGTTTGGATGACAATTTAGCTCCTTTGGTAATTTTCCTTATGCTCGATTTGACTTCGTAGCGAATGTGGACGTTGCTTTTAGATATCACATCGAATAGATTTCTTCTAGAATCTTTCGTCATTTTATTTCCTGCTGTATAGACAGTTGATACCGAAAACATGGACTCAGTTTCAGCCGACATCAATGTTCCTTCCTCGGTTAATATGGATTCAATTTCGTCACCATCTAGATTTTGATACTCTTCATCGATTAAAGTTTCTACATCGAGGCAACTATCATCAAAAACGTTCTCAGGAATTTTTATAGAATTGCTGGCTTTGTAAATTTTTTGAAAAGCTATTAAATGATCTAGAATAAGCCTTCCAATGTGACTGCAAGCGTCAGGTCGCATATTTAGGAACATTTCGATGTCTGAATCGAGAACATAACCCCAAAGTGTGTATTGGAAATGTTCCTTTTGCCGAAATGTGGATGTTTTGACCAAATGTGGCGATATAATAGCTGATACCATTTCTCTGCATAAATAGTCAGCAATCTGAAGAGATAAAGCCATTTTAATACGAAGCAAATATGACTTTAAAAATGAAATATGAAATACGATAATAGTACCTGTTTCGTGGGCACATTGAACGTCCTAAAGACAAGATTCGCCAACGTCATTCGAGATTTTCCACTAACTAAGCTTATAAAATCTAGCGCACGATTTTGATATTTCAATACGGACATATAATCCCAGCCAATTTGCAGAGCTATTCTGAAGTAATTTGCAACCTGAAATAATTATTTGGGGACTTGAAAATTGCAATCAAACTGCTGTGTTCATAAGTAAAGGTTGGAACTCCAAAGAAGAGTCATATATTTTTGAAGTGAAAACTTCTTTAGCGGCGTTGGGTATCAAATCTTAAACTCGCGTCAGGACACGTGACCTGATCGAGTAAGCGTAACTCGTAAGACGGATGGATATCAAACATGCTCAACGTTAATAATCAAGTTTTCACTTCTGCCGGCACTCCCGGAGTGCAACCCGTCTTTTTTTTTTTCAATAATGTACGGCTAACACAGATCCATCCAACAATGAGAAACAAACCTGCTTTGCAACAGCAAGCCCGCTTCTAACAGCCAGAGCATCTAAAGCTGACAATCGATCCGCCTCTTGTCGCACAGCAAATTGCGGCACACCGTCGCCATCTTGTCTCTCTTGTATCACCACTAGCTCTTCGAAACTTGCGTCTGACGTTTCAGATACTTGAAAAAAAGTATTATGTGGAGATTTTTATATGGTGAAAGTTTAGAAAGAGATAATCAATTATCATCATATTAGGATTTATTTATTTATGACAATTATGTTAATAGCAAGTCGCATATTTTATAGTCAATGATAACGTATTCGTCATTCGCATTTGTTTGTTATGTTTTATGTACTCTGCACTCATTACTCATGCCAATAATGCTATGTAAATGTTTATTTTATCTGATTGCACACATGTTTCTGCCGACATTATCTGACTATTGTAGAACTGAATCAATTTATGATATTGAAAATTAGTCTTTATTTAGATTTAACCGACTTCAAATTGAAAAACTGATTAGTCAGTTATACTTACGTGATAATTTGTTTTGTAATGTTGGCGACGAAATAATTAAACGCAACTCTTGTGGCAACTCATACGGCGAGCACGTCCCTTCCGCTAATTTGAGACATGTTCTCATTATTTGCACTGGACAGGCAGATCTACACATATACTCATCAGAAATCTTGAACAATTTAGATAAACGAAAAGCCTCCACAATGAGTCTCATTTCCAAAAGCCTGTTAATAGTCTTTCGCCAAATATCAATTTCTTCGTCGTCTAAAATTACAACCTTTTCAATATTACCCACGTCTGATTCAACTTCAATTTCATGTAGCGTCAATGAAAATGGTTGTTCAGAAGTCACTACTCCAAACTTTTGAGATTCGATTGCATTCTTTTGTAAGCTTAACGCAAAATGCAGAGTACTTTCATAGTTGTCTAAGAATATTTGGTCTTGATTTTCGCATTTGAAATATGCCTCCCACATACCATGCTCGGTGCGCTCTCTATCACCGCCGTATTCGTGGTTTTCATCAAACCAACTCATCACAATTCTGTGCGCATAAAACATTTGCTTTACCTCTGATATGTTATTGACAAGGTTATTGAGGAATTCAGTAGCTTGTTTACAAGTTACGCCTGACTCTTTGAGAACACCACTACATTCAGCAATAAATTTTACGAGGTCCTCATCACTTAAAGGAGTTTCCCTGTCTACATCATCAAGAAATTCGGAGGTCTTTCGACGCCATTCTGTGATAACTATATCGTCTATGGGCAAACCAGCTAATTTAGCTATTTTGAACGCTACATCGTAGTTACAATTATTTTTGTACATATCAATGCATTCGGACAAATATTTGTCGGATTCGTCTTCTATCATTTTAGATATGTTTATGATGTTAGATGTTTCCATAGATATTTTCATAATTTCATACATGTTCGAAAAATTAGGACATGGGCCTAAAATTATAATAAAACGATTAAAAACTTCAATACGCAATATAAAAACTAACAATAAAATATAACAATTTTTCACCTACCCATAAATGATTTGCCGAACTCAGTCTCGGCTAAACATTTCAAAAATTCCTTTTGATGAAAAGCACTATCAAAGTTGTTGCTAAGGGCGGTCTTTACTAGCTCAACAGATATCTTTTGTAAGGCTTTGGTTGACAGATCCCACGGCGAACCATTGGTATCAGAACTGTATTTCCTTTGGCATTGTTGTTGGAAACTATTTAAATACTTGTTTGTTTCATTATCAAAAATTCGCAATCTAATGCATCGATATAGAAATAACGCCAATAAAGCTAGTAAGTTATCCTGAAAAGAAAGTTATTATTCATTCAAATGATTTATTTGAATTACATAATCTACCTATACAGGGTGGAGTCTCCTATTATCGGCCTGCTCCTAATATCGGCCTTTTCGAGAAAATGGAATATAACTAAAAATATCGATCTTAAATCATAAAATTTTTTATGCAAAAAGAGACTCTATATACATAAGCAAAACCTCCCAAATTTCGGTGTGGGTACCTTAACTGTTAAAGATTCAGTTGGCCATAGAGCACGCGCAGGTACGAATATGCGTAGTTTGGCGGCATTGCGGAGTCAAATCCCTGAGTCGACGCTTTACGTGGATAAGTATTTTAATGGAATTAAACAAACCTAAAGTATTTAAATTTATATGTTCTTAAAGAAAAACAGTCAAATTATCGATTAAATAGTGTGTTTTTACATTTATTTGTCTTTTTAATGAAATAATTGCGGGGCCGAGATTAGGGATCTGTATTTATTGATAAATCTCAACATCGGCCGGGTGGTCGATATTGGGGTAATGTATGAAAACTTTAAATAACATGTTTAGCTATTTTATATGTTAGCAGTGATATTAATAAGGTTAGGAATGAAACAGCAGCTCCGTTTGATCACTAGATCCTAAAGTCGGCCGCCTAAAAACGATTTTTATTAGCTGCGGCCGATATAGAGCGAATCGATGCGTAATAACGGCCACCTTAGTAAAACCTTTTCTACTACCGTCGGACTTTACAATAAACAGGGCTAGTGATACAAGATATTGTATTTTAATTTTTGATAATCATGCCGGCTCAATCTAAAAATAATAGAGGCAGTGAATGCCGTCAAAAATCAAAGTATGAGCATCAGAGACGCAATTCGACAATACAACATTCCGAGGACCACTTTACAAGATAGACTTCATGGAAGAATAGACACAGATTGCACAGTTGGTAGAGATACCGTCGAAGAAGATGAAATTGTTCAATGGATGATACGGATGGCTATCTGCGGTTTTCCTAGATCACGTAGCAATGTGATAAATAGCGTTAAAAATATGATAAAAGATCCAATCCGTTTAAAATGGACAACCAAAGAAAAAGTGGTATTCCTTGTTTTTAAAAAGACACTCAATTCTTAATGAAAGGGCTCCAGAAGCTATTACTCTGGAAAGGGCAGTAGTTACAGAAGAAAGTGGTTTAATGACTTACAAGAACATATAAAATCAATCGGGCACGGAAGACATATTATTACAAGATCCACGGAGAATATTAAATAGGGATGAGACGAGCTTTAGTATTTGTCCGAAGACAGGTGAAGTAATAGAGCTTAAGGTATGGAAGAAAATTTATGAAGTTGCTAAGGGTAGTGAAAAAATAACAATAACTGTTTTGCTAGTCATATCTGCAGCAGGAGAATCTTTGCCTCCAATGGATGATTTCCCTGTATCCATAGACCACTAAAGTAATCGTTTATAGCACCATCCTTCTGGTTTCTCAGTTTATCAAATATTGGGTGGATGTGAAGTGTATGTAGTATTCTATGAATATGTTGCAAATGGCTATAATGATTGGGTGATTTCTGATAACATTTCAAAGCCAATTCTTTTTCTAGTTGATGGACACAAGTCTCATTTAACCCCGTATTTTTATTAATTGTCTTAAGAATACTGAATTAGTTACATTCCTTTTAATTTTTAAGACAATCTAACGAAAATACCAATCATGATAGGTGAGTTAGAAAAATGATTTGTATCTCAATTGATAATAAAAAATGTTACCAGTTTTACGTTTTATTGATCTAACTTCACCTTAGAAAAGATATGCCGATATTAGGGCCAAAGACGGCAGATATTAGGGTGTTATCTTGCTATTAGTGGCCGATATTGAGGGAAATCGGCACACTCGAAATAAAAATTCTATATTTAATAAAGTAACAATGGATTCGTAATTTTGAAAATGTAGTAATGGAGTTTCAATATCTATCTACCTAAAAAAGGCACTGTAAGAAAGAAAAAGCTATCAATGTAAAAATTACATCCAGTCAAAGTTCAAAAAAAGTTGACATGGCCGATAATTGGTGCCACCACCCCATATAATAAATCTGTAGAAGGGTCAATTCTGTACATTGAAAATATTGAAAAAATAAATAACAGAGGGTGTTACTGGATCGATACAAAACCCAAATATGTGATTAAAAAAATTTTTGTCTGTCTGTCTGTCTGTCTGTCTGTATGTTCAGGCATCACGTGAAAACTATCGGTTCGATTTCGATGAAACTTGGTATAATTATACCTTATTATCCTGGGCATAAAATAGGATACTTTTTATCCCGGAAAAATACGTAGAAAAAAATAAATCTTAATTTTTCCGTGCGGACGGAGTCGCGGGAGGAAGCTAGTAAATAATAAAAAGAAATATTCACAGGTTATAAGGGTTATTACATTGTATGAGGTGATCCGCTGTGATCTGCCATTATTTATGATACTGTGACGTTGAAATAATAACAAATCATTAAATAAAAGGATTAATCATACCGCCATGAATATGAGCGTAGATTCGTACAGAGTGGTAATGTATCCTTCAATAAGACAGATTTTAGCGAGTCTCAGAAACATTTGAGCCGGAGGCTTTCCAGTTATTTCAGATTGCAGTTCTTGACGATTGCACGTAGTTAATTCTATGGATGCAAGAATCCAATGCGCCCATAGTACATCCACGGCATTTGGCTGTTAAATTTATCAACGTGTTAAAATATAAAAACCTGAGAAATCTTGTCTTAATTTTCGTATGTCAGCATAATTCCTGTTTTGACAAAAAAAATCGTAATGACGAATTTCTGTCGCAGCTTACTTAAGTAAATAAATATTTCAGGACAATTTTCACACACGGCACGATCTGATCCCATACTAAGCTTTCGCTTGTGCTATGGAAACAAGATGGCTGATAAACATACATGTATAATTTTAAATAAACACTTATATAGATAATAAACACCCAGACACAGAGCAAAGATCTATGTTCATCACACAAATATTTGCCCCGCGTGGGAATCGAACCCACGACCTCTGGCTTGGAAGGCAGGGCCATTACTAACCAAGCCAACCAGTCAGTCAGTAAGTAGTCATGTGTTTATTTTAAATTGGTATATTAACTTAGCAATTTTCTTATGTTTATCTTATTACCTGCAATAGCCATGACACTTTATACCGAACTCACCTCATAACAGCTAGCGATGAGTACCAACAGGGGCTCTCTATACAAATCAGCAGCTCTTAACAAAGCTGCCGGTGGATCCTCTGGCCCGTGACAAGCCGCGGCCACCTCCCATAGTTCCCGCCCCATGAACGAGTCAGATGGAAACTCAAATACCATACTTTGGGTTGGGCTCTAGAAATTCATTTTATATTTTTGAATTTATGTATATTGCTCAAAAGACAAATGGAAAACATGAATATTTAGCCTAATTTTTGAATGCAATATGGACAGGCTATAAATATTGTAAATATTAATACAATACGATTTCTCTAAGCGAATCGAATACTTACACAATCAACTGAATTCATTCTCATCAATCTTCTTTGTCCATTGCTCGGAACATACTTGTGTTCCTTCTCCTCTTCCACAGTTTTATGCAACATTATATGCTTCAGATGTTCAGCGTATGATTTCTTCTCGAACTCTTGCGATAGTTGTAGCATTTGGTTAAGTGGATATCTAAATACATCGCCGAAAAGCAAAAAGTTAAACCAAGAATTTTCTTTTATAAATTCACGTAATTGCATTTCCGGTAATGGTAAATTATGCAACACTGCAAACTTCACCACAATTTGTGACTCAAAGAGTACCACCGACATGTCATGTCTACCTGTGGATTGCTTCAACTCCCTTGTTTTAATGAGGGTTATTTCCTCTAAATATTTGAGTATTGTTTTAGCAGTATCCTCATGGCTCTGAATCAACTTTGCCATGAAATCGCCGACTTGCTTATAAGCTTCTAATTCGGTCAGTTTTTTGTGAGAAACAAGATATTCTCTTATCATATTTGCAGCTGAAATATGGACTCTACATCTCGTTGGATTACAGCCGATCATGGCTACGAAAGATATAGAACATGCTGTCATTGCTGAATCAAAACAGTTTTGTAGGGCCAGAGCATGCGCTTCGCAACAAGCACTCTTTATGTTCTTGTCCTGAAGACGATTATGTGTTAAATATTGTTGAGAGACAAACGCCTGACTTGCGTTACAGGGACGATATTGCTTTAAATAATACATGTGATTTAATTTTGCATCATATCCATATTTTTTCATGAGCTTTTCATTGGCAAAATCGGGCATATCAATTGAACGTTGAGATAGGGATTTCAGCTCACTGATATCTACATCATGGGACAATAGACTACCCAAACTACGTCTATCAGATTTATCAGTAGCTATGTGGTTTATGTTTAAATTCATTAATTGAAATTCAAATATCTTCGAAATGTCTAGACCGCGGTAGCCAGAGAGCAATTGATACACATTAACATCTCTACACTCATATGTATTACTTGAATCACAATATTTATTATAAACATTATATATGTGTGGAAGTTTTTTTCTATACCCTTTATTGGGAAGTTTAAAATCTTTGAACTCCAAGTAATCTTCCTTCAAAAATATATCAAACAAATTTGCAGAGTCTTCTAATAAAATCATACCAATGAATAACTGCGGATTAGCAGATATATAATTATCAATATCATTTTTAGCAATTTGTTGACAAGTTTTATATACAGGGACAACATGACTTTGTCTATCAGATGTCTGTTCTATGCTTTTAAATAATAACCAGAGTTCAATACAATCTTTCGCTTCAACGTCTACATTTGATAAATCTATGTTCAGCATGTGGCTATCAATGCAAATTGTAAGAGCCTTGTAAAGTTTATTTTTTACAAAATATTTTGCAAGCTCCAAATAAAAATCTTGGATCGTCAAAGTTGCACAAGATTCGGCCAATACATCATCAATCATTTTTAAGTTTTGCGTCCGTGACAATCTCTCAATAATTTGAAATAGGTTTTTTCGTTCTTCTTCAATAACAATCCCGTAAGAAGATAATGTATCATATACGCACATTTTAGTGTAAGGGAAACTATTGCTTTTTGTGACAAATTCTATCATATCATCTGTTATAGGCCATGTACGAAATATTTGATCCAATTTGTCTAAAAGTTTAATGTCAAAGCCTTTAGTATCTATATTTAGAAGTTTCCTCATAAAGTTCTCATTATTAAAGAAATTATATCTAGCATTCATATCTCTGACTACTTCTGAGAGCTGAACATTAATCCAACGCACCAGTATCATCGCTTTATTATTTTCCACTAAATAAACCCATGCATGAGTGGGTGATGTAAATTCTAAGAGAGAAAATTCTGAAAGAGAAATAATTTTTCATGAGTATTATATTTTAAGCACTTTTCAATCCCACTCTCTGTAAGAAATTTTATGAATCTAATTAAAATAATTAATAAATATTTTATAAACAAATAAATACCAAATTTTTCAAAGAAGAGACTTGTAGCAATTTTACTTTTCCACTCACTGGGATACTTTTCAATTTTTTCAATTGTTAACGCTTTAATTTCACTCTCATTGACAAAGACTCTATCAGAGCAAGTACCAAATACTTTGTTCTGTTTAAATGTGCCATCAACTTCAAATGATTTCTCCAGATATCTAAGTAGATTCCAATGTCTTAGAAAGTTTTCCCAGCGGCCAATGTTTTCATTTTTCATATCTTTAGAGATTTTTTGCAAGTTCTCAACTAGGAAATCCCTGTATTCAATTTGTGTTGCTGCCTGTGCAAGGGTCATAAGATGATCTTCTGGATTTATCTCAACTTTGTTAAGAATATGAAGCACTTTATGGATTTGCTTCCGTAACAACAATTGGACTGTCCATGCTTTAACCTGTTGTTATTGGAAATTAATAATGATATTATTGCTTTATTTACAAATATTTGTTGCTAAATCTTAAAATATTTTAGATATGTTTATAAAATGAACGAAAGATATAAATTATATGAATAATAAGATTGCAAAGTTTTGATTAAGTACCTAAACAATTTATTAAAGGCAGATAAAAAAACCATACCTCTGCTATAAACCAATCGTTAGCTATTGATTCGCTCCAAGCATTTTTGTTCATTAAATATTTTACAGCCAAGCGTATATGAGTCCCCTTTGCAGCTGCTTCGCGAACAACATCTCTTGTGGCCTTTTGTTCCCAAGAGTTCCATATAATCTTTTCATTTTGTGTTAGACCTTCCATTATTTTGCTTTATATCTAAATATGTAATATGTTATAACAAAGTTTATAAAAAACCAACAAACATAGAATTCATCAAATTATAGTAAATTATGAATATGTATTCTCAATTCACAAAAACAAAAACATGACTTCCTTCTTTGCTAGTAAATAACTCTAAGTGTTATAATGTAATTACTTACTTCAAGGAAAATTACATGGTATTCTATAAAATACGGTCTTATTTTTGCAACACTACAAAAGACAAAACGTAAAATCGAGGCGTAGGTACCTATAAATTTTCTATTTTACTATTTTTGTAAACTGATTACTGAGCTTGACAATTTGTCAACATCCAATATTGACAAAACCTAGGCTCTTAGCTACAGCAGGCTACAGCCGCTGCTGTAAAGACAAGATGCTGTCAAATGTCAAACAAACACCGGAAGTAAGATTGAAATCTGAAAACGCATTTTTTTATATGGCAAGAACAGTATGTAATTTGAATTTCAAATAATAAAAAATCGACTGACGAGGAATTTCTTCGTAAATAAAAAACGAACGACAAGAAAGACGTCGTGTAATAATCACAACAAATAGACACTGCCTTTGTTACTTATTTGAATGTGATTATCGTCCAGTAAAAATATGATATGGAGTACCATACCGCTAGATCTGTGACCATACCTGTTTTGGGTTCAATCCACTTCCACGTTCAATCTAATAAAAATGACATCTTACTTTGCCATATCTTTATATGGGTAAGATAATAGGATCCTATGATCCTACTACCTTACATTCTACAAAAGATTATAAAACTGAGTTTGTAAAACGTTCACGCGAGAACCACTTAAAGAATTACACTCGGGTTTGTCGCAGCTAGTATTTTAAAACACTAGCCAGTTAGGAGCGAGTTTATTTTATATTCGTTTGATTCCACCGTTTCCTAATTTCTCTACTAATTAAATTGGAATATTTTCCATCCGAAGATACCTTCAAAGATAAACCAACAGCTTTAAAACATCTCCACTGTTAATTAAAATTAAACAGTAATTGCAGTCGGAATAAAGACCGAATATTTTCAGCAGCTAATAATAATTTTATACGCTCGATACAGGCACAGATACAGGGCTACTCTAGATTTTAATGATTTCTTTTCAAATTTCACTTGGCTTTAGCAATTGGCTCCTTTGAAGTTAGGAATGGAAAATGGGAAAATCCGTTACAGACCCACAGAGAAAGTTTCCATAAAATCGACATTTCCTGTGATATTTCCTAACAGCTGTTGCTAAGCAACACATTATAAATATTGGATAAGCTGTGGGATAAGCATTTTGCAAGTAGCGACTTAAACATAAGTTTTTCGTTTTATTGGGATTGTATTTAAAACATTCAGAATGGCTGATGAATTAGAAAAAGCTCATTTATTTTATGATGATATCAATAAAATCAGAATCCTAGATAACACGGTTCGAAAGGATACTGAAGATCTAAAAACAAACTGTAAGGTATATGAAACCAGTAAGTAGGCTTCCTAATAGAAAAATATTCTAGGTCAAGCTTCTGCTCAACAAAACTAAGCTTTTGTTGAGCAGAAGCTTGAGCTTAATTTAAATAAAACTTAGATTAAACATTTGTATAATTTTTCAGAAGTTCAAGAATTCAGTAAAATCATTAATTCTCTCTTTGAAACAATGAAAGTTTTAGGAGAAAATGTAGAGAAACAAAAAATTGCGGCTATTGGTTCAATAAATCTACTCAAATCTGTTACAAAGGAAAGGGAAAGCGATCAAGCTAAATTACAGGTAAAAATGCATGTCCACGTAACCTTTCTCATCTCTGTAGAGTATTATAAGGATGGGTATTGGGTATACACTAGATTCTAGAACGTATTCTCAAGTATTTCTCTAAAGGTACCGTGTACCGTATATATAATATTATGTTGCTACAAATAAAGCATGAGGCATATAAATCATGTACGTAATATGCTGAAAATTTGGAATCAGAAATTTCGGGTTAGGTTAAGTTAGTGAAATTATTATAACATTTAATTATTTTACAGGCAGATATAAATTATAAAACAACAGTGTTGGAGCAGTTGGACAATGAATTTGATTCCCTACAAATACTCGAAGCTACGCAAACCGAGACAATTGAATATCTTACGCAATTGAGATAATGTATAAAATACGAATATTCAAGAAACATTAAATACATAGTGAAATGTTACTTATTTCTAATACACGCTAATACACAAAATATCATATCTTATTATTATTGATTAATTTCAAATTACTGATCTTACCAAAACAAATGAAGTTTTTCAATATTTAAAATGTTTCTTGTCATAATAATATATTCAAACTAGCGGTCCGCTCCGGGTTCGCCCGTGGTACATGTTTACGTTTTCTCTACATAAGAACCATCCTCGTACTTCAAGGAATATAATAAAAAAAGAATTATCGAAATCGGTTCAGCCGTTCTCGAGTTATGCGCTTACCAACACATTTTGCGATTCATTTTTATATAAGAAGATGTAGGGACAGTGGTATCGTAGAAGTAATGAATAATACACAAATTATGCAGTCTGTAAAAATTTATATTTTTCAATGATACACACATGAAATGAAATAAATTTTACAAGTAATTGGGATCAAGTTTCAAAATTATAGTCATTGATGATATTTGTCAAGAGTATTGCTAGTAACAAAAATATAAACCACACTCATATTTAATATGGAGTAACATGTTGAGTAGTGCATTTTAGTATGCACATCTCATATTATTATAATCACATTAATTTCGTATAGGAACATGCCAATGTTAAATAAGATTTATCAACATTTTACATCACATGATAGATTAAATTAAAAACATTTTGATTGTATTTTTAACAGTGCCATATGAACGGTTAAGCAATAGTTTTTCAAAATAAATTACCTTCCATATTATGATGAATAAATATCTTACCACACTTTGATTTGTTACTTACAATATTATTTGAAAAGATGCAATGTATGAAAAAAAACTAATAAGCAGTAATAAATTGTTTAAGTTTCTCAATTAACTTTAAACTTGAGGAATACAAAGATATAAGTCTTTAAACCAAAATGTCAATATAAATGACTCATGTAAGAAAAAAGACAAACACTGTGTGTCATCCTTACATAATATGAAAAAAAAATCTTTAACTTCTATCATAAAAAGTGAAGTTGGAATCAAATACTTACTCAGCTTACATTAACTACTTACACACTATACTATTATCATCAAGTCAGTTCTATAATAAATTATAAATGTCTTAATCGTTTTCCAAATATCTACTGTAATTGAAACACAATGATCGTGTGATTCACATTTGATTAAGAACCCCATTCTATTTCTTGGGCATGACGATAAGGAGAAAATAATATGAATATTCTAGAATCAAATACATACATTATATAAGACAATGTTAAGAAATACACTAAATAGGGAGAAAACTGTATTAAAGAAATGCATTGAAAAATTCAAGATAGAATACAATGTTTGTAACAAACTTAAAAAAATAGCAGGTACATAAATATTCCAAGTATTGTTTTTCTAAATCTATTATTACATGTTATATCGAAACGCAATTATTTCTCTTTATCTGATATTTATGTGAAATAAAGCCATACTTATAAACATTACATGATTATCTTCATATCTAATTCCAGAATCGTAATGTAATGTTTAAAGAAAAACTAAAAGTGATTTGACTTAAATAAAGAAAACCATTATACAGTATAAACCCTAAATATTAAGTTATCAAACTCACCATTCCACCAAACTTTCAATAGTCATAATGTCCTTAATAGCTAGTTTAAACACTTGAAGTCACTATTGAACTGGACAAGGGATCCTCAACCTTTTGCCGTTTTAAATCCTGTTGATCTTCACTGGGTTCCTCTTCGGCAGCCCTCTTCTTTGGAGCTTCCGTGTTGTTTTTGTGTTGTCCAACATCAACAATGACTCCGTCTTTGAATCGTACAATAATAGCAGTCATATTATCACAGCCTGTCCCATCACCCATTGTGCTTGGAGCTAAACAATGATCAAACATCTGGAAATACAAAATGTTTTATAAATAAAGAGAAAATAAAATATATTTCGTACACCAAGTGAATGTTTGCTACATTCAACATTTTTAAAAGCAAACATATTAGCAAAAGACCACATAGTTATACAACTAAATACAAACCTCTTCACAAATTTGAGACAACTTCTCCCTTCCCTCAGCCAATCTGGGTAAGATGAAGTCACACACATCTTGACTAGACATAAAGTTCCATATACCATCACAAGCCAGCACCATAAATTGATCCTTCTCAGGTTCTATAGTTAATGTTTTGACATCCGGTAGAGCGGTTATCATTTGCTCAGTAGCATCTAAGTCCTTGTTTTGTTTGTAGGAGTGATCACCGATAGCCCTGGACAGGTTAAGTCCACCGTTAATACGGCCCTCGTTCGACACTTTCCCACCAGCTTTGGTTATTCTTTCAAGCTCTGGTGCATCTTCCGGTTTGTGGTCAATCGACATGTCAATAGCTTTTCCTTCTCTGCAGATGATACATCTGGAATCACCAGCGTTTGCAACATAGAGCTCATTTCCTGAAAAGAGATAAGCATCATTGTAAATTAATAGCTTATAATGATTGTCTTTGTTTAATGGTACTTTTTTATATCAAAAGAAAATCATTATTCGTGAATTTAAAGAAGGGAGTATTACCTTTCAACAAAGCTACCACTGCAGTACAGCCACTGTCATTGCCTGGCTCCTCAGATAGTGACATGCCATCTTCACACTCCTCGTCACTGGAATCTGCTTCATAATCCTCTTCCTCATCTTCCTCTTCTTCAGCTTCACCTACAATTAAAATTTTTACATTATTGAGAAATACAATTTATAATTAATATTTTCTTACTATCAAGTTGACGACGCGGTTGGCGCAGTGGTAAAGTAACTGCCTACTGAGCCGACAGTCCCGGGTTCGATCCCCGGTCAGGACAAATATTTGTGTGATGAACTCAATTATTTGTTCTTGGGTCTGGGTGTTATTATCTATATATGTATTTATTAAATATTATATTTATCGTCGCTTAGTACCCACAACACAAGCCTTAATTATTGAGCTTACTGTGGGACTAGGTCGATTTGTGTAATAATGTCCTATAATATTTATTTATTTATTATTTATTTAAGTTCTTGTTTGTTGCTAGCATTTTTTGTAACGGAGATAGATTAACATGAGATAATTGCACAAATATATTTCAGGGAAAACATAGACAGGATACTTTACTCAATGAGATTAGAAGCTGTATGTAAAAGTAAGTAATAGAATATAGATAATAGTTAGCAAAAAATATATATTGCTAAAAAAATATTGCAAGGGTATTTTTTTGTATTTATTACTGATATTCATATTTACCATCATTGGAAGATTCCTCCACTCCATTAACGTTTTCTTCCTCAGAAGAATCAACTTCACCACCTTCAAAGGTTTCATCATTGGAGTCACTGTCATCATCATCAGCTGAAGCTCGTCGGAGCAAGGTTTCGTAGACGGCTGCTGCTGCACGCCGCAGTTTGGTTTTCTTAGGCCTCTCTGGAAGTGCTTTGTCTGTGCTTGATACTGGGAACTTGTCTGTAATAAACAAACATTATATTACATATATATACAGAGGGTAACTTGGATTAACACATAGAATAGTTTTTATCCCGGAAATCCCACGGGAACGGGAACTAAACGGGTTTTCCTTTGCAAACGCGGGCGAAGCCGCGGGCGGAAATCTAGTGTAGAATAAAATCAAAAATATGAAAATATAGCAATGCAGAAGGAAAGATTTTACTGTGAAGTTAAATTCTTGATTCTATTTCAATCAGATTTGAAAAATCTAAACTGTTGTAAATTTGTCAATAGCTTGGAGGTCTTACCTTTGGCATTTTCTGGTGTGTTACAGCCATTGGACGATGTTATATTCTCTTCCCCGCCTTGTTTTGATTCTGTGACCTCCCCATTGCAAGCTTCAGATGGTGTATTGGTATCAGCTTTTTCCTTGCAATTTTCACTTTGCTCTGGTTGACCACAGTTGTCTGCTGAACTATCTGGTGCTGTCTTTTCTACTTTCATTGAGATTTTTTCTTTGGCCTTCTCATCAGGCTCACTTGTGGATACCTATGCATAAATTATAATAAAAATAAAATGTAATACCAGTACAATAACTATAATTTTGTATAATTGAATCCTAGTTAGAGAAATATCAACACAAACATTTTTTTAACTATTATGTTTTAACATGGCAATTACCTCTCCATTTGTATCTTTGTCATCATTTGAATTTGAGGATGAAACTCCACCAGTATCATCTGCATTACCAGTACCATTTTCTTGGGTATTGGCTGAACCATTGCTGCTCGATGAGGCTTCAATTACTGGTTGTTCTGTACTTGATCCTGCGGCAAAACTTGATCCTGAACTGGAACTTGAAGCACCGGCACCTATTTAAAAGATTTATTGAAGCTTTTTAGACACATTGCTTTTTTTAATAAATGCTTTTATCAATTTTGACTATAAAGGTATATTATATATATACCTGAACCTCCAGCTTCCTCCAGGCTTTTCTTTGCTCTGAGGCAAGGTGACAATGGAGTACTTGTATCACCAAGTCTGGCACGGTGTAATGTACTTAATTTATTTTCATATTTAGCCAATACTTCCTGGAAAGGAATTTCCTGTATGAAAGAACACATTTATAATTTTCGGACAAAGTATGGAAAAGTACCTACCACAATCAAAGTGAAGTATATACTGTAAACACAGTGCATGAAACTCTTTAAACTTTCGTATAATTTATTTAAAATATAATCTTTATGAAATACAAAATTTCACTCCTCTAAAATTAATGAAAGATTACCTGAAGTGGGAGGCGTGCTTCTTTATACAAATTACTTATACTTTCATCTTCAGATTCTTCATTATCACTGGGACCAGGAGGATTTATTTCACCTGCCATATTTACAAGGTTTTGTTAGCTAAACAATCAATACACTAACATAATATGAAGTAGAAAACAATGTTTTTTTGTAATACCTGCTAATTCCTTTAAAATGTCCATAACCTCTTTAGATGCAATTGTAGCATCAAATCCAAGGAATGCATCTGTTAATGCTTTAACCAGATCTCCATTCTTGTATGCTTCTGTGTTTTTTATATAATTAGGTAAATTCTGAGAACAGTATGTGGCCACCTCAGCCCCTCCATGACCATCATAAACAGCAAATAATGATGTATTCAAGTCAAAGTCCAAAATTGTGTTGTGCGCATCCTGAAACATATTTATCATTATATTATTAAGTTTTCCAATTCTATAGTCTATCAAAAACAATCGAACCTTCGACGTACAACTATAATATTACTATTTATATTATGTGTGGTGGTTACGGTACAATATCGACTTGACAATGAACATACCTATCTTTTCTATACAATTTATAAGTTTAAAGTTTAAAAAAATGATACTAGAAATGTTAATAGTTCATTAACACTCCTATAATGGGAATATTAACATGAAAACGTTTTTAATAATTACAGAAAGAAATCTTACCTCTTGGTTGACACGCCACCCCTGCATGGAACTCGCGCCGCATTCGAGATTGCCGTTTGATTCATCACTTGATATTTTTTCAGTAACAGGCTCTGATAAATAAGCACCCATTTTCTTGATATATAAACATATAATTAGAATGAAAAATTATAAACGCGCGAACTTAGAGAGTAAATCGCGCAGGCGGCAAGCTTAGTTCATTCTCTATAATCTTTGGTTAATAAGTAATAACCTCTTTCATCTATAGTTTATGTTTATGTATGGACAGATAAGCTAAGGCTATAGAGGTAAAAAATATTTTTATTATAATATTAAGATGAAAACAAGTGATGAAAACTAGGCGAAAATACAATATACATTAAATAAATATTATTATTAATTTATCATTAAAATGAGGTGACCATGGCCAAACAAAATAAAGGACAAAATGCTTGAAAAACGAGCGTGTGTCTTTAAATTAATTAGATCTAGTTTCAGACTTTTTTGTGTTGATTTGAAGAATATTTATAATTTTTTAAATTATTGTAAGTTATAATATAATGCCCGGATGAAGCAAGTGAATTTTCGAAAATCTTTGAATGTAGTTGCATTTTTAAAATAATGGAATGTTTCCTTTCTGCCACTTTCTGCCAATTTTGGTATAACGCAGTTCAATAAAGAAACGAATCTTCAATGGCGGCCAAAACTGACACTGACATATGGTAGGGTCAGCAAAAAAGAAAATAAAAATAACGTAAATGGATAATATTATTTTATTAATTATTTCAAATTGTTTGTTGACAAACTTTTTTGTTATGGTATTTGTGTATTTATATGAATCATCATATTTAAGTATACAGAATGTAACAAAATCCTCATAATACTTGTAATGAACCCATAAAACTGAACAGCTTTTCTCAAAGAATATATTTTGTCAAATTCCAATTAAACATTATTTACTAACGCAAATACATAATTGTTATTATAAATTTATGATAAAAACTAATAAAGGGGAAATCAAATAAATTTTAGTGATTTTACTTTTCCCTTTTTTTTTGCATGCCGTACGGCCGTGTGTAAGCGAGAGGGAATGATAAGCGCCGCCATTGAAGATTCGTTTCTCAGTGTTTCAAGTCCCATCGAAAATTCCATACTGTATGTCACTGTATAAAACGAATAATAAAAACGGATCTTGAGAATCTATATATATAAAACTCAAAGGTGACTGATATAGTGATCTATCAACGCACAGCCCAAACCACTGGTGACTGGACGTATCGGGCTGAAATTTGGCATGCAGGTAGATGTCATAACGTAGGCGTCCCCTAAGAAAGGATTTCCCGAAATTCTTGCGGGAACGGGGAAAAACGGGGATGCACGTACAAAGTCGTGGGCGGAAGCTAGTGTGTAATATATATATATGTATATAAAACTCAAAGGTGACTGATATAGTGATCTATCAACGCACAGCCCAAACCACTGGACGTATCGGGCTGAAATTTGGCATGCAGGTAGATGTCATAACGTAGGCGTCCCCTAAGAAAGGATTTCCCGAAATTCTTGCGGGAACGGGGAAAAACGGGGATGCACGTACAAAGTCGTGGGCGGAAGCTAGTCTATACATCTATACAAATATTATAAAGAGGAAAGGTTTGATTTTTTGTTTGTTTGTTTGTTTGTATGAATTGAATAGGCTCCGAAACTACTTGGCAGATTTGAAAAATTCTTTCACCATTCGAAAGCTACATTATCCACGAGTAACATAGGCTAGGTTTTATCCCTGAAATCCCACGGGAACGGGAACTATGCGGGTTTTTCTTTGAAAACGCGGGCGAAGCCGCGGGCGGAAAGCTAGTGTGTAATATTCGTGTTATTAGATTTTTCGGCACTCATATAGGAAAGTTTCCTCGAGTAACGAGTGACAGTTATTTCTAAGTGGGAGAATCCATTTTTCGTAGGGTGTCAATTAAAAAGTACCCGCCAGTACTATTTAATTAAATTAATATTATGAGTTGATTTTTACGAATACATTTCGTTTACATCGTAAGTATATACCGGAGATAGAGCCTACAGCGCTTTACCTGTTTACAATTGATTTTATGAGTACATATTTTGTAGATAATCAGCGTATGCTACCTATAATAAATTTCATTCAGTATAGTAGGTATACCGACGCCGACGGCGGGACATTGTGTAATTAGGTAATATATTCTCATAAAACAGATATTACCTATAAAATTATGCAAACAGCAAAAATAATTGTAAATGTTTTACATTTTGAATGTTAGATTTACATTGCAATATGTAGGTAAGTAATCGTCTTCACATAGGATAAAAAAAAAGGAAACGAAAAGGGTAGAATAAAAACGACAAATTGTGATTTAAATTTTATTGGATATACCTATTAATTATCACTGAAATAGTGTAATATAGTAAATATTATATTATGCTAGAAAATAAAAACATTAGACGTACTATTTTAGAAGATTTTATATTTATTTGTTTAACACAATAGGTACGTAGTTACCTTCACATAACAGTTTTGTTAAAATTATACCAAATAATAATTAAAAATATGATGATAATCATATACCTAGTATTTCTAGGAAATTTAAACATTAGGTTAAGCTTATTCATCACTAATAATTAAAAAAGTTTACAATGAACACCTACTTCATAATATACGTCATGTTGTATCTAATATAATAAAATTGTTAAACAAATTCTATCGTGAATAACAATATGATTAAAATTTAAAACAGTAGAGAGTATTTGTTTTAAATGTTTTATTTTGTTCTAAGTAAATAATCTTTATACACTTTTTCATCTAATATTAAATAACACATTGTTATAATTATGATCTTAACTAATCACTATAATATTATGTATGTCTTAAATAAACCAAACAATAAAAAGTAAATAATGTTATCATGTCATTCATAAGAGATATAAATGATTTTCTGTCGAGCACTTTGTGATGAGTTTCATTGTTGTAGTTAGTTAGGCGTACAATAATTGTATGAATAATAAAGTTGGTGTTTTTTATTTATTTTCACTTACCTAATTAAATGGGCATCGCATACGAACAAGCTCTCTCCGAAGTAGGCAACGAGGGAAAATTTCAAAAATGTTTCGATGTAAAATACAATGTGCTGGTGGTGTTTTTATGGAGTATGGCTTATATGAATATTATTTTAGCCTTAGCATTTACTCCATACACGTGCAAACTACCTGACAAAACTGATATAAACATAAGTGATTATACGTGGAAGCTTAAACATATCCCAGTGTAAGTATTTGTTCACACTTACTTATAACGTTTTTTTGAAGTGAAACTTCTTTATCGGGGTTGGAAAAAAATTTAATGTAAGTAACATTTTTTCGTTACGCGTGACATTTTTCCGTTACGCGCTATCTTTTTCTTATCCGTACCACGCGTGATTCGACGTATTTCTGTAAAGTTGCTTATAGTAAATTGTTTTTTTTAAAAATAAGGTCATAAAGAAGTTTTACTTCTTACGTGTGTACACTAGTACACGCACACATTTTTTTTCAAAATTAAATTTCTATTAATTGTAACATTGAAATAAAATTTTAGGCATACCGATGCCAACGGTGATGTTAAATTTGAAAGCTGCACCATTTATAAACATCCAGATGTTAACAATGAAACAACGGGTAAGTGCTCGTTAATTAATTATGTCGTTAAGCTAAAATATGATTTTTTAAATTATTATTTACGGAAATTCGAAAATACACTGCTGAATATTTTGATATTGATTACACCCGAATAATTATTATCACGAGTCATGGCCCAGTAGCTGTGACCGCAATATTATATTTCTGTTCGCATAGTAAGTATTTTTATTTTTTAACCCTTATTAAAACGCTGGGAGCTATACTTCCCACGTCTCAGATTGAAGTAAATCGTGTTTTAATTTTATATGCTTAAACTTAATGCAGTGAAATATTTATCTACGCAATCTTAACATTTCAGAGAACTGTTTTTCATGGAAACACTTTTCAGAGAATTATTACATGTCATGGTAATAACACGTCAAAGTCAGGGGACGTGATTTTGCCGCCGAAAACGACCGTTATTTTTTAGTTTTTTGTGTAGAGCTGAAAAAAAATTAGATAAGTAGATTTGAGTTTTAGCTATGTAAACTAGACTATATTACGGTTGCGTGAAACGTAAAAATATGCCCAGAATCTTTCGTTTATACCTTGGTAGAGTCGATTGAAATTAAGTCTATAAGTGGGAAGATATCATCCCAGTGTTCTTCACTGCACACGACATTCGGAAATTCTATATATAAAATCCGTGTATCTAAAAAATCATTTTTAGTAGGTATAAGCAACTTATTTATTATTATTCATTATTTCCTGATCAGATAATTAGACATCTTAACTCAATACATTAGTATTTACCTATTTCTTTTATTTTGTTTTAGAAAAATGCCTTGTTTATGTTGAAGTCATTCATTTTTCAATTCCCGAATTCTTCCCTTAGTAAAAGAAACTTGCATTGATGCGTACTTTCACCTGCTTTATAAAAAAATATGATCTATATAATTTTTTACGATAAAATTTAATTCACAAGTAGAGTCAGGGCAACTAGCTAGTATTTGAAAATATTGATTTCATACTGGACACTGGGAGCTATAGTTCCCACTTTTCCAACCTTTTTACAAGAGAGAACAGATGACGGGATATATACTTCCCACCAAAAAAAGGTTACTTCCCCGCCACTAACCCCTCTTTTGTGTGTATTTTTGAAATCTACGACCCAAAATTACCTAGGAACGTATCTTACTTTTTTGTTAACTCCTCCACAGGCTCGCGTTTGAATAAGGGTTAAGGACCCTTGTTAATTTCCTTCTATACATACTTACATAAATGTTATAAATAATATTCCTCGAAATTCTTAACTGTTTTGGATTAATCCGCCATATTATAATATGTACTTATATCATAGCTGTCCGCTGGGGGCGATCTGATTCCGAAATTACTAACCAATCCGGACATATAATAGATTTCAGTAATTTTATTTGAATGTGAAGTGCAATAACCTCACTTGTAAAAGTATTCTATTCATACTCATTTAAACATGAAAGACGATTTACAAGAATTATACTAGATAGTTATCGATACCAATAACGATCCTAACTGTATCATCTGTACCTAATCTCGAGATATTGCTATAATAATATGTGCTATGGATATAATAGTTTCATAACTATATAATATATTATTGTATAGCAGATACCGATTATTGGATTATGTTGATGCTTAACGGAAAAACTTATTGCTTGTTTCTTTTCTATCGCGGGCCTTGGTGGCTTGAAGCTAAGGCTTGAAGGCTGAAGGCATGCTATGCAATATTTTTACCGCGGCAGTCCCAGAGTGCCACAAGTCTTTTTTTATTTTTTTATACAGATGATTGTAACAATTTTTTAAGATATTTTTATTACCTATGAGGAATAATAAATCTTACATACCTACTCTTATATTTCTATCTAATTCAAAATTACAGAATGCGATTCATACACGTATGATCAGACTTGGTACGAAAGCACAATTGCTTCAGAAAAAAATTGGGTTTGCGATAAAGAGATAAATATTGCGAACCTGTTCGCTTTTAGTAAAATTGGCGAAGCATTTGGTTCAGTTGTATTCGGCTGGATTGGCGATGTGTAAGTATAGAACTTATTATTAATTTCATTTTATTAAAAAACTAGCTGCCCCCTGTCTTTTTACCAGCATAGCTCCGATCCCATTGAAAGAAGTATTGAACTTAACGTATAAATTATGTACCTATAGCCTTCCTCGATAAATTGATTAGGTAGTTATATAAATTTTTCAAAACGGACCTAGTTCCTGAGATTAGCGCTTCCAACCAACCAAAAATAAACTCTTTAGTCTGTCTGGACGTGTGATACACTTAACGGATTAGATGAAATTCTGAAAAAAACTTGATTGATCAAAGTAACTTGATTGATCAAAGTGGCTAAATTTCTCCGCGACCAACTCTATGATTATTTCTTGTCTAGGTACTTAGGTACTGGTAGGTCTGAGAATACGTAGAAAATCATTTTTAATTTTCATACCCCTCAGTCAAGGGTTTTCTGAACAACGTTTGTCAGGTTTTGTTCGCTCATCTTGATATATTAAAAAAATGTAGATTGTAGTTATTATTATTATAATCATTACCTAATCAGTATTTATTTCTGTTTTAGATTTGGTCGCCGTCCTACCTACATGATTTCTATGTTACTCGTCGTTTTGGGTCGCCTTATATCACTAATGGCTGGATCATCATTCTTTATATTTGCAACTGGTTGCATTATTGCCTCTTCCCCTTCATGGTCCGTTCCTCAGACAGTATCTGTTATATCTATGGAAATATCTTCTTCGGCTCGGAGAACTACCACAACATCAATGCGTTATACAGCATTTAGTATAGGACTTGCAACTATGTCCTTATTCTATTGGTGGCTTAGAGATTGGAAATTATTTGTTATCATTACAACAGCTCCTTTAATTCCATGGATTATATTTTCTTGGTACGTAAATTGTTTTTAGTCATGAAATGTTTACTTAAAGTTGTTTATGAGTTATTGTTATTATTAAACTATGTTATTGTAATGTTATAGGAAAATACCAGAATCCCCGCGATGGTTGTGTGTTACGGGAAAATCAAAACAATGCATCAAATGTTTGAAGAAGATAGCAAAAGATAATAACCGCGACTTGGAGGTGGATACTGAGAAAGAGCTTATGGCAATAGAAATTGAGGATAGCAATAGTGGATTTGGGCCACTCGCATTATTTTCAGGAAAAAGATTAGCCCTTAACACAATTTTGCTACTAATATTATGGTGAGATTGGTAAAAAAAACCCTCCGAATAATTTTTTAAAGCGAGTACCCATAGTGTACCTAGTCGAAAGTGACAGTAGTCTCAAAATAGTGCTTAACTAAATAATATAAGTAGGTAAACATTGATAAAAAATATGCTTTATGAGTTGTTCATGCACTTAGTAGGTATTAATGGTATTATTTATATCAAGTTTATATCACGCACGTTCGTTTGAGACTCGGTAGGTGCCTGTATATCTAATGACGATTTTGCAGATGATTTTAATTTTTTTTTTCACATTTCAGGGTATTTATTTCCATAAGTTATTCTGTCCTAGTGTTAAGCGCGGGAGAAAAGTCTGGCTTAAATCCATTTATTCAGTTCTCTTTACAATCGATTGCCGAGATACCGGCGAATTTTTTGGGGGCATGGTTATGCGACCATCTCGGCAGACGACGGTCGGTTACTATGTCTTTCTTTGTGATAGCAACAATTTGGACAATGATTTCTCTTCGGGAACTAAGTATGTAGAATTTTATTTTCAAACAAAATAACTTTTGTTAACTGTAATACAATATGTATAGGTAACAAAATAAATCTAAAATTTCAGCAAATATGCAGTGGATACGAGCATCGTGGATACACAGTGTTTTAATTGGTATTGGACGATTAACTATAGCTATAGCATTTTTTGCTATAAATTTACTAAATTTAGAAATATATCCTACCAGTTTGAGAAGTTCAGGATTGTCTTTGGGAAATGTTGTTTCTAGTGCAGCAGCTGCTATTGCGCCTTATATTTTGTACTTGGTAAGAGTTGCTTGGCTAATAAAATGTTCAAATGTTTGCAAGACAAACCAGTTTTTATGCACAATATTCATACTAAAAATAAAAATTTCAGGGACGAAGAGTTGATTCAAGATTACCTGGAATAATACTAGGGAGTACCTGTTTCTTATGTGTTTTCACGTCAATATTTTTACCAGAAACGATGAACACAAAGTTACCAGAAACAATAGAAGATGCAAACTTACTTGGTAGTAATAAAAGCAAATATTCGAAGGTATCTGAATCAAAGCAACCAGCACCAGAGAATCTTACTTGATGATAATACTTCTCTGAAAAATTGTATACCTACATATGTACCTTAGTTATGTCGAGGCAAATTTAAGTTTGCCATGACGAATTGTTGTTTGTGTTATCTTTCTTACTACTATTGTTATATTATTTTGTTGTTATTTAATCTTATCGACAGTCTATTTGGTCTCATAATAGCGCATTATTCAATTATGCATGTTGTGCTGATCAGTTATGTTATTTGCGCTCAAGATAAATTATTATTATTTATTAGGTATTGTTGTTGTTATAATGTTGAGATTTGAATTATAATTTCAATTTTAGTTAAAGAACTGAACTGTATATTGTATTTTTTCCGGTGATATGTATTTATGAAAAAATTACAATCATTTTCCTCGTGAGATCATTTTTATTGTATTGTTGCTAGAAGGTAATACATGGTAATACGAACAAGTTGAGTGAATGTGAGTTTTTTTTATAGGTAAGTAATAGATTGTTTTTTGCCAATAAATGGATATCTTAGTAGAAATTTACAACATTTCCCCATGATGTCTTCCTCATTAATTGCCGAAAAAAATATTATCGTAACTAATGCAATAAACTTTTGCAACGCAACGGATTCACTTACCTACATAAATAAAAAAATATGTCAAATAATAAGTATAATGACTAGCAACGGAAATATATCATTTGTGAAAATTTCAGCTATTTAGTTATCACGGTTTATGAGATACAGCCTGGATACAGACAGACAACGAAGTCTCAGTAATAGGGTTCCGTTTTACCGTTTCGGTAGGTACGGAACCCTAAGAACGGTCCGAGCGAGAGGTCTCCCAAACAGAAATGGTCCTTGTCTAAGGTTTTGACAACTCTTTTGATGGATGAAGGCTACGATAAATTTTTTATTATTTAGTTATGAATGAAAATTATAATTTACAGTGTTTTTGTTTATACTTTTACGATACAATACACGTGCACTATGTTTTACTTTATTTTTACATACATTAAATTAGGTAGCGTATCGTCAATATAATATTATGTACTCGACATTTAGGCTGGTTGCAGAGCTTGACCGACCATCAGTGCGTACGTCAGTCGCGCTTGTCATATTATGTATGGAAATTCATAAAACCGTTCATATCTAGACCGACCATAGGTATGCACGCGTATTGTCATGCGTATTAGGTTTGGTCATAGTGTCATAGTCATACACATTGTTGATGCTGTGGTTGATGCGTATCGTCAGGACCGACGGTACGCACTGATGGTCCCGGCCGGACCCGGCCTTACCTGCTTGCTTTCAAGAAATTTGTCCTTTATTTTGTAGAGCCATGGTCACCTAGTTAGAAAAATACAAGTTTGAATGAAATACGCTCTCATACGGACCGGTTTTTGCACCATGGTGCACACTGCACAGTCTACAGTGGTAATAATGTCGTCTAAAATACAAAGAAATTTAAAAAATACTAACATCCCCTTCGTAGACAATAGAGAAATTAATGTAGAAAAAAGAATAGATCTCTGTAGCTGTGGGACGTGGAATCTAAGGACGTGTATGAAATATATCTGTGGAAATATAATAAGATGGCATTATTTACTCTGTGCCTTTGATATTTTTTTTTACGAAAACTTGTCACTGTCAAAATATATTTAACTGTCAGTAGTGCGAATAAAAATCAATACGTTTTGAATTATATCTAGTGAAAAAAATGCCTATAAATGTAAGAAATATCAATTAATTACTAGAGTTTAACCTGATTAAACTCAACAAAGAATTGCATTCGTTAAATCTGGAATTTCTCCGTGATCAACCGACCGCAAGATAAGTTTCTAAAATGTCGGGCGACCACAAAACATTGATAAAGGGGAGCCCATCCCAATATGTTAAATTAAACGTGGGAGGAACTTTATTCTACACCACTATTGGAACATTAACTAAAAGTGATAATATGCTAAGGACGATGTTCAGCGGTAGAATGGAAGTCTTAACAGACTCTGAAGGTATATCTAATTTTACGTTAACTACAGGATGTTTTTTTTACTGATAAAATATATTTGAGTTTGATTTTACATTTATTAAATTTAAGGATGGATATTGATTGATCGGTGTGGCAAACATTTTGGCACAATTCTGAATTATTTGAGAGATGGCACAGTTGCATTGCCAGACAGCTATCGTGAAATAATGGAGTTGCTTGCTGAAGCAAAGTACTTTCTAATTGAAGAATTAACTGATTCCTGCCAACAGGCATTGGCTAAAAAAGAAAGAGAGGCCGAACCTATCTGCAGAGTTCCCCTAATTACATCTCAAAAAGAAGAACAATTGCTTATAATGTCAACTTCAAAGGTAAACATGTTATTTTCTGTATTATGGTATGGATAACAAATCACAATACATAGTTTCAACCTTAAAATTAAATAATAATCATAATTGAAGCATTTCAGCAGAAAAATTACAACATAGATTTGATGATAACAATTAATTTATTATTTTATATTTCAGCCTGTTGTTAAGCTGCTCATAAATAGACACAACAACAAGTATTCATACACCAGCACTTCAGATGACAATCTATTGAAAAATATAGAGCTGTTTGATAAGTTGTCTCTCAGATTCAGTGGAAGAGTTCTGTTTATCAAAGATGTCATTGGCTCTAATGAAATATGTTGCTGGTCATTTTTTGGACACGGTAAAAAATGTGCAGAGGTCTGTTGCACTTCTATAGTCTATGCAACAGATAAAAAACACACAAAAGTGGAATTTCCTGAAGCCAGAATATACGAAGAGACTCTTGGAATATTGTTATATGAGAGCAGAAATGGTCCAGATCAAGATTTGATACAAGCTACGTCATCTCGTGGCGCTGTTGGTGGCCTATCTTGCACAAGTGACGAGGAAGAAGAACGCTCAGGACTCGCACGACTCAGGTCAAATAAGCAGAATAACCAATCTTAGCAGTTACAGAATGGTTTGGCTCGCCTGAGGAGCTCCAAAAGGACAAATGTCTGATACCTGGCTGGTTGCTTCCTGACATCATGGATACCATGCTTCGGTATCTAAATTTGGCCATTGTAGGCTTTTTCAAGTCTGTACTTCCTGTAGCACCTTGATGACTGCAGTGGAATGAAAAAATGAGCATTTATAGTTGAAAACTTTGGTGAAATTTCCATGAACTACTTTAGCATCCTTATATCCAATGTGAATAGTGTATATTGTAGTTGGTGTATAAGGTCTGAATGTTGATGTACATATCTAAAATAAATATGTTTTTGAAATCATACAATTGCAACTTTTCCTATGTGAACAGTATTTGATAAATCAAATTTGTATGTTTCTAATGACGATTCTAGCTGTTGTAGTGTTGAGTGTCCTTTATGATAAATTATAATCTATAAGGCTATAAAAATATAACAGTATTCAATTGATGTTCCCAATATTGTGAAATTGTTAATGTGAGAAATAAATGTCTTTTTTAGCTTATTAAACATATACTTATCTAAAAATATTTAAATTTATGTAAAATATAATCTAGGTTATAAAAGGTTGCTTTGTTCTATTAAATAAATGGATGTGTACTTTGTAAACTATTTAATTGGATGTCTTTAAAACATCATACATGGCGTATAGTCAAATAAATTATATGTGAGAATTAATATATGTTTATAGGTTTATAAATGTACTCAGAACTATAGATATTCCATGATAATTTCAGGATATCTTGTAAATACAAGTGTATAAGTAATTTAATTTTACTTATAACGGCACAACTATCCCATAAATGTTATTATCACATATGAGGCTCAAGGAAATTGCCAAATTGATGTTTCGTAATAATATGCATTGATGTTTTTAATTTATAAAAATGCTCAGGCACCAAGTTCTTAAGGATTGTCTAGTATTTGTAACCAAGTGGGCATATAAATTACCAGACTTGTCATTCAAAATAATGATTAAAATAGGAAATATTTGATATTCATACAATATATACCATCAGACTTGTACTGGAATATCACTTAATTTACTGCCATTTTGTGTTATAATATGTAAATGATTTCTTTATGAGAATTTGTAGTTCTTAATCAACCAGATCATGAATGTATAAGATTTCAGTTGGTTATATGTGTAATTAATTAATAAATTGCTGGAACTTTGGACTATTATGATTATTCATAATACAATACATAATAATGTATATTTAATCACTTATTTTTGAATTCGTGGAAACACTAATGTTTTAAATTATCTTATGAAATATATGCTCACTTTTGATGTCACTTATTTTGTTATTTCCTTGATTTTTTTAAATTGATCTCCTTTACGTTGATGTGAAAAATAGAACAATTTATTCCAGGTAGAGAATGATAAAGGTCTCAGCACACATATGGGATCGGAAAGGGATCGTAACCGTAACGCCTTTCGCCTCGCTGTCAACCAGGCGTCAACCTACCGAATGCACGTGACGAAAGCGTATCAGCAGCGCCTGTAACTCGGCTACAGCTGCGACACCGGCGTTACGCCTAAAAACGGCAAGTACGGCAAGTCGTAGCAGGCAGAGACGTAAGTGCGGGGATGGAGAGACGTAAGCGCGGGGACGGAGACACGTAAGCGCGGGGACGATGAGCCGTTAGTGCTGGAATTGCAAGTTCGGAGCCTGTTCCGAGGGGCGGCGATCACGTTACTATTCCGATTAGTGTGCGTTGCAGTAGGGAGTTTAATACAAACCATTCTGAACGGCTTGAGGCGATACGGTTACGATCCCTTTCCGATCCCATATGTGTGCTGGGATCCTAAGAAAGCCTTCCAACCAAGAGGTCTAGCTATGTAATTGCTGCTCATATGTTTGACTCTCACCACACATAATTCACTTGCATGTAAGAACATACAATTAAAGTTCAGTGCAAAAAGTTAAAGTAATTCTTTGTTTTTAACATGTTTAGTTAGATACTTCAAATGAGCCATGTTAAGTACAATGTTAATTTTCATAAAATGTTACAGTAAATTAAACAATTTTTAGGTAGGTACAATTATATTCATGTCACATTCACAGCTAAATTCTTTTTATAACATTCTAGACTACACAGTGGTACGCCTGTTTTAGAACAATTATATTTTTTATTATTGCTGCATCCCTCCACACCACATTTAATGGGAATTGAAGCTTCAATAGGTGGTTGGCTTTGTATTGGATATGGAACACCTAGAGGAAGTGACAATGAAATCTCATTTACGCTATTTTTATAAACAATCATTGGCTCCAGTTTTCGTACTGGTTTCCCCCTTTGAGCATTCTTCAGATTTTTAGATTCTTGTTTCTTTAGTAGTCTGTCCATTGTTTTCTTTTTGTCTTTTTCTCGCTTTTCATCAGCTAACTGTTTCCTTTTTTGTGATTTGAGGGCAGCTTTTTGAAGTGCTTCCGCTGTCATGACTTTCTCTTTGTACCCAGATGGCAGGGCTAGTAAGACTTCACCACCTGGACTTGTTTCCTTATCATTGCCTCGTTCATACATTGCTCTCTGCCTGGCAGTCATCATCTTGGGATCTTTTGGTTTTATTTTCTTCAATTCTTCATCTACCTAAAAATGATAAACAGTCAGTGAATTAGGAATTTTCTATGACAAGAAATCTGCCTTCATGGTTGAAATTTTAGTTTATTGCATTTTTTTGCTAAGAAATGGTCCTAGCATGAAGATATATAGCCATGCAAGCCTGTATAGCCTTCCTCGATAAATGGGCTATCTAATGATGAAAGAATTATTCAAATCAGACCAGTAGTTAGTGAGATGACCGCCTTCAAACAAATTTATAGTGTAATAGTATATATTCATAATAGTGTATTCATCACTCACTTCTTCCAATTTCCCTGATTTTATAGCATCTAACCATCTTTCTTCTTCACTTGATGTTCCACTATCACGGCCTTTTGCCTTCTTTTTCTTAGAAGTAACTTTAGGAGGAGTGCTTGATGATGACCCAGGTATTGATTTTCGACATTCAGATGACTTCATGGTTTGTGCTTTTAATAGCTCAGCTGCTGTTCCCGGTACATCCTTTCTGTTTTTCAATTTGAACGGCTTTTCCATATCCTCGTAAGAAACATCGATTGAGGTATCACTATCATATTCATTGTCAGGTTTTCTTTTCTTCTTTTTGTGCTTGTGTCGCTTATGTTTCTTGAGGGGAGAAGCATCTAAAACAATCAATGAAAGTAAATTTATAACTTTATTTTAGAAAAGGGACATATGGTATGTACATGTGTCTAGTAAACCATTTACCGATAACAATTTCGTCTTCAGTGGTGCTATGTTCACGCTGTCTGCGTACCATTTTTTTTAAATATGGCCAATTAAATATGTATTGACAATGCGAGGATAGGAATTAAATCAAGACAGTAAAGTAATTAATTTTTAATTTATTAAAATAATTATTACCATTTATAAGAATTGTGCACAGCAAAATTTACACACATAATATTTTTTTATTCGCAATGACACTTGACACTTGACAGTCGACAGAAGACAACAGAACTGACACTTGGCAGGTCAATCCATAGAGATTATGCTTTGTTGTTTTTTTTTTAATAATTTATTCATAACCATGGATACAAGTTCTTCAGTCGCAATCTTAAAATGCTTTGTTGTTTCTATTGATCATTGCCATATACACTGCTACAGGCTAGGTGCTGCTAGGTTACAATGTCAAATAATTAATTAGTAAAATAAAAATTGAAACTTTATCAAACATAACTTAAAAAGCAAATAAATTAACCTTCCAACCAGAATTTATCTATTCAACGGTTAAAATGATTCTCCAACCAATCATTAGTTATTATTATTTTACTTAAAAATACGTTTTAGGGCCTACTACGATAATATGTCGCCATGTCCAGTACAAGAGAATTTGAGTTAAGAAATTTACAAAATTAGGGAAAAATTGTGTTGAGTAATGTCCTCTCCGTAAATTTGTATTGTGTATTTTAGATAAAATAAATTTAGGTACCTACCTACCGTGTATAAATTTATAGTAAAATCTGCACACAAACTGCCAGTTGCATCAATAAAAAAATGCGATTACCTATACAGGGTTAGTTGTAAAACACCAGCAACCTCGCGGGAAAAGATAGCTAACTAACATCTTAAGTAACAACATTTGTTCTACGACTTTTGGCATAACGCAATAAATTATTTTTAAATGATTTTTTAAGCTTTTATTGTACTCTCCTAACATTTGTAAGTCTATGTTCTATTCATTATCGAAAGGACGACGCGACGCCACCTTCTACCTCTCGTTCGCTTCTTGTTTACGTAATATTTGGGATGCGCGTAGAGTTTATAATTTTCAAACGGAAAATTAAATGGATATTTATTTTTGTATGAAAATAAAATCTAACAAATTATCAAAAGTCGTACAACAAATGTTGTTACTTATGATGTTAGCTATCTTATCCTGCGAGGTTGCTGGTGTTTTCACTGAAGAGTGTGCTTCATACAAGTTCAAGTTTTATTGATTACTGTACCTGATCCTCTTTTTGTTTTGATATTAGGCACTTTTATTACATAATGAAATACATTATATTATTATGTATTATACATATTATATTAAAATGATAGTACTTTACGTTAAGATACCTACTACGGCTATATTTTACTTAGGCGTTATTTATTAAATAAATGCATCGGACTAGCTTAGCGGACTAGTATTATATCTAATCGTTTTACGCTAATTACATATTATTATAATAAGGAAATTAAAAATGTACTTCTTAAATGTATTATTAAAACACATCTTTATTGAGAAATGAGATAATAAGTCCTGATACAGTTATAATATGAATCGGGAATCCGTGTTACCTACATAGGCAGTAGTAGGCTCCTGAACTAGTAAAAGTAAATCACTGTTTCAGAACAGAACATATTTTTTGATTAGAAAATGAATAAAAGTTTAATATGCTTAATTTACATATAACTTGTTCACAATAAAAAGGAAAAATGTATCGGGTACGTATAACATAAGGTTCGAAAACATTGAGTGGAGTTACATTTTAATAACCAATTAACTAGGTAATGTTGTCTGATCGCGTAGGTATGAAGGCGCACTGCGCACTTATTAAATTTAAATTCAGCACCATCCCACCTATATTGCCTTTATAACTCGCTGATATTGGCCGACGGCAACCTTTTTATAGCAAGATCAGAAAATAAAAATACCTTCTGGAACTGATCTTGAGTCTGCTTAAAAATATATGTAATAGTTGGTCAGTTGGCTATAGTCAAATGAAATTCCCTTGAAGTGCTCGTTTTAAATAAAGATTGGTTTCACAGTTCACTCTGTAGTTGTGCAATTATTTAGTTCTTAGTAGTTTGTATTTTTGTACCTACTTTGATTGCGGCACTGGGTTTTCCTAGAGAAATATTAAGTATGTAAATAAATTTCACCGGTACCTACTTACTTAGGTACCTATCTCCACATTCAGTTCATTCAAATTTTGATAATTTAATTTATATGTTTCAAAATTATCTATTATTAATGACATGAGTATACAGTTCTAATTGCATGAATTGTTTTCCACATATCAGATAATATATTATTTTGCATTAATTTACTACCTAACTTCTGTTCATTCATAAATGATTTATAATCAAAGCTTTTCCGGCATTTGGTTTGTTTTTGTTAATAGTTTTCCTCGAGGTTGCGTATAATAGACAGTACCTAAATAAGTACATGTTAATTTATTTATTGCTTTCATAGGATCAATCTTTGTTATTCGGCGGACCGCTGGGCGGGCCGTGGGCGTGTGAAGGGTCTATATTATGTGTGAACAATCACCAAATATATACTTATAGGATTTTAAAGGTCACGATTCACGATGTAAAAGTGCTAAATTAAAAACCTTAAAATTATGAGAGAAAAAAATATTTACTTTTAGAATTGTTTGTACCTTACAATAAAAGGTATCTACATAATCAGAAGAAACAAAGAAATCAAATTATCTTGTGATATTTTTATTGTTCGTATATCAGCTATTTTCATGAAGCTCCCAGAGTGACAATAATTATATTTACCCTAAATTTACCTGAAAATGAAATGGATAGCACATCTTATTTAATTTATTACGGTAGGATAGTGTTACTACTTCGTAAACGTACGGACACAAATACGTTTAAAAATGTGTAATCCGAAGAAGTAGCAATAAATAGAAGGTTAACTTTCCCGTGATAAATTCTATACTTCACTATAAAGTTGCATTTGGCTTCGTGGTTAAGACTTTGTGTAAGTTTTAAATGAATTTTCAATGCGCAGTGAGTAAAATTTTTGCTTAAAAATGCTTTCAAAACTTGCACAAATGCTTCGCTGATTAAAGTTTTGAATACGTTTTACAAATATTTGGTGTTTTATTTTCTACCCTTTTGTGCTATGTTTTAAGATTTACTCTTTTAATATTTATGGCTCGGTCGGTTCTATTCGGGCTAATGTATGGCATGAATATCTTATCGTTCGGAAAATGATTACGTGTTTAGCCTTTAGCCATGGTAGTAAATGTACCAGATTCCTTTTCCACATTTCACGAAACATTAGCCTAGTTACAGTGGCCTAACTATAGTTAAAAATAAAATCACATACTAAAATACTTATTTCACTAATAGACCAATATAATATTATCCAAAAAATCATTTATAAGACTAGTTTCCGTCCGCGACTTCGCCGGCGCAGTCAAAGAAAAGCCCGCATAGTTCCCGTTCCCGTGGGATTTCCGGGATTGCGTCTTTTTCCCGGGATACAAAGTAACCTATGTTCTTTTTCAGGTATCAAAATATCTCCATAACTTTCATGAAAATTGGTTCAGAAGTTTAGGCGTGATTGAGTAACAGACAGACAGACAGAGTTACCTTCGCATTTATAATATTATAGTATGGATTATGTCGAAGTGAACGTGCCTTTATCTTGTAAAAGACAATAACGCCACTAACAATTTTGTGCAAATACAAGACCGAAGAAACCAGAAGAAAACACAAACGAGTAAAAAGTGTATGGAATTGAAAACTGTGCCTGACAGCTGTGCGCTTGAAAACAATTAGAATGGATTATTCAGTGCATTCATACTATCTGTTTCAGCTGCATTGCACGTCGCGGCCAGAAATGACCTACCTTTTTGTTCCTGAGAGAAACCAGTACTCATTAAATTAATGCGGTCAAACGACCGCGACGCATCGTTTGTAGTTTTGATGCATGGTATTCCATTTTCGTGGATAATGAAGAGGATTTTTCATTTTGATTTCTACAACGTTAATTATTTGTGTAATGAAGTAATTAGAATGTACATCAAGAAATTTCGTATTATGGTGATTATCGAATCACACATTAATAAGTTTTCTTCACACCTATTAATTATTTACTATAATATATAACGCTCTTAAATAGAAAATTCAACAGATAAAGTACCAGTCAGATTTATATAAAGGTCAAAGATTGTCAATACATAACAACTTACGTAAGCGGATCGACTTTGCAATGCAGCTTTTCGCTAAGATCTTGAAGAAAAGTAGGTATGGACTGTCGTCTTATCTTTGTATATCTTTTATATTTGACTTCTATTTACTTGTATTCCTAAGCACATTTATAACAGATTTACGTGAATTAACTTATATGCTTCGATAAAATAACACGCAAAGTTGTAGTGACTGCTAATCATTACGCCTCAATATTTATATAACAGCAAACGCCAATTTGTCCCGGTTCTGAGTTCTGACAAAGTCCACAACACGAGGGGCAACTAACAATTCCAACATAGCAACTAGCAATAGCGGTGAACGTGCTTAGAATGACGTATTTTGTCCATTTACACAGCTCTCCTATCTAGATTGCTGTCGTGTCAGCTATCCTTAATGAAATTAGCCGAGTAACTTTTTATTTAACAAATCAATTGATTATTGCTAACAGCCTCACGTGCGTGGTACGTTTATGTCGTAAATACAGCGTACTTATAAAAAAATCCCTTTCTTTAAGACGTTACATAACTTTTACTACACCATCTCTTAGATTGGAAACATACTACATAGTTTTATAATTTGCAGGAATACGAAACGAGTTCAGTTTAAAATATCAAGCCATAATTTTGACAAATACACATTTGAGTTATTCAAAACATATGTGTTTTTAATTTCCCATTATCCTTCCTCATATGAAAGCGTAACTCAAACAGATAACCGCGGAAAGCACATCAAGGCGAGTGAAACTTTTTACGCTTGTTTCCGGACCTCAGAGAGGGAGATAAATGAAGCACTTGGTTGCAGACAAAGCATTATACGAGTTTTCTCGCTCGCATGAATTATTTGGGATATAAATCTTTTTGCAAGTCATTTCCATTACTGTCTTGTTTAAACAACTTAATTAAGCGGTTTGTTTTATCTTGCGCTTTAATTATGGCGTACCTATCTTGATGGCCTCGCCTTTATTTGAGTAAACATTTATTGTGTTGATAAAAGCTTAAAATATTGGGTGTCCGCGTTTAAGAGGTTTTTCTTCAAGTTCAAGGATAAAGGTAGTGTAATATAACTTTTATACGAGGTACAGCTATCATCGTAAACCTAGCGAGCCGAATGTAAGTAAACGCGAGGTACATAGTAAGTTCGTAAAACGTTTATGTTAACCATTACGTCAATAGACAGTGTGGGTATAAAACTCGCTCTGGTGGCGCTTACGGTACACCGGGGGCTTATTGAGATGAATCAAGATAAGTGCCACGCGCCAGTTGATGGAGACCAACGAAAAGGTAATTAGTTAATCATAAATGCAGATCTTGTGGGACGATTTGACGATTTCAGAGTTGAAATTATTTAATTTGAACTAGTAAGGCTTATGTTTATCTATATAATCAAGAGATAATAAAATTACATGTTGTATTGGCATATATTGAATACGATGTGTATTTTAGACGATGCGATGGTATAAACCTCTATGCTCTGCGTTCATCCAGTCATCGTAATAATTCTTTCATAGTTATAGATTTATAATTTACAGCCACAGTTGCAGTTAGTTTAACCTACATTTCGCTTATAACCCAGTGAGCTAACTCTTCTATTATATGTGTAGTGTCCCTTGGGATTATACGAACGAGTTTGAAGTTGCTGTAAATAAAAGTTACATTACATGATGATAATTATAGAGGTTATAATTAGTAATTACTAGTTAGTCGACATGTAACTTGGCCTCTTTACTCGATTTTTGCGTTTACATGTATCATAATATAAATCACAGCCATAAATGAACTTATTTCTTTCAGAATTTTCTTTTGAATCACAACTCGGTTCCTGTTCTCGTTTCCTTGTAATTTCGTAGAGAAACATATATAACTAAAATCTTATGGGCCATTAAGTATTCTATCCTTGGAGCGGGCCTATTTTTTAAAGATATATCGTCACACTTAGCTGAGTGAAGCGGTGACCCAGGGGTCGAACGAATTCGGTCGACGCGTTAGCTTTTCAAAATGCTGTCAGGGTTTCAGTATATTTCCTTAGGGCAGTTATGGTAAATTTATTTCTAGATAAAATATATTTGTGTTGTTCCTTGTAAATATTTATTGGTCTTGTTAGATGAAGAAACATCATATTGATTAGAAATATTTAGAAAATACACTACGAAATAATAAATTGAAACTATTTGATGTTATCAGAATATTTTACCACTAAATTGCGTATAAATGAAAACATGGGACTATTATATTTCTTCGATAACCACGGTAACTAAGCCATTGAGCAAATATTTGAAATGCAGTTGTTTGATTTATGCAAATAGTTTCTTCGGTTGTACTTATCGATACTTTACCAAAGTTTGTGTTTGCGATGGAACGCAAAGAGAAAGTTTCAATATTGACCTATTAATATGAAAATACGTATAGGTAGCGCAAGGGTGTTTGATTATTAAATTGAAATATGGGAAATTTATTTGTAGAGGCTCGGAGCGCGAAAAGGGAAAGAGTTATAAAAATACGGGAATGCATTAAAAAAAAAAACCTGGTTTTAATCTGGAAAAAAATATCACCAATAGCTTTCTTTTGGCGAACGAAAGCGTTTTGGAATCGACAAAATACTTTTTTTATATATTACGGTTAAAAATATTCTAATAGTGCAATAAAAAATCTAGATTATAAATAAGTAAGAGGTGACATTTTATTATGTAACCATTTTTTTAATAAGTAAGTAGGAATACTATAAAACATTTAGGTAAGTAAACCAACTTAAATAATGTTATCAGATGCAGGCATGACGACAATATCCATAAATGATCGTATTAGTGTTTTTAAGGGAAAATGTATGATAAATAAATTCAATATAGTGACTTAAAAATCTTAAAAACACTAAGATTAATGAGATTATCAATAAAATAAAACATTGAAATTCTGCAGTTGGCCATTTTGACTAAAACACGCGTGACGTCACGCTTAAGTAAACAACTCACGTCTGATGTATTTTGTTGTTATGAATATGTTGAGAATACGCATTTTTATTTATTTTCTATTGTTTCACGTATGCTTTTTCGACTCAGAACAGAAATATAATTGCGAATTCACGAATACGTGGTTTCGGGGTTCTCCGCGCCAACTTTATACAATCAATTCTTATTATTTTCTCGCTTAAAATAATTACTAACACATTTTTGAGTATTATTTTAATGTGGATTCACACTGCAATACTACACACCACTTATAAACTTTGAAATTCGTTTCTATAACACATATTAAATAAATATTTCTTTAATTTTCTTCGCAATGCATACAAATAATTACGTATTTACTAAAGAGTGACGTCACGCTTACGCCATGACACCTCCGAGCTGTTTTGGCACAGTTGATAAATATTTTTGTTAAATGGCTTTTATCTTCGTTAAATTTAAGTATATTACCGAAATATAGGGTTTTTCTTGTATAGTAAACGTATATACACATTATGGAAGAGGATTTCAAAATCTTTCGTCATGCCTAATAATTAAGCAATGTTATGAAAGGTATATTCTTTACACGCTCATTCACATTCTGCTTGAGGAAAACAATTGGTTTCGGATAATTACTTCCCGGTTTCATAATTATGAACACGAGTGTAGCGGGAAGAGTTTCATTAATATTTTGTATGTTATTGTAAGTGCTTATTTTGAATATTCATTACATTAAAAGTTCATTTTCTTTTACGTTTTAGTCTTATTTTTTTAATTTTGTGTATATTATATTATGTATATACACAAAACTAAAAAAAACGTGGTTCAATGAACGCTATTACTCTCTAATTGCGTGTGATTTTCGATAAAAGGTTTTTTTTACTATATTGACCTAACAACACCTGGAGTTTTAACATTCATTATTTATTAATTGATTGAAATGAAATGTATGTGCGTACAATTAATTATTAACGTAATTACAAACGATTAATTAGTCATCATCAGTATCAAGCTATTAATGTTCTCATTGTTATTAATTAGGCTCTAATCCACTATTATGTCCACAAATGTTATTGAACTATTTCATGTTATATAAATTAGTAAATATTTATCGGTTTATAAATCGATTAAAAAGTTTCATTGGTCGCTATATATAATATATCGTATTCGTAACTATAAAGAAATATAAATAAATAAATATTTCAGGACATTTTTTACACACGGCACCATCTGAACCCATGCTAAGCTCTCACTTATATTATGGGAACCAAATGACTAATTATTTATTATATTAATTAATTAAAACCCAAGACCTACATAGTTCAATTGCTTATATTGGTGTAGGTCATAATATTGTATTGTAATGAAATAAAATAAATCTTGTATAAAGATATCGTCTTACTCTTGTACAAGACTGATTTAGTATGAAAACTATTTGGGCTAATCCATCTTTGCATGGCTAACCACATATTCATTTTCACTTGACCCGTAGGTCGACGTACATTGAAAAGAATTTTAGACAACCTGTGCTCTATAAACGCTTTGAAACTCGATAGAGGTATTTTTCATAGTGTCGTGATGTAATCTGTGGTATGGATTTTTTTAAAGTATTTAATCTATCCTTATTTTTTTTTTAAAGTTGTTATTTCATTTTATCTTTTACGACTTTGAGCTTTTTACACTACGGGATTTTCTTGCAAAAATAACAATATTTAAAAATGAGCCGAGCAGTTTTTGAGATACATGATAGTAACAAGCAAAATTCAATCCCTTTTCTCTTCATAATATAAATTTCGATAGTGGAGGGATGTATAGACAAATATCATAAACGAAAGGCCTGAAAAACATTAAAACCTGTCCCTATTAATTTATAAAATTTTGCGACAAATCACTTACTATTTAAACGCTTAGTGCAAGCCGAAAAGCGATATTCTCGCTCCAGTCGGTTTCCCAACCAGACTGGGTCAAGGGAGCGAGGGAGACGCGGACGGCGGAACTACGCGGATGAAGTCGTGATGTTAGTTAGCGGTTTGTTTAAAATAGAACATTAATTTAGTGCAAAATTCCTATAACTGTATTTTATTATTGATGTATATTATAATGGTTATATATTAATATACGTAAGTAGAGTAGAGTCGTAGTAGAGTCGACTTATAAATATAATATTCATGCATTATATTTTTTGCCTATACATTGTTGAGGTATAAATTTTCTTAATTATTTTATATTTATGTACACATTTTCATTATAATAGTAGTTACCGTGATTTTTACATAATAAAGTGTGTTCTCGGAATTTTAAAACACAATAAGACAACACATTACACACAATAATTAATTATTGGTCTTTTAAAAGGGAGCCATTTCCCTCACAATTCGTTCACCGTACAATAGCGTAAATAAATGAATACACATCATATTCATACTCACAGTAATGAACCGAATTACTTAGATTGGTGCCATCGTTCCGCGGCTTGGTCGGTCGTCGTTGGAACTTAATCACTGGCAGAGCGTCGCTAATGAGCCCACGATGCTGGCAATTACAGCACCAATCACCAACCAAACTCCAAACGAGGTGTAATTATGTTGCAGCGGGGTAACGCGGGAATAATTGTCATTTATTGCCATGGACGTACCAACATTATCTGTGTCAAACGGCCGGAGAAGGTGCAATACGGCTGCGCATTCACAATGTAAATGCAATCACTAATGTAACGTTATTTATTGTTTATTGATGAAGAGTAAGGCCTTGTTGAAACAGCGAGAAGGCTCGCTATTATAGTAGGTTCATATTCTAAGACTCCTAGCTTTTGAGATATGATATGTGGGCAACGATATAATATAGGTAATAGCATATAGGCGTTAGCAGATATTTACGTAGTAGTGTTATACGTAGATATTAATAAATATGATAATATTTAAAGTCTGAACAGTATAGATACACAAGAATTATTTAAATAGAAATAATAATACACCATCATCATCCATATACATACAATAATAATACATCCATGATTTTATAATATTAAACTATCATCAATTAAAGTATGAATATGAAATTAATTGTTGTTTACGACATTCTTCAAACGTTCGCTATAATACCCGTGCATGGATAAGAGGGTGCATTTACACGGACACGGATGATATAGTAAGCCAGGCTAGTTGCCAAACACGAGATATGTACTACATACTTAACCAATTGCAATAAAATTCACGAAGACAGCTATTTCCGAAAATTAATGGAATTAATGAAATTAATGGAATATGGAAGTCTTTAGTTCATATCGAAACATAGTTATTGTATTACTATGAATGCAAAATGGAACCTTTACTGTCTTTACTAGATTAAAAAAAACATAGAGCAGCAATGGATTCCGACAAACACATTCCTATGTATGGACTACTACTATTAAAGATGATAATGATACTAAATTTAAAGAAACTAACATAAAAATAAACACTATTTTAAATATCAATGCTAACTATAAAATTAAATTGAGGAGGCGGATATTCAATCGGTTTGAATAATCAAAGACTATTAAATAAATACAAAAATTTAATTCCTTTCTTTCTATAAGGTAACCAAGTTTTTACAATATTAAAAAAATACATAGCCATATAAAAATGTATAAAACCGAACCATTTTCCATAACATAAATATTCACATTTTCCTTTCGTATTCAAGCGTAGGTGTACGAAACAGCCACTGCGGACAACTTGACGGATTGTCGACTCACACAAATTCTTTTCATAAAGCTATTTCGCTAAGTGGATCAACTGCATTTCTATATCCACAAATCTGAACGCTCCGAGAAATTAATAATACATTTCACAAAGCTGCCAAACAGAAATTAGAGTTATAAAGAATATTGGGTTTATTTTGTCGTTTTCCTGTTTATGATACTGGAGTGATTCTTTGAGTGACTCGACAGGCGGCCGGCCGTCCCTTGCGGACCGATTTTCATAATAAACCTATCATGTTAAGTGGACCCGCTCCAAGTCCTGTCTCGACGCTTTCAGCATTTGTTATAAACTTTGGATATATTATTAATTTTATTTCTCTTGAAGTCCTACTTTGTTCTATCTTCTGCTACGTTGTATTTCTATAGAGCGAAATTATCTATCATATAAAGCTAAAAATATAGTCTAATAATAACGATGTAATAAAGCTGAAACTCTTGTAACCTTGACAATGGCTGATAGCGGCAATAAAGTTGCGATGATACTATTAATACGAGACAGACAACACGGAACGGTTAAATAAAATTGTATCGGCGGGGCGACCTCGGGAAATTTGTTAAAATAAAGTATAAACGGTTCTGTCGTTTTACTGAATTCATAAACAATAGACGGGATATCCTTGTACCTGACTGCGGGATAAACCCGAGATCGTCTGTATTCGGGTCACCGGTGGAGCGCACTTCAGTTTTCAACAAGATCACCGCTTCGCTACCGGCACAAAGGACTTTGCTTGTTTACAAGTTACAACTCATAATATAATTTTCGTCGACATGCAACGGAATGTTGGTTCACTTAATTTGTTTGCGATTCTGGCCAAGTTTAAAAATTATAATTTTGTCCAATTTCAGTATACCTAATGAGAAAATTTTAATATGGAAAGTTAGTTACGAACTTCATACTTGTGACTTTAAAGTTTAAACAACTCTCTTCTTGTGATTAGCATTGTAAACGAATGCTTCAGTTTTAGTTTTTATATTAAACATTCTGTAAAAATAGACGACAATGTTATGGTCGTATTCAAATAAGAAATGGTAGAGTGAACTCTCTCATGTTTACATAACTATGAAAATGGTAACATATTTATTATTTATAGAATAAAATAAGTTTTATTTTCAATATCTTTTTGAAGAAATGTGTTATAAATTGTAATTTTTCGCATAATAATAACAAAGTACCGTTGGAAAAATATGTCGCTTTCTTTAAGTAAGTTTATCCGTAAAAAATCTTATTATTTCGATGTAAGTACCATTGAAATTAATTATAAGTATAGGAGGACTTGATTTGCACTGCGCACTTATTAAATTTAAATTCAGCACCATCCCACCTATATTGCCTTTATAACTCGCTGATATTGGCCGACGGCAACCTTTTTATAGCAAGATCAGAAAATAAAAATACCTTCTGGAACTGATCTTGAGTCTGCTTAAAAATATATGTAATAGTTGGTCAGTTGGCTATAGTCAAATGAAATTCCCTTGAAGTGCTCGTTTTAAATAAAGATTGGTTTCACAGTTCACTCTGTAGTTGTGCAATTATTTAGTTCTTAGTAGTTTGTATTTTTGTACCTACTTTGATTGCGGCACTGGGTTTTCCTAGAGAAATATTAAGTATGTAAATAAATTTCACCGGTACCTACTTACTTAGGTACCTATCTCCACATTCAGTTCATTCAAATTTTGATAATTTAATTTATATGTTTCAAAATTATCTATTATTAATGACATGAGTATACAGTTCTAATTGCATGAATTGTTTTCCACATATCAGATAATATATTATTTTGCATTAATTTACTACCTAACTTCTGTTCATTCATAAATGATTTATAATCAAAGCTTTTCCGGCATTTGGTTTGTTTTTGTTAATAGTTTTCCTCGAGGAGGTGTATAATAGACAGTACCTAAATAAGTACATGTTAATTTATTTATTGCTTTCATAGGATCAATCTTTGTTATTCGGCGGACCGCTGGGCGGGCCGTGGGCGTGTGAAGGGTCTATATTATGTGTGAACAATCACCAAATATATACTTATAGGATTTTAAAGGTCACGATTCACGATGTAAAAGTGCTAAATTAAAAACCTTAAAATTATGAGAGAAAAAAATATTTACTTTTAGAATTGTTTGTACCTTACAATAAAAGGTATCTACATAATCAGAAGAAACAAAGAAATCAAATTATCTTGTGATATTTTTATTGTTCGTATATCAGCTATTTTCATGAAGCTCCCAGAGTGACAATAATTATATTTACCCTAAATTTACCTGAAAATGAAATGGATAGCACATCTTATTTAATTTATTACGGTAGGATAGTGTTACTACTTCGTAAACGTACGGACACAAATACGTTTAAAAATGTGTAATCCGAAGAAGTAGCAATAAATAGAAGGTTAACTTTCCCGTGATAAATTCTATACTTCACTATAAAGTTGCATTTGGCTTCGTGGTTAAGACTTTGTGTAAGTTTTAAATGAATTTTCAATGCGCAGTGAGTAAAATTTTTGCTTAAAAATGCTTTCAAAACTTGCACAAATGCTTCGCTGATTAAAGTTTTGAATACGTTTTACAAATATTTGGTGTTTTATTTTCTACCCTTTTGTGCTATGTTTTAAGATTTACTCTTTTAATATTTATGGCTCGGTCGGTTCTATTCGGGCTAATGTATGGCATGAATATCTTATCGTTCGGAAAATGATTACGTGTTTAGCCTTTAGCCATGGTAGTAAATGTACCAGATTCCTTTTCCACATTTCACGAAACATTAGCCTAGTTACAGTGGCCTAACTATAGTTAAAAATAAAATCACATACTAAAATACTTATTTCACTAATAGACCAATATAATATTATCCAAAAAATCATTTATAAGACTAGTTTCCGTCCGCGACTTCGCCGGCGCAGTCAAAGAAAAGCCCGCATAGTTCCCGTTCCCGTGGGATTTCCGGGATTGCGTCTTTTTCCCGGGATACAAAGTAACCTATGTTCTTTTTCAGGTATCAAAATATCTCCATAACTTTCATGAAAATTGGTTCAGAAGTTTAGGCGTGATTGAGTAACAGACAGACAGACAGAGTTACCTTCGCATTTATAATATTATAGTATGGATTATGTCGAAGTGAACGTGCCTTTATCTTGTAAAAGACAATAACGCCACTAACAATTTTGTGCAAATACAAGACCGAAGAAACCAGAAGAAAACACAAACGAGTAAAAAGTGTATGGAATTGAAAACTGTGCCTGACAGCTGTGCGCTTGAAAACAATTAGAATGGATTATTCAGTGCATTCATACTATCTGTTTCAGCTGCATTGCACGTCGCGGCCAGAAATGACCTACCTTTTTGTTCCTGAGAGAAACCAGTACTCATTAAATTAATGCGGTCAAACGACCGCGACGCATCGTTTGTAGTTTTGATGCATGGTATTCCATTTTCGTGGATAATGAAGAGGATTTTTCATTTTGATTTCTACAACGTTAATTATTTGTGTAATGAAGTAATTAGAATGTACATCAAGAAATTTCGTATTATGGTGATTATCGAATCACACATTAATAAGTTTTCTTCACACCTATTAATTATTTACTATAATATATAACGCTCTTAAATAGAAAATTCAACAGATAAAGTACCAGTCAGATTTATATAAAGGTCAAAGATTGTCAATACATAACAACTTACGTAAGCGGATCGACTTTGCAATGCAGCTTTTCGCTAAGATCTTGAAGAAAAGTAGGTATGGACTGTCGTCTTATCTTTGTATATCTTTTATATTTGACTTCTATTTACTTGTATTCCTAAGCACATTTATAACAGATTTACGTGAATTAACTTATATGCTTCGATAAAATAACACGCAAAGTTGTAGTGACTGCTAATCATTACGCCTCAATATTTATATAACAGCAAACGCCAATTTGTCCCGGTTCTGAGTTCTGACAAAGTCCACAACACGAGGGGCAACTAACAATTCCAACATAGCAACTAGCAATAGCGGTGAACGTGCTTAGAATGACGTATTTTGTCCATTTACACAGCTCTCCTATCTAGATTGCTGTCGTGTCAGCTATCCTTAATGAAATTAGCCGAGTAACTTTTTATTTAACAAATCAATTGATTATTGCTAACAGCCTCACGTGCGTGGTACGTTTATGTCGTAAATACAGCGTACTTATAAAAAAATCCCTTTCTTTAAGACGTTACATAACTTTTACTACACCATCTCTTAGATTGGAAACATACTACATAGTTTTATAATTTGCAGGAATACGAAACGAGTTCAGTTTAAAATATCAAGCCATAATTTTGACAAATACACATTTGAGTTATTCAAAACATATGTGTTTTTAATTTCCCATTATCCTTCCTCATATGAAAGCGTAACTCAAACAGATAACCGCGGAAAGCACATCAAGGCGAGTGAAACTTTTTACGCTTGTTTCCGGACCTCAGAGAGGGAGATAAATGAAGCACTTGGTTGCAGACAAAGCATTATACGAGTTTTCTCGCTCGCATGAATTATTTGGGATATAAATCTTTTTGCAAGTCATTTCCATTACTGTCTTGTTTAAACAACTTAATTAAGCGGTTTGTTTTATCTTGCGCTTTAATTATGGCGTACCTATCTTGATGGCCTCGCCTTTATTTGAGTAAACATTTATTGTGTTGATAAAAGCTTAAAATATTGGGTGTCCGCGTTTAAGAGGTTTTTCTTCAAGTTCAAGGATAAAGGTAGTGTAATATAACTTTTATACGAGGTACAGCTATCATCGTAAACCTAGCGAGCCGAATGTAAGTAAACGCGAGGTACATAGTAAGTTCGTAAAACGTTTATGTTAACCATTACGTCAATAGACAGTGTGGGTATAAAACTCGCTCTGGTGGCGCTTACGGTACACCGGGGGCTTATTGAGATGAATCAAGATAAGTGCCACGCGCCAGTTGATGGAGACCAACGAAAAGGTAATTAGTTAATCATAAATGCAGATCTTGTGGGACGATTTGACGATTTCAGAGTTGAAATTATTTAATTTGAACTAGTAAGGCTTATGTTTATCTATATAATCAAGAGATAATAAAATTACATGTTGTATTGGCATATATTGAATACGATGTGTATTTTAGACGATGCGATGGTATAAACCTCTATGCTCTGCGTTCATCCAGTCATCGTAATAATTCTTTCATAGTTATAGATTTATAATTTACAGCCACAGTTGCAGTTAGTTTAACCTACATTTCGCTTATAACCCAGTGAGCTAACTCTTCTATTATATGTGTAGTGTCCCTTGGGATTATACGAACGAGTTTGAAGTTGCTGTAAATAAAAGTTACATTACATGATGATAATTATAGAGGTTATAATTAGTAATTACTAGTTAGTCGACATGTAACTTGGCCTCTTTACTCGATTTTTGCGTTTACATGTATCATAATATAAATCACAGCCATAAATGAACTTATTTCTTTCAGAATTTTCTTTTGAATCACAACTCGGTTCCTGTTCTCGTTTCCTTGTAATTTCGTAGAGAAACATATATAACTAAAATCTTATGGGCCATTAAGTATTCTATCCTTGGAGCGGGCCTATTTTTTAAAGATATATCGTCACACTTAGCTGAGTGAAGCGGTGACCCAGGGGTCGAACGAATTCGGTCGACGCGTTAGCTTTTCAAAATGCTGTCAGGGTTTCAGTATATTTCCTTAGGGCAGTTATGGTAAATTTATTTCTAGATAAAATATATTTGTGTTGTTCCTTGTAAATATTTATTGGTCTTGTTAGATGAAGAAACATCATATTGATTAGAAATATTTAGAAAATACACTACGAAATAATAAATTGAAACTATTTGATGTTATCAGAATATTTTACCACTAAATTGCGTATAAATGAAAACATGGGACTATTATATTTCTTCGATAACCACGGTAACTAAGCCATTGAGCAAATATTTGAAATGCAGTTGTTTGATTTATGCAAATAGTTTCTTCGGTTGTACTTATCGATACTTTACCAAAGTTTGTGTTTGCGATGGAACGCAAAGAGAAAGTTTCAATATTGACCTATTAATATGAAAATACGTATAGGTAGCGCAAGGGTGTTTGATTATTAAATTGAAATATGGGAAATTTATTTGTAGAGGCTCGGAGCGCGAAAAGGGAAAGAGTTATAAAAATACGGGAATGCATTAAAAAAAAAAACCTGGTTTTAATCTGGAAAAAAATATCACCAATAGCTTTCTTTTGGCGAACGAAAGCGTTTTGGAATCGACAAAATACTTTTTTTATATATTACGGTTAAAAATATTCTAATAGTGCAATAAAAAATCTAGATTATAAATAAGTAAGAGGTGACATTTTATTATGTAACCATTTTTTTAATAAGTAAGTAGGAATACTATAAAACATTTAGGTAAGTAAACCAACTTAAATAATGTTATCAGATGCAGGCATGACGACAATATCCATAAATGATCGTATTAGTGTTTTTAAGGGAAAATGTATGATAAATAAATTCAATATAGTGACTTAAAAATCTTAAAAACACTAAGATTAATGAGATTATCAATAAAATAAAACATTGAAATTCTGCAGTTGGCCATTTTGACTAAAACACGCGTGACGTCACGCTTAAGTAAACAACTCACGTCTGATGTATTTTGTTGTTATGAATATGTTGAGAATACGCATTTTTATTTATTTTCTATTGTTTCACGTATGCTTTTTCGACTCAGAACAGAAATATAATTGCGAATTCACGAATACGTGGTTTCGGGGTTCTCCGCGCCAACTTTATACAATCAATTCTTATTATTTTCTCGCTTAAAATAATTACTAACACATTTTTGAGTATTATTTTAATGTGGATTCACACTGCAATACTACACACCACTTATAAACTTTGAAATTCGTTTCTATAACACATATTAAATAAATATTTCTTTAATTTTCTTCGCAATGCATACAAATAATTACGTATTTACTAAAGAGTGACGTCACGCTTACGCCATGACACCTCCGAGCTGTTTTGGCACAGTTGATAAATATTTTTGTTAAATGGCTTTTATCTTCGTTAAATTTAAGTATATTACCGAAATATAGGGTTTTTCTTGTATAGTAAACGTATATACACATTATGGAAGAGGATTTCAAAATCTTTCGTCATGCCTAATAATTAAGCAATGTTATGAAAGGTATATTCTTTACACGCTCATTCACATTCTGCTTGAGGAAAACAATTGGTTTCGGATAATTACTTCCCGGTTTCATAATTATGAACACGAGTGTAGCGGGAAGAGTTTCATTAATATTTTGTATGTTATTGTAAGTGCTTATTTTGAATATTCATTACATTAAAAGTTCATTTTCTTTTACGTTTTAGTCTTATTTTTTTAATTTTGTGTATATTATATTATGTATATACACAAAACTAAAAAAAACGTGGTTCAATGAACGCTATTACTCTCTAATTGCGTGTGATTTTCGATAAAAGGTTTTTTTTACTATATTGACCTAACAACACCTGGAGTTTTAACATTCATTATTTATTAATTGATTGAAATGAAATGTATGTGCGTACAATTAATTATTAACGTAATTACAAACGATTAATTAGTCATCATCAGTATCAAGCTATTAATGTTCTCATTGTTATTAATTAGGCTCTAATCCACTATTATGTCCACAAATGTTATTGAACTATTTCATGTTATATAAATTAGTAAATATTTATCGGTTTATAAATCGATTAAAAAGTTTCATTGGTCGCTATATATAATATATCGTATTCGTAACTATAAAGAAATATAAATAAATAAATATTTCAGGACATTTTTTACACACGGCACCATCTGAACCCATGCTAAGCTCTCACTTATATTATGGGAACCAAATGACTAATTATTTATTATATTAATTAATTAAAACCCAAGACCTACATAGTTCAATTGCTTATATTGGTGTAGGTCATAATATTGTATTGTAATGAAATAAAATAAATCTTGTATAAAGATATCGTCTTACTCTTGTACAAGACTGATTTAGTATGAAAACTATTTGGGCTAATCCATCTTTGCATGGCTAACCACATATTCATTTTCACTTGACCCGTAGGTCGACGTACATTGAAAAGAATTTTAGACAACCTGTGCTCTATAAACGCTTTGAAACTCGATAGAGGTATTTTTCATAGTGTCGTGATGTAATCTGTGGTATGGATTTTTTTAAAGTATTTAATCTATCCTTATTTTTTTTTTAAAGTTGTTATTTCATTTTATCTTTTACGACTTTGAGCTTTTTACACTACGGGATTTTCTTGCAAAAATAACAATATTTAAAAATGAGCCGAGCAGTTTTTGAGATACATGATAGTAACAAGCAAAATTCAATCCCTTTTCTCTTCATAATATAAATTTCGATAGTGGAGGGATGTATAGACAAATATCATAAACGAAAGGCCTGAAAAACATTAAAACCTGTCCCTATTAATTTATAAAATTTTGCGACAAATCACTTACTATTTAAACGCTTAGTGCAAGCCGAAAAGCGATATTCTCGCTCCAGTCGGTTTCCCAACCAGACTGGGTCAAGGGAGCGAGGGAGACGCGGACGGCGGAACTACGCGGATGAAGTCGTGATGTTAGTTAGCGGTTTGTTTAAAATAGAACATTAATTTAGTGCAAAATTCCTATAACTGTATTTTATTATTGATGTATATTATAATGGTTATATATTAATATACGTAAGTAGAGTAGAGTCGTAGTAGAGTCGACTTATAAATATAATATTCATGCATTATATTTTTTGCCTATACATTGTTGAGGTATAAATTTTCTTAATTATTTTATATTTATGTACACATTTTCATTATAATAGTAGTTACCGTGATTTTTACATAATAAAGTGTGTTCTCGGAATTTTAAAACACAATAAGACAACACATTACACACAATAATTAATTATTGGTCTTTTAAAAGGGAGCCATTTCCCTCACAATTCGTTCACCGTACAATAGCGTAAATAAATGAATACACATCATATTCATACTCACAGTAATGAACCGAATTACTTAGATTGGTGCCATCGTTCCGCGGCTTGGTCGGTCGTCGTTGGAACTTAATCACTGGCAGAGCGTCGCTAATGAGCCCACGATGCTGGCAATTACAGCACCAATCACCAACCAAACTCCAAACGAGGTGTAATTATGTTGCAGCGGGGTAACGCGGGAATAATTGTCATTTATTGCCATGGACGTACCAACATTATCTGTGTCAAACGGCCGGAGAAGGTGCAATACGGCTGCGCATTCACAATGTAAATGCAATCACTAATGTAACGTTATTTATTGTTTATTGATGAAGAGTAAGGCCTTGTTGAAACAGCGAGAAGGCTCGCTATTATAGTAGGTTCATATTCTAAGACTCCTAGCTTTTGAGATATGATATGTGGGCAACGATATAATATAGGTAATAGCATATAGGCGTTAGCAGATATTTACGTAGTAGTGTTATACGTAGATATTAATAAATATGATAATATTTAAAGTCTGAACAGTATAGATACACAAGAATTATTTAAATAGAAATAATAATACACCATCATCATCCATATACATACAATAATAATACATCCATGATTTTATAATATTAAACTATCATCAATTAAAGTATGAATATGAAATTAATTGTTGTTTACGACATTCTTCAAACGTTCGCTATAATACCCGTGCATGGATAAGAGGGTGCATTTACACGGACACGGATGATATAGTAAGCCAGGCTAGTTGCCAAACACGAGATATGTACTACATACTTAACCAATTGCAATAAAATTCACGAAGACAGCTATTTCCGAAAATTAATGGAATTAATGAAATTAATGGAATATGGAAGTCTTTAGTTCATATCGAAACATAGTTATTGTATTACTATGAATGCAAAATGGAACCTTTACTGTCTTTACTAGATTAAAAAAAACATAGAGCAGCAATGGATTCCGACAAACACATTCCTATGTATGGACTACTACTATTAAAGATGATAATGATACTAAATTTAAAGAAACTAACATAAAAATAAACACTATTTTAAATATCAATGCTAACTATAAAATTAAATTGAGGAGGCGGATATTCAAACGGTTTGAATAATCAAAGACTATTTAATTAAATAAATACAAAAATTTAATTCCTTTCTTTCTATAAGGTAACCAAGTTTTTACAATATTAAAAAAATACATAGCCATATAAAAATGTATAAAACCGAACCATTTTCCATAACATAAATATTCACATTTTCCTTTCGTATTCAAGCGTAGGTGTACGAAACAGCCACTGCGGACAACTTGACGGATTGTCGACTCACACAAATTCTTTTCATAAAGCTATTTCGCTAAGTGGATCAACTGCATTTCTATATCCACAAATCTGAACGCTCCGAGAAATTAATAATACATTTCACAAAGCTGCCAAACAGAAATTAGAGTTATAAAGAATATTGGGTTTATTTTGTCGTTTTCCTGTTTATGATACTTGAGTGATTCTTTGAGTGACTCGACAGGCGGCCGGCCGTCCCTTGCGGACCGATTTTCATAATAAACCTATCATGTTAAGTGGACCCGCTCCAAGTCCTGTCTCGAAGCTTTCAGCATTTGTTATAAACTTTGGATATTTTATTAATTTTATTTCTCTTGAAATCCTACTTTGCTCTATCTTCTGCTACGTTGTATTTCTATAGAGCGAAATTATCTATCATATAAAGCTCAAAATAGACCTCTAATAATAACGATGTAATAAAGCTGAAACTCTTGTAACCTTGACAATGGCTGATAGCGGCAATAAAGTTACGATGATACTATTAATACGAGACAGAGAACACGGAACGGTTAAATAAAATTGTCTCGGCGAAATATATCATATCGGCGGGGCGACCTCGGGAAATTTGTTAAAATAAAGTATAAACGGTTCTGTCGTTTTACTGAATTCATAAACAATAGACGGGATATCCTTGTACCTGACTGCGGGATAAACCAGAGATCGTCTGTATTCGGGTCACCGGTGGAGCGCACTTCAGTTTTCAACAAGATCACCGCTTCGCTACCGGCACAAAGGACTTTGCTTGTTTACAAGTTACAACTCATAATATAATTTTCGTCGACATGCAACGGAATGTTGGTTCACTTAATTTGTTTGCGATTCTGGCCAAGTTTAAAAATTGTAATTTTGTCCAATTTCAGTATACCTAATGAGAAAATTTTAATATGGAAAGTTAGTTACGAACTTCATACTTGTGACTTTAAAGTTTAAACAACTCTCTTCTTGTGATTAGCATTGTAAACGAATGCTTCAGTTTTAGTTTTTATATTAAACATTCTGTAAAAATAGACAACAATGTTATGGTCGTATTCAAATAAGAAATGGTAGAGTGAACTCTCTCATGTTTACATAACTATGAAAATGGTAACATATTTATTATTTATAGAATAAAATAAGTTTTATTTTCAATAAATATCTTTTTGAAGAAATGTGTTATAAATTGTAATTTTTCGCATAATAATAACAAAGTACCGTTGGAAAAATATGTCGCTTTCTTTAAGTAAGTTTATCCGTAAAAAATCTTATTATTTCGATGTAAGTACCATTGAAATTAATTATAAGTATAGGAGGACTTGATTTGGCAGTATTTATAGGTTGATTTGCGGTTTTTTCTGGAGTAAGTACCTACCTACTTTTATTTTGCGACAGGTATAAGTATATTTTTACAAGAAATTGGATAAACTCAGAATCCTGAAGTTTCAGGCGGTGTCAAGTTTTTTATATTCAACCTACAATAATCCTAATAATATATTAGACCACAAATTACACGTTCACAAGGCCAGTGAAGGAGGTCACATACGCAAGTTGCTCTTTTGTTATCTCCTTAGTACGTCAAATCTCAAGTACCATAGAGGTTGGAAAAGTCCTCGACAAAACTTTAGATTAACACCAGAACAAATAGTAACGGCAGCAATATTTTGTGATTTAACTTAACAGGCATGGTATGGATCGTAGTTGTGCTATACTAGTTATTAGACCCGGCTCTGTTAATTATTTTGTTTGTTAAAATTTTATCAGTTATTTTCCTAAATGCAGCGGGGACAAATTCAAATAACAAAATATTCAAATATTAAAATTGGCTTAGCCGTTCTGTGTGATACTAACACGACTTTCTTTTATTAGTAAAGATATATTGTTCTTTTAATAAATTGTACTTATGAATCGCGTTTAAGCTATTTTATGTTTTAATCAGGTTTTACTATAGATATTCCTGGTACCAATATAGAGAAATAAAGTTTTCACGTAAATAAAGAACTTTAAATACCTATATACAAGTAGTTTTATTACTCCTACATTATTTTTGTAAAAAACCAAAACCAAATACGAAAACTGAAGTGGGCGACAATTACCTAACTAATGTATTCTCCACGGTAAAGCAATATTCACATGTTTCGAATGAACTTTGCCTTTTAGTTTCACAGAAATAACTTTCTTTTAATAAAGGTAGGATATTACTTTATTAAGTCATTTCAGTAATAATTATTTATAAAACATATAACTTAACATTTAAAATATAAGTTGATGGAAGTTTTAAGTAGTCGGAATTGATTATAATAATTTTAAAGAGACCTCGTTACTTTTACCCGCAGTGCTTCGCTCCTGTTGGACTTAGCGTGATGATATTATATGGCCTTTCTCCATAAATGGGCTATCTACTTATTACCTAGAATCGAAAGAATGTTTCAAATCGGACCAGTAGTTCCTGGGATTAGCGCGTTCAAACAAACAAACTCTTCAGCTTTATAATATTACTATAGATATTTGGTATAACATACATATTATATATTTATAGTAGAATACCTATTATTTAACATGTTCCTCATTACAAAACAAAACATCCTCACGTAGAGCGTAGGACAATATTATTGGTGTTTAACACAACCAAATTATAATTTATGAACATCGCTCCACGACAGATTGCCATTTTAAGTGAGGATCTTTTCTATGAATAATTCACGATTGCGTGTAGATGTATTATTTGACAAAACATTATTATTGGTGAAATATGGGTGCATAATTGCATAGTAATTTATGAGCTTTTAAGATATATGCACAGATTTTTCCAGAGATGTCGTTTAGATCACTCTTATATATATGTATTTATAATGAAGCTGAAATATATCCGTTTTGTGCAAAGCCAAATCTTGAATTCTTATAATTAAAATTAAAACCAGGCAGTAAAGTACTATAATAATCTAAATATAAACTATAATTAGTTTTATTGTTTAATAACATACAAATAAAGGGAATAATATACTTTTGATAACGATAACAATAAAAGTAAAAGTAAAATTTCAAAATTGTTAATTTACCTCCCAATAAACCAGCCTGTTACTCCAATTTGTAGTTTACAGTTTCATCGCCGATTGGAAAAATTACTGGACTGAATTGCATTTCAAGTTGTTAGTTTTACAGCAATATTTAAACTGTTATTGATCAATTTTTGGTTGAATACTTTTGCACCGTATTACATTTTTAGTTATCCAGAAAACTGAAATATTACAAGTACTTAATTCTCTTTTATAAGGAAGGTAAGCGAGTTCTTATAGTTATGTTGCACTAGGATTATTCAATGCTCAGCTTTCCACTTTTTCTTTGATCTGTTAGAAAGTGACAAAGGCGCACAAAGATAATCACAGGAAGGCATTTCTCATATTGTACTGTATGAAATAAAACAAATAAACCTAGGTTTGCACTTACTCCTTGGTTGTTAGAAGGTAGAGCTTTATTATGTAACAGGTAAAAAGAATTACAACACGGCTGGATTATTCTTCTAACTTTCCGTTTACTTTTCGTGAAGTTATAAAAAAATAAATTATATACAATGAAAGTATTAAGATTTAGTTAAATATTTTAAATATTTAAATAACTAGCTTAAGGCCCGCTTTATATCTATTGAATAAAAAAAAAAAACATAAAAATCCGTAGTGAAGATTTGAGTGTATGCCAATTGTTTGGCGAATTGTGTGGACTATTTTTTGTTAAATGATGTGATTTTCTATATTACCACAATTCCAACAAATAAAATGATTTGAATTTGAATTTGAGGATACATACAGACAGACAACGACTTATTTTATACCATGTAGTAAGATAATCTACGACTACACGTGCTCCAAAACTTATCCAAATTAATATACAATAGTGAGATAAACATATTATCTCACAGTAATTGATACATGAAGCTTGAATATATGCATGAGTCATATTAATATTAATTAAATTAATTTATGCATGAGTACATGAAATAGTTATTTAATAATAATCTCTCAAACCCGATTTCAGTTTCAGCGACTGCTATGTACCAAAATCATAAGGGACGTGTATTTCTTTATATACTTACTAGATATATAGGTATATGTAGGCCAATAGAAATAAATAAAAGCATAGATTTTGTCAAAATGACCTGTAAATGGACATTGTTTTTTTAGTTCAAAATGTCATTTCATTTCATTTCCGTTTCATCTATACTATGGCTATCTTTAATATTATAAAGCTGAAGAGTTTGTTTGTTTGTTTGAACGCGCTTATCTACTGGTCCGATTTAAAAAAAATATTTCGGTATTAGATAGCCCATTTATCGAGGAAGGCTATAAGGCTATATATGTATATACATCGTCACGCTAACACCAAGGAGTGGAGCAATGCGACTAAAATCGCGGGGCACAGCTAGATACAAGCCGTTTTATTAATAGAGACAACGTACAGCCGGTTTCCCATCAATTTTAATGAAATAACATACCCCTATATCCATACCTAACACATGAAAATATCACATACAATTTTCATAGCACATATTCCACTCCAGTAATTGAAACCTTACGTAAAATGATTAAGTATTAAGTGTTCATTGAGTTAAACTCCATCGATCAATCCAAGGACACAACATCCAATATATCATAGGTCGTTAGCTAACAATTTAATAGAATAGTGCATACGCTATATCGAAAGGTATACATATATACAAGTTTAATCTAACGTTACTGGGAAAGTTCAAGGCAGGCTATGACTATATAATTAAGTCTAATTGTTGTTTCCGTATAAATCGAAATAACTATACTACGGTTTATGGAGCAAGGACTATTTACGACAAGCTTTAGATCGCGGATTTCATCGTTTTCGAAACAGTGAACAGATGAACATTTATTTATATATTTACATGTTTACAGTTTTTAAATTTAGATTTAAGCTACATACCTATTATCTTAAAAATTGTTAAAAATGCGTCAAATATTACGTATATAAAATTTTACTGTCTTACCACAAAAATCTTTAGAAAAGGTTTAACTTCTTTTTAATTTGGTTTTGTCGTATAGACAACCATTAAAGTGACAGTTCCCTGGTTTAAAGCTAGAATGTGTTTAAATTGTTCTGTGGTAATACCATAATAATTGATTGTAAATCTGTATTTGAAGTAGGCTGTTACTTAGGTAGGTTCTTATTTTATTTTCCCAACACATATTTTAAAATAATACTGCTAAGAAGGTACTTTCAGGTGAAGTTGTCTGCGTGAGAAGCAAGTTAATATACTTATTACATACCAATATTACCACGTCTAAAATATGTACGTAGAGCCGCTAATTCATAGGCTTAGGATATCAAAGATGGCGAGAATCCAATTTCTCAAATCCAAAGGGATCTACGTAAGGTAAATTTCCTCGACAAATAATAAGATTAGAATAATTTACAATGTACCAAACGTGCCTCATGAAACCCAGTTATTCATATTATGTTTTATATAATTTACGATTCAAAATGTTTTCACGTTATTATTAGGTACTTATAATTATTATTAATAAATTATAAATTCATTATTAATTTTATGAACTAGGAAGGCAACAAATTTTAAAAATAAAAGTGGTAGTTAGTACAAAAAGAAAATTCAGAGAACTAATGCATCAGTGTGCGGGTACAAAATGCTAATGCATTTTCGAGAAGCTATAACTACTTTTTTATGATTTTTTTATTCTTGTGGAATTGAACTTGTAAAGCGAGGCAGGTAGGTATGAGCTGCTGTGTTTAGTAAACAATGTTAATCTTAATAAAATATTAAAACGCTCTAGATAACCGGGTATTATTTTTAATAATTAACTTTATAAAATAAAAATATTAATAACGTTGTCAATGGAAACAAAATATTTTGAATTTCTTACATTATATACGATTTTAATTATTGTGTTATGTACCTATTAAAAATGATGAGACATAAAATATAAAAACTAGAGCTTTCAATTTAATTAATGATGACTCTTAAAGCCTTACTGTCTGTTATACATAACCTATTATATCTTCAGAATCATAGAGCCAAATACGATGGAACTGTAACGTGGTGAAAATAACGTCACTTGTATAGTGAAATGCATCTCCATGTATGCTGTTTTTCACACCTGTTTCTATGCCCGTGTTGACCGAGTCATCAAAAAATCTTTTTTGGTTAAGACTTGCCTTTGTGAGTCTCACCGAGAACATAGTTTATAGAAGCATCGGTATCTCTATAGATTCGTCGCCTTATTTACTATCGACTAAATTGTAACTATGGCAATTATATTGGCCTCGATTCTATTCCCTTTCACATAAAACAAAAACACAAAGACGCACGCAAGTTGATTTTATTTATCACCACTTTTATTAGAATTTGTTAAATTATTATCAATGATCACGTGTTCATCCTATTGGCTTATATAAAATTATCTTTGACGTTTTCTTTGACTATCCCTTACTTTAATATGAACAACGTAATTAATTTTCGCTTTCCCCGAATCCAAGCGAAATTTTACTGTCTTTGAATAATATGAATGAAGTTTCCGTGGGTTCTAGGAAGTGTATACGTCAACAAAAGTGATATCTGATATCATAGAAATTATGAGGCTTCTTTGATCTAAAGGGTTCTAAAATAAAGTGGTTGGTGGCGTATCATATTTACCCGATTGAACCACAAAGATTTCCGATTTAATGTACTTAGCTGGAGAGGAAATTAACTGTTTGATTGTAATTAAAACTAATATCTAGTGGTGTATGATATACGTTTAATCGATCAAATATAAGACATAAATACTTCATCAATACAGTTTATAAAGTAATTATTAATTATTAAAAATAAATTTGCAAAGGTGATCACTGCATTAATAGCGTATTTCTCATCTTATTGCCATCGTTTTAATTTTTTATTTATTTGCATCGTTTTAAATCGGCCTTTTTGAACCAATAAAGATTAAAAGTAACAAACCATTTATCCAACACCAAACACACGCAGGTATAAACCATATGACAACGGAAATTCTCTACAATTTTCAAGCGCTACGTTTTGCAATATTATACAGCAAAAACATCGCATAGTTTGTGATCACAATTCTATTAGCATACGATTTAATCCTTTTGTGTTCATAGCCATTGTTTTTCAAAGGCTGAATGTAGCGTTATGGCACATTGTTTGCCTTGCAAAAAGCCGCGTCGTATGCAAACAGTCCGTGTATCATCAGATTAACACAATGTATACATTGTCTATTAATTACACGGAACGGAATCGCCGTGAAAATATGTTCATTATTTGCTTCGAATTAAGCCCGTTATATTGTATTTAAAATTATGTCGCATCGATGTACCGACGGGCAATAATCGCGAATGGAGTTGAAAGTCAACAAGAGAAAATTTATATTAAGTTATTCAGATTGTAATGCGCTATTGAACATTCTTCTTTCTGAACGTTTTATCTAATTGCTTGATAAGCAACAGAGAATAGAGAGCAAGAGAGAATAGAGGCCTATGTGAAAAATTATTGGAATCAGCGTTAAAGCTTCTCGCATATACCTACATATAACGTTATAAAAGTTTGTAAATATATTATATAGTGATGATGATCATATTCTACATTTTCGTTTCGATTTAAGCACATATGCGCTAAATCCTAATTTATTGACATAGAAACTACTCATAGAGTTCTTCGATTGCAGACGAGGTTGCGGAAAATACTAAGTAAAAAAGTAAGTTTTATGATCGACGTTCGTTTTTTTTTTCATGGAAATAAAAACTCTTCGGTCTCGTTATAAACACATCAATTGCTGGAAGGAACGCAACACGGCCACATGTAACTTCGCCAACTCTACGTAATTTCCTGTAACTTTGTCATAAAGTTTCGTCAATTTCTTTATAAGCGTCAGGCAAACGGGTAATTACATGCATTTGTGTATTATACGTAAATTGCTTTAGGAACGTAAAGTTGTTTTTGATGAGCTAATGTTGAATTCGACGCTACATTTTGTACAAAGTTGGGTTGCCCGCGTAATTATATATAGCGTTAGAAAAGTTTAGAATTTTGCAATTAGTTATCCTTTGTTACGTAATATTTTACAAAAACAGCTATTTCATTTGCAGAACGTAATTTTAATGTGCTTATTGTAGGATTAAAAAAGTATAGGAAAAAATATATATAGGTAGTAAATAATATACTTATTTGGTACCTATGTGAAATATTAAATTGACTCTTACATCCGTAATTGTCCACATTTGTTCACTTTGTAGACATCTTACATGATTCAATAAATATTAACCAAAAAAAATTTGGGAATGAAATGCCTTTATCTTTTTCCGTCTAATTATTATCTTTCGTAACAAGTTATGATAAATACTTACAGATAATGACTGAATAAGGAATGAATGCCTGCAAAACCTCCATCACCTGCCATTTAAAACTAACAAATTATAGTTTTAAAGTGTAGTCGATGCTGGTGCCAAAAGCTCAAGTAAATGAGGCACCTCTTCGGTTCATAAGATTTGATTATTTTTTCTTAGTACAGCATAAGAAATAAACAATTTTCTCTATGTGTTATTTTATTTTTAATTTATAGGTACGCTAAGAAATCCCAGGTTGTTGTGACCACAATGTATTGGCTGTAATAAAGCATCGAATGACGTCACTGCAATACCTACAGGCTACGGTAAACGAGGTTATAAGTTTTCTGAGAAATGATTTCCTTTAAATCGATAGTAGAGTGAAGATAAATATGTATATATTTTTTTATGCAGGTATCCCTTTTTCGCGGAATGCCGTGGGGAGTTTCCTCATCAGAAAGTGGTGATACTGTAACAACATAGATATAGTACAGCTTGTGTTTTAGTACGTGAGAGGGCTGGGGACACATTCATATCCCAATAATACCCATTATATATTAGAATAACGATACATCAATTAAACATTTCCCTCTTCAATACTTCTATGCATTTAAATTCAAAATATGTTCATATATTTTTATACCAACATTTTACCGTAATACCCAATACTTGTAAGAGATGATCATTTCGGTCAGTAATGGTCCGCAATAACGTTGATATAACCGCTACATTAGACACCGAGGTCGCCAGATGGCGGGTAGTTGTAAAACTGTTTACGGCCGTCGCGTTGAAAGGAACTTAACTTTCACGTTTGCGAATAAACACGTGGCTACCTTTAGCTAAATGGTCGTCATTTTACATTGTCTTCCGCTATAGTACTTTGTACGTGTTATATGTTCTTATGAATGTCACTGTATTACAGTTTTATACGTGGTAGATTATGTACACGCGCGCACACGCTTCGTACGTTTAAATATATGGCTGCAAGGTTAAAGGTTCAATCTGATTAATAATAATTAATGGATTATTTAATAAGATGAACATTATTATTAAATCTGTCAGTATATTTTATACATACTCTATGGAGAGTTATTTATTTAACATTTTCGATGTGTATGCTCGCATATTCCCAGTAGTATCCAGATTTGCGTTATATTTCCATATCGCTTGAATATGTTATTTAAAATGTAGTAGAAAAATTATTCAGATCATTCATATTAATGGCTGCAAAGGCGTGAAATAAAAATAAAAATATTGACAACACTTTATTTCTGTCTACCTGACCCGTGCCTACTTTGCTACGCGTCAAGCAATATAGGTATATATTATTAATTACAATTATAATATAGTTAATAATATTCTGGGTAAAACGGATTTAAACATATCTAGACATTACTTTTTACACTCACACCTTAATATTTTGTTTAGCTTTAGAAAAAACGGACGAAGGCGTGGGCGGAAACCTAGTATAAAATATTGAAAGTACGTGTGTCAAAGTTTCAAAAACTTAATGATTTTAGATAGATTAGATTATTATATATTAAACACATTTTTTGTACATATTTGAATTTGTATAACCAAAAATACCATAAAAGTTTACAAATACATTACATCTGTCAAATTTTTTATAGTTTTTTATTTTTTATAGTCGAGATTCGGTATAAATGTGCTTATACATTTCCATTAGCTTTTAACTGGACGTGCTGTAAGTTTCAATAAATGTATGTGAAAATATCTATAACGGAGTTGCAATGCTATCCTACGAAAATCGACAAACTTAAATCTGAGGTATTGAAACAAAAGCTTTCAAAGTTATAGATTTCACTTTACCTTTGAGTTTGGCCTTATAGTGTGTTTTAAAGTTTACGATGTCTGTAGATGACACCCGATCATATTGTATACGAACAACTTCATCATAATGGTCTTATAATGGTGCATTTAAGGCGTTAATAGGGGCTAGCGACCTTGGCGACGATTTACAAGGCGGGATCGGGGGACCGGCGCGAACCTACCGTAGTAAAAGTACGTATAAAAATTATTTAAAAAGATATTTGGATATTGATTCAAAATTTAAAACAACCATACCCTGTGTTTCAATTTCATAAACACACTGTAAAAACACTACAATAATTTACATTATATTGACTTAGCGTTTTGGTTTAAAGTCCAAAAATCGACCTCAGTTCATGATTTTTTTCCAAAAAACCTGATTGTAAAATAAACAAATTAAAACAACCATGCCCTTTATCATATTCGAAACTTTAATATACATTTTTTTTAGATATGTACATTAAGAATCTAAGAAGAAAAACGGTTATAACTAGAGTTAATTTTCGGTATTAAAAGGGAACCCTACCCGATTCAGGCCTTAAACCACCAGCTTTTCGCCCACGGCTTCGCCCGCGTTTTCAAAGAAAAACCCGCATAGTGGCGCCCAATCCCGAAATCGCACGATTCTTGCGATAAAAATTATCCAAGTTTCCCGTTATGACAATAGATTCAGCAGTTTTTGCGTGAAGAAGTAACATAAAAATAAATAAAACAAAACAAAATTGGCATTTAGGATGTGATCTTTGTTTAAGATCTACCAATAGTACAAGTAACGATTTAGTAAATTACTAAAAGATGCATGCGTTGTTCGCATTTCCTTCTGTCATCACATTGAAGATTATCATATGATTCCGTTTTCTTTTGTTTAATGAAAATGTCATTCGACATACGATATTTCTGTCTTAGATTACAAAATAAAAGACAGATGGAGCGTTACCGAACTAAACCGAATGATTTATCGTCATTTTCAATAAAGCTATGTGTGCTGTCATTTCGCCGCTGCACTGTACGTACACGGTGCTTCTGTGTGCGTGTAATGTTACCGGATATTGAAAAATTTCCCAAATTTTTCCCCGACTACGGAAAAAAGAGGGTTATGTTTTTCGAGTTTATGTATGTATGTATAATATTTCTTTGACACGCACTGCAGTATAAACCGTTGGACCGATTTTGAGATGTGAGGTTTCATTGCAATCATCTGAATTATTATGTTAGTGGCGGTAGTGACGTAGGCTATGTACACATAAATTAGCAGTCAAGTTTTAATTTTTATTATAATATAATTTCGGGCTTATGATATTTTTTTTTTATAATATTGTAAAAATTATTTTATTATATAAAGTACCTGCCTACTAAAGTTATATTATATGGACAAAATAATTATATTCAATTTTTAATTAAATAAATCACATAAAAAAAAGTTTCAATATTAACTATAATAGTTAAATTATTTTTTATTTTTCAAATATATGAATGCGAATTAAAGCGGTAGTTTTTAGTCGAGAATACGGGACATTTTATTTTCATCATGGAGTTCACATAAATTAAATCGCTAGCGAAAATGACTATGACGTTTTTAAGCTTTATAAAAGTAACAAAATAATGTATTTATAAAAGTAACAAAATAATGTAAATATGCTTTTTAAAATAATCTAATAATGATCATATTCACGATCGAAAAATCCAACAGCATTAGGTACCCTGAAGATCTTTTAACCATTTTACCGTTTTACCAATAAAAATGGCAAATTCATTTTCAAAATACTGGCAACATCGTTGAAGTTTTGTATTCCTTCATATCTGTAAAATTATTATTCGTTTATAGAAATAAATCAGCCAAATAATCTACAGAAAACCTGTGAAACGATGTTTCATCTTTTTTTTTGTTTTCGGGAACAAATTTTACAGCGTTTTATTATCACAAGACAGCATTTTTTTACTAAAATTGCAAACCCTTTTTGACGTATTTCATGACACTATATGCGCTATAGCACTGGTGCAGCGACGTATTTGCTTTTGATTTCGTATTTTCTTTGACAAGGGCAACGGGCGGTTGTCATGCTCCATCTGTACTTTATTTTGTAATCTAAGATTTCTGTATTATTTCTGGCTTAACGTACACATGCATCGAAAATCGTATCCTTCCATATTTGTTATTTTTGCAATAAATTAACCCGGATCAATATTCAATACAAATTTTGACATATAAATTAATACGTTCTTTATTTAATTATAAAGTTTATCTGTCATAATAGTAAGCTAATTTGGGATACTTTTTATATGAAACTTGAAACCATAAACTTCACCAAATTTAAATTACCTAGAGTTGAATATGTACTGAGCAAAGTTGGTCTCTTCACCTAAATGCGGAAAGTACAATGTTATAAAAATGACAACTTTGATAAATAGTCCCCTAAAGTAAAATATGTTTATAATAAAATTCCAAGAAGAAATTGCAAGGTGACCTTATCTGACTACAAATGACTTTATTATGGAAATTGTACTGTATCAAACGTACAGATAAGTGACGGTTACATGTAAATTATATGTGTTCCATCTTAAGGCTTGGAGATATATCATGGAGAACATTGATTTAAAAGGTCATAATATTAATTTGTAAATAACTTTAATAAGTAAATAAAAAAGCTATCTTTTAACTATAAGAAATTGTTACTAGACAACAATGGAAACAAAATATTATTCTATACTTTGCATTCTTAACATCGCAATAAAATTTGAATAAAATTGAAGTTAAATTGCAACAACGCCAATTGTAGAGTCCGAAACCGGACGCATAAGATTTCCAAGCGAAAACAGCGCGATGCTAGTACTCGATATGGAAACCGCGGCAAACATCCGAGACGGCAACACCAAGCGAGGGCGAAGGCTGGCAACATGGCGGTTACTCTTATCCTAGTACGGCGTGTTTATTCTGCCGCGTGTATCGACCGCTCCGCCGGGCGCGCGCCGCTCGGCTCAGTCCCCGCTGTCGCACCGGAGGTACCGCTCGGCCTCATACCATCCATCACGGCTGCCGATCACAACCTCTAACACAACAAAAACCTACCGCGAAAACGTTACACTGTTCACATATTCCGATTTTAAAACAAAACGAAAGACACTGAACACGATTCGTAAAACGAGACGTCGCGTGTGACGAGAGTTAAAGACTTTTGTTGTGTCATGTGAGATTGTGCAAAAGCTGTATTGCATTCGAGGTTTTAAGAGCGGTAAGTTCGAACACGATATATTTTATTAAATGCAATAAAATAGATATTGAACACACCGAAGGCCAAAGCTTAGACCTTGAACGGTAGCGCACAGCATGACAAGTCATTGTATGTAGTAAACACGTCGTAACGATAGCTGATAAGAGATTAAAATCTTTTTTCGTAGGCTTTAAGCAAAAGTAATGAATTACATACTGCAGGATTACAATCTGTATAATATTTGGCCTTGGAAGGTCACGAAAGCGGATTCCATTAATATTATTTAAATATAATTTTATTCATAAAGTGTGTGCCCAGTCTAAATATTTAATAAATCGAATCGAATCGTACATACAATTTATTTAATATTTTATAATTTATATAATAGCGATGTGATGTTCATAGAGGAATAACGTCTACGGAGTCTACGGTGCTACTATCGTAGACATTCGTAGCACTATCTTACTATTAGTACTTTAAGCTTCATTAAACGCTTAGAAATATGAGGCCACGTTTAAGATACTACTATATCTGTTAATACCAATCCGTTTAAAACTTTCATATATTTACATATTAGGTACAACCTTGATAATAAATAAAATGTACGTATATCAATTTCATTCGTCATTTTTACAGAAATATTATCATAAATAAATAGGGACGAGGAAATTGTATATGATATTAATTATCTACCATTCATAGTACGTAAGAGAAGAAAATGATTTCGATACCGTTTTCCTTAAGCTTTTTTGTGCCAATCATTGGATTTCACTTTGTTTTTATAGTCAAATATCCTAAGGAGGCTTTTCGAACGGATAATTCTGTGTTGAGCTTTCTGAAAATATGATTATCTTACTGCAGAGAGACTGCTACGAGCAAGCGATGAGCGGCCGCGCGGCTTTTCATAAAATTTGTTCAGAAAATTTCGTGTAATTTAAAGTTATGACTAAGCTTCTGGTAGCAGATGCATATTGTGAACACTACTTATTTTATAGTAGCCTTGAAATTCATCATAACAATTAGAACAATGATAAAAAATCATGTTGTCATAATTTTTAGGTTGTAATTTTTTGATTGTGTAATAGGTATATTGTTTTAGTTTTTAAGTTTGTTTTTTTTTCACCATGTTTTTGTTCTTACTTTTTTTTCTGTTTCTGTGCGGCTTGTATACTTTGTTGTCAATAAATGTTTCATTCATTCATTCATTCATTCATTCATGTTCACAATTGTTAAAGGTTTAAGAACAACAAGCATGTTGCTATGATTTGTTTAAATTATGATGTAATAACATCTGTAAAAGTTTATGACTGTAATGATTGCATTCATATAAGCAAGACACAAGACTAATCAATTCGTATAATTATGTTAGAAACTTTAGGTATGTTTGGAGTAAGCTGCATTGTTGGTGAATATTTAAATATTTTAAAACAAAATAAAAACTGACCTTGTCGTGATGAAATTTTGTCACTAAAGTAAACGGTGTTGTATCATGCAACCTGAGAATTATATTTTAAATCCCACTTTTATTTTAGGCATAATGTAATATGTTATAATTATAATAATTATAATTATAATAATATTATAAAGAGCAAAGGTTTGTATGTATGTATGTATGTATGGTTTTCACGCATAAACTACTGGACCGATTTTGATGAAATTTGGCACAGACAATCTTTAGACCCTGAGAAAGAACATAGGCTACCTTTTATTGCGAAATATGTACCACAGGCGAAGCCGCTAGTATGTTATAATGTTGTGAACACAGAAATCTCATTTTCAGGAGATTTCTTCGCGTTGTATTCCATCCGCATCCGAGATTCTGATAAAAAATCTAAAAACTAGATTATATCTTCTACTCTTTGTTGAATAGATTGGATTATTGAATGAATCTTTTTTATTTTGTAAATATATAGTTATAAAAAGCGCTCATGCTGGGTTTTGGGTTAAAAGGCTGGTTTGTAGAGACTAAATGCCACGTGTATAAAATTAATTTTTAAAGTTTTATTTTGTACAAAGTGGACTACGTCACGCTAAATTTTTAGTAAACTACCTTACACTTAGTAAATTTTTCATTTCTGGTTTTTCTCATCAATAATTGGATAAAAATGCAATAGTAATTGATATGATTAAAAAAATAATTTCTTTACTTATCTGAACACTAGAAAAAATATAGTTGCAGAGTCCTTTCTGCTAAAAATGTATTTTGTGTGCAATTTTTGTAATTCTTTATGAATGTATTTTATAATTTGACTATGTATATTAATTGAATTCAACCTGTAAAAAATTTTTGCACGCCCTTTAAAATGGCAGTATATGCGAGAAAATAATATTAATGATAATGCCCCTAATGACCATATACGAGCAAATAAATATTGAATTTGAATTTGAAAAAAAAAAGATTATTTTGTGTAATAATATATTTAAAACAGTATCAGCTATTCTCTATATGCCAATATAGTAACAATGTTTTAGTGTTTGTTGTACATGTATTATTTTGTGTGAAATAGTATCTATATTTAACTTCTTACTAATTATTATTATATTGTCGAAAAAGGAAATAATAAGAAGAACAAGGAAATGGGAGAGAAGGTAAATGTAATCAAATTAAGGAAAAACTTCCGAAAGTTTTTCCATCTCATTTTAATATTAACATCATCAGGAGTATTTAATAAAGAACATAATGAAGATGGCTTCTTTGTGTGAATTCTTTTATTTACAACTAAACATTTGACTTTATAGCACGTGTTTATTTAGGTTAATCGCAATGCTGAAAACTTGGCAAAAAATTCATATTTTGAAAAAATTGTTTATTGTAATATGTTAAAGTGAAAAATTAAAATTCCAAGAGTGAAATAAATATCAATTTCTTAGAAACTTTTCATAGACTTTTAGGTTTAATTTTTAGTTGTTAAAATAAAGAATGTGTTAAAGAAAAACTTGTGAAAGAAGTGTTTATGTATTCAATATAAACAATGGTTCTTGGAATGATTGATTTATATATGAAGAATATTATGTGTCCTAGATTTTTAGCAAGTATCATATACCAACTATAGGTATGCAAAAATATGTTCTATCCAAATATATATTGAAATTGATATTTTTTGTTTTATGGCATTCAAATGCTTTATAACACGAGTGGCTGAGTTGGTCAGGCATCCGCCCCGGAATGGCGCGAAAGGATGCGGGTTCGAGTCCCGCCTCGTGATCGAATTTTTTCTATTCTTTATAAATTTATATTTCTATCCAAATATATATCGTTAAATTAAATAGTGAAAAAAATATTGTGTGTCAGAACACATGTCAGGAGTGGAAAGTTTTATGGCAAGGTGCAAAGATACCAAAATCATCGCCTTACTCCATGACGATGGCATTGCCATGACGCGACCTTGAAAATTTTACTCTCAATGCGCCTAAAGTAGATTTTTGATAAAAAAAAAATAACTACGTTCAAATAAGAAGGTTTTAATGTAAAAGGAGAAGATACACATTATCTTTCATATTTTTTTCTATGGAAACTATTCTTCAGAAATATTCTGTAAAGAATCTACTATCTAATCAACTATGGCGGCGACGAACAATATACCTAGGTAAGAAAGCGCTTTTTCCAGTTTACTAATCACATACAAATCTCGTATGCACGTAAATAGTTTATTTAATTATACACTGTATTTCACGAAAAAGTGAAAAGCAAGGTTTAAGTAACAAAAAGGCTTTGTTACGAGCCGTAATTGTGTTTTAGACCATGAAGTGTGGGCGTAAATATATGAGCTGTCGTTATACAGGTACTCGATTGATTTGAACTCGATTCAAAGAATATTACAGTTATTATTGTAGATAGTATATCTTTTGATTAAAATCGAATGATCTACATAAAAATATAGGTTTATTAGAATAATTATACGTACTTCATATTACTTTCAGAATGTATTATTAAACGTAGTAATAAAAAAAGGAATTAAACATCTGCTCTGACTTCTGTATAATTGACAAAGTAGGAAAACTATGATTTATTGCGGGCAAAATGCCAGAAATTGAAACATTGTTGTTACTTGTTACTGATTAGCATAACTTGCTTAGAATTGAATAATATATATATTTAGTTACGGAAACAGAATTTGCGTTGCTAAATACAAACCTACCATAGCTACCCCTTTGCCGTCAATCATGATTAAGAAGAAGAATAATTACATGCAACATTGAGTTTTCAATGTCGTGTTTGTATCAAATTGAGACGGTTATTTGCATTGTCTGCTTTTGGATTATAAACAACAAAGAAACATTCACTTGGCATGCGATGTTATTAATAAACATGTATTGTGTCATATCTTTAATTGAATGTGATAAAATATTATATTATGTGAGTCTAGCAATCATGAGATTTATAAAAGTTATCATTAATATCAAACGAACTCAATTTGAACAGAAACAATAGCATTTTATTTGACTATACTTTGGCACGCCCGGGGGCAAATAGGTCGATTAATATTTTTTCATCTTTAATATGATTTTATCCAGAAGACTTTCCGTGTTCCTGGCATCCACGTCATTCATCATTTGTTTGACTATTATTTTAGTAGTTTGTGATTTATCGTTGATTTTATTATATAATACTGGCAATATTTATATAAAGACTAGCGTTAACAAAACACAATTACAAATCGCTAAATTTAAAAAAAGACGTGTGGCACTCGGGGACTGCCGCGGTAAAGCTATTGAGTATTGCATAGCATGCCTTCAAGCCACACCTCCGTGCCCGTCGGAGTGGGGAGCGTGAGGTTTTTTCGTTACGGAATTTCTGCAGGATTCGGTCCCCGCGCTCAAGGCCCGCGATAGAAGCTATGCAATAGCATAATAATTTGAATTAAAAAAAATTGTTTATATTATGCATACAAAGTACCCCATAATTATTGTTAGAATTCCCAGCGTTCAGACTCAGTTCCTGCGTTATAAAATATCTTAATATGTTAACGATCATAATATTATACTAACGAATAAAATAATTAGCAGACGAAGCTATTAGTTGGCAATTAGTTTATTTTCATAATAAAGCAGTACCAGCGGTGATATGCCTCGGAAGCGACCTCAGTATACGCATGCAACATTGTTTCAATCTTTCATAAATACCATAGTTAAACTTTGTATAGACTATTAAACGATAAAGTTTACATTTCGTGCACATTTCGCGATTTAATTTATATTCAGTGTGCCTAGTGCGAGTTTTCATCGAGTACGAAACGTTACTATCGCGTCTGTTGTATGGGGAATCAAAGCTTCCCCATACGTCCGCTAGGGGCGCTGTTCGATTTCCCATACTAATTCGGCTGTGACGCAAACGCGATAGTAACGTTTCGTACTCGATGAAAACTCGCACTAGGCACACTGAAGCGTGTTCCCTAATTAGTTTTCACGGCGATATTTTAATTTTTAATGAACTTTTTCTATAACATACCAACTTAACTACAACCCTTACGAAACACAAAATTTTTGCCTTTATTCAAGTACGTTTGTGGTGCATAAAACTTCAAAATAAGTTTTTCTAATAGCCTATACGTTTTGATGACGTGAATATCACAAAAATCAATAGCCTAATTAGGTATATTGCGTAGTTGTTTTTTCAATGTTTATAACAGCTTAAAGTATTCATTATCTATGTTAGAAATAAAATTATTATACTTATGACACAAATTAAAGACGTGATTGAAAAGTCTAATTATTACATGTTCAAATAAGAAACACGTACAGTAACTCCACATTATGTATAAGTCAAGGAATTTTTACTCAGGCACTTTACAATGAAATAGACGATTCAAAGAGAATATTTTACATACATCGTCCCACGTAATGTTACTAAAATTTTGTACTTGTATAAGATTTTCAAGTTTACAGCTGCTCTGACTTTTTGAAGCGCAAGGAAAACTAAAACTCGGCCAAGTAAGATTTATTCATTTTTAAATGTAGACCGTAAAACTAGAATTGAAATGTTCACTTCGGGATTTCTTTTTAAATTTAAACAACTGAGAGATATTCAAATGTTGAATAAATACTTTTTCTGAAACGCTTTTGGTCATTGTGAAATAGTAGAGATTCACTTTTGATTTGTAAAAGGAAGGCAGAGCATTATAGTCCTCCTATCTAACAGGTATTTTATACAATATACACATTTGTAAAATATCGAAAATTTATGGAAATAAACTAACCACCAACGAATAATAATACGAAAAATAAATGATAATTTTTAAAACCAGTCCGTACTTGTTAACTGAGCTTGTAATACAATGTACATAAATCAGAGGGATCCGGGTTTTACAAAATTGTAAAATTCATGAATATGCTAAGGTGATATAGGTAGATTATGATGTATGTATGTCACATAAATATTCATTACCGTGACGTGTAGCACCAACTGTTAGAATTTTCTTTTAAAATTCAGGTGTTCAGAGGGATACATAAAATTGTTAGAGCACTTGCGGATATTGTGAAAGTCCTTGTTTTAATTTGGTTACACGTGCTTACAGCTTATACAAGTTAATACTCCGGGTATGCTTATCTAACTTAAATTAAAATGGGAATAAAATATAAATTAATGCCCAGTGACCAATCTGAATACAGTACAACACAAAATATGTTATGCGATATTAAATATTTAATTTATTTTTACAAATAAACAGGTATCGTCATTTTAGGTATAATTGCAAAAACCTAGACATTTACAACTTATTACAGTTTCATGATAATAGGAAATTTGATTATTTACATGTTAATTTCTTAAGCAGAAGAAGTTTAGCGTGTTGGTAATTGTAGACAATTTGCGGGTTATAATAATTATTTACATGTAGGACGGTAATGGCCACATTTACAGCATAAAGCGGTAGAACATCACGTGGTAAATTTTTATTCGCTTTCGCATTATGACGGGCTTAGCTTATGAAACGAAATATTGCTGTAGAGCGCTTTCCATTTTCACAATTTGGCCGTGTATCGACGTAAGGGCGTGAGCTGAATTTTCCTACAGGCTTTGTTTTATGGCTTCCGTACTTTATGATAATAGGAATAAACCCGTCGCGGACGGAGTGGTGCTATTATGGTAGGGGAGCGGGGGGCTTGTTGTTACAGGGGTAAGAAGTTACACGCATTTTTTACCGGGATTTTTAACTCTTTGGTAGATGTAAGTGGACTCATTTGTTTCGTTATAACATCGTGCGTTGCAAAAAAACAATCAGTGACCCGCCGAGCGGCAAACTGTTAGGTTATGTGCACGTGTCTCGATTTCCATCAAGAAAGTAACAAAATCTTTTACGAAATTTTTGATTCCTGCTGTCTATATTTGTTATTCTCTAAATTTTTTTCACCTCGAACGTTCATAATGTATCAAGTTTTAATTTGTAATAGCGTTTTATTCTGCTATTGATATCCATTAATGGCGGCTTTAATTTTAATTAAAAAAACATACCATGGGGCAGGTTGTTACAATTTTTCGGGGTAGGTTGTTACATGTAAAGACTTGCCTCAGACCTTGTATTATTGTTCATCTCATTGAGTATCATTTAGAAATGACTACGCTGTACTTAAAAATTAGAATAAATGGAAAAAAATTGAAGCTTTCGTTCCGACGGGCGCATTCTTGCTTTTTAAAACAATGGTTAATCTTTCAATTCTTTTTTAATTCTAAATACTCAATCTAAAAATTGTAACAACGTGCCCCCCGCTCCCCTACCGTCTTATGTGTCTTGTAACGATCTATCTAATCGTGTTGTTGCATTACGTTACATCATTTTGCTTTTGAATATTTTATCAGCGCGCCGCTCGCAGGTGTTGTGATCAATTTCGTATTAAGTTTACTACGTATTGAATGTAAGCTTCGAAAAAATAAAGGTAAAACTTTGAAATGTAGCGTAATAAAATGACAAAGTAACTACGTTACTTAGTTATTTAGTATCAAATGATTTTTTTCTAATTCGCTTAAACTCAAGCTAACAGATACAGAAACAGTGTGTCAAATAACAATAATAAAAGAAGAAGTAATTTTTGGAGGAAATTATTAAAATTATAATTGACCCATAACAGTCACTTTTTTTCTAACATCTCCACGATTTTAAGAGCGACTTAATAAAAATTCTTCCAGGCACCATCATTTAATGTCCATTTATTTGGTAGCCAGGACATTAAAGTCTCTTGGGCATTATTCAAATAAAACAAGTGATCCCTACGGGGTGTGGTAAAGAATATTTACATTTTAAAACTACTCTACAAACGTTGGTCGGTAAATAAAAACGACAACAACCGCTATTTTATGGCACAAAGGCTTGAGGCATTGAATGGAGATACAACAGAAAGCGACCTTTCGGGGCCTTTATGTGCTCAATGTCTTGGCCTTTTCTTTACAATACAACGGTATCTTGTCCGCTGAGTTGAATCGAGTTACTCCTACATATTTACCGTCGTTAATTGTTGTTATATAATATTTATTATAATAGATCTGGTAAAGGATGACCTTTACTGAATAATAATATTTTTAGACACTATATTTACAAAGGCTTTCTTTCAAAAAGATGTGTAGGAGGAAGTACAAGTATAAGGACGTATTTTTGTACATACACTTTGAGACGTAAAAAAAATAATATAAAAAAAAATTTTTTGTTTGAAAATAATGCCAACTCAATTATCAAAGTATGCTACCATAAATGCCTATTTTCATAACTCTATATTGTTCAGAGGGTCGTTTTATGATCGGTCGTAAAAAGAACCTCCGCGGTCCTATTTAATTCTTTAATTACATTACAATCTTGTTCTGTAAAGCCGTATAAAAGGAATGTGAATTATAAATTAAACAACTGAACTGCAGCGATTCAAGGAGAAAATAAGTTTATAGCTTTATTTTTGTTAAAGAACTTGTACAATAACAGTTAAATTGTTAAAAGTTTCATTTACTTCTAATTAAAAGCAAACCCTGTTTGAAATTCTTAGATACAATAAACGCGTATGAATTTAAAATGTGTAATAAAATTGTGACCAAGTTGTGACTGTCGTTTGAGTAATTCTTAGATCTAGATATTCTCGAATCACGTTCGTAATCGATTTGGTAACTGTCTGATCGTTTTCAGTTTTAGCCGCCAAGGCTAGACCATCCCAAATCGGCCTTCGTGGAAATAGCGTTCCTGTAAGTCGTAAGCGTGACATACTAGTAAGCTAGGGAGGTATAAATACTTGGTGCATTGTTGCCTTGACCCGGCCTTCACCGGCGGCCATCGGACGCAGCGACATTAAAAACTCCGACATATTAGATATATTCAAGGTATTACGAGGGTCGCATTTACGTTCGATTTGCGGTGTATTGAAATGGAATGTGTTAGATGCAAATTGCTTCTAGCTTTGCAATATGTTATGTCACATAATATTATGTACACAGTATATTGCTTAAACATTACTGTATTGTAATGATTAAGTTATGTATATACTCGTACAATGTACATAGTACAGCGTGCATCATCCTTATACACATTTAAAATAATGAAAAGGCATTTTAGTAGAAAAATATCGCCAACATTATTAAATAAACACCGAAAATAAAGGTGCTTTTCATTGCCAACAATTTAAGCCCCTCTACGAAGTTTGAGTTGCTTACTTTTTGTATTGACAAAGCTAATTTTCAATTCTATGTTCTTTTATCTTTTCCGTCTTGTTTTCTTTGATAGGAGTATCATTAGGGGTCGTTTACGCTTGCTTAGATTATAAATACAATTCACAGGTTGGGAATTAACGTAACCTTTTGTTTGATCTGATCTTTTGTTATCTGCCACAATGCGTATTCATAGATGATTAATAATACTTAGTGATTTAATGTACCGATACATTGTCCCCTATGATTCAGCCATATGTTACAAATGCAATTAATATTAACCACTGTAGAGGTTATATACATGTTGGGTAACCTATTTACCTGCCTGAATTAATGCAACAGATTGGTTCGATAATGAATTTGATCTATTAATGAATTTCCTTCAATTATTTAAAGCAATTTATGTTGAACCTATCTAGTCAGTAGATAGTAATTACAAACATTAATATTTAGTTGTGTATTGCGTATGCTAATGATACTATGAATTTAATTAATATACTTACATATAATATGCTGGCAATCAAAGTCTTTAAAAAATCTCGGAGTTAGTCTGTGTTATCGTGTAGTTTTTTATCTTTTATCTTAGTTTACATAATTTAATTTAAAATATCCTTGTTGTCTAGAGAGAAATATGAAGAACCTTTTTTACTTCTAACATTGAATCATACATGCGTAATATATCACATTAAATGGAATTAAAACAAAATACGTAGAGCTATTTCTTTAACAAAAGCTTTTAGTGAATATTAATTAGAAATGAAGAAAGCTTTGAGTTGCGAAGTTTGTGTATTCGTAAATGATAGCTTTAAGCTCGTTTAAGTTCGATTATAATATATCTATACATATAAAAAATCTGTAGAAGGGTCAATTCTGTACATTGAAAATATTGAAAAAATAAATACCATTACTGGATCGATACCAAACCCAAATATGTGATTAAAATCATTTTTGTCTGTCTGTCTGTCTGTCTGTCTGTATGTGAAGGCATCACGTGAAAACTAACGGTTCGATTTCGATGAAACTTGGTATAATTTTACCTTATTATCCTGGGCGTAAAATAGGATACTTTTTATCCTGGAAAAATACGTAGAAAAAAATTAATCTTAATTTTTCAGTTTTATCCATAGACGTTGTTCTGTAGAACCGTGAACACACGTTGCGTATTATTATAGGCCTAGCCGTATTTGGGTCCAATAGATATTTATAAGATGTCATGGTCAGAGTTACTCAAAATGGAGAAATAAACCATCCACGCGAAGACCGACACCCGCGCGGACGGAGTCGCGGGCGGAAGCTAGTATAATAATATAGTAGTTTAAAATAGAGACAGGTTGTATTACCAATAAGGGATAATTGAAATGACAAGGAATGTTTTTTAAAGGGCAAAGAGAAACAAATATAGCATTATAATTAGCGTTTTAATTATTTAATTATACCGGTATTTATTATCACCAGAACTTTGTTTTCGGATATTGCTCACAAATATATAGACATGAGTGTTGTACATATTTCAATACAAAGAAAGTAAAACTATTCAGAATACTTTCTTGCTCTTTGTAATATAAACCAAATAAATCATTAAAGTGTTTCTTGACTTTAGTTTATTACAAAGTAGGTATGTGTTAGTCGTTATCGTTATTAAACTACAGTTCCTAGAAAGTTCCTAGAAATGAAATAACATCGTTAATATTCATCCTGTTGCTCTATTGATTCTTGCGATGTATTAATAGAACGATAGTTATATGTATTTTCTGTTATTACAGGTACCGGTGAAAAGCGACAACGTATAATATGGTATGTAGTAAATATCCCACTGAGTTCGTTTATGGAAGTTATTGCCCACTCTAGTACAATAAAACTGTTTATGGTCCGGTGGATTGTTTCCTAATTACATGTTGCATTTAGCATACTGGAAATAGTAACGTTTTTGCAATTATTTATATTGCAGTGAAATTTATTTGTAATGAGCACCTTATTGTTGAGTTTGAGTTCTTGAATGTGCCTTTTATTCAATTATAACTATACGGCTGTTTCAATCAATATAAAGATTCAATAGAAGGCGACGATAGTTCGTGGAAAAAGACAATTTCCTTTTTCCATAAATGTAATTTACAGATAAAGGCTCCGGTAGTATATTAGCAAGGAATTGCCGGAACGCACAGCATGAGTATTTCTGGACGATAGCCAACAGGCCTTAGCGTGTATTATTCATAATAAAGTGGGAAGTACCAGCATAGATGCTCATTATAAGAATATAAATGCGTTGTACATTTTCCCCATTTGTTGCACCAGTTCTAAGTACAAAACTATTTTGCGCTCATTTATGTGTCAGTGGAATGAATTTTATGAGGCTTAAAAGGGGTTTAACTTTTGACTTGAGGATTATAAAATGAATAGAACAAGAAAATGTTTTACTTCTTTTTATAATAAGTATGAATATTTTAAGAATATTATCACTATAAAGATGTATATTAAACGCTTGAAATACATTAAATATTCTTCAAAACCTTCTATGGTCTTTAATATGGTTTCTTGGTTAAAATTTATGATTTTACGCAAAATATTTAGTAAGTAGTAAATAGCTCGTAAACATTTTTACATAAACATTCTAAACTAAATAAGAAATTTTCAGACATAATTTCAAGAAAGTATAATGAAATGTAGACGCTTGAAGCGTTAGAACCACCACGAGTGAGGATGTAGGGAGAGCACGACACAGAGAGCATGTCAGATGGGATCCCCATGGAGTCCCGTGGGCACCTGAGTCAGGGTGTGCCCAAATACCGGCCAGAGTACAGGAGCTGCTCTCAGTCGCTGCCACTGGATATTCTGTAAGTAGACTATTTAAAAATGCCCATAATCTAGGTATATACCGGGCGTCATGAATGTGTACCTGGGGATAGAGGACGTTGTGGCGGTTGAAAAACGCAAGTTGTTGATATTAAAAGTCCCTAGATATTCGAGATATTCGAAATTTTTGAAAAATTCTATAAAATTACACCCTTTGCCACTCTTTCTGGTTAGCCATTCATTACGCCACACCCTGTATATACTTATCGGCATTTTTAAAGATTATAACGTAAAACAAACTATTTTAATATTTTATTCGTTAATTTTTTTTCGGTTATCCATTCTTATTTTATGTGAAGATTGCTACATAACTTTGCCCTCTGGCCTTTGTGACATATAACCCAAGTTATTTGCAATTAACTATATGACGATCAATTCCAATAACCAATATATGTCTACATTTCGTACCAAGAAATATAGTAATTATTGTGCTAAAATGTATAATATGTATTCTGTAAGTATTATATTTCAGACATCAGTCTCTCAAAACGCTATTCCACAACCATATTACAAACTTTAATAACTTGCTCGCTTGCCAATGTTTTTAGCACAAAATATACATAGATTAACATTTTATTATTATCGTAGATGGTTACCTCGTTCAGCGTTCCGACCAGCAGACGGCGAGCTGGCGGACTGCGTGTTGGTGGTCGGAGTGTCGCGGCCGAAGCTCGCCGCGGCCCTCCTGTCCGTCACGCTGCTGTCGCTCTTTCTGACCTTCCATGTCCTGTATGACAGCGCACTTTATAGCATACAGGTAAATCTTATTACTAAAAACGTAAACTTTACTACTATACTATCTACCATATACCTATTATATTTCTCGTATAAATATTAGGCATGCTATTTTGCAGTTTTGTATATTCTATTGTTGTTTAATTTACTGTAAATAAAGAAAATGATGGGTCAGATTTGAGTTGCATCAAATCAGGTTAGTGTACAAAAATACGACTGATACCTATATTCTTTGTTCAGTATATAGTAACATTAATCATTTTAGGATCACATTAGAACCTTCTTCCCCTTTAGGAAATTGCACTAGCTTAATCATGAATTCATGGAACCTGGTAAATTTGTTTCTAATTAATTGATAAGGTAGATCTAATCAGAATTATTTATATAGGTATAAGTTTAGTTAATGCCAATTACGGTAATGTATTATACAAGACGATATACATATATTTTGCATAAAGTAGCCGTTTGAATATGATTTACCTGGAGATTGCATTAAATAGATGAAAGGGTCCTTCGGGACGAGCATGCGGATCATATTAACACCCTCCTTGTTTGAGAGAGGATCCTTCCGTAATATCAAACCATGTCAAAGAAATAAACGTTGAACATTTACCTTTACTATATACACCTGTTTTAAAATGAAAGTCAAGAAATAAGTAAGCCCAACTTTCTTGTTAATAAAGTTTTGTTTTGGTATCAAGAAATTCTTTAAGTGTTTTCACTAAAACTTGTAAAACAAACCGGGATTTCCAATATATTTCATCTCGTTATACTTTTTAATTTAATAACTGAATAAAAGTAAAAAAATACCAGATGCCAAGAATACTATAAAATATAAAGTAATAAGAGTAATTACGCCATAAATTTATGATAAGTCGTAAACCGTAATCTCAGTAAGTACACGAAACAATTTAATAGTCCCATTAACTTTTTCAGAATGCAGCCCTTCTGAAGTAATTTAAAAATTAAATTTATGGCTATCAAACGCTTATAATTCATGGTATATTTAATTTTAAAGTATAATAAGATTTTTATAGGTTTATTTTTAAGGTGTTATTTACCGCCTAGCTATTCTTACAATTTTGTGCAAAGTATCCATATGAAAGAAAGGGCAAAAGCACTCGAAAGTTGAGTTGTATATTTTCTTGAGTTGAAGGAGCTTGTTTACGGCCAAATTAGATGGATAACCTTTTGCATCGGTCCTTACGTTATTACATTTCATATTTTTTTCTACCTTATACGCACATATTACGAGCGTTGATGCGTCTAAAGTTTTGACAAAAAATCTTTGTTTTGTTGTAATTGTGTTATACCATGTTATACCTTCATAGTTCATGTCATTATTCGCTACGAGAGACACGTGCAAAACGAATAGGATAGGCACTTGTAATATAGATTTCACGTATGTCGTTTGCCAAGCCCAAAACCACCACAATGACGTTGGAGAATAATTAAATTCTTGCTATTCAGATAGCATCAGCTCTGACTCACGATATAAAATAAGCTAATCTAATTCGTAATAAAATCTTTTACGGGTTATTTTTGCTTGAAGTCAAAATCAGTGTATGGCAGCCGTATCAGTTTATAGCCTCTTCGTTCAGGCTTCAAGTTGTTTTACGATATGTACGGTAGTAATATAGCGATACAAGAAGTTAGGCAATAAATCTTTGGCTATGCGTACAATCAGATGGAAAGTTTTTATATGGAAATCGTATTTTGTACAATGATAGATATTGCCAATTGTACGCTTTTTATGTTATTTTTGTAATAGTAAAAAAGTCAAAGGCAAGTTTTATATTACTTTTACACTTTACACGATAAACACGTTAACAAAAGAAACTATTTTATAAACATAAAGACAAGACTTAAACATCGAGACATTTAAATTAACATGAGAAAACTCAGGCAAAAGTTACTCAAGTTTGTAAAAGACAAAACAATACGACTCATCCCAGTCTCATAATGAAACATCGTTCTTTTTGACTTAAATTAATTGTTATTAAGCATTGGAATAAAACACAGTCTCCAAGGAACTATGAAAAAGTGTCCTCTTTTTAGAATACACACGAACAATCACCCTTTCAATTATGCTGGTTAAGTTTTACAAGGACCCTCAAGTCTCGACACATTTGTGGAGTGCTCGAATAAGTGGTGCAGAAATGTTGCAAGCACAGAGCGGACTCAATCGGAAGAATAATAGAGCTGACCCAGAACCGCAAGGATTTTTATCTCGACACCCTGTCTATTCAACGCTTTGATATTTGAAGAACACATTTCACGGAATGGATTATTTATTTGATTGTAGCATTGATTTGCAATTGTCGTTTTCCTGGATTGAGGATCGAGATTTAAAAAAACTTTGTTATTACTAGATTAATAAAAATAGGAAAAGTTAATTATCCTGTAATACCTATTGGCACTTCAAAAGGCTTTTTACTTAAGAATTATCCAATTCTTTTAATTTGATACAATTACCAAGAAAATTCTTGAAAAATATAGCAAATCGTTGCCAGTATAAACAGCAAACCCATTTAATCGTATGCGTTGCAGACTTATTAGCAAACATCGGCTAATAACAGTATAGTTAGTTCTGTATTCACAACTACTTCTAAGATTCTTCGAAGGAAAACTTTCACACAGTTATTAACTAGAAGCTTTTATCCTCGCACGAGTTACAAATAACTTGTTTCCTCTTGGTTAAACTTCCCCAACTTCTGCCGGCAGTAACGCTGAAAAATTAATTTTTAATGCAAAAATTTTACGAACGGTTCTATGGCGTGAGCGGAAAAAATTCTTATTCAAATCGGTTTGGCGCAGACGAGTTTTGAATTTGCTTTTTCATTTTATTTTTATTATTATAGAACGAATATAATACAAGCCCGGTACTTTTTATATTCTTCTATAATGGTCTAAACACTTCTTTATATAATTTACAATGCAAGAACTTATTTGAAAAATGTTTACGAAAGTAAATATTTTTAACTAGGGCACTAAGAATTTCTAGCTGTGTATTTCCACAGGCGGCGAGTATAGCGTCAGCTGCCAGCGAGGGTCGTAAGATATTACAAAATCAAGAGGGCAGTCGGACGATAAGCCACCCTATGGCCTTAAGAAAACGGATCAAAACACCTCGGACGCCACGACCTGCCCGAAGACTACCCCAGGTATCAACTTCTTGACACATATATTTCTAAGCTCATGTCTGGGAATAGCTACTGATATCTATAAGAGAGTACCTGACTTTCTCTCTAATTACGTTGCAAGTTCCGTAAAATATTCCCGAGAAAAATGGTTCTACTTTTAAATATTTGCTTCAAAAGTTCAGTGTTTAAACACAAAATTTGCTAAATTATAATTTATGATTCTAAAAATTCTAGTATTTTGCTTTAAGGAGTAAATAAACACCGAACGAAACGGTTTAAAAATAACAACTGCAACTCTTTTCGACACCCACTCATTGCGGTTGTCTCCACTTGAGCTAATTACGGAATTTAAATATATTTTTAAATATTTTCCTCGTGCAGGCACTTATCATCGGAGTGCGCAAATGTGGAACCCGCGCTTTGCTCGAGATGTTGTATCTCCACCCAATGGTTCAAAAGGCTTCTGGAGAAGTACATTTCTTCGATCGCGACGAAAACTACGCTCTGGGTCTCGAGTGGTACCGAAGCAAAATGCCTCTCTCATTTAAAGGGCAAATTACAATCGAGAAGAGTCCGAGTTACTTTGTAACACCAGAGGTAAATGTTTTTCAATTTTATTGTTACTTTAAGTTTCGACGTAACGTATTACCAAATCGATATCTTGCTTACGATTATAAGTACTTAAACGATCCCTAAACATTTAAGAATTGATGTAGAGTTTTAAAGAGACAAAGCTCTCCGATTTTATGGAATAGGTATGTTATAAATTAATTACATACGGTCCACGTACCACTCTAAGGTTTATTTATTCTATACTATATTTATTTAATATATCTAGGTACCAGAACGTGTCCGAGCTATGAACTCGTCTGTCCGATTGCTGCTGATAGTGCGCGAGCCAGTGACTCGCGCGATATCCGACTACACGCAGCTACGCAGCCGCGCTACGCCGTCTGCGCCCGCGCTGTCGTCTCCCGGCCACCCGTTGTCAGACGCTACCAAACCGTTTGAACATCTTGCTATATCACCGGATGGTTCTATCAATGTTGCGTATCGGTAAGTATTTGATATAATATTTCCTATTCAGAGACTAATTTGATACATTGATTTTTGAAAAATAAAATTGAATTGATTGAATTTATAATTGTAACTCAGTCTTGTCTTGTTTTGAGTTTTTATATTTATTTTATTTTAGGCCAATCGCGATTTCACTCTATCACGCATATTTGCATCGTTGGCTGGAAGTGTTCCCAAGGGAGCAAATCTTGGTGGTTAATGGCGATCAGTTGATTGAAGATCCTGTCCCGCAACTTCGTCGCATCGAGAAGTTTCTCGGTCTCGAACATAAAATTGGTAAATATGCCTTCAATCACTGCTTAGCTTCTAAAAGTATGCGTTGAAGTACCCAATTAATATGTTACGATGTTGTACAACAGGCAGGAAGAACTTCTACTTCAACGAAACAAAGGGATTTTATTGCTTACGCAACGATACGACGGATAAGTGCCTGCGGGAAACTAAAGGTCGGAAGCACCCCAGAGTGGATCCTGCAGTTGTAACGAAACTGCGCAAATTCTTCGTACAACACAATCAAAGGTTTTATGATCTCGTGGGCGAAGACCTCGGCTGGCCGGAGGATTAAGCCGACGAGCCCAATTATTATAAGAACGTCAAAAAGTCGTTGTGATGATACATATCAATGTAATTCTTACATATCAAAATAAACATATCACTAGTCGATAAGAATTTTTAAAAATGTTTATGTATACATTTTAGCATATTGTAGTTTAAGCAATTTTAAAATATTGTAATATTTTATTTATACACAAAATTAAAATATTGATTTTATTTACAAAACCGTTACTATTGTTGGCTGTTTATAGTTTCATTGTTTTGTTGATTTCGAAAGTATATCGTATTTTATAATTGTTCTGGATTAGTAGTTTCGGTGTGGGAACAAAAAATTAAGGATCAAGTAAAAGATGACCTTTTTTGAATGCTTAAGTTCTTTTAGTGTTTTATACCGACTTATTAATAGGATTATAATACAGGCAATTTATAGTGTACTGATTTGATAAACCGTACCCATTGAAACCCTGAGCAATATATTTTTATATATAATTAAGTATTGTGTGCGATCCTTATACAACGTTTATTAGATTTACAGATATGAATTTACATGTTTGTGATGATTTTCTTTTAGGATTGATTAATTTAATAGTACTTAAGTAATTATAGCTTAGACCTACCTAATGATGATAATTCGTAAAATTGTGTGTACATTTCGCTTTCTCTTTAGATGTTGTAATTTCTGGTCGTGCAATGTGTCTTAATGTGATTTATTTATTAGTGTATGTGGTTTCCTACAGTCTTAAAAGTTTGTCCAAATTCTATCAGGTCATAGGAGTTTTTACGGTAGCTATTTATAATGTTGTTGAGATCTTTAATTACGAGAATCTAGGGTTATTTCCAAAATCTATGTGTCTATATACTGTTTTTTCGATGCTAACATACTTCATAGGATTTATTGACGTGTGAATGTATTATGAATCACGCTATAGCATACAAAACAGTACACGCTGATTTTATTAAATATATTTTTAAAAATAAAATGGATAATTCGACGCGGGTTTTAGAGTATTTCTATTTAAGTGTAACGTCCAAGACTGAAGAGTTAGTTAAGTCTAAGTAATGCCTATTTAGCATAAAATGTCCATAGGTAATTTGCGAGAAGCAGGAAGAAGGAGGTATATCAGAGGGCATCTCGACACCGGACTCTAGACACGTAAGACCAAAAAGCACTCGAATTTCGAAAGCAGATATATTTCATTTTAGAAAATACGCTTGCAATCCAAACTTCACGATCAACGAATATTTGTATAATTTTAATCCTATAGATCAAAACATAATGTAAGCACGCACGAAAGATACGATACATTGTGATTCAAATGTTTTTGATAGTTATAGTTAGTGAATAAAAATTATCAAAGATGACGACAGTCTAAGTGGATAGGTACATTTTGCTGAAACTATGGCTGAAACTCTACTAACATTAATTACTGGTAATAAATCAAAACATAACTGCCTTGAAATTAACTTTTGAACTTAGCAGGGTAAGCAAGTTTCTGTAAAAACGCAAACTATGTTGAATCAAAATCATTCTTATTATAATTTATTATCATAAAATTTTACAGCTGAAATGTCCAAAATAAAATTCTTGAAATAAAAAAAAATTGAATCCAATTAATTAAAACCTATAAAACTACATAATATAGAAAATACTAAGAAAGATACAGACAGCACTTATGTAAATAATGTAAAGCACCATTTATAAATTATTACAAAACAAATTTAATTGGTAATTCAGTACATACTCAAATACACAATATAAAAATAATATTAACAAAATTTACTCACCTATGTCTTATTAGGTATATCAATATACGAAGAAGACAAAATGAACAAAATATATTATTTTATATTACAAATAAATAAATAAATATTTGTTTAAAAGCTATATTTTCCCCAGAGTTTCAGCAAAATGTATGTATACAAGAATATCAAGCATATCAATACTTGAATTTGGTTAAGTTTGTAGGATAAATTAAAATTTCTTTATCATGTTATATTTAAGTATAAAAAGTTAACTTGGGTTAAGCTCTAATTCACTAGTTATTTATAGATATAATTTTAATCACTGTTAAATGTTGTGCACGTTCATATAATATTATGTAGTTAAATTTTATTAGGGCAATAATTTTGTACTTAGTTACAATTCTTTTGTATATCATCCTATTATAATAATTAGAGATTAGTAAATTTTATTTAATTCATTGTTATTTATTTAAATATTTTAATTCTATTTATATAAAACTAAACCATTTTTCCAAGTATTTCTAACCTTGTAAATATCTTCTAAATTTCTTTAAATAAGTTAATTGTACGTCTTCAATAAATATAAATAAAAACTACACTTTGTTTCATTATACATTATCCTATACAACAATAATACAAAATATTATCTACATTCATGGTCGCAATTATAATTACTGTAAAACAAAAAGCATTCCGATTGAACTGATTGCATTCCAATTGATCGTAATTATTTCATTTTATTGAACTAATTGTTCAAATGAAATAATTACAACAAATACAATAAACACTCAAACATGTAAGCTAACTTCACATATGTTTAACAAATAATTCTAACCATTTAGTCGTAACATAAATCTAACTTGACCTGAAATATCAAACCCAGCATCAATCAAGATGACATCAACCTTTGGTGAAAAATAAGTCTTAGAGTTGTGAGGTTATGAAAAACGACTTGTACCTCTAGAGGATAGCTCTCATGACCTACGGGCAACGTCTAACGTTGCATTTTCAGTGGGAACTTTGTAAATCTTTGAACCGAACTATTTAGGCCAAGGCTGAATGCATTGCGATTCAATTCTCAAAATAACTCGTACGTCTGTTAACGTCTATTATGCAGGAGCAACAGAGATTGAATGGAGTTTTCCTTTAAAATTTTCGTATTAATGATTTGATTTCCAACTGAGGTTCTAGGACTGCTGTCGGAATTATCCCTGTAGTGGAAAATTTAATATTCATTAATTTTATACGATGGTTTCATATTTTAAATTCATAATAAAATGAGGTATTTTCAAGTACATATTTACAATTACCTATACAATTTTCTCTCCTTTCTTTATCCTCATCAGGAATTAATTAAAATCAAAGGTGAAATACACTGATTACTGATGCCATGGATTTTAATGAGTTCAATTAATTATGTTTAATTAATGGAAATTATTCACAGTTAAGCAGGTCCTGTAATTATTATATTCACAAACATACGACTGTATGCATAATTATTTTGTTATTAAATAAATTGGTTGAACTTAATATGCTTCTATCTTAAGTTAAATGAAGTTTATCAAATTTGATCATCATGGAAGTTAAGTTAGATAAAAGAATACAATACAAATTGCTTTTGACCATTCTTAATAGTAGTTTGTTGAGGGCTATTCCAAGTGTTTTATCAAAAAATACAGACAAAATTCACTGCACGGTGCTACTACTAAGTATATGTAAATTATGTAGCTGGTACCTAGATAATTTAGATATACACGCTAGTCAATCTCAAATAACATCCGTTTCACTACAATGAACGATGAAAATAAGCACTGAGAGTTCATCACTAATAAAACAAATCAAAGGTACTTTAAAAGTATTTAAATTCAATTTGTCAACCGTTACGCTAAACGATCACGGAGATAATAATATAAATCACAAGAGGCAAGATAAACCGACCATTATGCGATGCCAGAACGTCCGCAATGTACACTGTACATACAATATTCATAATTCTCTACCACCTAATGAGACAATGTATGCGAGTTTACCTTCGTTCCGAATCAAAGCAGTTTCTCTTATTTATGTGATGATTTAATTTACTGCTCGTACACGTTTTACCTGTGTGTTTTATTGTGATTTCTAAATAACAATCTTACTTCCTTAGTACGTAAAAGATGCCTCTGTTGTACCTAATCTTAATATATATAAATCTCGTGTCACAATGTTTGTCCTCAATGGACTCCTAAACCACTTAACCGATTATAATAAAATTCGCACACCATGTGCAGTTCGATCCAACTTGAGAGATAGGATAGTTTAAATCTCAAATCATTTTAGATAAAGCGGGCGAAGCCGCGGGCGGTAAGCTAGTCTCTATATAAAAAATGAATCCCTAGCGGGGTGAACCGCTAGTATTGCTTAAGTATGGTGTGAATATTTTCTTTAGGTAAATTTGTTAATCTCAAACCAAGCTGGACTTTGTGATTATACCAAAAAAAGAGACTGCATTTATATAAGTAGGCTTAAATTATGTAAGCAAGACTATTGTTTTCGATTTTATTTTTAGTTCAATTTCATTGTAGCGTTTCATAATGTAGCATGTTATAGAAAAGTTGTGGTTATGATCTATCCAAGTTCTAATGTGAGGTAACTTTAAAGAAGTTTGACAAAGACGTATAAGGCAACTATAAATTATACTAGGAACATTTTAAGTTTTAAAAAGCATTTAGTATGATGTATGTGTGAACCTGATATCAATATAATAATTTAGTTGAGCATAGAGTAAAATAAACAAATTTATATTCAAATGGGCGGGTGTTGGGGGGGGGGGGGGTCTCGTAAAACGTTACGATGCATTTACAACTAGGTATTATTTAATTTTCTAATTTTAATAATCTCTCTGAATGACATTATGAGATGCGATATATGTAATTTAAAGGTAATTCCTTAATAACATTCAATACATATGCAAAAATAAACAAAATATGGCTTTATCTTAGATTACAAAATAAAGGCTTTATGAAGTCTATTTCTTGAAAGATCTCGACTGGTTCATGTTTAAGCACCTACTGTAAATCTAAGTTTTAGTACAGTCGTACAGCTCACAGAACTTTTATAAGTATCAACATACAACACATAAGCAAACTTTTACTGTATACGAACACGAGTTTTAGTTTTAAATATACCGTAGCCGTTCACCGCTGCACCCATACGGGTGAAATGGTAACAAAATTATTCTATAAACTACATGTACATATTCAAAATTGTAACTTTAACATTCGATATTATATCGTCATATGTGGTGAATTTATACATTTATACTAGGTAATATTATTGAGCTGAAGAGTTTGTTTGAACGCGATAATCTCAGGAACTACTGACCCGATTTGAAAAATTATTTCGGTGTTAGATAGCCCATTTATCGAGGAGGGCTATAAGCTATATCCCACTAAGACCAATAAGAGAGGAGCAATGCGGGTAAAACCGCGAGGCACAGCTAGTTACCTATAACTGACGATGACAAAGTAAAAAATTCAAGCATGCCTATGCAACAATAGATTCATAAATCAACGTATTTTCGTAAAATAGATGTTTCGATACGATTTTTGTTATAATATTTTATAGAATGCTAATTGTAAACGTCTACTTGTGTCGGACATAAATTGAAAAAAGTACTGCACTCGGAAGGTAGAAAAACTTGCACGTGAACTTTTTTGTTACATGTTGCACGCAACTCATTAGGGACACAATTGTATATATGTCATGGACAAACAGATTAATTACATTATTTACAATGTCCAAAATAACAGGCCAATAGTGTATTAATTTAAATATAGGACCGATGTTAGCGCAGTGGGATCAATGGGAAATGTGATGGATTTTATTCAGTTGTGAAATAATTGCAAAATAAATTATTAAGTTTGTAATTCGTTTAATTGATATTTTCTATATAGAAACTAATACTAGCTTTATGAACAGACGATAAACAACGACATAAATATGCACTTTAACTTACTTTATTGCACTTAAAAAGATAATAAATGATTGCTAAAAATTTGGAACAAAGAATAGCGTCTTTACTTTGGATAATAATAATCCCGGGCACGAGCCGAACGAGGTCACCGCATTGCCAGGATAGCCTTATCTGCAACTATATCTAGGACATTCATAAATGATGCAAACTTGACCTACGTACATGGTATGGGTTACTATCATAATATGATGAAAATGCCATCAAGAATATAAGCCTATTTACTACATATCACTTATTTTGTTTACGTGTGTATGGGTACCGCTCCTAATGTTGTTTGTTTGTATGTGTACGTTACTGTGGTGTTACTTATCACCATATATTTTGATGGAGTAATACTTTATATACGAAACTCAGTTATATACCTCTAACTAATAAACATAAAAAAATAACTCTTTATTAAGTACAAAAGTTTGCCACTTTATTTTACGCAAATTACCACACTGCAGTAAAAACAATTGTATATTGTTATAGCTCTATGCACTTAACAATTTTAAGGTATTATATAACATACTTTGGCGATAAGTGGAAGTGATTTACGGCACTCTACATAACGCCACAATAATTACCGTAGGTACAATAGGTATAGAGTTCCACAATCCGCACAATGACTAAGGGAATTTTAAATCCTATGTTGAATTGAAACTCCATTAAGGTAATTTATCAATCTATACGGTATATTCCGTTATTGAGTGAAATATTTAATTATTTAAGAATTACGCGTGAGACTATAAAACGACCTTAAAAAAATGGATAAAAATACATCAAAATTTCAACTACATTGTTACTTTTAGCGTTAAATACTGTTAGCGAATTATTTCATGGATAACTATCACGTTTGATTTTCCATTTAACAATACCAGAAATAGTATTATCTATACATATAATAAATCTGTAGAAGGGTCAATTCTGTACATTGAAAATATTGAAAAAATAAATAGCAGGGGGTATTACTGGATCGATACCAAACCCAAATATGTGATTAAAAAAATTTTTGTCTGTCTGTCTGTCTGTCTGTCTGTCTGTATGTGAAGGCATCACGTGAAAACTAGCGGTTCGATTTCGATGAAACTTGGTATAATTATACCTTATTATCCTGGGCGTAAAATAGGATACTTTTTATCCTGGAAAAATACGTAGAAAAAAATTAATCTTAATTTTTCAGTTTTATCCATAGACGTTGTTCCGTAGAACCGCGAACACACGTTGCGTATTATTATAGGCCTAGCCGTATTTGGGAATTGGGTCCCATAGATATTTATAAGATGTTATTGACAGAGGTACTCAAAATGGAGAAATAACCATCCACGCGAAGACCGACATCCGCGCGGACGGAGTCGCGGGCGGAAGCTAGTAAATAATAAAAAAATAAATTACTTATACGGAAATAAAATAAAAGCTCGGTTATCGGAAAGGAAAAAGTACCAGCTGAAATTATTGCTTTTTATTTTGTTTAATTATTGCTCTAGATTTTTTCCTCAGATAGTTATTCTCATTAAGGTTGTAGGTACATACATAAATTAAATATTGCTGCTCGAAATATTTATTTATATATGTTTTGCAATGCGTATAATTGATTATTTTATACACATTATAGTACATATTACTTTTATCAAGTATGTGCTTTACGTAGATAAATCATACATAATAAGTCAAGTTTCCATGATACATATTCGTAAAAGGGATTTCATACTATAGTTTCTTTTATGTATTCAAGAAACTGATGAAATTTGAAGTAGGTAAGTACCTATAGATTAAATTAGGCAGTAGAAGTCTTAATATTAATTTACGTTTTAAAACTATAAATTTGTCATAATATAACTCAATTAAATAATATTTAATTCGCTATATAACAAAAGATACAATGAGTTAAACTTGACGACAAATAAGAAAGGACAAACAGTTGGTGTTTATCTTGATTAAATAAAGCTAATAAACTTACTTAATCTTGTAACAACTGCGAGCAATCCTAATTAAAATGGCGTCTCATAATTAATTCGGAGATTTGACAAAATACATTTTATTCCCTTGTGTTGGTTGCTTATTGTTCCATATTTATTTACAGGCGCGAGTTAGTAGTATAGCGAGGTAGTAGTATTAAGAACAGAATTACAATTATTAACGAAATTTCTTATTAATTTAGGTATCCTAGGTATAATTTTTAGGATCTAAATATTTATTCACCTATTTTAATTTACCCCCTACATATCTATCAGTTGTTTTACGTGTGCTGGAGAATGCAATTATAATCACACAGGCATACATATATACTATGGAAAATCTAGACCGATTGCGCTAATAGAAAAGGGAACACTGCATCTTTACGAGTTGTAAATGTAAAGTGGCAGTCGACAGTTTAATTACGACAGGACGAATGTCGCAGTTCAGTTCCAACTGCTGACTCCCGATAGAATTACATTGTCCGTAAAACGACAGGGGCGATAAAAACAAATGTCTTATTTACATCTTTCCTATCGACTGCTGAAGTAACATCATTATTGATGTGTTGAAAATCCTGAGTTCGTGTTAAAATTTTCATGTAAGCTCGAGTCATATGAATTGCGAAGCATTACTTATAGCCGCATTTGCAATAATAATGTACATACAATAATACTATTCATAAATGAAAAATTCATAAGTCTTGACAAAATAATCTTCTTTAAAAGTCATAATTAAATCACAGACAGAACTTTTACTTTGAAATGTTCAGTAGAATAGAAATTCAAAGTTTTCTTAAGTTTTCCATCCCTAGTACCGCCCTCATTTCTTGTTACATCGAGCGGAAACTAAAAAAAATATTCATGTAGATTTTATTCAAAATTATTTTATGAAATTTTATGAGTGGTCGTTTTTTACAAGCACTTTGAAATAATGTTTAACGTCACCTCTAAGGGAAATAAATACAAACCAGAATAAAGGCTTGTGATTTTTTTCTTCTATTATTCATTCAAATAGTTTTTATTACGGGAAATATATCTTTAAATATAAAATAGAGTTTGCAACGAAGTTTCATTCGCAAATAAAATAAAACATTACAGTAAGTATAAAGTGTCCATATTATAGTGTCACATCGTCTAGACATCGTACAAACACATGGTTGTTTTGCAATTTAAAATTTTGCTACAATTTAACCTCACTCCAAATTCCAATTAAGCTGCGGTAAATTTGGAGGTAAAATAAAACGTAGAATGTACTTCTGGCTTAACGCCAAAGGCTAATAATGAAATATTATACTTGTTGATTTCTTATCATTTTTTGGATAAATAAAAAGAGTTGAATACTAGTTGCATTTTAACTACTGATGAAACAAGAAACAGAAGCATTCAAATATTGACAATTAAAAATACGAAATTAAAAATTATGTTGAAAGTGGACATATTGAACATAGCTATTTATGTATTCCGTGCTAATTGCTTGTCGTGGTTTTACCATTTGTTACTCAGTAAAGATGAAGCTTTCTAATAGCAAAAAATATATTGATCGAAATTGATCAATTAGATTTTGAAACATAGCAAATAAACAATCTAATTTCCTGTTTATAATGCTAGTAAATAGGTTCGAGATACACTTATAGACTCGCGGTATTCCGACAATCGCTTTGCAGAGCAATGTCTGAGTTGTCGGATTGTAGGGATTCGAGTAGAGCACACTAGCGATGGCACGTATTTTTGTACAGTTTGTACACTGTTAAAGTGTTAAATCATGCATGATGGAGACGAAAAATAGGTATTCAGTAATTATACACTTGTCGGATTACAGGCGGTGACGGGCCAGGGGGTCGGAGTAACGCGGGTCTACTTACCCAAAATTCAACATGCAAGCGGCGTAAATAATCCATTGTTAAATTTCGATAAGGTGACTAATGATCACAAATCAAGTGAGTTATAGCTAAACGTTAGTTTTACATTAGTTAGGTCTAGTAATCAATTCCAACGTCAGTCACGGGAATAAATAGTATCCAATCAATTTTGTTAATTTAACTGTTGCACAACTTTAGCGGCCGCAGCGCTGCGGTTTTGTACCGATGACATTAATTAAATTTTGACAAATTATTTTTAACTAACCTCCTTTGATAGAGGTTAAATATTATGTGCGCTCGTGTATAATCACAGTGTATAATGATTGTTTTTGTGTTTTTGACAGTGCATCTTTTGCGTTTATAATTGTTTCGTAGAGTAGACGCTAATGCGTTTGATCTAACAAATGTGAAATAACGTCTCTGTACGCTCCTACGCTTTATACTGCGAAATATTAATTCAATTCATCAGCAGTTAAATTAACACGCTCGTTAAGATTATTACGTAATCATGAAGCACTACTATATTACGAGACTGAAATTTGGTTGGTCCAGTTCATAAATATATATAATACTAGCTGTTGCCCGCAGCTTCGCTTGCGTGGAAAAATAAATTTTCATGGTATAAGTTTTCATACCCTATTTTACCCCTTTAGGGGATGAATTTTCTAAAATCCTTTCTTAGGGGACGCCTACGTTATGACATCTACCTGCATGCCAAATTTCAGCCCAATATATCCAGTGGTTTGGACTGTGCGTTGATAGATCACTATATCAGTCACCTTTGAGTTTTATATGTCGGCGCAACGACAATAAACGACTACCGTCAAACTACTAAATAATTATAACTAGCTAAAGTTTACTTAAATCTTTTTAAATAAGTGGTTAAATTAACGAAATAATTAATGATTGTTAAAAATGATAAAAATTCATTGCAAAAATTAGAGTGGCAACACTCTCAAACTAATTCTTGTGAGTCATGGTTTGCTTTTAAATACTAGCGCCCGGCGGCACAGAGCACATTCACGCGCCGGCCGTTGGAGCGTTCGGAGCTCTCTCTATAATTACGACGTGGAATAAAAGGGCAGTAAAAATACCCACAGGCGTTCTACTTCGAGTATGAGCGCCTGCCCTGATGATGGTGACGTCAGAATTGCTGACGTCACTCTTTTTAAAAATGGCCTTGGGCCTCTTCTTCCGTCATCAGAAGTGGGATAGAATTCAAGCTCACTCTTTTTAAATTTTAAACGTTTACGTAGTTTTGTAACGGCATACTGGCGTTTGTGTTTTTTCGTGCGTTGTGTAAAGTAAAAGTTTGTTACGTGGATTATTGTAACGGGAGTGTGGTTCATCGAAGGAATTGTGCGTGCTATCTGCGCCTCTCTTTGTGATAAGCATAAATCTACGAGAACCTCCGAGAAATCTACGAGAACCTTCGAGAATCTGCCTATGTCACAAATGAGTAGGTGTTGGTCGCATGATACGCGAACGGACTGCTTCTGTCATGTGGAGTGTTTAGTGTTATGTAAGGTCAGTGTGGCCGAGGCAGTGTGTTTTTGAAATCCCGAGATGAACTACCGTAGTGTTGTAATACGAGAAAAGGCGTACGAGGACGTACGATTGTCAATATGGCCGTGTTAGACGTAACTTTGGTTTAGTATTTTGTGGATGAATAGTTGTCATTATTTCAAGTCAGAACATGATTAGCTTCTTAGATTAAATAATGTGAGTACAAAAAACTGATTTCTAAATAAAACAGTTAAAATCTACGAGAACCTTCGAGAACCTCCGAGAATCTACGAGACCCTCCGAGAAATCTACGAGAACCAACCTCCGAGAAATCTACGAGAACCTCCGAGAAATCTACGAGAACCTTCGAGACTCTCCGAGAACCGACAAAAAACATGCCAAGATTATAACTTGACATTGTTACAGACTTTTACAACGAGGCTGGTGCAGAGCGCGCACCGCCTGTCAGTATGGCCGTGTCGGCGCAACGACAATAAACGACTACCGTCAAACTACTAAATAATTATAACTAGCTAAAGTTTACTTAAATCTTTTTAAATAAGTGGTTATATTAACGAAATAATTAATGATTGTTAAAAATGATAAAAATTCATTGCAAAAATTAGAGTGGCAACACTCTCAAACTAATTCTTGTGAGTCATGGTTTGCTTTTAAATACGAGCGCCCGGCGGCACAGAGCACATTCACGCGCCGGCCGTTGGAGCGTTCGGAGCTCTCTCTATAATTACGACGTGGAATAAAAGGGCAGTAAAAATACCCACAGGCGTTCTACTTCGAGTATGAGCGCCTGCCCTGATGATGGTGACGTCAGAATTGCTGACGTCACTCTTTTTAAAAATGGCCTTGGGCCTCTTCTTCCGTCATATATATATAGATAGATAATATACAAATTGCAGGAGATTCGAAATCCTACATGGTAATTATTACTTTCTTACATTAAAATTGTTTTAATATAACCAAGTAGAAAATAATTACATCAACACTACTAAAAAAGCTCTCAGGAGTCATGTTTCAACAATTTTATTTTAAGAGAAAACTAGACAGAAACCTGAATCATTTTATTCGAAAAGTATATACTTAGATAGAAAAGAATACAAAAACATATATTGGGATTGAAATCGGCATAACGCCAACGTAGCTGAGCGGTGAGATGAATGGCTGGTCTTAAGCGTGGGGGTATGAATTATTAGTAGGGTTGTCAAATAGAATAAAATAAAACGTTCAGTTCCATTTTAAATCTCTGTACAATAAAATAGTCTCCATAATCCTTAAGACGAAAGATGTCCTATGCCAATTTATTATCATTAATCATATTTATTTCATTGCGTTATTATAAATATAACACCCAGTATTATCCTCTGTCACGTACTACAATTTTCAGAAAATAAATATTAAGTTCTATATAATTTCAAGTAATTTCAACAATTGGCAACCCTATTTCAGAGGCCGCCTACAGCCTACGATAACATACATCAATTACTACCACGATGCGACCCACACACCAACGATTCATTTCGTATTCGCTACGTGTACTCAATTTACGTATCTAAATTACGAATGTACGCTATTATTATATCAGAATGAGAATGTAAACTATGCTCTAACATGTATACTGTAAAATAGTATAATAGCAAAGGCGCAATTAGAACGTTTTTATAGTTTGAATGATAGAAATACTACATGAACCGCTATTGTAAATATGTGTTTCATATTAATTTCTATGTATATCCATAAGATTTACGAGTAAATATTAAAGCTATGCACGTTTCAATATTAAATATAACATTCCTAACTTCTTTCAATTGAAAGAGGTAAAAACTTTTGATTGAAGCTGTGCCCGGTAGTGTAACCCGCATTGCTCTGCTCCTGTTGGCCTTAGTGATGATATATATCCCATAGCCTTCCTCGATAAATGGGCTATCTAACACCCAAATAATTTTTCAAATCGGACCAGTTATAGTTCCCGAGATAAGCGTGTTTAAACAAAAAAACAATCTCTACAGCTTTATAATATTAGTATAGATAAAGGTTTCAGTATATTACCATCGTTTACAATATCCTAGGTTGCTTTCTCATTGCCTATAATAATGGAGTTCACATACGTTTGTCGTAGACAAGCTACACAAAGGTCATAGCTATCATTAATCTTGTCAGATTTACAGGCAAAGGCGTGTCCGGCATACCTTGCAACCCGTACCCATCGGCTTACCTCACCACTTATAATGCAAATTAGAATGTTCAAAGTTTTTGCGAACAACTAAACACTAGTTTTGTGTAAAACAGGTGAGTTTTTGTGCATTACACAAAGAATTTGTAGGATTTTTTTTGTTTGTGCATTTCTCAATTAAAGGACTAATACCTAACCTAAATGACGTAATGTTCTGCTTAAGTTGGTTGGCATTTCAAAAAATATAGATACATTATGTGGAAAATGAAACTAATTGGACAACATCACATTTATTCATGAATCGAAAGCACGCTACGACAGCTACGTCTGCTACGAATTTAAATGTACGCTTCGAGCGTAAGCTTTCTATATGAAAAATATCATATTTTATAACATTGTACATTCGTTTAGGAAATATATCAGAAATTGCTAGCGTCTGAAATTATAAAAAAATACACGAACTCTTACATTGCTATATATAAGTATACCGGATTTTGAATTCGTGAACAAAAAGATTAGATTATATTCAAAATTTGAATATATTTTACGATTATCTCAGCTGAGAAACCAAATAATAACCCATTCCCTTTGCCTAGTAACCATTTAGACTAAAAATTGTAAGCTCACGGAATACTTTTAAGTATAATGAAAGTTGTTTCTGGGACTGATTATTTCTCTTCTGTCTTCTATAAAGTTTTTTTTTTTGTAAACGGTTTCAACACATTACGTAAATGTAACTTAACTTATAGCACAGTTTCACAACTTTAAATTAAATACTTAAGTTACCCACTTTAGCAATATCTTTTTGTTTCTTGCAACTTGTACATAGAACTTGTAATACCAACCATAATACTCTCTTGAACGTAAATTTAGGAGCTTATTTTATAATGGACGTCCCACGCGCAGTATAACTATAACAAAGTTACGAAGCTATTATCTAGCCTCTGAATATACATATATCTAAGCGTATGTATCTACATTTATGAGAAGGATTGTGTAATATATTCCGCACGTCAGTAACTGCGGTAAATACAAGGCTCAATCTTGTTAGAGCTAAAACAACCAACGAGACCTTGGGGAATCGTATGACATAATGCGAGGAGCGGGTGCAGACCTAACAAAGGATCTCAATTGAAATTTTTGTCCGTGTTTCGCTGGAAACAATAAAGCTAACCGTGTATGAAATAAATAATCGTGTTTCGTTTGTTGGATTAAAATTTTAACAAAATGTTATTATGAATTTTGTTGACCGTTGTTGTTTAATTTTGTTATGAACTAGCTTTAGTTGACTACCGTGCTTAACGAATTTTCCATTTAACAGGAGTAAAAAATCAATTGGTCCAATTTAATTCATGCATGCCTAAAAGAGTTGTAAATTCGCTTGTACCTACAAGTTTACACTTTAAGAGTAGCAGTATTTAACAATAGTAGTATTGTAATTATCTATTTTAAATACATATACATTTATCTTAAATGATACTTTACTGAAGTTTTCTACGTAAACAAGCATTATATATAGAACTCATGGTAATTGACATTTCGTCGCATTGTTGATGAAAAGTTGAAACAGTTGTGCAAAGATAAAATGTTAGAAAGATCATCTTTCATTCCTGCAGCTAGCTTCCATCACGAAACCGATAGACTATAAATATGTCAGTACTTGTATGCAGACCTTCTGTAAATGTCAAACCCATCTGACACGTGTGGGATCAGAGTATGGAACTAAACTCAACTCGTTATTATTACAACCTTTTATTTTACAAACATTTAATTAACTTCACTTTGTACGTGGGCTGGGGTCAAATTTTACAACTAAATTCCCAACTTTTCCCTTTTCGAACAGGCTAAAATAATGTAACTATATTATAATATTTTGAATCAACATTCAACTTTGAACTTTATTCATGTTAGTTTAAATAGGGCGACATCTCTTTGAAAATATATTTCCGTTTTCTGTTTTATTAATTTCAACGACCCTATGAACTTTTCTGTCGTATTGCTTATAACTTTATTTTATTTCGTTATTCGAGTGAAATCAAATCAAACAAAATGAAAATCCTAAAATCAGGTATAGAACTGATTTTACTCGTTATAATGGCAACCGTACACTGTACAATTTTTGTTTTCATTTCACAATGTGTATTATAATATGTCTATTGTCTAACGCTATCATATATTTTACCTAAAAGCGGAAATTTATATATAAAATCAAACACATTCACATTACACTAACTATCTCACCAGACACCAACAAAGATTACCTTCATTTCTAAATCCGCTAACATTTATTTGGCATATAGTCTAACAATCGTGCAGGAAGACTACAGCTGCCTCGTTAGTGTCATTACCGCGCTCACTGGCACACGTAGCGTCGGAGATGGCATTGATATCCACTTTCTATGTTTCATTCACTGCTTGAAACACGGCTGTATGAATGAGTTGTACACGTGCGAGCTTTTGTCTTAGATTTGATGCATTTGGAAGCAAGACTAAAAATAGAACGCTCTAGAATACGTGCAGTTTGCTGACGTTTTTGGCGGATTGAAAGAAAGGAACACGTATTTAGGATGTGTTATGTTTTTTTTTATTTTTTAAAGTGAAACTTTTATTACATCGTCTCAAACTTTTTGGTCTGTGTAGCCCATGTCGCGTGACGCACGATACGTACGATAATTATCGTACAAATACGATAATTTTTAATTAAATGTCTATAGTGTGAAAAAAAGTTTCACTTTTACCGTGGTTTCATAAAACCACACAACATTTTTTTTTTTATGTTTAGGATGATTACGTGGAAATGGGTTACTTGAATGTATTACTGAATTTATTCGATAAAAAATGTGGAGCATTAGTAGGTATCGAGATTGTTATTCGATTAATTGTTATGATGAATAAAAATAATTTTTAATATTGTACTTTTGCTGTTTTTGTGTAATTAGTATGAATAAATTATTATGTTCCAAATACTCTTTATACATATTCATACAAATAAGTATTAACAGCTTTTGCTCAATTCACAAAAATAAACCTTTCCAGCGTAATTTACATATTGCAATCAAAATAATTGCAAGAGTTATTGTTTCATATATGTATTGCGAAATTTTAATACATAACAGATTCTGTAACCCGCCGTTTTACAATTCGCGTACGGTCGCTCTACTTGATTATAATAATTTGCCGCCGAGTCTGTGTTACGTCATGATTATTAAAGCTTTCGCGTATTGTACAATTTAAATTGTTTCAATTTCTGTTTTCTTTAATGCCTGCAGATGGTATTGGAGTTGGTTACACTAATTTGAAAACCTGTATGATTATTCTGAAGTACGAAACTCTTATTACTTTACTCTTTTGCAGACACTTATATTTTAAAGGCAAAAGTACAGACATCGTTTGGAAAATAGAAAGAAAATTCACATAGTACACCAATAAGAGAACTAAATTTGTAATCTACATACATTTATTCCAACCATGAAAAATGAGCGTAGTGACGCAAAAATATCAAGTTTCGATTCATAATACAAAAATACGTAAATGTGCTTTGAAAGCCACGTATTAATGTATTAAAACGGGGTCGCAAGATAAACATTAAACAGCAATCCATTAGCCACCTAATAGCGTATTAAGTAGCGCTCACACGAATATCGAAGGCAATAAAGCACAGAACGAGTGTACAGTAAATAATAAAGGCGTTGTAACAGTCCAGTGTTGGCAATTCCCGTTCCTAATCAAAGGGCGGTGCTCGCGTCGCCGCGTCAAATTACCTCCAGCTATTTACACTTTATCGTAAATCTCGTGAGACTATTTTTACTCTGTGCGTATTATTCTAGAAGTTTACTACCTGGGAATTCATAACGCAAAAGATTGGCATCCTAGTTGCAGTTTCTCATTGCTTCATTTGACGTTTGAAACTCCAATGATCCTGTAAAGTTTATAATCTTATTGATTTAACTGCATGTTAGTTATGGTTTTATACATGAGCAGTTAGCTATTAATATAACTAATGTAAATTGAACAGTAAGTTTAGTATTTTCACGTGGTATGATAATTTAAAGGTCTGAAGTATAAAACCAAGGAAAAGTTAAATAGAAACAGTAATAAATGGACAGACCGGATAAATAGTTTTTGTAGAACTATAAAACGGTCAAGTCAGATCTCGAGTTCAACGAGAGCCCCCATAGTTTTATTTTGTTTTTGTACAACTCTACATTTATCACAGAAAATGTACTTTTTGCGGTTACGTTTTTTTCTTTTTTTTTTTTTAATTTTGAAGCAATACCAAGGAAATATATAAATATCATGATATAAGTTTAGAATTGATATGAAGGTGTAAAATATTCTGTGATTTGTGAGTATAATAATCATAATAGTTTTTGAAGATGTATGTTTGTTTCACGAAAAAAATAGCTTATCGGAAATACCTACGGAGATAATCTGGGGAAGTACATAAAGTACTTTCTATCCAGGTACCACGCGAGTGAAGCTGCGGGATCCGGCTAGTCAATCAATTATAAATTATGCTCTTTATTGTGATATGAAAATTTAATTTTCATTTGTGTTAAAGTGATAGAGAAGTTTTCTTTTTCTTTTATTTATTTTATCCCATTGTGTAATATGGTGCGTAAGGTAAACGTCAAATTCGCCGAATAATATTAAATAATTATCAAAAGATAAGTACTCTAAAAATAAACAGTAATAAATAATTACTACTAAGTACCAGTTCGTCATCACTAAGTTGTTTTCATTAATAAAGTTCAAAAGTTATTAGAAGTAAGACGATATTGCTTTCCATTAAACAAGTCTTCATTATTTATACAAACTACTTTCTTTATCAACATATTTTAAAAATGGTGCTCTTTTAATGTCTTGTTCTTATTATGTTAAAGTTTAACGATTGATTTATTGATGGATGTTCGTATTATGTTTCACTAGCTGCGCTCCGCGGTTTCACCCGCGTGGCTCCGCTCCTGTTGGTCTTAGCGTGACGATATACTAGCCTATAGCCTTCCTTGATGAATGGGCTATCTAACACTAAAAGAATTTTTCAATAGTTCCTGAGATTAGCGCGTTCAAACAAACAAACAAACTCTTCAGTTTTGTAATATTATTATAGATTTAATCCAATCACACGACGATTTTTAACTGCTTATACATATACCTGTATAAGTTAGTAGGTATCTTCAAATTAAAACAATTAAAAAAAAAGGTATATATTTTAAATTATTAATTAATTTTAATAAATAATTAAAAAATATATTATAATATATACCTACCTTTTAAAATTGTTTGTTTTGATTATAATCAAAGCAAGCAATACTAGCAATAAATAAGATTATATACTTATTGCCGTGAATCAATGTTATTAAGAAAATAAGCATCGTGCGCTTGACGATTTCAGTTACACCTACAAATTCAAAAAATTACTACAATTTGAAATTGAAAGGATATGAAGATAAAACGCCAAGAACATTTTACCTTATAAAAATGTTTCACATTCATTACGTAAAGCTTTTAAAAAGATTGATATGAAATGTTTAAACTAACTTCGTTTGAAATTCAAACGTCCATGAGAATTAATTAAAAGATTACATGTTATTCAACAGGATTCGAGCTTTTGATCTGCTTACAAGTTTGTTATCTTATAACATGTTAGAAAACTTTCGTTTTATTTCATAAACTTGGACACTTATAGGGAGTTTGATTTTAAAGATTGATCTTATCTAATAGATTAAACCTTCTATATAAACATGATCATAATCTCTCGTAATTATTGAAGTAAATACATTGGATATAAACTGGCGTTGAGAGTTCTTTCGATCGTTGTTTCATAAATACTATTAGTGCCCGTTCTTTTAACTGAAGATAATATTAATTTTTAAAACAACTAGGATATTAGATTTAATATTTATGAAACTCTCTTTCGCTCTCTTATTTCACTAAAAACGCTGAAAATATAAATATCCCTTTAGTTATTAGTATAATGAAAGCATAACGAAACTGACGTCATAATATTATGCAAGGTATATTTTTGCTAGTAAGCTACTTTATATAAGTAAATCTTTCCTTAAATCTTTCAGTTAATTGTACGTGTTTAAAAAGATGGCAATTAAACGTCACTGTGTCAAGTAAAAAAATCGCTTGGCAATTTGCGCCTTGCATTGAAACTACTTTATAGTAAGATAGTAAAGTTCGCCTTGTGTCGCGATTCGCAAGGAGAAAATAAAGCAAGATCACGTCGCGCCACTTCTGCCATTCCTCGGTAATAAGACTAAAAAATAGACTGGAGAAATTCCTCGTCTTTGATCGTAAACACAAACGTTTCATTAACGCAAATTGTACAAGCGACAAGGGGTCTTATCTCATTGGTGTACAAAAGCCGAATCTCAAGTGAGTCCCGGCAACAGGGCAGGAGTGCAGTTAGCGCAAGTTCAGCTATTATCACCGACAGCAGTTTAAGTGGAGCACCCTCTGTTACCCCGAGGTGCTACGTGACTCGGACTGTCGCCAACTTGACACCGTCTTACAAAAATCTTAAAAATACAATCGATAATGGCAGATGACAACCGGTGTTTGCGCGCGGGTCGTTCATTTTTTCAGATTGGTCGTATATTTTGATTATGATTTAATATTAAACGATTTATTCAATTTTTTATCCTTCCTTTGGAACAAATTTCTTAAGTATATAAATAAAAATAAGAATTAAACATGTAGATATGTTTAGGTTTAAGCATTCGGCATTTGGATGCAAAAGATTGAACATTTAATACAGTTCTAAGTTCAATTGAATCTACCAAAATTAAATAATAAACGATTCATTCTATTGGAATAAAACACAAGATAACACAATTATTATTCAAATAACAAATACAATAATATAATTAAGCCGCTTATTACCTATGTCATCATTGAGTTGAAAACTTGAAAATTATAATACCTACCTATTATTTTAATCATTCATTATTCGAAGCTTTCAAATTATAAACAATAATGAATAATTGATACATCATTAAAGCGATACAAGACAATAAATTCAATTTGCTTTTTTTGGAAACAATGGCAGTAAGTGTATTTTTGTATCCAATTAGTAGGAATTGCAGTTTGAATGGAGAGTGGAATCGGATGAGAGATACAAAGTAAATATTAAAATATTGCCCTGGTTACATTGACTAATTAATTAAAATGAGAGTTAAGAAAATAACGAAAGGAATTTCGATAAATTAACTTGTGTATCTTCATGATATATTGTGTGCTTCATTATTAATTTCAATAAGTATACATACTGTTATTTTTACGACTGCACAACTTATAATAACAAAACAATATAAAATAATAATATCTACATAAAATTCTATGTATTAAACAATTAATGAAGAATAATATTACCTACATTTTGAACTAACTAGATTTCCGCCCGCGGCTTCGCCATCGCCGTTTGCAAAGGAAAACCCGCATAGTTCCCGTTCCCGTGGGATTTCCGGGATAAAAACTATCCTATGTGTTAATCCAAGTTACCCTCTATATGTGTGCTAAATTTCATTGTAATCGGTTCAGTAGTTTTTACGTGAAAGAGTAACAAACATCCATACATCCATACATCCATACATCCATACAAACTTTCGCCTTTATAATATAGGTATATTAGATTTTCTCTCCTCACCTCAAAATATAAACAGTTCTTAACCGTCCCAAGCACACGTCATACTTGATACTCTGCAAAGGCGGACATAATTTGCGGCATCAATTCTAATCCCTCCACCTCAGGGATGGGGTTTAATCCTGCACTACCATTTGATACGTCCTTGTCATCAAAATTACCTCGTCTTTGTAAGACCTAACAAAGTAGGGGTCGCATATTAAATTACGATGCGCCATCTATCACCTGTCAACGTCCCGAAGGTGTCATCACGGTCTATCGACAAGGAATTTGTCCCATTTTATCTTTGCAGCATCATATTGCAAAGTTAGGGGCTATTGACTATTACAACATAATTATTTGATAGTTCAATTTAACGATTTCAGAATAATTTTATCTACTGTTAATCGTGCTGTTCATTGATAGAAAGTTGATAGATAATTATCAAACACGAGAAACTCTTGTAATGAATATTCATTTTTAGAATAACAATAAGAGTCTACGTTTCTATTAAGTAGATAAATTAGTTTTCCAATAAATGAATTATTAATCAGGTATAATTTTTTTAGCAATAAGATCAAATTATTTGTATGAGTGTATCTCGTTAAAATAAATAATAATATGTAGTAATGGAATTCTATTCCATTTTAATTTTATTAGAAGATGTTAGTATCTATCTACTACATAATATGTAAACATTTACTTAATAGACACTAGATTTACGTAATACCTGACTGCGGGGTTCGATGTCCGGTAAAAACTAATAAATAAAATCTCATTCTGGCAGGGCTCAAAGGCCTTGCTCTAAAATCGATGAGTCAATTACTTCGACCCTACAAGGGGTCTTCTCTTTTCACTTTACAAACATTTGCCCAAGTTACATTCAGTGGAAAGTACCTTTAAAGTGTATAAAATGTAAAGGGATTTTGCAAAAAGAATTAACAGTAGATACTCTATTGAGTACGGGTATAAATATAAGAATTTTAAACGCAACTTTATATGTATAGGTTAGTTTTGATTTGTATTGAAAATGTATCCTACACTACAACATGATTAATGATATAATCCACCGTTATAAATATGCTTAATAAAACTCTCTGCTATAACAAATTGAAATACACTATAACTCATAAATAATATAACTTCGAAAACGAGCACTATATTCATGTATCAAGGCGATTCAGTTTGCATATTTATCGATTGAACATATTTTATGCTATTTTTCATGAAACACATTTTTCTATCATATTACCTGCCTGCATTCCAGAATGTTGCAGTACTACGTCATCTTTTATATGAGAAAAATAAAACTGTCGCTAAGAAATAAGTTATAAGATGTCGACATTGGTAATATCCTCTCCATTGAGTTTGTAAATCAAGATAGATTTGAACGAGTACGAAAGTTTTACACGATTCGTTCAGTTTACAAGTTAAGTAATTTACATTTAATTAAGATAATTACAAAGATACTGTCAGTATCTACTAATTAGGTCAGATTTAAATCTAGACAAGTTTTAATTAAACCCGCGGCTTTGTGCTTGCTAGGCCTTTTCTTTAAGGAAACTTATAGTACCTACGTGGTATTACTAAACCAATGTTTTTCAATCGCACACAAAAATTTCTAGAATACAAACCGTCTATCAAACGTTTGAATTATCTTGACAATTTTCATTACACTTAGGTAGTTTTAAAAAAACTTCAAGTGATTGTTATGACTCGACCATTTCAAATACTTTCTATTTACGTCTATAACAACAGCTGTAGGTCAATATCATCCGACTTATGTCTATATCGATTTGGCTTTATTTCCTTCAGTGTCTTAGACAATTGTCTTGCGAATGGCAGTGGAGGAAAATTCCGTTAAATCTCCTAGTTCTTATAGTATTTTCGATAGCTGATAAAGTTTGTAAGAGCATGTTGTTCGATTCCTCACTATTCGATTCAGAATCCCTCGAAGACAAACAATTTCCAATGCAGGTCGCAAGAAAGTTTCAGCAATTTAACATTTTTACTGCTTGACTTTGTCGCATTGTTTTCGATTAACCTTGTCGTCTCCTATTATATAGTCGCTACAAATTCTATAAAATATAAAACCAATAATTTTTATTAAATGTACAAATGCGTAGCATATACGTAGGTACTGAACTGTATAAGAAACTTATAGTTCTGCATGTGCTATTAAGCCGCAGTAACATCAATACCAGCCACAATATATTATTTAGACCTAGTTATTAAAAAATGTAAAGTATATTTTGTATTAATATAATAGTATTCTTTAAAAGTACCTGTTTTTATTCCGATGGTAACAAATATAGAGTGTCCACGTATTTTTCACACAAGAGATACAATTTGTCTTAAACCACAATTAGGTACTGGAGCTTTCTAGCGTAGTTTTTATTTTCTTGAAGACCACGTTTTTCCTGAAGAAGAAAATATACTAGTAAGAATTGTGCATACTTGAAGTTTTAATTGGGTTACACTCGCAAGGAATTTATCGTTGCCAACCTCCAGTATAAAAGTAAATGCGGATCATGCAACTAAATTCCTACTACGGCATTCGAATAGGCTCTGTCACGGAAAAATAGGTACTGAAACTATTTCGCTTAAATTTGATACGCTTCGAGACCTTAACCTAGAATCACAAATGTTTTAATCAGGTATCCCACGGGTAAACTCTGTGGGGTCTAAGTAAGTACGTGATGTGCGGGTCGTTCGTTATTCTAAATATTTCTGAATTATATACGGTGTTATGAAAAAAATTAAATTCGTAATGTAGGTACCTTTTAGAATCACATTCATCACCACATTTGACGGATTAGAGTGCGCTAAAAACCAGCTAAAAACACTTAGTATCTTGTTTTATAGCCTCATTATTTTCAATGCCTATAGTCTACACTATATGAACACAATTTTTACCATTACAATAGGCAAGGAAGAAATTGAATATAAAGTAAATGTGATTTTGGTTTGGTTGGTATTAGATATAACTAAATTGTTAAAACATGATACATTGTAGCCTCTAGGAATATAATCAGAATATTATCTCCATGTCGGATCCACAGTATAACGTTTCTCGTTAGTCCAAGTTTAGACTGTTAACGATATTCCGGCTATTATCTTCCCAGTATATCAATTTCTGTAAAATCAAAGTTAGTTGCATTGAGAGCGTTGAAAGCGGCTATATTAATATGAGTTTAAACTTAAACGTATTATAAACATTTGCAGGATCGAACTATATACAGAAATTAATCTATACTACAAAAATGAATCGCAAAATGTGTTGGTAAGCGCATAACTCGAGAACGGCTGAACCGATTTCGTTAATTCTTTTTTTATAATATTCCTTGAAGTACGAGGATGGTTCTTATGGAGAGAAAACGTAAACATGTACCACGGGCGAAGCCGGGGCGGACCGCTAGTAATAAATAATATTAAAATTGGAATTATTTTATTAGGTTGTAATTTTTTAAGTATTCTTATGGTTAGTTAATGTCTCTATAATTTTCTTGATAAAACATACCCCAAAGTAAATTCGTATTGAAGAACTTTCTTCTTATTTTATCTGGGAAATTATATCCTACATAAAATGATTACCTACGTAATATGTTACCTACCCATTTTTATTCACCACGACAGATATAAGTTTTATAGGTTCCTGTTTTAGTATAATTTACTTGAAATTGAAACAGAAAACAACGCAGGTTTGGTGAACTTCGTAACGCCACATAATTTCTCCTTAATTTTCTTTGTCACACAATTACTTCAATAGTTTGATTATGCAAAATTACAGAGATTGATAAACTTGTAAATCTATGATCTTAATTAATTTATTACATACAAATTAAATATTACTAAACTTAAACAACATGTTTTTTACATTTAACTATTAGTTTCATCGGAATAGAAATTGCGGTTTTCTGTTCATTCTAATTTACACCGCGTCGCCAATCGCCATTAGTTTGATTCGTATAACCAATAACTTTGCGGTTTTATAACGTACATCGTAGACATATTTTTATATTCTACATTTATTTTGTTATAGCTGCTAGATCAGGTGGTTTGCTCTATTAAAAGATTAGAAAGTAGTTACTTTCGAAAATAATGATTAATAGTTTGATTGCATCAGCCTTCGATTGGCCGCCGTAGCGGAAATAAAGCATAGGTATCATGAGATATTTATGAATGTTTACATTTGAGTACCTCCTATCAATATAATGATAAATCGTAGCAAATATCAATTATTCATAATAATGGTAAAACCACAAGCGAGGGACAACGCAATCAATTTAAGGGCCCGGCCGCTACGACAAACTTTTAGTCTACTGACTAACTCGAGTTCTGAAACTTTTCCACCCCACTTTACCTTTTCCTGTACAGATTTTATTATTGCGTTACTCATATAATCGCATTATTGAAATACTAGAACTAAGTAATTCAATTTTATTTAGAAATATCGGTTGAACAATCTTCGGGCAGGATTGATTTACCTAGAATTTTCAAGCTTTGTGAGTACCTAATCTATAAAAATTATGTCTAAAATTTTTTCAGTGGCGATTTAACTTACTGTACAACATAGCACATACCTTCACGACTTCAATTGCTTAGAATTTAGGAATAATTAGCAGTGAACTCTACTGATGGAGTCACTAATTGTCATTCATACCAATGGACAACTATGAATCCCTCTGAATAAATCGCAGCAACAGATTAATCTAGAAGTTTCCCGCCAAATACTCAAAGGATAATAATTAACATTAAAACGCTGTTGAGTGCCTGCTGTCATTTTCACTAGACGTGGAGGCGACAGGATACTGTTTGAGCAAGTTTCAACGTAAAACGAAATAGTTTGAATATTGATTTGTTAATTCCTTGTTTTTCAATTAATTTTATATTATATTTTATACTGGACTATGCTTTAAAAAACATTATCATTGTAAAGACTTTTTGCGTTAATGTTGCGTTTTCATAATAAGAATTAAGAATCCACTTCGGGTACACAGTTGTCAATTGAGTATTTGAATATAAAAAAATTATTGATTTTTTTATGTATTTTAAAACTTAACTATTAATAATATTGATATTTAATGCAAAAAACTCCAAACAAAATTTTTTTCAATTAAGTACAAGCAATTAAAAATTGATGAAATTTAAATTAAAATCACGTGACTATAAACGCGCCATGACTGGTCACCATAGATGTGACGTCAAAATGTTGTTGTATAGGTACGTTTTTCTATCAACTGCAATGTTTGAAAACTAACATTATGACGTCACACGCGTCCGGGTGACGCTTCGGGAGTTGTCGGTGTGTTTTCGGTACTGGATTCAAAGACTAATTTTTATTTTGAAATAACTTATGAATTATTGCAAAAAAAAAAATAAAAAAAATAGTTTTGTTATAAAACTAATATATAATCTTTCCATTTAGCACAAAAAAAATTTTTATTCAAATACTCAATTGACATTATTTTCTAATATGTATCCTAAAACCTAATAAATTATCATTTTTCTTAAACCTTTGTTTTTATGACCTATAATCTAGATTATAATTATAAACTGCGATTTTTTTTCGATAGAACAATGTTTTCTTTAATTGGATTTGTAACTTTGCAAAGCCTAAACGGCTTTAACCCTTAATTCACTACCTGAGTCCATTGGACTCACATCGAACTTTCAAACTATTATATTTTTTTCCCCTGGTGACTTATTTCCTCCACCGTCTCAACTCTCAGTACCTTCCTGCAGTGACGCGGGCACCGCGGTAGTGAGAGGACGTGCGCCTGCGCTGCGTAATAGGTAAGTTATTACGTCGAGTGAGTCCCATGGACTCATACTAGTGAATTAAGTAATATTTTATTTATTTGTTACGATTCTTAAATGTTGCTTATTTGTCGTATTAATGATATAAAAATATGTATTTTAATATTTGTTGTTGTTGTAGGTTTGTAAAATGGATCTAAAACAACATAAAGTTGTAAATATGAATGAAGACCAGGCAGATTCTGTTTTGGAATCATGGATCACACAAATTATGAATGATGAAGATGCAAGCCACTCTGAAACCGAAGACAAGTTATCTAGGACAGAAAGAAAGTATTGTTATCTATGTAATTACAAAAAGAGAACAAAGACTGCACATTTATGCACTAGATGTCTGAAGCATGTATGTTTGAGTTGCTCAAAAATGGTATGCCGTCGTTGCCTGTAATCGGTGGTAATACCCCATTGCACGTTTTATTTTTTTGTATAGAAGCGTACATTTTTGTTGTTTATTTTCGGTTTTGTATTCCTTTAGAAGTCTTATAAAATTAAAAAGAGTTATTAGTTAAAAATATTTGTTATTATTGTAGGGCTTTGAAAATAACTCTGTTTTTAAGACTATTAGAATAAGTTTTTTTTTATTTTTAAGAGTATTTCAGAAGTTTATCCAGTTTTGTTATTTTTTTGTAGTGCCTTAATAAACATTTAAAAATAATAATAAAAAAACTTAATAAAAAAAAGAGTTTTATTTGAAAAAAACACGCTAAGAAAATATATGAGTCCAGTGGACTCATGGAAGCTGTTTATGTTAGCAAATTTCACCTAGTGAATTGAGGGTTAAACTGTTTGTTTTTTTAAAACAAATGAAATATAGCTATACAATAAGCCTTATCATAATTATATTTCTTTGTTTAATTATCAATTAATTATTAATTATTACATATTTTTAATAAATGCTCATTAATGCTGTATTCGGGCATATTAATTGACTATTCACTTTAAATAAAATCTATGTAATATTATAATTCATATTGAAATCCTATAGTTTTAAATGTCTTTAATATTTAAGTATTTCTGTACATTTATAGAAGTTTTCCCCGAGGCGAATGTAGGTACGTGACGGACGTGGTCAAGTCTCGGTGACGAGTCAATATCAATATGAGTCATTCATAGAAAATGATAAATCACGTCTGCGAATTCGCTTAAATTTTTAAAAACTTGAGAGGTTTTAGCGAGTTTACGTAAATTTACCCCGAGTTAAAACTATAAGATTTATATTTGATTCTCGTCATGAACTACGAATCGTAAGGAATATCAAATTTTATCAAAAATTTATATTGATGGGAATAAGTCGTGAAAGTCATGAAATGTTCAGACTGTGAACAAATAAAGATAAAAAATCTCATATTACCATTCAATCTTATACATGGTGTATTTGAATTTCCGAATATCCAAATGAAATTTTCCAACTCAACCTTGGCCTTTTAAACCTGCAGTTTTTTTTTTGACATGCCTCATTAAAAAACGTTGAAGAAATGTACAAAAACCCAAATTATATAATAACTAACAAGTATACCTACAATTTTCTGCAAACTGTTATTTTTCCAAGGTTTCATAATTTCACCGATAACAAAGATTTCTTCGTAGTTTTTAAGTCTAATGTTCTCTATGAGGGGTGTTTATTTGATGTAGGTAATAGGTATTTTTAATCTAGTAATGATCAGTCTTCCATCTAGAAAGAGATTTTTTTAATCTCAATCTGGGATCGAATCTGTGATCTCTCGTTATAACGCTAACTGCATTGATACGGAATCTGAATACAAGAAGAATAAATATTTAGGTCCAAGTTGTATAACCGAAAATATACAAGAAATTCGGATACATTTTTAAACTAAATATCCGAGCAAAAGTCATTGCAACTGCAGTATAGCGTACAATAAAATGCATCGTTAGGTAGACAGAATTTGAGAAAAGGTCACACCGGGTCAACCCACGCTGTATTATTTTGTGGAAAATTATCACAAAGGAACGGGGGTACCGGGTGCGACTTTCGTCATTGCATTTGAGGAAATTTACATTTCCATTTCGATGGTCTTATTAAAGGAATGGTTTGGGATATTTTGGTTGTTGTGTTTTCTTTCGTTTTACTCGTTTGCAAAACAAACAAAAAGTCCTCTTTATGTATGTTTTTAAGAATTAATGATAATTAAGCACTCCTATAAATACTACGTATGTATTGGGTTATAAAAACAATAATGTCCAACATATCCAACAATAAACATGATTTTAAATACAATCATTATCAACCAAACTATAAAAAACGCAATTGTTGCCTGTCACACAGTTAATTCTAATTCCTAAGTATGTTGCATGTTATATAAAATTACATATTACGTGTGCACAATTAACGGCAGTAGTGGTTTACGGTGTTAGCTCGTTTGTGCTTTAAGTAAACATTTGCACCATAACTCCGAAAGCACTTACGAGGCTCCACACAGCTCATTTATCTTCTGTCATCCTGCGACTTTAACGCCTGTCAAAAGACCGCATATAAGCTTACGTATTTGTGTAACTATTAGAATAATTTTCATGCTTCCTACCTTAGCTTCCTACTTATTTATATGATAACATACTTATATATCTACATATTGTATATGTTAAAGCTTCTTTAGATATAAACAATTACCTATTGTTTATATCTAAACTATTTTTGGTTTATAACTAAATTTACGCAACCGATGTCGTAGGTACCTAAATTATACAAATTTGAATTTACTTATAAGCTCTTTAAACTACATCCATAAATATTTTAATCCATAGTTTTAATTTTATATAATTATGTTCCAAAAAGCAAGCAAAAGTATTTTCTAACAATAAAACAAAAACTATCTAATCTCCTACTTATACCTTAATCAGTTTCCAATGTTCACGTTTGAAATAAAGCACGAAAGAATTTTTCATGTAGCATTTTATAAGCAAATTAGAATGTATAAAATGCAAATTCCCTACATCACACGTGCAATAAATTAAATCTGGCTATCGCATGGAGGGCGTAGGTAATCTAATTGCAAATATTCGGGCACAGTTCCCTCCACGGGCGCGAGTTGAATGCGAAATGAGGTCCAAAGAAGTACTCGCATTAGCGCATATTTCATGCTAATCCTCACAACACACTATCGATTCATTTTCACTAAAGCCTTTGTTGCATCCGACAAGCAATAAACAGAAATTCGCTGCGCAATTTTCGAATTGCCCCGTCATTAATACGACATTGTTTATGAGTCCTCTACATTTATATTATAGTTTTGTTAGATTTTAAATCAATTATCATTTTAATTAAAAAAAAGTTTTTTCTCAATCTTATAAAACACATTTAGAAATAAAGGTACACATTTTCAGCAAAATATTTATTCATTATTAATAAGTATGTTATTTACAAAGATTTTCCGATATTAAAAATTAATTACGTATAACTACTTTATACATATTTATTTTATAAGAGTGACATAATAAATGTGACTGTGAAAATGTAAACAGCTTTTCGATAACAATAAAACCCTAATGTATTGTTCAATTTACTGATGGATATGTGTAGGAATGTGACAACATTACGTGAATGTAGGTAAGTAGAAAACTACGATAATGTTTACGCCGTTAAATCAATTATTTACCTTCTATAAAGTTCTACAATTGCAATTTATATTGTCTAAAGTAAAGTAAGAAATACTTTCTGTCCAGCAAACTCCTTTAATTACTGCTGAGTGCACAATTCCATCTAGTCGAGGAAAAACAATCAAGAAGTTTCGTTCACTTATAGCATGGCCAACGTAAATTAAATTAAAACTGAATTCAACCCTTTGAAATATAAACTAAGGTAGTGTGAGTACATTTGCATTTTGTCAACTTAACTGGGATACCTAGGCTTAATTACTCACACGTAGGACGAACACGAGTGGCGTAGAGTTAATTAAAGGAAGTTTGCTCAAGAGTAGTTCTCGCCTCTGTTAAACCTGCTTTCCACTGAATATGAAAAATATTAACTGGATGTAACTTTATGCTGGATTTATGAAAATTTAAATATCGTGCTTCTGCTTCTGGGTATTACGCTTTTAAACATGAGTAGAAAAACGGTGCGTTCCAAGAAGTATAATTGGATTGCTTCCTCTAAGCGATAATTTTATTAATGTTGTGCGGTAAAAGTATTGATAAATATTATTTCAAGAGTAAGCTGACAATAGTGAATTGCAAGTTGTTTAGAAATAATAAAATATATTGTCTTATGGACTACATGAAGGAATTTGAAATTTTGCTATTATTGGTATTTCTCCGACTGAATAGCTTTGTATAGCGCCAAAAATAGCAAGACCTACCTTTATCATTAAATATTCAGTGAAGCACCAGCTTTAGAACGGTTCCAGGGGCTGAGAGGTTGCATGACTATGAAAATTATTTGATGCACGCAACCTAATCATGCCTTATTTTCATGCCTTACCTTACTAATAGCGACTGAATTCCAGCTGTGTGTTATTTGCTTTAATTATACAGAATAAATAGATTTTTGTAATAAAGCTACGGGATAGCATGTTTTTATATCGATTTGAAGACCAAATTTTCTTCTTTGCAAATTTATTTTTTGGTACTTTTTTACAATTCTGTTTATTTATCGTTTACTCAAGGCTCAGACTTTGCACGCGTTGTCTCAATTTTATATGGAACTCTATCTAGACTGAAAATATGAGATAAGTAAATTGTTATATTTCGCCTGAAAATGACGATTTTGTTATCTCCTAAGAATATAAATTACACTTTTACCATAATTTTGGTTTCGTGTACATTTGCCAACATTTTTGGTGTATTAATTATTGTAGAATTGACAAACATAAATAAACTTTTAAATTATTATAATACATGTGAATTTAGTTCGTGTAAAATATATATTAAAATCTATATGAAATTATTTTGTAGCGTAGTTGGAGAGTTTTCTGTTTTACGAAATTTTGGAATGAAATTGTGGTATGTGGGTATTGGGTAATCCTCCTATTCCGCCAGCTTTAGGAAATTCATTCTATTTTAGGTCTTCAATTAGTTAGATGATAAGAACAAGTAATAGGATCGGGAATTGCCATTGGAAAAAAATAAGAAGAACAAGTAATAAGTTTTATTTTAAAATGTTTGAATTATGAAAATCTACCTATGCCCGGCGGTTTCATGAGTGCATCAACAAACAAAGCCTCGGGAAAACATTTAATTGCCAATTTTAATGTTTAAAAACAACACCCGTTTGACCCTGGCTCTGCAATCATTTTCGTGCATATTTTTTTTCCAATTTGTTGTGATGGTTCTGCCGTGAAAGCGTAACGACAGACTTTCGCTCTTATGATATTAGAATGGATATCGAATTCATCTTAATACAAAATGGAAGAATACAGAAACATGCTAATGGATATGTAAACTTAAATAATAATCCATTTTACTTATATCTTACGCATAATGTACTATAAGAATGTCGGTAATGTGAACCTATTGTACTCTCATTGCCAAACATACCTCAATATGCCTAAAAAATTACATTTCGTAAAAATTTCATACAATTTAAGGTAACACTGTTACACGTGATCCTCTTTTGGCATTACGGCATTCAGTAAAAATTGAACTTTTATTCACAGAATTAAGGTTTATTATGGCGAAAATTTTCATAATACATGTTTCAAAGAGCTCTTTACGCAATCGCTTTTGTGAAGGTTTACAAGAGGGTCTAATCGTTTTAAATCTACGTCTTTATATCGTTATTGGTTATCAAGGAGAAGATAATTAGGAGTATGCCCCAAGGTAAAAGATAAGGCAGTACTTGTAACCCCAAGGGCAGAAATGAAATAGAGTTCATTAGGCTTTGAAACTTAGATAGCAGTTTTATCTCCATTTTATTTAAATTTATTCGACATGTGAAGGCGAAAATGTTTATCAGTAACAAATATTTTATTAATGTTAATATTATGTTATTAAATCAGTAGACAAGATAAATTTGGAATAATATTTTTTTAGAATAAGATCAGCATTAGGTACATTCAATACTTATTTTTTTTCAGTATTATTTTTGTTTTAATATTTATTCCAATTGAATATACGATGAAACTATTTATTACTAATATGGTACTTTCATTCCAAATGCTGGTATCATATATTTCAGGATACATCGCCCATTTTTGCAAGTGACTACTATCAAGCTAATTTTCCGTTTGTAGCTTTATTTTGATGAGACGCCCAATAATTTCGTGTACGAAAGTCTCGATTGTGGTAGCTAACAGAGATAACAAGGATAAAAATTTTTGATTTGATGGTTCTCAAATATTTATTACTAACTGAATTTTTTTTTGTTCAATCTCAAGATAATTACCTAAATTATTCGAAAAAATATTTGTCCTACAAAATCTATGGTTTGTTCAAAGAGTCCCCCTTTCCAAAGTGTATCGATAACGAGGTCATCATAAATGATTACTAACAAGCAGATTCTTTTGTTTTCACTTAGTTAATGTTTATATAATTCAACAGACATATTGTCCTACAAATTGCGTAATAAATATTTGAGAACCATCAAATCAAAAAATTTTATCCTTGTTATCTCTGTTAGCTACCACAATCGAGAGTTTCGTACACGAAATTATTCGGTGTCTCATCAAAATAAAGCTACAAACGGAAAATCAGCTTGATAGTAGTCACTTGCAAAAATGGGCGATGTATCCTGAACTAATACTATATATATCATCTAAATAATTTACCAATGACTATATCTGCTTTTCTGAAAAGCGTCTGAGTAAGTATATTTTGATAAACTTATTTTAGTAGTCCTACCTATGTATATTTAAAAAAATCCCTCCATCTCTCTTTCATTGTTTTTTTTCATTATTATCGAAACAATTTGGAATGTTTCCAACGTACTTGTCTCTAATTAATTCCATGTCGACCGTTCAAAAAGATTTTACATAAAAATATTCGCAGGACATTTTTCAACGTTATTGAAAATTGAATATTCGCCCAAAACGACCAATTTCCGTTAAAATATTTTATTGTTTATATAATTGTAGTTCATTCAATTATTTTTGTTGTTAACTAGATTTCCGCCTACGGCTTTGCTTGGTAGCAGTTGGGTGTCGTTACTTTTAAAAAAGTCTTATTTATCTCTATGCAAAAATACACGTATATAAACATAAAACAAACAAAGTAAAATGTTTTGTCGCTTAATAATTCAATTTACTAAACTAACATCGAACACCGAATGATTTGAATTTCCTCCAGCTCAAAATATACAGCAGCGCTAGTAATTATTAGAATATCAGATATCAGACGCCATGTTGGCAATAGAAGTGGACAATTCGATCACACAAACGGACCGTAAATCCAGCATCCTGCTCTATATTTACCCTCTCACTGAATAAGCATTTGAGATTTCAGTGCACTTGAACACAAGTATGCAAATATTGTATTTAGTATCGAAAATTCATAGAAGTTTAAGGTGTTTGTTGAGTAAAGCGATTGGTAGTTTCAACTCTATTACCTTAGTGAAACGTTCAAACCAACTCAGCGTGAAATGTAATAGTAACTTTAAGCATGGAAATCGATTATAATATTATGCTCTGCTATATCAACATTAATGTTTTTTTCAATAGTTTCGAATATTTTTTTCCATGCCAACCTCGCAAATATAAATTCGAACAAATTATTAGACAAATATTGTTTGAAGTTAAACTCCTCCGAAACGGCTTGACCGATTGTAATGAAATTTTTCATGCGTATAAAGTAAGTCTGAGAATCGTCTATTTTTCACACCCAAAAAGTGATAGGAGTTAGACAAAATAGCGTTTTCTGGGCAGCTAGTAAAAATATAGGTTTTATTCTGTTGAAACATATTTACATTTGACAACGTAAACAACGTAAATTATACGTAAATCAAAAATAAATGAATAGGTAGACAAACACAAACATTAGAACGAGAAAAACAAAAGTTGCACGTGCTAAAAGTCAGCGCTATACTCTCTTCACACAAATGAGATCAAACTTGACCTATAATACCAAACTAGAAATAAAACCTATTATAGACGTTGAGAGTCGTTAATAGACCTAAATGCAAGCTATCAATTTTAAATAATTTGTTTTCTTCATTATTACAGTACAGTAAAAAAATATATTTTCTACCTACTTATTTTATTAGATTATAATTTATGTACAAATAATAATAATATAGCTTAAATCCACGTAACGCACGTGTTAACTGCAAAATTATTATACAATTTGCAATACCTCGTTAAAAATACTCTTATCTTTTGTCTTTCCTGGTAAATGAAAAAGCGGAGTACTTAATGAAATGAATTTAAAATTTACCTCAACACCGCCAAGCGTCATTATTTTCCGGAATAAAAATCCTGCAATTATTAATTTTTCGTTTTTCAAACCGCAATTAATACCTTTCCTCTCGCAAAAGGCGTTCTTTGTAACAACGAAGTAACCTTATCTCTTTTTCTCTTGTGAGTGTAGAATAATGAATAAAGTTATGATGAATATTGACAAAATAAATCAATAAAGACAAAAAATAATAATTACACACTCAATTTATTTAATTGGTGGAATTTAAACTGGTGATAATGATAATGCTATGATAATGCTTCACATAAAACAAAATTGCCAATCGTAACTGATAATAATAGTATGAATTATTTATTAACAGGACCATCAAGGATGCATCATTGTACCCATTGATGATCACAATCAGTGTGAAGCTTATATTATATTAAGTTCGTCATCAACAATAATCGACACTTTCAGTTGGTGTCGATGAAATGAAATGAAACTGTCCACTAATTCCGTTTTAAAATCACATCTCTATTAATTTCAATGGCTACGATCTGCCGAACGCTACGCCGTACTAGATACGCATATGTACCTACATTTCTACGTATATAATGCCTGAATCTGTAGGAGTACAAATATTTCACTTAATAATTTCAAAATTTCAATTCGCATCTTAAATCATACGTTGTCGTGCCTTTATTTCAATGCTTATTACTGGGAAACTTCTTCTCATGAATAAAAATTAATACATAAGTACATTTTAATAAAGTTACAAAAGCATCTTGGTTATCTCACATAGGTAAAAACTTGAAATAGCGCTTAGGGCAACGTCATTTTTAATACTTAAAGACTTCGCATAGCGTGCTAATGGCGAGGTTTACTCCAAGTAGCCTGCTTGCGTTAGTATAAAATACCTACTTGAGGGCTGAGGCCAAATTAGTCTTCATACATTATAAACATTGGCGCACGTAAATAAGGCATACTTGTGTGTAAATATTAAAACGCCTTTAAGTTCTTGCCGCAATAAAATGGCATATTATTTTCAAGGTTTAGTTTTCTCTCCGATCGCTGCTTTCCTTCGTGTACCTAACACTTTATATCAATACTATATTATGTACACTGCATGTATCTTACATTTTTATCATTGATCGATTATATAGGTGTACGGCTTCCTGTGTACCAAGTTGATATGGTCATTCATTTTATTGCTTATGGAATTAAAACCAGGATATTTATTGCATACTAGCGGTCCGGCCCGGCTTAGCCCGTGGTACATATTTACGTTTTCTCTACATAAAAACCATCCTCGTACTTCAAGGAATATAATAAAAAAAGAATTATCGAAATCGGTTCAGCCGTTCTCGAGTTATGCGCTTACCAACACATTTTGGGGTTCATTTTTATATATAAGACTAGCGGTTTCGCCCGTGGTACATATTTACGTTTTCTCTACATAAGAACCATCCTCGTACTTCAAGGAATATAATAAAAAAAGAATTATCGAAATCGAATTACCAACACATTTTGCGATTCATTTTTATATATAAGAGAAGATAATTGCGAATAAGCGTTTATTTTGATTGAGTTTTTTTTATTTCACAATGGAAGTTGTGGAAGTTAAACTTTATTTTTAGAATTTTATGGCGCTTTTTATCATGATTAAAACCAGGGATGACTTTTAACATAATGTTCAGACCTTATTAGAGATCAAACAAAGTTACAAAACAATAATTATTAGGTATATTATGTTACATTCATAGATAAGTGAAACATAGGTACTTAGTTGTACTTACTATTTTATTAATTCCATCATATTAACGTAAAATATCTAAAACGAATCCCCTGTTTAATAAATAAAGCCTAAGGCAATTACCACAATCCGTTAGCACAGAGTGTAAATCAATGAGTTTTAAAAAACAAATACCAGTCTCTAACCATTTAACCCAACGTCAGGGAATTAATCCTGGTTCAGTAATCATCAGCACGTCAAGCGTGAGGGAATCGTTCTGAAACGAGCCGTATTCACACTACACGTTAGAGCCTAATTGAACGGAAACCCTTTGTAGAGGCCGTTGAAAAGCCAAATTTGATGCCTTCTTATTTTATACAACAAAATGCTGTCGTTCTTTATCTGTAGACCAACCAAGTTGAAAATAAATTTTTCATTCCTTATAAATAAAATATAGTACGTAGGTGTTATGTTTAAAAACATTTTAATCGATTTTTACCTTTTTTGGATAAAAAATTCTGAATAGTGATACTAGAATAAACATAAGGAAATACAGTAAATTGATAATTTAGATACACGGTTTACTTTCCAAACGGAGCATTAGGTACCTACATAATAAATTAAATTTAAAAATAAACGTTTTATTGCTTGACAAAGATAAATAATAAATACTTTTAGAGCTACGATAGAAATTTTCTAAGCTGTTAAAACATTCTACATTACTACAAGCTATCCTATAATTCCACACTTTTAAAGTTTGATTCAGTATTTAGACTCTACGCTCTTAGGGCTGCGCTTCACTCTTTCCTCGCTGGTGAACGATTCTACGCTCTTAGGGCTGCGCTTCACTCTTTCCTCGCTGGTGAACGATTCTACGCTCTTAGGGCTGCGCTTCACTCTTTCCTCGCTGGTGAATGATTCTACGCTCTTAGGGCTGCGCTTCACTCTTTCCTCGCTGGTGAATGATTCTACGCTCTTAGGGCTGCGCTTAACTCTTTCGTCGCTGGTTAATGATTCTACGCTCTTAGGGCTGCGCTTAACTCTTTCCTCGCTGGTGAATGATTCTACGCTCTTAGGGCTGCGCTTCACTCTTTCCTCGCTGGTGAATGATTCTACGCTCTTAGGGCTGCGCCTAACTCTTTCGTCGCTGGTTAATGATTCTACGCTCTTAGGGCTGCGCTTAACTCTTTCCTCGCTGGTGAATGATTCTACGCTCTTAGGGCTGCGCTTCACTCTTTCCTCGCTGGTGAACGATTCTACGCTCTTAGTTCTGCGCTTAACTCTTTCATCGCTGGTTAATGATTCTACGCTCTTAGGGCTGCGCTTCACTCTTTCCTCGCTGGTGAACGATTCTACGCTCTTAGGGCTGCGCTTAACTCTTTCGTCGCTGGTGAATGATTCCACGCTCTTAGGACTGCGCTTGACTCTTTCCTCGCTGGTGAATGATTCTACACTCTTAGGGCTTCGTATGAATCGTTCTACGTTATTGAACCATTTTATATTTTGCCTTATTTGCCATGGTTTTTCGTTTTCATCAGAAAGCCATGTAGGATTCACGACTCTCAGCGCATCGACACCGATTTCGTCTACGTTGGGGTCTGTTCGCCGTAAACGCTGACACAAACAATCAGCGATTACAGTCGACAAAAAGAAAAAGATTATTATTTTTTGCACCATCGTTGAGACAAAACTAATTCAACATATATCAGTACTTCGATATTTATAGGAAATAATGATCAATTAAATGTGATCATTATCGAGTGTCAAAAGGTGAGAAACGTAATTGAAGAAAGTTCCAACATAAATATAAAACTTAGGGCATTCAGTTAGTAATAATAATTATGGTCGGCTTATTATCGGTTATGTGCTAATAAGCACGTACCCTACCATACACAAACTTATCTTATCTAGAATGTGGTGACATTCAGGATATATAATATGACAGACAGACAGAAAAACGTTACAGTTAAAGTGATATTTTAGGGTCAGAATGATAACCTTAAATTATAAACAGATGTTAATAAATAATCGAGGTGAAATCCCCTATCCTCTTGTGTTAGAAAGTACCTATTATAGTAATATTGTTGCGTGATGGAATAAATTACATTATTAGGTACGCAAGCTTGTACAAATAAAAACTTCAACTTGTTGCAATTTTTTTGTTCACAAATGAATGAATGAAACAGTAAGTATGAAATTTACTTAAATACGGCCATACGGGTTCGTCAGCGCATACCTCTATATTATAAGAATTTTGGAATAGGTACTTCACCTTATGTTTTTATTGTCACATAATATTAAAATTTATTGGCACAATTATTATGACTCGGTTTCTGCAAAGATGTACTCGCCTATCTAAAAACTAGCCTGGTCAAATTATGAGGTTCAATAGGTCATTAGTTATTTGCTCTGTGTAAATAATTATAATATTATGTATTCAAAATAAAAAGTCATATTTTGAATAAACATTTTTCTATTTAAATTTAAGTGAAAATGAAACAATTGAGTTTTCAGTTTACCTAAGAATTTTAAGTATACATGTTTGTAAATAAATACATTTCTGGACTGTCTACAGAACTTGGCACACATTTAGATCTTTATTCTTTTTTCGGTAAAGTCGACGGTCGAACTTGTTTCCCACTTTTATAAGTACATAACTGCTAGTACATAATCATTTTTAAAAATCACTGTTGTTCCAGCATGTCGTATTGATTCTGATTCTGGTAGCTAGTTCCATAGATTGACGGCAATTTATAAGTAAAGTATATTCAAAGAATAGAAATTCAATAGACAGGTAAAGATAGAGGCGGGATTTTTCGTCTCGTTTGACCCGGGATAAAAAAAATATACCTATATGTCGCTCAGAAATACGTAATGTAGAATAGTTGTTTCGGAGAGTTTTCAATACAAACAATCAAATATTTCTTCTTTGTTTATAATTAAACGTAGAATTTAGTCTTGCGTCTCCAAAAGCTCTTGGTAATCCAGTAAGTACTACACACTAAAAATTACAAATTCAAAATTTACGCTGTCAATTTAATTTTTAGTTAATTAGTACCTACACTCGTGATGATACTTATTAATTTAAGCAAAGTTTAAATAAATTTGAAATGTTTTATTGCTGATTGTTTGTTTGTTTTCCTTTCGGGATTTCGTCAATAAATCAATAAAGCGTACATCACACGTACATCAGGACAATTAAGTAATAAAATTCAGGTAAGTACATATTATAGATCATTTATTTCATATTTATTTATTTGTATAAGTTAACAGTTACATACGTATAACAATACAGTTCAATTTAAGCAGTTCTAATTTGAGGCAAACGAACTTTTGGGTTGAAAGGTGGCGTATGAGGGAATGGGTAACGGGGTAATTTCACACCCCTGGTATTACGTCGATTGTAGCCTGGATGAGTAGCCCCAGTATCCCCACTTCTCGAAGATGTGTGAGATCCTCCACCATAAAGTTTACCACTAGGAGAATCCAAGCTACGTGCAACTCTTGTGTTTGGGTCCAGTTTAATATCATTAATATAAGAAGGCAAGTTAGGATGGTCTCCAGTTGCTGGTGCTCGTGGTATGTCACCTTGATATAGCCATTTTGGTTCTTCCACTCCTGTTTCCCTCACAGTGCGAATAATAACAGGTCTTTTGGGTGGTGGTCTATACGTTGGCAAAATAAAGCGTTGGCTAGTTACTTCAGCCAGCAGAACTGCCAATACAAAAGCTGATAGTAATTTCAACATTTTGAATGAATGTCTTATTACTAACTGATACCCATTCCTGGCTACGCGCGTTTATATATTTCGCCGTATTGAGGAAAAATGTCTTGGTGCAATAAACCCGGTAATTACCCTAAGATGTATAAACACAAAGATGAGGAAATTACGATAACCCAATGTATGCAAAACACCCACATATAATATAATATTAATAAAATGGATAGGTAAAGTCCCGGAGCTTTTAAATGTAGAGAAAATATTATACTATGCTTATCTTAGAGCATTAAATATATGGTACCTACCTAATGAAAGAAAAAAATTCACATATTGTTGAATTTAATTTTTAGCTTCACAATTTAAAAAAATATGATAAACCAATTTTAAATAATTTACCAGGAGAAAGCTACATTGTTCCTTTGTGTAGGTAGTCAAATCCTAGAAATAAAAACTACCTATGTTATACGAGAAATGCATAAAATGTAACTAATGTAGGTACTTATAGGTAGACTAACTTATACAAATGAAAGAAGAATGGCAAGGCTTAAAATTTAAATTAGAAGATTTTATGAGAGTGACGATGTACCTAAGTAGTTTTTAGCATCAGTTAACTATCCAAATACTAATGCGCGCAAAACTAATAGACCGGGAGATACTGACACAAAATTTCGAGTCATTTTTAACAGGATGGCGGTTCTACAGGGGTCTTAGTACGCAATGACAAAAAGAAAAACGATGGTGTGAACGCTGGTACCGGCGGCTTAGTCGCGTGGGCGTTAGTCGAACTCGTCGGAAAAATAGCGAAAGTCAAACGATTTGTAACACAAAAATTTTAGAATTTACCGATAGCCCATAAAAAAGAAGTAGGCGGTAGTGTCATGCCATACTTTTCCGGTGTGACTTACAGCCCGCCATACCGACGCGAATGTGTTGATTTAAATAAAACAATTATTCAACCATTTGTATCAGGCTAACTTTTGCACAGGTAACCATCGTCGTGCAGCCATTTACGAAAATCGCCATGCCATACTTTTCGGACGATTCCAAATGGTCGCCATACCGCCGAAAATCTGCAAAAAATTTTTATTTCGCCAAACTTTTTGTACCAGTATTGCATTTGGATTTTTGGAGAGTATTTGATAAAATGTGACCATTATTATATTTGCCATACTTCTAGTAGGGGGAAAAAGTGCTGTCATACTTGAAAAATTAATTTAGTATTAATTTATATAAGTGAAGATTTTCAACACCTAGATCTTTGAAATTTTGTATTTATATTCGTTGATCCTCAAACTTACAGGAAAAATAAGTGCCATACTGTTACAAATCGTTTGACTTTCGCTATTTTCCGACGAGTTCGACTAACGCCCACGCGACTAAGCCGCCGGTACCAGCGTTCACACCATCGTTTTTCTTTTTGTCATTGCGTACTAAGACCCCTGTAGAACCGCCATCCTGTTACAAATGACTCGAAATTTTGTGTCAGTATCTCCCGGTCTATAATGTAACTTTGATAGTATTATAAAAATATCATGAGCCTCTTATTATTTTTATGACCTAAAAAATAAAAAAAACTCGCTTCCGTTATCTATAATATGTTTGTATGTATGCTTAGATTATCTTTAAAACTTCTCAACGGATGTTGCTATGTTGTTTTTGAATGGATAGAGTAGTTTTCGAGGAAGGTTTATGGGTACCATTTGTTATGCCTCCTCCACACTACTCGCGAAGTTCCTCGGCGAAGTACTCGGCCGAAGTTGACTGAAGTCCGCGGTGCTACACTACACACTCGTTCAACTTCGCGAGGAGCGCATACGTTCATATTTAGAACGAACTTCAGGTAACTTCGTGCCCTTTGACTCGGGCGCAAAAACCGACAACAAACGGAAGTCGGCCGAGGCGAGGTAAAGTTGCACGAAATAAGCCGAAGTGCCTCTCTACATTATTCTATTCGTCTAACCTCGTTCAACTTCGCGAGTAATGTGGAGGAGGCATTAAATTCTAGACAAAGCAGGTGAATTTTAATGATCATCACTATAGTCTGTATTTGAAACAATTTGGTTTTTGTCGCATAGATTGTGGCATAGACAATTCTAAAAAAGGTTTAAAACGGGAATTGGGAACCCTATTTTGCCTACCTATTCCACAAATAGTAGAATTGAATCATAAATGTCAAAGTCAGAAATAAAATTTTATTTGTCAAAGGTTGTTAATGTTATCGGTACCTAGATTTCTTATATTATTCTATTTGAATACCACACTGAAATTATTGAACCAAATAAAAAATAATAAGCAACTCAGTATAATAACGAGTGATGAATTAGGACATACAGTGGATTTGGAACTGGCCATCATGGGTGACGGACAAAATATGAGAATTTAAAATTTACCTCAACACCGCCAAGCGTCATTATTTTCCGGAATAAAAATCCTGCAATTATTAATTTTTCGTTTTTCAAACCGCAATTAATACCTTTCCTCTCGCAAAAGGCGTTCTTTGTAACAACGAAGTAACCTTTTCTCTTTTTCTCTTGTGAGTGTAGAATAATGAATAAAGTTATGATGAATATTGACAAAATAAATCAATAAAGACAAAAAATAATAATTACACACTCAATTTATTTAATTGGTGGAATTTAAACTGGTGATAATGATAATGCTATGATAATGCTTCACATAAAACAAAATTGCCAATCGTAACTGATAATAATAGTATGAATTATTTATTAACAGGACCATCAAGGATGCATCATTGTACCCATTGATGATCACAATCAGTGTGAAGCTTATATTATATTAAGTTCGTCATCAACAATAATCGACACTTTCAGTTGGTGTCGATGAAATGAAATGAAACTGTCCACTAATTCCGTTTTAAAATCACATCTCTATTAATTTCAATGGCTACGATCTGCCGAACGCTACGCCGTACTAGATACGCATATGTACCTACATTTCTACGTATATAATGCCTGAATCTGTAGGAGTACAAATATTTCACTTAATAATTTCAAAATTTCAATTCGCATCTTAAATCATACGTTGTCGTGCCTTTATTTCAATGCTTATTACTGGGAAACTTCTTCTCATGAATAAAAATTAATACATAAGTACATTTTAATAAAGTTACAAAAGCATCTTGGTTATCTCACATAGGTAAAAACTTGAAATAGCGCTTAGGGCAACGTCATTTTTAATACTTAAAGACTTCGCATAGCGTGCTAATGGCGAGGTTTACTCCAAGTAGCCTGCTTGCGTTAGTATAAAATACCTACTTGAGGGCTGAGGCCAAATTAGTCTTCATACATTATAAACATTGGCGCACGTAAATAAGGCATACTTGTGTGTAAATATTAAAACGCCTTTAAGTTCTTGCCGCAATAAAATGGCATATTATTTTCAAGGTTTAGTTTTCTCTCCGATCGCTGCTTTCCTTCGTGTACCTAACACTTTATATCAATACTATATTATGTACACTGCATGTATCTTACATTTTTATCATTGATCGATTATATAGGTGTACGGCTTCCTGTGTACCAAGTTGATATGGTCATTCATTTTATTGCTTATGGAATTAAAACCAGGATATTTATTGCATACTAGCGGTCCGGCCCGGCTTAGCCCGTGGTACATATTTACGTTTTCTCTACATAAAAACCATCCTCGTACTTCAAGGAATATAATAAAAAAAGAATTATCGAAATCGGTTCAGCCGTTCTCGAGTTATGCGCTTACCAACACATTTTGGGGTTCATTTTTATATATAAGACTAGCGGTTTCGCCCGTGGTACATATTTACGTTTTCTCTACATAAGAACCATCCTCGTACTTCAAGGAATATAATAAAAAAAGAATTATCGAAATCGAATTACCAACACATTTTGCGATTCATTTTTATATATAAGAGAAGATAATTGCGAATAAGCGTTTATTTTGATTGAGTTTTTTTTATTTCACAATGGAAGTTGTGGAAGTTAAACTTTATTTTTAGAATTTTATGGCGCTTTTTATCATGATTAAAACCAGGGATGACTTTTAACATAATGTTCAGACCTTATTAGAGATCAAACAAAGTTACAAAACAATAATTATTAGGTATATTATGTTACATTCATAGATAAGTGAAACATAGGTACTTAGTTGTACTTACTATTTTATTAATTCCATCATATTAACGTAAAATATCTAAAACGAATCCCCTGTTTAATAAATAAAGCCTAAGGCAATTACCACAATCCGTTAGCACAGAGTGTAAATCAATGAGTTTTAAAAAACAAATACCAGTCTCTAACCATTTAACCCAACGTCAGGGAATTAATCCTGGTTCAGTAATCATCAGCACGTCAAGCGTGAGGGAATCGTTCTGAAACGAGCCGTATTCACACTACACGTTAGAGCCTAATTGAACGGAAACCCTTTGTAGAGGCCGTTGAAAAGCCAAATTTGATGCCTTCTTATTTTATACAACAAAATGCTGTCGTTCTTTATCTGTAGACCAACCAAGTTGAAAATAAATTTTTCATTCCTTATAAATAAAATATAGTACGTAGGTGTTATGTTTAAAAACATTTTAATCGATTTTTACCTTTTTTGGATAAAAAATTCTGAATAGTGATACTAGAATAAACATAAGGAAATACAGTAAATTGATAATTTAGATACACGGTTTACTTTCCAAACGGAGCATTAGGTACCTACATAATAAATTAAATTTAAAAATAAACGTTTTATTGCTTGACAAAGATAAATAATAAATACTTTTAGAGCTACGATAGAAATTTTCTAAGCTGTTAAAACATTCTACATTACTACAAGCTATCCTATAATTCCACACTTTTAAAGTTTGATTCAGTATTTAGACTCTACGCTCTTAGGGCTGCGCTTCACTCTTTCCTCGCTGGTGAACGATTCTACGCTCTTAGGGCTGCGCTTCACTCTTTCCTCGCTGGTGAACGATTCTACGCTCTTAGGGCTGCGCTTCACTCTTTCCTCGCTGGTGAATGATTCTACGCTCTTAGGGCTGCGCTTCACTCTTTCCTCGCTGGTGAATGATTCTACGCTCTTAGGGCTGCGCTTAACTCTTTCGTCGCTGGTTAATGATTCTACGCTCTTAGGGCTGCGCTTAACTCTTTCCTCGCTGGTGAATGATTCTACGCTCTTAGGGCTGCGCTTCACTCTTTCCTCGCTGGTGAATGATTCTACGCTCTTAGGGCTGCGCCTAACTCTTTCGTCGCTGGTTAATGATTCTACGCTCTTAGGGCTGCGCTTAACTCTTTCCTCGCTGGTGAATGATTCTACGCTCTTAGGGCTGCGCTTCACTCTTTCCTCGCTGGTGAACGATTCTACGCTCTTAGTTCTGCGCTTAACTCTTTCATCGCTGGTTAATGATTCTACGCTCTTAGGGCTGCGCTTCACTCTTTCCTCGCTGGTGAACGATTCTACGCTCTTAGGGCTGCGCTTAACTCTTTCGTCGCTGGTGAATGATTCCACGCTCTTAGGACTGCGCTTGACTCTTTCCTCGCTGGTGAATGATTCTACACTCTTAGGGCTTCGTATGAATCGTTCTACGTTATTGAACCATTTTATATTTTGCCTTATTTGCCATGGTTTTTCGTTTTCATCAGAAAGCCATGTAGGATTCACGACTCTCAGCGCATCGACACCGATTTCGTCTACGTTGGGGTCTGTTCGCCGTAAACGCTGACACAAACAATCAGCGATTACAGTCGACAAAAAGAAAAAGATTATTATTTTTTGCACCATCGTTGAGACAAAACTAATTCAACATATATCAGTACTTCGATATTTATAGGAAATAATGATCAATTAAATGTGATCATTATCGAGTGTCAAAAGGTGAGAAACGTAATTGAAGAAAGTTCCAACATAAATATAAAACTTAGGGCATTCAGTTAGTAATAATAATTATGGTCGGCTTATTATCGGTTATGTGCTAATAAGCACGTACCCTACCATACACAAACTTATCTTATCTAGAATGTGGTGACATTCAGGATATATAATATGACAGACAGACAGAAAAACGTTACAGTTAAAGTGATATTTTAGGGTCAGAATGATAACCTTAAATTATAAACAGATGTTAATAAATAATCGAGGTGAAATCCCCTATCCTCTTGTGTTAGAAAGTACCTATTATAGTAATATTGTTGCGTGATGGAATAAATTACATTATTAGGTACGCAAGCTTGTACAAATAAAAACTTCAACTTGTTGCAATTTTTTTGTTCACAAATGAATGAATGAAACAGTAAGTATGAAATTTACTTAAATACGGCCATACGGGTTCGTCAGCGCATACCTCTATATTATAAGAATTTTGGAATAGGTACTTCACCTTATGTTTTTATTGTCACATAATATTAAAATTTATTGGCACAATTATTATGACTCGGTTTCTGCAAAGATGTACTCGCCTATCTAAAAACTAGCCTGGTCAAATTATGAGGTTCAATAGGTCATTAGTTATTTGCTCTGTGTAAATAATTATAATATTATGTATTCAAAATAAAAAGTCATATTTTGAATAAACATTTTTCTATTTAAATTTAAGTGAAAATGAAACAATTGAGTTTTCAGTTTACCTAAGAATTTTAAGTATACATGTTTGTAAATAAATACATTTCTGGACTGTCTACAGAACTTGGCACACATTTAGATCTTTATTCTTTTTTCGGTAAAGTCGACGGTCGAACTTGTTTCCCACTTTTATAAGTACATAACTGCTAGTACATAATCATTTTTAAAAATCACTGTTGTTCCAGCATGTCGTATTGATTCTGATTCTGGTAGCTAGTTCCATAGATTGACGGCAATTTATAAGTAAAGTATATTCAAAGAATAGAAATTCAATAGACAGGTAAAGATAGAGGCGGGATTTTTCGTCTCGTTTGACCCGGGATAAAAAAAATATATATGTCGCTCAGAAATACGTAATGTAGAATAGTTGTTTCGGAGAGTTTTCAATACAAACAATCAAATATTTCTTCTTTGTTTATAATTAAACGTAGAATTTAGTCTTGCGTCTCCAAAAGCTCTTGGTAATCCAGTAAGTACTACACACTAAAAATTACAAATTCAAAATTTACGCTGTCAATTTAATTTTTAGTTAATTAGTACCTACACTCGTGATGATACTTATTAATTTAAGCAAAGTTTAAATAAATTTGAAATGTTTTATTGCTGATTGTTTGTTTGTTTTCCTTTCGGGATTTCGTCAATAAATCAATAAAGCGTACATCACACGTACATCAGGACAATTAAGTAATAAAATTCAGGTAAGTACATATTATAGATCATTTATTTCATATTTATTTATTTGTATAAGTTAACAGTTACATACGTATAACAATACAGTTCAATTTAAGCAGTTCTAATTTGAGGCAAACGAACTTTTGGGTTGAAAGGTGGCGTATGAGGGAATGGGTAACGGGGTAATTTCACACCCCTGGTATTACGTCGATTGTAGCCTGGATGAGTAGCCCCAGTATCCCCACTTCTCGAAGATGTGTGAGATCCTCCACCATAAAGTTTACCACTAGGAGAATCCAAGCTACGTGCAACTCTTGTGTTTGGGTCCAGTTTAATATCATTAATATAAGAAGGCAAGTTAGGATGGTCTCCAGTTGCTGGTGCTCGTGGTATGTCACCTTGATATAGCCATTTTGGTTCTTCCACTCCTGTTTCCCTCACAGTGCGAATAATAACAGGTCTTTTGGGTGGTGGTCTATACGTTGGCAAAATAAAGCGTTGGCTAGTTACTTCAGCCAGCAGAACTGCCAATACAAAAGCTGATAGTAATTTCAACATTTTGAATGAATGTCTTATTACTAACTGATACCCATTCCTGGCTACGCGCGTTTATATATTTCGCCGTATTGAGGAAAAATGTCTTGGTGCAATAAACCCGGTAATTACCCTAAGATGTATAAACACAAAGATGAGGAAATTACGATAACCCAATGTATGCAAAACACCCACATATAATATAATATTAATAAAATGGATAGGTAAAGTCCCGGAGCTTTTAAATGTAGAGAAAATATTATACTATGCTTATCTTAGAGCATTAAATATATGGTACCTACCTAATGAAAGAAAAAAATTCACATATTGTTGAATTTAATTTTTAGCTTCACAATTTAAAAAAATATGATAAACCAATTTTAAATAATTTACCAGGAGAAAGCTACATTGTTCCTTTGTGTAGGTAGTCAAATCCTAGAAATAAAAACTACCTATGTTATACGAGAAATGCATAAAATGTAACTAATGTAGGTACTTATAGGTAGACTAACTTATACAAATGAAAGAAGAATGGCAAGGCTTAAAATTTAAATTAGAAGATTTTATGAGAGTGACGATGTACCTAAGTAGTTTTTAGCATCAGTTAACTATCCAAATACTAATGCGCGCAAAACTAATAGACCGGGAGATACTGACACAAAATTTCGAGTCATTTTTAACAGGATGGCGGTTCTACAGGGGTCTTAGTACGCAATGACAAAAAGAAAAACGATGGTGTGAACGCTGGTACCGGCGGCTTAGTCGCGTGGGCGTTAGTCGAACTCGTCGGAAAAATAGCGAAAGTCAAACGATTTGTAACACAAAAATTTTAGAATTTACCGATAGCCCATAAAAAAGAAGTAGGCGGTAGTGTCATGCCATACTTTTCCGGTGTGACTTACAGCCCGCCATACCGACGCGAATGTGTTGATTTAAATAAAACAATTATTCAACCATTTGTATCAGGCTAACTTTTGCACAGGTAACCATCGTCGTGCAGCCATTTACGAAAATCGCCATGCCATACTTTTCGGACGATTCCAAATGGTCGCCATACCGCCGAAAATCTGCAAAAAATTTTTATTTCGCCAAACTTTTTGTACCAGTATTGCATTTGGATTTTTGGAGAGTATTTGATAAAATGTGACCATTATTATATTTGCCATACTTCTAGTAGGGGGAAAAAGTGCTGTCATACTTGAAAAATTAATTTAGTATTAATTTATATAAGTGAAGATTTTCAACACCTAGATCTTTGAAATTTTGTATTTATATTCGTTGATCCTCAAACTTACAGGAAAAATAAGTGCCATACTGTTACAAATCGTTTGACTTTCGCTATTTTCCGACGAGTTCGACTAACGCCCACGCGACTAAGCCGCCGGTACCAGCGTTCACACCATCGTTTTTCTTTTTGTCATTGCGTACTAAGACCCCTGTAGAACCGCCATCCTGTTACAAATGACTCGAAATTTTGTGTCAGTATCTCCCGGTCTATAATGTAACTTTGATAGTATTATAAAAATATCATGAGCCTCTTATTATTTTTATGACCTAAAAAATAAAAAAAACTCGCTTCCGTTATCTATAATATGTTTGTATGTATGCTTAGATTATCTTTAAAACTTCTCAACGGATGTTGCTATGTTGTTTTTGAATGGATAGAGTAGTTTTCGAGGAAGGTTTATGGGTACCATTTGTTATGCCTCCTCCACACTACTCGCGAAGTTCCTCGGCGAAGTACTCGGCCGAAGTTGACTGAAGTCCGCGGTGCTACACTACACACTCGTTCAACTTCGCGAGGAGCGCATACGTTCATATTTAGAACGAACTTCAGGTAACTTCGTGCCCTTTGACTCGGGCGCAAAAACCGACAACAAACGGAAGTCGGCCGAGGCGAGGTAAAGTTGCACGAAATAAGCCGAAGTGCCTCTCTACATTATTCTATTCGTCTAACCTCGTTCAACTTCGCGAGTAATGTGGAGGAGGCATTAAATTCTAGACAAAGCAGGTGAATTTTAATGATCATCACTATAGTCTGTATTTGAAACAATTTGGTTTTTGTCGCATAGATTGTGGCATAGACAATTCTAAAAAAGGTTTAAAACGGGAATTGGGAACCCTATTTTGCCTACCTATTCCACAAATAGTAGAATTGAATCATAAATGTCAAAGTCAGAAATAAAATTTTATTTGTCAAAGGTTGTTAATGTTATCGGTACCTAGATTTCTTATATTATTCTATTTGAATACCACACTGAAATTATTGAACCAAATAAAAAATAATAAGCAACTCAGTATAATAACGAGTGATGAATTAGGACATACAGTGGATTTGGAACTGGCCATCATGGGTGACGGACAAAATATGGGTAATCTTCAATCAATAATATTTAATATGTATACAAAAACTTTTAGTCTAATACCTAGTCTAAAAGTTTCATTTTATTTTTCTTAGTATCATGCAGATGAACACTATTTTATGTTACATTTAACGAGCTTATTAAATTTCAGATGACTTGGAAATGCTCAAATCCCTTTACGATTTCGAGGCGACTTTAGCGAAAACGTTAAGTTTCTGTGAGGGTGAATATTTCTATCTTCAGCAAACTAATACTAAACAGAGGAATTGGTGGCATGTAATTAATAGGAAAGGTCAAGTTGGTTTTGTACCATCTAACTATGTGGCTGCAGTCAAGGTAAAAATTTAACATCTCAATTAACACAATTAACACAATATTCGAAGACTTATATTACATTGACGCGCTTTTAACAGGTTGATCCAGAGTTCTTCTTGGGATTTCTGAGTGATTGTATAAAGAATGTGAATGACACAACAATGGCACAAAAGCAGGAATTATTAGCTAGATTGAGTGAGAAAAAGAAACAAATACAAGTATTGGTGAAGCCTCATAAAAAGCAACAAGCCCCAAAGCCTCCACCGCGTTTAGATGACAGCACACCTCCCAATGGAGTGTCTCCATCATTTGATCTTCGCCCAGTTGTTTCCCAGCAACACCTTTCAGAGGAAAGAGATTCACCAACAAGATCTCTAAACAGCAGTGCAAAAGGTAAATATTATAGTATTCTTAATTACTATATCCAGCTACCAACAAAATATTAAAACATATTTAAATAGTTATTGTAGTAAGTACCTATGTATATCAACTCTTGAAAAATAATTTAAGCTATTATAGTTTCATCAAATATTAATAAACAACTTTTATTTTTGTCATATATCTATTGTCAACATCTTTTCCAACAGATGACGATGAAAAAAGAAAAGATTCAATGATCAAATCAACTTCCAACCAAGTATCATCTGATACTGACAACCAAGATGACAGTCAGGATAGTAGCGAGAGCATAAAGCCCAATGCAATTTATGAGATTGTGCAGGCCGTTCGACGGGAGACGCAGCTTAGCCATGAAATGTCCAGAGTGGCTGTGGAGACTGTTCTCATTTCTCTGCGGGTTGGTATAGCCATATTCAAAACACTTTAAAACATTTACTTTGAATATGCTTTATGCTTTGAGCATGCTCTTTTCAGCCTTCTTAAAGATTAACTAGTGTTAATTGTTTCACATGACTCAATCAACAACACACTTAACAACTTATTATAAAACAACAAGTACTCCACATAAATCTAATAAATCTATATTAAATTTCAAGGAATTTCTTCCCGGTGGTGCGGCAAGATCAATTATTGATGCGCTACTCCGAGAAGCGAATAGCAACATCACATGCCCAAAGAATGCTATAGACGCCGCTCCCGACGCATTGCGAATGATGACGGCACTAAACTCCTTGTCGAAAGCCGCGAATGACGCGCAGCAGAGAGGATGGGCGTTGCATGACGATGCACATGATATTCAGACACAGCTGCTAGAATTGATATCTGTGATGGTAAGGATGTTAATACGATTTTGAGTTAGATATTATATTGTTACTAGGTAAAATCTTGGTGCACAATATAAATAGTGAACACATTATTTTTTAGTTTGCAATTTTACAGTTAATAAGAAATGTGAAATTTTTTGTAACAGCTTGCTAATTTTCTTTTAAATAAAGATGTTACTCTTGCATTTCTTTTCAAGAATTTCTGTGAAGCCAATAGTGATTTTTTATAATTTTTTTTTTTGCTTGATTTATGTTGGATTTCTATATTTAATCATTATAAATGCATTTATTTTAATCATCAGTAATGGCTTAGGTCTTAGGTGTCATAATTTTCTTAGTAAACATTATTAGATCAGTAATATGACACATATATTACTCTGGATATGAATATTGATAAGATATTTTATTACAATTATTACTTATGCATGAGGAAATTGTAGTTATCAGAATAGAATAATTATAAATAATATTGTTTGTTTACACGCGACGGGATTTTACCGCGCCCCAACGGGATTTAAAATAATACTATTAAAATATATTGTTTCTATTATATTCATTATTTAACAAAGCTATATTGTTTGTTATGTTTTATGACCACACAATAATCATAAAACCAAACAATGCAACTTTTAACAATCAGATTTAATATTTTTAAAATACCATAGCTTTATTGCTCTAAAGTCTAAAGTAATTAAAGTACTAACAGTTTGATTTTCAAAGTATCTCAATTTGTTATGTTTATAATTTAGACCAATCTACATTTGAAATACCTTTATTCCTGTTCAGAAATGTGCCAAATTTGATGAATAATTTAATGTTTATTTCACAGTCCAACGCAGACGTGAACATATCGCAGCATGTGTTGAGCAGCCATCGGTATGCCTATGTGTCAACCCTTGTGCAGTATTACCAGATGGAAACTCGCTGGCCTCTTAGGCAACTATTGCTACAGGTATTTATTTCATCTTATGTTATTAACAATGAATTGATTTTTTGTTTGTTTGTAATAGATATTTAAAAAAAAAAATATCCTCCAACAATAGAAAGCTACATAATTTCTGTGACAGATATGTCATACCGAGAGGGTATTCCAAATTATTATAAGAAATTTTTAACCGTCTTAAAAAAAAGGAGGAGGTTATCAATTCGGCCGGTATTTTTTTTTTTTTTTTATGTATGTACACCGATTACACCGAGGTTTCTGAACCGATTTACGTGATTCTTTTTTTGTTCGATGCGGGATGGTGTCGAATTGGTCCCATAAAAATTTATTTCGGATAGGCCCAGTAGTTTTTATTTTATGAGCATTACAAGTATTTGTAAATGTTGCAAGTGCAAGTTTGAATTTGGTTGTTTTTAACGCAGTTATCACTTGTGTTATTACTTTTTGTGATTAATAGTCAGTAGTTTAAAATATTATGCTAATCATTAACCCCACATCACAGGCGTTCGGCGTAATGTGTGGTCTGGAACGCACCGCATTAGCGACACTCGCTCTATCAGCTTTACCCGCGGAAATAGCGCGTGACATGCGCGACAACCCACGGGCCGTCAGCCGCCTGTCACACTCCGCGTTATTGTTGTCTATGGTGCTGTCCATGGGCGATCGCTTGCCGATCACGCACTTTGGTAAGATTAAAAAAAAAGCTGGTTTACCCGCGGAAATCGCCCGCGGGCCGTGGGACGTTGATGTTATCAGTTTACATTTTGAAAAAAAAATCAAACAAATTACGAGGTATCTTTGCCAACCAAAGCTCAACTAAATTTGATTTTGAAACACAATATGTTGATAGAAAAAGCCTATTTTCATAATAAATCTGTTGCTAGATAAATACTTAATCTTCAGATTAAAAATAATGCGAATATTTTTTTTCTCGATTTCAGAACAACTCGGCGTCGAATTCGCCCAATTCCTTCTAGAACTGATCGAAAGTCCACCAGAGACAGATGTAGATGAGCAGATACCAGACTTGTTCCTCACTCTGCTCCTCGCATACAACTTGCAGTTCGATAATCCCTTCGAGAACATTCTACTGAATGCGCTCGAGACAATGGACAACGCTAAAACCTTCTGTGAGAAGATTCTGCTGTTGCTCAACCGTGAGGGTGAGTGAAACAATAATATGTGGGTAGTTACGAAAATTAAACAAATTGAAGTTACTTATAAATTCTGATATACCTTTTAAAAATCTCGAAATAAATAAATTAAATGAGGTAGTTATCTTTAATCGAATGTATTTATCGTGTGAATTTTTTCGCACGAAAATTGTGTCCTTCCATAATATGTGTTCTTTCAATATCGCGAAAAACAAAAAAAGTGTTTTGTTTCGTAAATATTTGCAACCGGTATTTGCACTATCCAATATTAAGTATGAAAAAATACATTAAAATCAAAACTTTATTCCTAAATAATAATAAAATGATAAATCTTCTTACAGAGGATCCCGTCCGCATATTCGACCACGAGCCTGCGCCCACGCACTCAGTGCTCAAACTAGTGATAGATCTCTTCAGTCGCAAGAAAACAGCCGACCATTTCTACACTAATGACGTCAAAGTCGCCATTGATATTATCGTGCGACAGTTGGCCGACTTGTCGCCAGGGGATCCGGTAATTAAGTTTAATTTATTTAGCCAAATCTGTTATAACATTTTTTTTTAACTATCAAATAATAATTTTATTAATTACAAAATATGTTTAAATAATACATTAAAATAACCCGCTTAAAAATTTCAGCGACGTCAACAATACCTAAAAGTGCTCCAAGGCATAATCCGCAACACAGAGTATGGAACACACTTGCACCGTCGCGACGATCTCTTGCGATGTTTTGCGAGAATCTTCTGCGAAGAAGGAGATAGTAGCCGGGAAGATCAAGCTTTAGTAAGGGCTATTTCCAACGAATTCCCACAGTTCTTCAAGGCCTAGAAGTTTCTAGAATAGTCTAGAACGGTAGGTAAGATTTTGGTGTTCAATAGATTGAGTCTTGGTGTGTGTTAGGGCCACAAGTTACTAATTGGTAGTTTATTTAATGAGTATGGATGGAATGTAAAAGCTAAACTATTCTTTGATGGAGATTCTAAGGTTAAAAAGTATTGTGGTGTTGGAAATTGTGTCCAGAATTACAGTTGGTATGAAGTATGGAAAGAAATTGCGCACATTAAAATTGTGACCTAAAAAAGGGCAAACAAACTGCGCACATTAATGATTGTGTATAGAAAGGTATGTTACAGAAGTCTTAAATTTGGTGTAATTAAACTGATTATTTCTCTGGTAGAAATTCTAGGGTTAGAGTTTTATGGTGGTAATGTCCAATTTATTATGAGAGTGGTTTAAAAAGGGGAAGAAATTGCGCACATTAAAATGTTCGTGTGAAAAAGAAGGGTATGTTATTTTGTGGATTATGAAAGATTGATATCGATTGTTAGATAAATCTTATAGGATATGAACTTCATGTGTGGATTACAAGAATTTGGGTAATGTTGATGATATGAGAACATATTCTCAATATCAAATGTTAGTAATGGTAGTCCATATCATTTGAACAAAGATAAGATGGCTGGATTCAAAATATAAGATCATTGAAAAATCGTTAAAATTTTCCAATATTTAATTATTGTTAGTAAGTCAAATTTTACGCATATTATAACAGCGGTTTCACTTGACTTTAATGATTATAAAGGCCTTATTGGCTCACCTATGATCTGCTATAAAATATATTGAATATGTTTGATTGGATATGGGTATTGATAGATGTATTTAAGTCTAAAATATTCTATTACAATGAATAGTTAAAACAATTTATCTAATAATAGTTATGCATGCAATTATATAGTGTTTACTTACTAAATGATCTCATGTGTCTAAAGTTTTTCGACTTAAATATTTATTCCGTATGAAAATTGACGTCAATAAGAAAATAAGATGTGTGTTTACATTGTTTATATTGATGCGTACTAATTAAGTCACTCGGATAATATCCAAAGACGTATTTATTTGAAAGTTTTAAATCTTGATATAAATTTATTTAAAGGGTTAGAACCAAAGGAATTATCTGAAGTTGTATCACGACAACTTGTATCACGAACTTTGTATAACTGAAGGGAAAATTAACGTTCCAACTAGACTTATACTCTGTCCACTATAAGAATTGCTTTTTGACAGCTCGACGGTTTATAGCTTTAGTGATGTTCAAAAGATTCTCGATTATGATATCATTCCGATTATGAATTTTTAACATAATCATTAATCGAATAAATAAATTAAATTAATTAAATTATTACGTAAATGTAATAATAAGTACATATTATAAAGATACATTTTATGTTGCATTTTTGTTTTGTTTATATGTTATTTTATATATCATTTATTAATATAAATACATATATTTTAATTGCTAAAATCTCCAAACGGTTTGACATTATATTACCTATATGTATACTGGTAACATCAACCGACCATCCACCGGCCACAATTTTGACGTCATCCGTCACTCGCAGCAAAACGCCCGTGCCAGTCACACGCATTTATGTTCGCTGAGTGTTCTCTCGCATTTGTTAGTCGCCTTGAGTTGAGTAGTTTTATTCCTCGGTGCATCTTTTGTGAGTGTTTAGATCCATTGATCTTGAAAATGCCGAAAGGACAAGTTTTGAAAGGACAATCCAGACAGTTAGTGCTAAAACTTTGTGATTTCTTTGAGAAAGAAAATCAAAATGGCGGTCCTCTCATACCTTTCTCGCAAGTGCGAAACCGTGTTTCGGTTGCATTGGGTATCAGTCTACCAACTGTGACTAAAATTACGAATGATGCCTACGGTAGGAGCGGCTTGGAAAGAAACAAACCTTCTACACCAAAAAGAAAGCGTCGGCCTCGTAAGGTGACAGGTGTTGATGATTTTGACGCTGATGCCATTCGTCGTCATGTATATGACTACTATTTAAAAAAAGAAATTCCAACTTTAAGAAAACTTATTGTTTCCTTGCAAAGAAGTGGTTTATTTCATGGTCAAAAATCTTCATTGGCCAAAGTTTTAAAAACAATTGGCTTTTCATTTAAAAAATCTGATAAAAGAAAAGTGTTAATGGAACGAACTGATGTTGCTTTGTCACGATGTGACTTTTTAAGAAAGGCAAAAAGAATACAAGATTGGACAAATATTGTTTTTACAGATGAAACATGGCTCAACGCTAACCACACAATATCCCGTTCCTGGACTGACGGTACTGCTGCATCAACCTCCGCAGTACCAATGGGAAAAGGTGAACGCCTCATCATATGTCACGCTGGTACGGCAAAAGGTTTTGTACGAAATGCACTGCTGGCATTCAAATCTAAGAAATCAGGCGATTACCACGAAGAAATGAATGCAGAGGTCTATGAAGAGTGGTTCAAAAACATGCTCCTATCATTGGAAGAACCATCTACAATTTTAATTGATAACGCACCTTACCACTCTCGCCAAATTGATAAAATGCCAACACAAGCTAATAAAAAACATGAAATTATTAATTGGCTTCGCGATAATGGAGAAAATGTGGACGATTCTATGTTAAAAATAGAATTATTACAAATATTAAAAACAAAAAAAAAACCTAAACGCTATGTAATAGATGAAATGGCAGCAGAATATGGCCATATCGTCCTTAGAATTCCTCCTTATCACTGCCAATACAACGCTATAGAGCTCATCTGGGCTCAAGTAAAAGGGCATGCTGCGAGAAGCAATACGAGCCCGCCATTCACAGCGAATAAAATGTTGGCATTACTAAAAGACGCTTGCACCCACGTGACGGCCGAGAACTGGGCAAGAGTGGTGGAGAGAACTAAACGTATCATATTATCTGATTGGGACCGTGATATTGCATTCGACAATATATGCACACAAGACCTTATCCTACATATTACTGAAGACTCCTCATCGGACGAATCCAGTGAAGATTGTAATTCTGACGACTTAGGCTAATAAAATAGATTAAACTACTCTCGTTGTTTTATTTGTTTTTCAAACTAAAAAAAAAGTAAAACTTTATATTATATTAATATTTTATTTGGTTTCTATCTTACAATTTGGTTGTTTTTATGTTTAAATAACATTAACTTAGTAGAAGAATTTTTTATCGGATATATTCACATTTCGATTATTTATAATCTGTGGCACAATAATATTGAATCGTTCTGTGAAGCACATCTCTAAGTGGGCGGTACCTGTCCATAAAGAACAGTATTTTATTGTATGACATTTTTACATAATAAATACAAAATTTCATAGTTGTGAGCTGTCAAAAAGCAAATAATATAATGGACAGAGTATATGTAAAATTAATTATTTTACTTGGCATTTACAGTAACATATTAAATTAAAGAATTATGGGAAATATATTTTATATCCCATAATTCCAATTAAAACTAATTTATTACAATCATTATCATTAACTGCAGTCAAGTTTTAAAAAACAAATAGTAAAACAGCTCAATTTCATCGGCCTAATTGCTTATAATAAAATCATAAGACTCAAATAGAATTGATGTTTAAAAATTTACCATAATTTTGTTCAAAGAAATAAATAAAGAATAGATTTGAATATTTTTCATAAAAAATAAATTCTTAAAAATATCAGCTAAATATGTAAGTAAAAAAATGTGTATTCGATATTTACTAAATATATAGATTATGATTAATTTTCATATTATTATGGATAGACTTTTTCCAATACAACGTATTTGCACGTGTGATAAAAAAGCAGCTAACTTGACTATTTTAATATTGATTGCAAATTGCACAAAATGATTGCATTTATTTAGGTATTAGGTACACTTGCATATATATTATGTGTTTTGTTGCACTTGTTTTAAATAGTTTATAGTAACAAATATTATTTCTTCAGAAAAATAAGATTTTTCAATTCCATAACGAGACCGTTTTTGGATTTATTTGTTGTCGCTTCTTATGTACCGACAGTTAATAAAATAAGACGACGAAGAAATACTAATATAACGTAATAAATTCGTTGTACGAAATATTTGTTTTAAATTCACTCAGTGATTTTAAATATAGGTAAGATTTTATCTATTATAATATTAAACTTTGTTACTTAATTTATTCAATGCATGTAGCGTAAGAGGCTTTGACGCCTTGCGTCGTGCCATCATTGCACCAAAGATTGTTAAAATTTAAACTACACATAATATAGTCATGGTGATCATTTTTTTTATTTACATAGCTTATGTAATATTTGTTATTATGAAAAAGGCCAAAATTAAACATACATTTTAACGGTAACTCTAAACATTGACTAAAAAATGGCCTTAATTATTTAGTATTATATTATATTCATTTGATATGAATGGTGTGAGAAATCTCAGCATCTTATACGTTATTATTTAGTGATAAAAGTATTTCTACTTAATTTTAATATTAATTTGATTATTTATTGATAAATACTCAAAATGTTACTCAAGTTTAAATCATTGTAAAGTATTATGGCTTGTCTTGGCGGGGGCACTACCGTGCCCCCAGATTCAGTTAAGAGCATATTGAAAATATTTTGTTTATTAAAATTCAACATTCAAAATAAAAATAAATAAAAAATGTATTATCATGTTTATCGGTTGAATTTTTAAATAAACAAAATATTATCGTGGTTAACAGCATTGTTTGGTCAAGGACTAGATGGCTTTATTTAAAATCAAATGTAAAGTATTTTATTCAAATTAATAGCATTTATTGCACAATCAATTAATTATCTTGTTTGTTAATTAAAAAATATGAACTAAATATGTGATGAAAAACTGTAACAATTATATGTATGCGTATATATAATAACGTCTTCGTTATATTTTTAATGATCATAAAAATATGCATAGTTTTCTTATTAAAAAGTTATAACGTAGATAATAAAATGGTGAAATTTACTCAATTATATTAAATGTAACATTTGCTTACTTTCCACCGACCAATCATCAGGGTTAAAAAAAGTATTTTCGATTGAGATTATAAAACATAGACATCATATTTACATCTACAAATAAACTATAAGATAATTGAAATAACCTATTTATTAAACATTGTTGTAGCAAATATTTTCTCCTAAAACAAATATCAGAATCTAGTCCCAGTAGAAACGTTATTAATATTAAAATGGAAAAAATCTTAAATAAGTAATATAAAGACTTAGATACGTGTAAAATAAGGTGCATTTTTCCTCAATAAATATTTTATTGTAGCTTTATCGATTACGTTTATTAAAGTTTAATAATTCGAAATCTCTTGATGATATTGAAAAAATATTTACAATAAAAGCTTATTTGACGAGAGTTGCAAAAAATATATAAATCTAATTCATTTTCAAATTAGCGACAGATTTATTACAAAATTCTTCGTCATATTATCAACTCTCAACGAACGTAACACATATTTTAATACTGTTTAATATTAACGACTATCGTCGTGCCAAATTTTATTATCTCTAATTCTTGCTAGTGTAAATATTAGATGTGTATCTGTGGATATTGTCATATTGATGCATTTAATTATCTGTGGTAATTTGTACTGTGATGCGTGTAGTTACAATGATCGTATTTTTTCTCTATATTTAGAAACAGTTTTCAAATAAGTGTATGGATATATAGATTCTCACATTGGCTATTTATAATGTCGATTAGATATGATTGAGGGATTGAAAGAAGCATTGGAAGTAAATGAGACGGTGTGACCATGACGTTTACTTTCAATGATTGTTATCATAAAATTTTGTCACATCTATACGAATATTAGAAAGCTGAAGAGTTTGTTTGTTTGAACGCGCTAATCTCGTCAGCTATTAGCGCACAATCATCACGCAAAGACCACTAGAAGCGGAGCAATGTGGGTAAAACCGCGAAGCACAGCTAGTTACTAATAATACAATATTTTTAATCTTATTGTATGTATGGATACCTCTATACATACTATAGACTTGATATAAAAGATGAGTAAGTAGTACTTTTGAAAAAAGTTTATTGTCAATTTTATTTAAAAAACTATTTTAGTTTTTCACATGGCCGCTTCGCTCGGCATCGCTTTAACTATGACAAAACTACTCAAGTTATTTAAAAAGTGTTATAAGAAAACTTATGGTCGAGGCTCGGACTTATTTCGTGTAGAAAGAGAGAGATATATTATGTAATAATAAGCATTATTATCATGGTCTGTATGATAACAATTATATAAATGCCAATGTGAAATGCCTAATTTGCAGTGAGCTTGAATAATTGTTCCATATCGCTTTATGTTTACTGTGTCGATTCAAATAAATAATATTACCTATGAAATGACTTGTCTCATTATTTCCTTTAATTGAGTTTAGCGATTTTTTATCGTAATTTACCTTCGTGTATTCTCGTACATTTTAATGATATTATGAAATGTTTTTGGTTAAGTAAAAACTAAAAAGTAGATATATTTTGGGTAAATCAGGAATTCAAATGAAACAACAACAATTCATACAATATGTATTTTAATGTACCATTAAGAATGCATATAAATATTTAAAAATTGTAAAACAGTGATAAAATTCATAATAACCAATACAACTGTAATCAACATAACAAATGTTACGAAATTATATCCAAGTTGTGGAAATTTCAAACAACGTTTAAGAATTTATTATTTATCTGTTGGTTTTACATAAGAGTCTATTATAATTAGCTAATATTTATTGAAACTATTTATATTGTATATTTATATCAACGTAACAAGCAGGTACTTTCATGTTTGGTTTTATTGCAAAGACAACTAGATAAATTGGAATAACAACCAAAATAGGTATGTCTAAATGTCTCAAAAGTTGGCCCCGATGTTGCAAAGGGATCCAAATATTCGTTTGTAAATATTTTAAAAATTGTAAACATTCTGCATCTCAGCAAAACTTATAACATTCAATAATACACGTTCTACTTAAGATTACAGTCTTCGTGTGGATTGTATATTTGAGTGTCCAACTCACAAATGGAATGCAATATAGAAAAATTTAAATACAAACAATGTTCCAAATAATAGAAAAATCTCTCAATCGTCTACACAAACGAATAATGATTACTCCGCGTATAAATACATTGAGCATTATCCTATAGTTATATTTAAACATCTACACATATTATAATTAATGATTAAATATGTATTACCAGACGATACATAGAATTTGGCAACCTGAACACTTTACTTATACGTTTACTTTTAGAGAATATTGTAGAACTACATCCAAATATCGTATAAAACTTTAAATTTATAGCAGTTTTATGAAATCATGCAATACGTTAAAAACTTTAAAAATTGTCAGAAATATTCGCATAGATTTTATATGGTTAGTCGCAATATGTATACGGTACTAGTTATATTGTAATGTCGCACTACTCATTATCGATCAATAAATATTTACGCTAAAAATCCGTCACAAACTACATCTATCAAACACTCGCACATTACATCCATTAGGGTAAAATTATATACAAATTATATTACTTCTATGCGTCTTATTCGTTACACCTATAAAATATAACGGTACTGAGCTCTGTACCTAAATAATATATGGCCACTAAATTGCTTGTTTAATGTTAAATTGCTCGGGAAAGAAATAATTGTAGTTTCCTATATATTTTGTTCACTCCAGAGATCTGTTTGCGTTTTGGTGGACTCCGCCCCTTAATCCTATTCGGCCAGCAAATACCTACACCTACTTAAACAATTTTATACTTATATTATTGTTATCGAAGTTTTAATTGGGACCTAAATGAATACGGAACTTAATATAGGTAGCGCTCCACAAGATATATTACCTCGTCGATAGTTTTGCCAACGATAACGAGCCTTTAAAACATGCTTTATACAATAATTAAAAAGTCCATAATAAAATAATATCGGAATTAATACACAATGATAAAGGTATATAATCTTTTAAATAGAACAACGCACAACCGCAAGATAATTTCATTGAGATAAAATTTGTTTAACCTAAAGTCAACAAATTGAGCTTAATAATTTAAAATTATATTTTCCTAATAATTGAATATTCACCATCGATTATGTATTTCGTATCTTCATTAATCAGAAGCGACCAAACAAATATTTACATAATTCCTCTATAACAATATTGAATAGTCATAACTCATTCATAATTCACGAACGCTAACAATTTATTGACCATGAACAAGCATCAATCCAGAAAACGGAACACAAGTGGTAAATACTAAATAGTAAATACTGAAAGATAAACTTATTGGAATACAGTTAAATTATAATACAGTTATACGAGAAGTCGGTTCGGATAGTCGTAGTATTTAGCTGGGATGTTGCGCGACTTTGCGCAGGCGGTAGCCGCCGGTGCCGCGCACGGTGTACAGCACAAGTATGGCGACTGCGACCACGGAAATGCCGATTGCGTTGATAACAATGCCCTCTGGCGGCAGCGTGGAGTACGTCTCGCTCCTGCACACCGCATGCCCCATGGTTAGTGAGCGGGATTGGAAGTGACTAACGTTTAACGTAACGTTTGAGAAATGTCCCTTTTGATTCGTTTTGACAGCTACCCCCAAAATTCAAAGAGCTAGCGCGCAAGAGCAACTTTTGTCCCCTCAACTATTTTGTCTCTCCCATCAACTATAGGAAGTTGCGTCGCTACATGCGCGCACTTTCTTACTAGCCCATAGAGTTGATGGGAGAGACAAAATAGTTGAGGGGACAAAAGTTGCTCTTGCGCGCTAGCTCTAATTTTCTGTCCATCCATAAAGTTTAGTTACTTACTGGATCGATAGAATATTATGAAATTGTATTATAATAGGAGGGATGAGAACTAATGCGCAAATATACAAAATAAAAACTGCCAGAACGCTTGACTTCAAAAGGGATATTTAATATGTGGCTTATTAGGACTTAAAAAAAAGTTAAACGTTATCAAAAATTTCATTAAATCAATTTCTAAAATAATATTTATTTAATAGGTAGTCAGATGCAATCCCACTTAATGTTAATTGCGTGAAAAATAACCAAAGCCTTACAAGATACTGAAAAATTAAATAATTAGTTTAACTTATCAGAATTAGGTACACAGCTCCAAAAATTTTAAAATGCATTTGCAATATTTGGGATATTATGTACTTTAAAAACCCACTAGTAGCTAGAATATTCCTTAAATATTATAGATATAAGAAAATGATGAAAGCAACATAAAAAATGATTCAGGCACATGCAAACAAAAGCGAATAATTAGCACATGACATGTAACAAAAAGCAATATACATGGAGCAAACAAAGTAAAAACACTGTTTGAATTATATATTTTTATTACCATAAATAAACAATGAGAATTAAAATATAAATGAATACTATCGTAAATTCAATTCTAACTTAACACTGATCTGATACAGACCAATTTCTAAGTTACAAATAACATTTAATCTAACATAAGCCTCCTTATTTGTACGTATTTAGGTACTACATACACATTTTACATGATAGACTAAATGAAAGAGAATCTAATATGCATTTTGTGTTTACAGAATGAAATTTGAGAAAGTGTACCACATTGAAGTTGAAGACTTTACAGCGAAATTTTAAAGCAATTAATTCATCATTCTATTTACACTGAAATCATAAATATAGAGCGTGCCAGTATACACGTGATTACTCTACGTAAATAAAATAACGAACAACATTTCAGTCGCTGTAAACTCTTCAAAAAAACTCGCGAAACAAGAAAATCACTTGAATGGTTATATGCTAGAGTATATATGACAAATGAATCAAAGATCGACGGAGACTCTCCGATCGCGGGACTGTGGTCGGAACTTGTCCCTCGAGAGGATGTACATAAGTACAGCGGTAATGGCGACGATCGTGACGCCAATGACGTTGATAACCACCGCTTCATCCGGCAATCCACTGTACCGCTCCGCGCTGTGAATGAACGAACATACAAGCACACGCCACGACAATGCGCCCAAACATATAGGTCTATTCACGCCACAATTTATATGAAATATTTAATAGAAATAACATAATATGACAAGCAAGCGTATAGAAATAGAGCTATATTTTTGAGGCTAACGACACAAGACAACTAAACAAGAATGATAATCATGCTGCAGGTGTAACCCCATTAAACTACGATCATGCTCTGTAAGTTGACATTCGTTCTAAAATCATTAATTACCTGAACTCTCCCAGGATTGTAGAGTTACTGAAGAAAATCATACAAAGTGTGAATTGATTGCAATTTGTTTTGGTGATTAAAATGGTGATGGTATGTTTCATGATACTTAATATATCATCCAATAAATATAATATTTTTTCCTTCATGCATATGTTCACATCAGTGCTACCCCTTAACCAAAACATGTCTTTATTTTAAGCAAATTCAATTTAAAGAACCCATTATTTGTTAAAACAGTTAACAAACGTGATTTTTCACACTTAATGTTAGCCCTGTAGTAAATGACGTATATGTGATGTAGTGTAACAGTGAATGGTCTGAATGTAACGTTTACGTACCCAAGAGTGAAAAGAGCCTTCTCAGTAAGACCGGTGAGACACGCGCAAACGCCGAGCACGAAGGTGAGCACGCCGAACGCAGCGTGCACGGGCACCAGCGACGCGCGGAACGACGCCGTGCCCTTGCTACATATCAGCAGCAGGAGGAAACTGAAGAATCCTACTGCGTACTGGAATTGGTATAGATAAAAAATTAGATTCTGACGGACGTGTCGTAAGGCTGGTTGCAGAGCTTGACCGACCATCAGTGCGTACGTCAGTTGCGCTTGTCATATGTATGGAAATTCATCAAACCGTTCATAGCTAGACCGACCATACGCACGCGTATTGTCATGCGTATTAGTGGCATAGTCTTACACGATTGTTATCGTCAGGACTGACGGTACGCACTGATGGTCGGTCAAGCTCTGCAACCAGCCCAAGTCTTTTGGTTGAGTAAAGAAAGGCAGGAGGAAGAATCCTGCTGCGTACTGGAATTGATAGGAATAGACTGATTTGGTACTCTAATTTCAATATTTTTTTTCTGCCAGTTAGCTTTGTAATTTGATTTTGCTACTTAAATCTTGAATAGGCTGTAGTCTTATGCATCTTAAACATCAGTTATAGTTAGGAGAGATGAAATAGAAAATAATGAATAGGCTATAATAGTTATTTTCTCTTGGCTATTATTTTCTAAATATCTCTTTACTTTATCATAGCCGTTCCGTTTGTAATGTAACAGGAGCGATTATTATCTATTAACAATTCCTTTTTGAAGAAAACAAGCAAATGATCAAAAACAAAAATAAAAGAACACAAGATGAAGAAATACAACTTTACCTGTAATCCAAACAATCCCATAGCAACAAATCCGATCCAGCTATGCAGCGAGTAGAAATTGTTGATGCCTTTCTTATTGTGGAAGTCGAGGACTGCCAGAAAGCTAATCACAATGCAAGGGAACGCTAGAGCGTGGAATATCGCGTGAAGCAGCTTCACATAGATCCTCCTGAAGCACCGGCAGATGCGGAACAGCAATACCGCTAGAAAATAAAGATTTCACAATATAGATAGACCGATGGATCGAGAGTTTTGGTTCATGAGTATAAACTAGTAAACTTTTATTTCTATTCTGGCGTAGGTAATACCTAAAGAGCTTACAACTTATGAAATTTAATCTAACCAGTAGCTTTTGAATAAGTATCTAATTTAACATGATATGCCGAGTGTTTGCTTATACAGATCAGACAAATTAGGTACTTTAATTTAGGCTTAAGCTTTTTAGCTAAAAAGTTTACGTGTAAAGCATCTATCGCATATATCAATACAATTTAAAAATTACAATTTAAAACACATTACAATTTAAAAACTTCTACTTAGTACTATGTATATCAAAGATTCAACTGTTAAATTAGTATCGTTTAAAAGCTTAAACTTAAACCACAGAATAAACTAAGAACTTACAGAATCCGCAGAAAGTGATGAAGCCAGCGATCGACAGCGTCGGGTGCAGGTTGAATTGTTTCTCCGGTATGTCGTCGGCCCAGCCATAGCCCTCGCGGTAGTAGACCATCCAGAAGACGGTCAGCGCGGACACCCCGATCAGCAGAATGGTCGCTAGTGTGATCACCAGGGCGTACTCGCACCACTCGCATGCTCCCCTCTCTTCGTCGTCGGAGTCGTACGAACGGCTACGTTGTCTGGAAATTTGAGATTTGTGTATAGAATACTATTAATTTATAGTAATTACTAGGTAATATTCAGTTGGTTCTTATGGAAAGTAGGTAATATTCTACTATTGTGAAATGAAAGAATCCTTAAGAATTTTGAAATCATAAATTTTGAAAATTATCGTTAAATAAATTATTTACAAATACCTATCTACTACACGAAACTACTAATATCAGAAATACCTAATACTCGTATATTTCATAAGCCCACACTTATCCTATGTTTAAAATTAAAAAAGGTATTTACAGTTTAGCTTCACGGCTTTGTCTTATAAAGGGCAAGTTTATTATAGCCTCATAATTATATTAAGATAAATCCAGTAAATATAATAACCACTTCAAGATTATGCCTCGGAAAATTAACTTCTAAGAATAGGAATATTTTTTAAAAGATGGAGATAATCAATTTTTAAAATATTTTATGCCAAGCTATAATATCCAATTAGATATTATTATTGGAGTACTAACAGCTATTCTATTAGTATATTAAATTGCTAGCTAGCGGACAGGACGTAATTGAAAGACGATATTGCAAGATGACACCAAGGGACTGTGAATTCGACGTAGGTATTATTTATTTATTCTACCATTTATTTCGTATTATCATTTATATTAATATTTGTACATTTTATCATCACCGCCGCGCATATCTTTCGTCTACTTATGTATCTAGCTCTGAAATTAAAATTATGTATGTGGGTATCTCGGGTATTAACCTGGAAAATTATCTCGTTTAAGGTAATTTTTAAATGAAAAATTATGAATTTATAAAATTGTTTTATCATTTTCAGTGGCTCGGTACTCTACTTTACTAATTAAGTACTTTAGCTGAAGTTAAATTAAAACTGTAGCTAGAGCTTTTGAAGATAGAATCTTCGTCTTTTATTCAAATTGAATATCCAGACATAAAAGTTCAAACTTATCTTGAAAGAAACAACTCGAAATTCAACATGAATTTTACATTATAACGCTTCAAATATAGCGTTATTTCTTAACTTTGCTTTGGAGAAATTTATGAACACGGCCGTGCAGCGCAAACATTTTCAGACGCGAATTTCCACGAATTTAATCTGCTCCACTTATGACGGTATTTCGTATCCAGAACATGCTTCAGAAACAGCAGATAGTAATCCAGACTTTTCCTGTGGGATTATCAACATGAAATACTAAAGTTTGAAGTATCACAACGGAATCAAAGTTTGAGCTCTCTAGCTGCTGCGCTCGTTAACAAATACGTATACCCAACAATAGATACAGTTTAATTGTTACCAACTATACTCAATGAAATATAGTTACGTTACAATACATGGACATTTTTCTAAGCAACCTGAGTATAAACTGTGGTATAAGGGTAAATACTCAACGGAACATTATGTGATAAGAGACAACCGCAAGGAGTCTCAAGTTACTCATCATTGATGTCGCCGGAAATTGTGGAGACGCGTCACGGAACGATGGCTACTTTTTTTGTAAGTGATATTTGAAAAAGAAAAAATATTTGAACAGGGTTATACATGGCAAAATTTGATACTAAAAGAAAATGCATCAAGAACATAAGACATGGCGTGTATGTTGTAAATAAAAATCTATAAGCCTAATAGATTTATACCAAATTGCAATATTTATAATGAAATAGTTAAATCGTGTGATATGTGTTCATGAACTAAAAACCGCAAGGTTAACTAAAGGATGTGTAAACATAACAATTTTATAAATAATAAAACGTAAGTACCTACAATATTTTTTTAGATTCAATATTTTTACATCGAAGTGAAATAAAACAAAGAAACCATTTCTCGTCGGGAAGCAGTTTTTTCGAATATTTTTTTCCAATTTGACCCAAATTAAAAACTTCTGTAAAGTATCTCATGAATCATGATTATGTAGTATTATAATATGAAAACTATATTTCAATTTTAGGTAAGTATAAAATAATTTATTTGGTCTCATAATATAAATGTGTTTGTAACTTCGAAGTTAAGCGGAAATCCAATCGGAAACTCTATTACAAACACATCGAGTGGTAGTAAAAAACATTTTACAAAACTAATTAACTTTATATTGGCTTTTATGTTAACTATTTATCGATTTTTATGCCTAATGACCATCATTAATAAAAATATACAGTATGTATCTGGATTTAGAACATGTATTTATTATCTAGGAAATATAATTTAGGAAAATGGCAGACAGGCAGAAGCCAAGTTGCTAAAGATACAGTTATCTTGACCAAATCGTGATAGGTCAATCGTGAAAGTAAAGGACATTACACCATGGGTTCCTTGCATAATATTATTACAGCAGTTAAACAGTCTCTTTATAGTAATTACTAATTACTTACTCTTAATAATGTAATAATACAACATTAAGATACATCCATATAAGAGATACACTATATCTTTACGCAGGTAATTTGTTTAGTCTTATATTTATTTGTTTTTTTATTGCACGCCTCTTAAGCGAAGCGTTGAGGTGGGTACTACTGTCACTTCGCGCAAAACATCTGATTTTTCAAACTTAAAATGTCTTTATGTATCATACATTGCACTTGTAAGATAATACATACACACACATATTAAGAAAAAACACTATTTTTAACATTCATGATATTTTTGATATCATTTTTGTTATTTAAACTAGTTAAAAAACAGTTTAAAAAAGTTCTGTCTTGGACGTCCGTGTGTCTGTATGTGCGGAGGATTTTCTTGTTAACACGATAGCGACCGAAATACTTTACTAATCGAGTCTTTTTTTTTTCTCTTACGCTTGAGTATGCTCAGGAATAGAACCCTTTCATTTTTCAGGGTCTGATTCGATGTGGTTTAATTGTTATTAAATAAACAAAAAAAATATCGACTGTTCTCCATAATTATATTTTTTTTAATTTTTTTTTTTATTTTTTATATTTTTAGTGTACTCAAAATTCACCATTATAAACTCGATTCTTTATACTATAAGCCAAGGTTTAAAAAAATAAGTTGGTAGTCAGTCCCTTAAACCTGCGCAGTTTCACATCTAGGTGGGGCCACAAGAAAAATAGCTCAATTATTACGGTACCGCTTTCTTTACTTTTCCAACTGTTTTATTTTTTTTTATATTTATAGTGTACTCTTTATAAATAATCAATTTTATTGTAAAGGATGAGATTATGAGGCGTGCACTTTTGGATTTTCCAAACTATTCCTTTTTTAAGTATATATTTATGCTCTACCCTTCACCTTTCCTGAGATTAAATTTCTCTCCGTACGTCCGGTTATCTGGAAGAAATCGCTATATAAGAGCGCCAATTTTTTAATGTATTCTTAGTTAAGTATTATTGTAATAATTCTAAGAGCAATAAAGTATTTATAAATAAATAAATAATACAACATAAGCTTTTATCAAAGATAAAATCCATGAATGCCGCATTTGATTAGACACGTTCCGAAATCTAATAAGTAATAAATTTATTTAATAATATTTTTATCTTACATTTTTTTTGTAAAGATCAATGTTATGAATAGTAAATACCGCAATTCATAACAAATTGGCTCTATGATACATAATTGAGTAAATTGGCAAGCTTAATTCAGATTAAAACCGTCGCTCTTTCAGCCGTAATGAAAAGACATGACATACATAGTACCTATATATTTTATAGATACTGCTGTTGAGACAGATTATAATAAAAGGGCTGTGGAGTATACATAAGTTTTGATTAAAATGTACCTAATGAATATGGATCAAAACTCATCCCGTTTTTGATACTTATTGCATTTATTTTCAACTCTACATTATTCCAATTGCGTATAAAATGAAATATTCACACTATAAATTTTAATATGAACACTCAAAGTCCGATGACTTTAATAAATCTCAAAAATCTCTAAAAGCAAACTTCATACCAATGTACTAAAAAGCTACGGGATGGATAAGAAAATGTAATAGAAAGACTCGCTTTCTAACATTGCACGGATTTTCTAGTTCACAAAAACTTGCAAGACAAGCGATGATCCATCAAACGGTTCCACTTAAACGTCTGCTATGTGCAAATAGAGAAATGTAGTAGTACAGGGTCTCAGTATTGGAAGGGGGATCGGTCATTGAACCCATTAGCGATGGTACTCCTGGCCTAGATGGTCCAACGACTTACGAGTACAACAATAAACGTCTTACCTCGTGGCTTCTATAAGTACGACCTTATTTTCGTACAAGAAAGCTTATAAAGCTTGAACAAAAGCTCGATGGATTATTTAACAAACTTAAGGAAACCCGATAAATTAACCACACTCACTCGAAATTTCTCAGAAGTTCGGTCCAAAGCCCCAACAGTCTCGTAATGACCAAGCTGATAACCTAAAGGAATTAAAACACAATACAGAATTCGTAAGAAGTACCTACTTGCCTTGCAATTTTGCTTTTTAGTTAGTCTATAAAAATCAAAGTTGCGAGTTGATATTTATATGTATAAAGTAAGTCCTGGCAAGACAGATTTAAAAGCATTGCTCAGATAATTTGAATATTTTCGCGGAAAAACCTAATTTACATTTTAGTAGCAAGCCTACGTAAACCTACGCCATAAATTTGGTCACATTTGGACCGATCTAAATGATAAATTTATTTACACATTTACGCTAAGTAATGGAAAACATAAGAATATGTCACGGTTTATACGTTAATATTTTTCGTACGTGAATATTCTAAGTGGTCATTATAATCACAATGAATGATGACCATTCATTCTGTTATACGATAAGTATTAAGTATATAATATGAATAATGTGTATAAAGAAAGAATTACTCGTTAGTTCATACAATGTGATTTTGCATCATACCCGCTTTGGGTAGTGCGTAAAAGTCTTATGAAAGCTGTCATAGGAGGAGCTCTTACCTTTTGAAGCTAGAAAGTGTAATGACAGGTCTCTAGCGACAGCGACACATTACCCTCAGAGGTAATAAGCTACTAGCTACAAGAATTCCAAGAAATCTAATTTGAGTGGAAACGTGTGAGGTAAAAGTTTGGAATTTTCCTTTGAAATTGAATGCAGCGATAGGAGTGTGGACTGAATCATTATCGGATTTGTCACTTATGAAACACAAATATGATTTATACTTTTACAGACATTACTATAAAAATACATTTTGTAAACAGTGTAGCATATAAACATTTATTAGCACGTGACGAGCAAATAGACATTAAAATGTTACTAATTTACTATGTAGTTAAAAAGTAAAAACTGAATCACGAATTCAGATCAATGCATGCACCAATGTAATCATAATTGTCTATGATTAGAAAGCGTTTACTTTAACGTTTTATAGCTGTTCTTTTAAATGTATTTCGCGTAGAATAATACTGAGTAGTACTGAGTATTTAGCGACTACCTATATCAATATTAAACATGAATCGTCGAGGTACAGACGAATGACAAAAGCGCGTCCGTTCGCTTAATGAGGAAGTGCTCCAGTAAAACTATACAATTATAGTTATGCAACGTCACTCGCAAGCGAAAGCATGGAATCGCTTTCGAAGCCAACGCCGTAAAGCATGTATGCTGTAATCTTGAAGTCGGATCCATTTAATGAATATTTAACAACATAGTAAGTATTGAGTAATGAAAATTCATGAGTGCATATAAAGTGTAGTAGTACGAGTCTGCAACAAACTGCTATATAAAAACAAAATATGTTTCACGTAATAAATCTGAATATATCTTTACGACCACGTAATATAAATTTGAATACTATTAAACTATGTTAACCGTACATAGCTTCTGGTTCTAGCGTCTAGTAGCATATAATCAATTGCAAGTTCTTTGAAGACGTAAAAGTTCTTTGGATAAGGCAATTTACAACACCGTTATTTTATTATTCAGAAAAACATGGTCCAAATAAGCTACATGATTGAGTAAACTATGGCTATTGCAATATAAAGAAATTGTATAATGAGCTCTGATATGATCTGCTGTCTGCGTAAGTGTGACCGTATTCTTTCGTTAACTATAATTCAGATTAAAACTGAACTGTATATAAACGTGCACGTGTAACCACATAAATGAAATACCGGAACAATGTGTCCTCATCGAGCTAATATATAATATTAATTGCGGATTCAGCGGCGGAGGCGCGGGGGCGTTAAATTGAATGAGCCGCCATGGCCACGCGTCGATATCCCACGCTTCACTGATCGTGGAACATCCTCCATACAACTGTTACAGGGCTTGGTAATCTCATCAAAAATACGCTGTTGCCGAAACATTTGAAACCCGAGTTTTTATACTTCTTTTATGGCCTTTGCGCCAGTTTTATTGTGCTGCTGGCTTTTAAGCTTCTTTCTTTGCATCCAATACGTCAATATAGGTTCCGTTGATAAACAAGGAGAAGGGTTTTATATACATATGTTATCTATCATTAAAATTGGACAGTATAATATTATGCACTTATAAACAGGTTGTTGAAAATTATAGGTAATGTACTACTGTATAAGTAAAATGATTGGTCATATATTCTTATTGTTTTAATGATGCTGTTAATCATTTTTGTAACGGTAGCATTTCACCAATATTCGAGTCAGTTTTAAGCACAATTTTAAGGTTGATATTTTTACAAAAGCCGTATAGTTATATCTCGTTTCGAAAATATACTTTCAATCAGATAACAATGGTATTGTAGCAATATTGTAGCTTGGATTAGATAAATAAAGATCGTGTACAAACAACAAATACCATGAATGAACGTGAGAATCAATTATTGTTGAAAGACCATAAGGTCAATGTGAATATACGGAGGGTCAGGGTAATACGATTTCGACTAACTGCCGTTAAGATACCCAGAATTAAATTTCTTCTAACATTACAAAGAATATAGACGTTAATTCTTTCATAAAGAATCGAATAAACGAAAGTATCGTCGGCATACCTCGAACAAATACGTGTGAAAATAATGTTTGTAATAACAATACATTCCCGACTCACATAAACTCAATTGAGTTACATGGAATTTGTCGGTTCCTCGCCGTGCATGCAAAACGCCTATTGGATAGTGATGTGCCCAATAAAAGGTAAAAAGTGGCCCACTGACCACCAGCTAACGGTACAGAATACGTTTATCTGACGATTTCACGTCGACATTGACGTCGTCGACTTCAATGGTGTCTCACAAATCGCCTCTATGCCAAATGCATTACAGATTACTAGTTACACGAGGAAGAAGGATCATGAAAATCGATACTCAGTCAATTAGTCGTCGATAGACTTACGCTAGTACCTAACCTTAGCGGTATTACTCAAGCTAATATGGGTAATGTTTTTAAAATATTTATAGAACATAAAAGTTAATTAACTACGTTATAAGTAAATTAGCTTATAACTTAATAAGGTTTTAGCGGCGCATGATAAAAGATTAATTTGAGCAGAAAATTTAGAAATGACTAGGCTAGACTTAGAGACTAGACTTAGGAGACTGTCTCCCCGTGACCACGCTTGCTATAAAGTGTTCGAAACGTCGGAAAATAATAAATAAATCGCGTTTAAAATCCGTTAAAAAGTCTTTAATTTCTAAATGCATAATATTTATAAGCGTAAAATTAAACACTAGAAAATACTATTGAGCAGAAAATGCTGACGGGACGAGATGTTAATGAAAGTTTTATTTCTAGTCCGTACAACTTTTATTCCATATTTGTTCTGCGCTCCATGTTGATGAATAAACATCCTTTGTCGTGAATTGCTGGAATTTCTCGTGAAATAAAAAGACGGTAAAACTATTCAGGAATTTGCTCTCTGAGATGAGTAGGGGCTAGAACCTGGACGTTATATTATAATATGCAGATATTGGCCTTGTATGAAATACAATACGCTCGTACCTATTATGTGTAACTTTTGTACATTTTTATTGTTAGTACCTATATAAAGTAAATAAATATTTTAAAATCTTAATTATTAAATAATGAAATGAGTTCCTTATCGAATACTGAAATAAAAATTCAAAGTAGAATTAATTAATTATTTACATTTTTTAATTAACTTTTTATGACCAATTAATTTAATTGTTCAATTTATCTCATATCGGCATACTTTTTTTGGTCATAAAATAAAAAATAATTTCAATACCTATTATTTCAAAAACCTTATATTATATTTATACGTAAATACTTTTCATTTTAGCTAAAGACTAGACCCGATTTATCTTGGATATTTAAAACGTCAGTGACTGAGACATAGCAAAGAAACAGGAGAGATATTGTAAATGAAAAGCTGCTGGCAGAAAACTTCCGATATCAAAGCAAAAGTCTTATAAATCCAAAGGGTTTTCTTTTGTCAAGTCGTAGCAATTTTCTGCTATATTTGCAATTTTATGAAAGCAACTAACAAACAATAAGGATGTTATTAAAACATTATTTTATAGATATAAGTACTGTAATATATAGGTAATAGGTATGTATATTGTATGTGTGTATATGGGTAGTAATATAAATTCCGTTTATAAACAATCAGGTCAATTTACAGACTTTTTAATGTAGGTATTTACATAAAGATTAATTAATTAATTTAGTTATAGAGCAACTAAAAATACAATAAATCATAAAAATTCCACAACACATTTAAAAACCCTCGTTATTATTAAACTCGAAAAACTCTCCATAACTTTATCTAAAACTCGATCAATCAAAAATATCTGCATAGCGAAATATAGACAAGGACGTTTATTATGTAAACTGTCTCCGTCATCAAGGAAGCTGATAAACACTATTTGAGATGACAGCGATATATTATCACGGCCTTGATGGAGTGCGATAACGAGATCTTAGAATTTGAGCATGATTCGTAATCAGTAACGAATAATTAAATAAAGGATTATGAAGAATTAATATAGAAGACGCGTTAGAAGAAACAAATGAAAATCGTGAAATCATTAACGTTATGTCGACGAGCATAAAATATGTATGATCATTATTTTAACAAAATGTCCTTATCGTAGTAAGATTACGGCAGACAGCAAGACCAAATTATAAAGCTTGTATTACAACAACCCACACACTGCATTTCCTTAATAAAACGTTAGGACCAAAAATAAAAGAAGCGTAAGTAGGCAAAGATAGGAACTGTGATAGTGGGGACGTTGTCAGAGCAGAAAGTATGTCAGTGGGCCTACAGCCTACAGTAGCTCACAAATGACTATAATGCTTTATTCATACGTTGAACACGTATAGAACACAAGCAGGAATTTACATTTACACCGTACTAGTGTATTGTTTTGGTAATGTTCTTACCACAGTCCTAATTTCAGAAACGGGACGACTTTGTATCAAGAACGTTTAGGGTACTTGTACCTATGTGTACCATAGTTACTATTACAATCTAAGTACTGTAGTAAGTAGTTAATTTTAAATATTTAGGTAATATAAAAATATACATTTATTACTAAAAAATATGAAAGGAACTCATATTCATTTAGTATTTTAGAACAATTGAGAATACAAAGCCATTTAGCCGCTTAAAATGTTCTCTAAATGAAAGGAGAATGCCCATGAAAGTATGGACCACAGTATAGTGTTGCGTCAATGCCAGAGTGGTTTTGGAGGGTTCTTCGATATTCAAAAGATTTTTACCAATACATTTTTTTGTGATAAAAACAGGGGTTTTCAAGATATTGAGAAAAATGTGAATTAACCTCAAAACTTAAATGAACTCGATTTAGTTAGGTTTATGTGTGATTTAGGTAGTATTTTAACGTCTGAAGGCTATTTTTCGTTTAACATAATATTTAATCTATGCGTAGCGCTTATGCTTTCAGGCAAAGTCTATGTGTTCATCGGCTATGTGTAGGTAGGCACTAGAAATCTTCCGGGACGGATTTCAAGAAAACCTAAATATATATTTAAAAAATGCCAATAGAGTTTTTATTCAGTTTACATATTGTTGTTGTTGTTTGAATCATTTTTTCACTACATATTCGAAGAAAGAAACAAATAAGAAATAACTGGTTACCTTCCAAGCTATCTTACAAGCTATGTCATAATCATATTTTTTTATATATATTTATATTATTTTACTTCACTATATATGTTAAAACAACCTACAGTGTATAAACAATACCTTACAGAGTGATTTTATGTTAATTGATTTTTTTGTAATTCAATGAAAACAATATTAGCTATTTACCATAGTAAATGTCATAATAGTTACCGCTTGGTTACCGTGGTAACCAGTAATGGATACTAAATCTATGGTAACGGATCTAAACAGTTACATGTCTTATTAGATTTTACAAAACATTCCCTGGTCAAAATATATTTTCCGATAGTAAGAAGGCCTCTAAATTGCCGAGATTTTTTTTAATAGTATTTTTATCTTGATGCATGAGAAAAAACCTGTACCAAAAATGTAAACGGTAATGGACACTAAATCTATAATAACGGATCTAAACAATTACATGTCTTATTAGATTTTACAAAACATTCCCTGTTCAAAATATATTTTCCGATGGTAAGAAGGCCTCTAAATTGCCGAGATTTTTTTTAATATATTGTTGTCTTGATGCATGAGAAAAACCAGTACCAAAAATGGGCATTCTCCTTTCATAGCCTCCCTTTATTCATAAAATTCAAGCTAAAACCTCTAGATGACCTAGATGCGAAATAAATACGAGTATATTTTTTATTAAATAGATATTATTAAATCCGCAATCCACAGATAATATTCAAGCGAATGTAGGTTAGTACTCCAACTGATGTTTTTGATTAAAATAATAAAAAATGTGAAAAAACAAATTCTGTGTTCAGGAAACAATGGAACAGAATCTGTAGTGGACACTTCTAAATAGTAAAATTGCAAAATATTTTGAAAGCCTTTGTTACATTGTATGTAGGCTGTATCACAAGTTTAACGTGATTGAAATTATATTAATATAATATAACTTTCTCTACTAGCCGAAGCACCAATCAGTTTGTATATAATCGACAACTCACGTGAAACTTCTCTTACCTATATTTTGCCGAGTCACGAATTATGCAATTTACTCAATCGAAATAAACAATTGTTAGATAAGCAGTTACATTAAAAATACGTAATTCCTTCGGCCGCTGACCTTTTTATATGTCTTGTACTTCAATCGAGCTTGTTGAGTGAACAAGAAAATTAATATTGAACTACGAACAAAACGAATGCAAGCGGTATACGAGAACTTTATAATCGACGTTGCTGGTCGACCTCAGTGACCCCGGTGCAATTCAAGGAAGAATCCAATAAAAGCTCACTGAATACTGACAAATAGATCGAGTCATTGTATCACGAGTTGCATTTAAAAAGTGCTTTGACTAAGGCTTTCCGTATAATCCTAAATGAACGTACATTTAAACGCATTCTTTGACAATTACAGGAATACCTTAATTATTATTAGATAAGTAAATTAGTAAACAGATAAAATTTATAATTTCAAGTACCCTTCAAGTAACCCATAGAAGGTTTTCAATTTGTTGTCAAGGTAAACAAAACCAATACTTAAATGCACGTGTGACAAATGACAATGTGGCTAATAAATAGCATGTAAATTAAAAAAAATCTATTACTTAGCACCTATATTATTCTTTTGTAACTCCACTTTACTCCAATATTCATTTCGTATTCATAAACAACAGAATTATAAATTTACACAAAAAGCCCCCAGAAGCACTCACTTGGTTAGCTAACGGAGATCAAGGGTCAGGCGTAATTACGTTTTCCGAGGGAGAATATTATGTCTCTAAATTGGTACAAAATAATAGGACTTTTACAAGCAGTCGTTAACCAACAATGCTTTGATAAACTAATCGTTTGTTGGAATAACTAATTAGGTACACTCGTTAATATAGAACAATGACTTCGATAGAGATCGTAAAACTAAAATTTCTCCTTTGTCTCAACTGTGCTATAATTGCTCAATGAAATGTAATATAGTATTTTACACTCAAGAGCATGTTCTATTTACGTTAGCTCTAGTTACTACTAGTGAATCCGTATAAGTTTAATTATTTAATAGTAATTAGTTTTGCAGACGACAGCTAAGCAATCATTAGTTTAGTTGTCAAACGCTTGATACAATCAAGTTATTTACTAATTAACGCGGAATGTTTTACTCACAGAACTACTAACTACACGTCCTCCGGGACGTGTAACGGGAGAAACTTCGTGTGTTACTTAATTGCAGCAAATTGCTACTAAAACTGCTACACAAAATATGCATGGATATTATAGTGAGCCACACTATTTCAGCGATGCGAGAGTTGTCGTTTGCTCCAGTTTTTAAATTTTACAAAATGCGCCACATTTATTTTAATCTCGTCTCGTCATTTGTAGAATGTAAAATTTACAAACATGAAATCTATGAGAGGACTCATTTTTCACATAAAATTCATGTATGCTTAAAGTTTCGCATTCAGAACGTTTCGTTTTAGTTCATATTTACGAGAGATGTTTAGTATAAAAATACTTATTGATAATGTGGTTACGCAGAAATGCCAGGCTATTTGTAATAAAGCCTGTGGCGATTTCTATGCTTTGAAAGCTTTGCGCAAGTGTTCGGTGTAGCATGTCATCAAATCATCGCCTAGAATGCCTGCGTGCCTAGTGTAGCACCTGACCTTTAGTACCGTCCAACAATTGGCCAACAAACATGCAATTTACCAAAGGTACATCACATTCTGCTTATCGTAAATCGCCGAATAACATTATTTAAATTATTGCTTTAATGAAGTGTTATGAAACTTTCTCTCGAAGTCCGGAGCCTCACAAATGATAATTGAATTGAAATAACTGCCTAATCGATTAACTAGGTTTCACAAATCAGTAGATTTATATTTATTATAATCTCTTCACTAAAATTGTAGGTGTACATTTGAATTAAATTTTGGTTAATACATGTCATGAGTTTAGCGATAAACCTAAAATGCTAGGTAATTTAATGTTTTCGCAACATTCATTTATTTGTTTACAAACTTAAAATAGATAATACGAAACTATAATGATGCATGTAAATTTGAGGTTACTCGACAACTTCAGTCATAGAGCGGTAACTGCATTCTTCTACCACCTGACCACCTTGAATGTGCCTCAACTAAACCACTGCTGCATTGTCAAATTGATAATTTATACGACTTACATTATCGCACTTAAAATATTACCGCGTAATTACGTGATATGAGTAATTGCATTTAATCCTGTTTAACTACATTTTTATACAAAATTGATTAGAAATTTCATAGAAATTTATCGGATGCTTTATACGATTTTTTTTTGTAGTATTAATTTAGTAGTATTAATACTTAGTATTAATTAATTTATAAGCATGAACACTGAAATGCGCCTTAAAAGCAACCTTCACATCATAATTGTGCACTTGTATACATAATTAACAATTCCGTGGGGTCGGGACCCTCACGAGCCCTCTTCATTATACAAAACTCCGCCGTTCTGGCTTAGAACAACAAGATACCCTGTGCAAACACATCCTACATTACCGAGGATAACACGTTCCTTCTCGAGTATTATTATACATTTGAATATTATAAAAATATCAAAGTTTTTCTAGAGGATCATTCTAAAATAGAAAGACCAAGAGACTCGAGCTATTAAACTAACCAAAACGATGGCATCAAAATTAATTATTGACGATTCATACAAGCACATTTCTCTACAATAAACAGAAATGGAGAGCGAGTCTATAGCATATTTACACATTTTGATAATTTTGTATGTGTCGTGGTCATATCGTAGATTTGATCATTTCATGATATGAGTGGCCATTTCACGAAATGGTCGCATATCGTGAAATGGCCAACATAGTTTGATCAGATCGTTAAATCGTCAACGTTTCACGATTTGGTCATCCACATTTGGCCAGATCGTATAAAATATAAAGAGTCCATAAAATATTAAAACAATTCAGAATAACTATATTCGAAAAACTTGTTTAATGTCATTTAAGTTAGTGCCGCGGCAGCGGGCGGCGAGTGCCAGAAGCGGATCGCTTTTTAAAAAACAAACAATTATAATAATATAGTAGTAGTTTCTTAAATTATTTTATTTAAGTCGCATTTTTTCTTAAATACATATAAGATATCCACATTTTCCATAGTACTCGTACCTCTTCGTCGTAAATTATTTTCGCCAGCGGCCGCCATCTTATCACATAAACACAGAGCTTGCAGCGCCTCTACCAACGATAAATGTAACTATTTTACGATATGATCAAATAATTTTGATCATTTCATAAATAAACCGTGCGTTAATTGGCCATATCGTGAAACGATTTCTTATCATTGATCTGCCCAAACCACATCATGATGTGGCCAAACTAAATTGGCCATTTCACGATATGCGACCATTTCGTGAAATGGCCACTCATATCATGAAATGATCAAATCTACGATATGACCACGACATATGCATGTAGATTAATTTATGTGATTGGGAATTGTGAGGAGAAATAAATAAATGATTTGATTTGATTACTTGATAATGATAATATTTACACAGTATTTATATGTGTTTTACAATTTATTTAATTATCATGACATAACTCACCGGTGTTTATGGTCTTCGATCAGAAATGTCAGGTATTTTCCAATTAATGGAATGTATATTTTAAACGGAACTGAGGATCTCATTGAAAACAATTGATTACGTAGCTTGAGAAAACACAATACTTACAATGCAGACAACACTAAACTGAGCAAACAATGAATTAATCACAAAATATGCATATTTTTACATTTTACATGTGCATGAATAATGCTTACAACTTATAGTTTCAACTTAAATAATGTTGCAATTCTAAAAAACCGTTATGCTTGCATTCCTTTACAAAACGTCATTACGCAATCAAAAAGCAATATTCATATTTAATTGAGCCTACGAGCTGCACTGCTTTTATGTTTTTATGATCCTGGAAAGTAAACCTATCTATATAAATATAATAAAAATCCTTCAGAAATATGACGGAAATAAGTATTGCAGAAATACACAGTGTGGCGGATTATGTACCTACTCGTTAAAGCCGTCATTACGGTGAACAACGGACATTCGAAATATCTCTATTTAAATAGGCTTAAATGCTGTGGACAATACATTTAACCTTCATGGTAACGCACTGAAAGGAATATTCATGTAGGCATTTGAAAAATCATATGGTAATTGGTATAGAAGCTATGCCGAACTTCTAAAATTAATATCATGAAGGTCAATTAAATGGTAAACAAAGAATTGAGAAAAATGATAACAATTCACTTAAGATTGGGTCATTTCTGTCACTATTCATTCTCTTTAAATTATCTCAATTAGAGTATATTATGTACAATAGATTTAGTTGAATTCCTGGCTAACACCCTGATCTTTATACAATGCACCTCTCTGCACTCAATCATTTAGTTAAGAATTAGTAATAGAATTAATTGCAATTTGCAGTCTAATTTAACCTTTGAATGCCGTTCAATGCAAGCCACTGTCTATTCCGCATTCCCCACGAGATTTATTTAATGCACAATCTATATTATTGAGTCCTATGTAATATGGTTGTACATTACATGGAACTTGTCTTAGATAATTCTTTTAATGATAAGAAGTTTTATGGCCTCGTTCTTGGTATATGTTTTCATTTGTTGTCAATTCATTTGCCTGTGCTAGTAACTAGTAATATTGCTAGCCGCTAGGTGTTGTATTGAGAATACAATAATTAACAAATTTAATTTCATCTTTCCTATGACTATTAGAAACAGGAAATTTGTAAGAAAGTAAGGATGTTTTTAACTACTTCTTCTACTACTAGTTCCATACAAAACCATCTCGAATCAGTAAGCAATTTGATAAACAGATAAATATTATTAGTCTGGATTGACACATAGGCTAAAGGCTTCCATCTTGTTAAGAGATATAAACAAATAGCTTATTAGCTCTAAGTAACTAATCTTGTATATTCATGGAAACGAATTTATTTACAATAATTATAAGTAATTATTGTAAATAAACATGTTAAGACATGTCAATAATTACGATGATCATAATTTTGTAAACTAAGCTATGAGTTCAAAAACTCTACAAAGTCTCACAACAAACTGCAAAATTCTACCAGCACTACACTACATCTAGAGAAACTGTCATATCATACTCGAATAGGGACAAACTGTGACAATATCTGTACTTTCTTGTTTACAAATTTACACACATTTCACTATCTTAGCACACCTAACTGCACTTCCATCGCGAAGTGATTTTATGAACTAGATCCGAACATCATGTCACGTGTTTCAATTAAGGCCACTTTGTGCAAATAACTGATCATTTTCGCACTCAATATTCATAATTGACACTGTATACATCATGTTTAACCTTTAACAGTAAGTTTTAGTGACCAACATGACCAGCAATCTATAGGGAAAACAGTTTTTGGTCTCAAATGCCTGTGTTTATTTTTATAAGACGTGACAGTTACCGGAAAGGCTAGTTTGGTAGGATGTGTTTATTACTTGAACACTAGAAAGTAAAAAATAATAATACCTACTCTCTAAACAGGAAACGTATCCTCTTTCTTTCCATGTTTTACATATTAATTTATAATTAAATTGATAATAAATGTAAATTTTATTGCTTATTTTTATTTGAAAAGCTTTGATTCGGACTACCTACACGATTATGGTGCGCTATGGTAAATGTTTAGCTTCTTTCTGATCTTAAATTAATTTGTTTTAATTCCTAATGATGAAGTTACAAAGGTCTCTAGGCTTTTCTATGTTACTACTTATAAATTTTGTCTTATATGTTATTCATAATATATATTATGTTATATTTATATAATGTTACTAGCTGTGTTCCGGGGTTTTACCCGCAGTGTTCCGCTCCTGTTGGTCTTAGCGAGATGATATATAGCCTATAGCTTTCCTCGATGGGCTATGTAACACTGAAAGAATTTTTCAAATCGGACCAGTAGTTCCCGAGATTAGCGCGTTCAAACAAACAAACTCTTCAGCTTTATAATATTAGTATAGATTTCTTAGTGATCATACAGGCTCCATAATTACTATTATATTTATCAACTCAATCAACGTACTAAGGTACGTACACCTGTGGGTAATTAACAACAGCAACACACTACACAGTGTTTTGTATGATTTCTATACCTCAATTTGCATATACATATAGATAGTATACCATTAGATTTTAATCTAATCCAAGGTTGTTAATCATTAACAACTATAGATAAGGTTTTTAAATAAATTAAATGTAGTAAAAAAGTGTAGTGCGGCTCTACCACCGATGAGGACAACTAAATATCGTTTCGCAGTATTGATGTTTAATACTCATATTATTAAGAAAGTATTGAAATTCTAATTATTTGACATAAATGAATATTTTTTCAGAATCTACATTCAGATACTATTAGAAAGCAGCTTGCAGAAACTTTGCAAAATCACTAAGGCAGTGTTATGATATTCTGGAAAGTTATGTATTAATCATTATTAATTTAAAATATCACTAAACAAGGTGAAATCACTAACTGCTAGGCTACACCCGTATTTTATCTGTAACATAACATGTAACAGCAGTGTTGAAACTAAACAGTAATTGATGTTTTCACAGTCAACGGAGTTTTCCGCCAAACAATGTTCCATGTTTCCAAACACGTCACAAACTTTGTCCATTGATAATATCCTTAATTTATGACAATACATGCTCCGTATGATAATTATAGATTGAAGTGAGAATAAAAACAATATTTTAAAAAGATGATATGTAGAGTTGCCATGGAAACAGAAATTCCTAGTTTTCATTAACGTTCAATAAAATATGAACGAGCTTAAGTGCCTTAATAAAACCTTAGACAATACAATGAGAATGTACTACATTTTCAATGTACTCATTATTTGTGATAGACAATAATAAATAAACTTGATATTTATTGGTTGCTTTTCCAATTAAGGCGCAATACGATACGCGAAGCTACTATTGTATGCGTTCATCAGAACATAACAAATAGCAATATGCATTAGTATGTAGACGTAGGTACATAGCATAATTAGAATTGATGATAAAAAGAATGATGTCATTTTGTTATACCTTTGAAATCCCAAAAGTAAACGCCCCGTTGCTGATATTAAAAAGATGCGTCATTTTGTGTTTGTTAAAGTTTAAACGTACATAAAATGTCCATGAAAAAGTTTAAATAGTCTTATTCAAAAGGGATTATAATTAAAATATTTAGTTTGCAATAAAAATTATGCTGAACGAAATTGCATATCCTAAATAGGTATAGGTAGATCAAATAAATACATACTGTTTCACTTGATATCTCTGACGCATCGTAGCTCATACAAGACCTGGATTCATAAATCACAAGACGTCTCCTTATCATGCAAAACCACTGAACATCGGCACTGCGTCGTTTGTATTCAAATCGAGGTGTTGCCGCGTCGCGGAAGATGTTTATTATAAAAGATAAGAGAATATCATATTAGGGATGTTTTAATTAGATAAGTTTCGCGCCAAAACGTGTGACAGTTTGTCGGTTGGGCGCTCGACTGGGACTGTGGAGTGGCGTCGCCTGCGCACCTCGATGAACCAACGTGTATGAAACACCGCAGCGTGCAATCAATTTATGCAAATTACGGGATGGACTGGACACGGATAAATAGGCTAAGTCCAGGAATACGCCTATCGCATAAAAATAAATTTCAAGGATTACGCCAGCTGCAGGATATAAGGTTTCTGAATGATTTACTATGCTTCGTTTTACTAGCATGTACAATGTACATAGTTAAATTGATTGGGTTTGAAAACAGTTTGTTTTTTTTGTAAAATATGGGCTTTAGTGGTAATCGTATATGATTATATTTACGATAAAAACTAAAGCCCTCACTCAAAATAAACAAAATACTTATGCGAAACTAAAAAAAAAGCTTTATCTTACTAATAAATAAAATATTATCATATCTCAAAATATTTCATATGACATGTTCCATTTATCGTGGCGTCGGTTCAATGTCTAGACAGAATTTTAAATTTCATCACTTTCTCGTTAAACCTTGTTTCGATATAATCGATCCGATCTGGCGGCCAATATCATATTTCATAAGTCAAAATTGAAAGTACCGCTTCGCTCGGCTTCGGAAGATAGTACGTACTACACAGACCACAGACTACAGGTTGTGAAGCAGGTAGTAAGAGCAATCGCTCCGAAATGCTCCAAACTAGAGCACTGTCACAATCCATCGATTTGTAATTGGGCGGCCGACGCGGTCTGTTGGCTCTGTTAAGAGTTTATTGCCTCGCTCACCCAATATTTCTTCCAAGTTCGTGAGTTACGTATTTAGTGTAATGAGCGAACATAAACATTTTAAACGTCGACTTGATTTAAATCGTTAGAGACAACAAATAATAAGTGATCGGATGTAATTATGACTTAGACGGTAGAGCTATGCAAGTTTCCAGGAAGTAAGTACTTAGTCAGATAGTCAAGACAGTCAGTTCAATTTACCATATAGTACCTACTGCAGATGATGAACCTATCTAAAGTTTTTAAGATTAATGTTTTTGTAGCAAAAATATTACGTTATGTTGTTTCTCTATGAAACAAAACAGGGAGTAAGGAATTGGTGTAGTGTAAATTCAAAGCATCACAAAATAGCTATTCGCGTCTCTCCAATTTCTTTGATCAGTTGCTGACGTGTACTTCCCAATGATCATATTACCCACTTCAAACATTTGCATTTTTTATTCCCTTGTAACGTTTTATAATGATACTATCATGTCTCAGCATAAATTCCTATTTATTATTTCTATGGAAGCATAATGTCAGTTCACGTTTCAATCATATATTTCTCGGTACATTTGAGTCATTTATAGTGAAAGTAAATAAACGTGAGACGCCATGAAATTACATCTGGTTATCAAACATGGAAAGCTGGTAATAAGGAACGAATTACCGGCTTTATCTTCAGGTTACTCACCCACAATTATTGTTTAGACTTTAGATAATACCAACGAGGTAGGTACATTTAAATTATTTAAATGGTCGGGTTGTTGACTTGTTAACGTAATTGAATGTCAAAAATGTAGTGGATAAGCCGTGAAATTAGTCAGGCGTTAAACGCCTGCACAACAAACTTAACAAACAACTTGTTAATTATAAAGTTCATTGCATATAAACATACTAGCTGCTCCCCGCGGTTTCCCTCGCGTGGCTCCGCTCCTGTTGGCCGTAGCATAATGATATATTATAGCCTTTAGCCATTTCCGATAAATGGGCTATCAAACACCGAAATAATTTTTCAAATCGGACCAGTAGTTCCTGCGCGTTCCTGATTAGCGCGTTCAAACAAACAAACTCTTCAGCTTTATAATATTAGTATAGATTTAAATTGGAAGTAACTATGTACATAAAGTTTGCTTTAACGAAGTAAATTCCATACTCTCAGAATTTTTTACATTTCTTTACCATTAAACTTACGCAATCTAGGATTAATGTAGCTTCAAAAATAACCTTCACTGATTTAAGTAGCTTTAATGTATAAGAGATTTCATTGCGGAAACGGTAATAAAAAACTTTCACAGCTTCTTCTTCGTCACTGTCGGTTATATTTGAACCGGGTATAAATATGAGCAGGTGGAGCGAAATCCTTTGTTTTTAGCCAAAACCCATATCAATATAATTTTCCACCTGTCCGAATGTTTCAGACGCTGATGTTTATTTCAATATGTTTTCATACATTCTATGGTTTCAGTATATGTTGTTGGTATCTTCTATATATATTGTAGGTAAGATTTTTATTACATGCGTGAAATTATCCATACTAATATTATAAATGCGAAAGTAACTCTGTCTGTCTGTCTGTTACTCAATCACGCCTTAACTAATGAACCAATTTGCATGAAATTTGGTATAGAGATATTTTGATACCCAAGAAAGGACATAGGCTACTTTTTACCCCGGGAAAGAGGATAGGTTTTATCCCAGAAATCCCACGGGAACGGGAACTATGCGGGTTTTTCTTTGACAGCGCGGGCGAAGCTGCGGGTGGAAAGCTAGTTTTCATATAAAAGCTGAAGAACATTTATAATATGACGTTATGATAACGATGCAAATAACGGAAATATCATATCTATGTAAATTTAACTGTCAATTTTGTGGAAAAACCGGTTGTTTTTATGCAGTTTTATGTTAACGGAATTTTGTATATAATAATATGGTTGGTAGAGTTTCGATATTAAGAAGTTATTTATTTCTATTTAAATCAACATAAATGGGCTTACATAATTTTTTTACAATTTTTTTTTTACAAATTTAAATATCACCATTTATGAAATTCACTAAACCAATAGGAACTTTAAACATACAATTTTTCATTTATTGTCATCATTTTATGATGTAGAGTTAAATGCTCTACCTCTCTTATACCTAAAATCACAAAAGCATGTATGTAATATGTGCTGTGAAGATTGCACAAAGATTACATAGACAAAGTAAATAGGTACAATAAATGCCCAACAGAGATTACAGAGAGATTAAAGAAGGGTCTGGAGTGACGAAGGATGCCTGTCTTGGTTCTTAATAGGTTTAAGTGAATAAATGGATATGTAGCTATATATTGTTTAGATATATGAGTATGTGAGTACTGAGTATGCACATCTATGTTTGAAACTTGAAAATAATGTTTCAAACAAAGAAAAAGGTATTTTCTATCAATCATCATATTAATTTCCAAACTTTACGTATCTATTATTATAAGTAACCGCGAGGGGGTTGTGGTTTTATTAAATCCAGATAATATATTATTTGAAACTTATTTGCCTCACCGATTTCGTTGAATTTAAACAATATTCCACATAGCTTTATAACTTTTAAGTAAGTATTACTACGATGGCATAAAGCTTATTAAAATTCATGAGATTAACAGCGATATAAACGCATTTGTTCCCAAAAAGAATCTTATTAACATAATAGTGAATGATTTTACGCGTTAATTGTATTCTTTAAAAGTTACATAATTTGTTTCGAAACGTTTGTAATCTATACTAATACTAGTGGTCCGCCCCGGCTTCGCCCGTGGTACCTACATGTTTAAACTATCCTATCTCTCAAGTTGGATCGAACTGCACATGGTGTGCGAATTTTATTATAATCTGTTAATAGTGGTTTAGGAGTCCATTGAGGACAAACATTGTGACACGAGATTTATATATATTAAGAAGATTATAAAGCTGAAGAGTTTCTTTGTTTGTTTGAACGCGCTAATCTCGGGAACTATTGATCCGATTTGAAAAATTCTTTCGGTATTAGATAGCTCATTTATTGACCAAGGCTATAGGCTATATATATCATCATGCTACGACTAACAGGAGTCAAGCCACGTGGGTGAAACCGCGCGGAGCAGCTAGTATTAAAATAAATGGGTCTTGAACAAGTATGATAAATGTAGAGCCAATAAATTATTGAATTTGTCAAAATAGTTAATTATAGTTTCCACTATACAGGTAGAAGGCCATCAGGCATAATGTTTCCTCCTCTCGCTGAGAGAATAAAAAAAATGCTGTTAAATGTCATAATACAATTGCAGTAAACAACATCTTAAAATGTATCACAAGAGCTCTATATTTGAAAAACGATAAAAAATAATTGTGAACCAGTTAATAAAGATTTTTGCCGCTCAAAGTAAATTTGTAAAATTGAAAAACTCAAAAGTTGTTACATTAAATTGCTTTCACAACTGCGCCGCTGGAGGCCTACTACCTACATGGGAAAAAGTTCGTACTCCACTTTCCGGAGTAGGTACCTAGTACCTACCTACCTACATCGCCGCTAATTAATTTTGTCGCGAAGCAAACTACACATATCAAATGTAATGCTATATACCAGGGTCGCGGCAGTCTCGTGTGCCTCTCATATGTTCAGTAATAAACGGCATCAATTTCATCCCATTTCCTGGGCTCCCAGTACTAGAGCGACCCACTCTGCGAATTATTAGATTAAATCAAACACTTAGAGGTCGAATGGACCCGCATTGCCTTTGGTCGCGACGTCCCCTAATTGATCGATTAATGTCATGTAGTTATGTATAATTATCTCTAATAGATTAGTAATTATGACTAAGCTAACATTCCAGAAAATCGTTATTTGGAGTCCATAATGGAAATCGTAATAAATTAAGGGTAGTTAGCAATATAATAGGTAATTATTATTGTAGGTAAAATTATCAGAAATAATAATATGTAGAAATCAAGTAGGTAAAAGTTTGTCAATGGAATCGTTACGCGTGTAAAAACCTTCACGTAATTTATATACTGTGTTGCCTGTAGGCACTTTAAATTAATTATTTTATTATTAAAAATTTAGAATTAGCAATTTATTCCAACAAAATCTGTAGGTTAAATTGTTGCCCAATTTCCAACTGTCCAAATAAATTACCTCAAATTGCGTTTCCTTTTACATATAATTAAGAACGTAAAACGTTATTTTTGTCGGCTAATAGTCGTCAGGAAAAGTAAGCATCTATAATTAATATAATTACGACTATTTTTCTATCTTATTGTAATATGTAAAAAAAATAACTAAATATTTCTCTTTTTATTCAGTTTATAAAGTATTAAACATATAACTTACGGTAGATTTTTTCTTGCCATTATGCTGTATTTATTTTTTACAACACACACAAAAGTTTATTTCAACTTATCCAAAAAAAAACTACAAACACAGAACTGTTCGAAAAGTAAAAGTTCGAAAATATAAATTGGCGGCAATCTATCACATGAGCATGTTTCCCGCCGCGGTCGTGTCACAACTCACAACTCCGAGATTTCGATTTTCGACTCGGTTCCGACGCGATGTACGCCCTACTTCAACTTATTAAAACAAGTACCATGTGTGACAAGGACAGCGATATTTCTTGTTGTTCTAACTTTTTTGGTAAATAAAATTTTAAAAGTTAACGGCAACAAGTAATTAGATATATGCCTTTGTTAACACCTGAACAAATGAATTGTAAATAGCTGAATGTAAAACGTATCAAAATGAAGCGATTGAATACAAGTTATTACGTAGTGCGCCATCTGTTGCAAAATAATAGAACTCAGCTAAAAATCGATAGAGCTGTAGATCAGACAAGTCTTGAAGTGCTCTACAGATGTCGTTGCCTACCAACAACATATTTTAACAGACTACCATTTTTCTCTACCAATATGTTTTTAACAATTTACATGAATAATTTCTTTATTTATTGTTTAATAAATAAATTGTTGACTTTTCGTAAAAGTAGAGCATCTCTTGAAATTAAGCCGCGATTTTTATATTGTTGTTAAATCTCTATCTTTTTCAATGGAATATAGAGCAAAGCTTTACAAAATTAATTCCGCCCTTTGTCATGGTGAGTTTTTGTAGAGCTAAAAATATAAAGTTTAATGCATAAAACAGTAGAGATACTAAAAGCCCTAAGTATGCGAATGCATATACCCCTAAACCAAACAAAACATAGATTTCAGCAAAGACGATAGCGAGGCTCAGTACATAAATCAGTCAGAGCGTGTACCTTAAACTGCGATGATAATATAACTTTAAAGTTTAACATTTATTATATTATTATGTCAGGCGACTCACAATCCATTATTGGTAATTTGCACTACATGTAACACGATATTAAACAAATAATAAATCAAGTTTAAACATATTCAAAGCTGTTAGCCTTTAATCTGAATCGATTCAGTGATTTAGGAACGATGCCGAGGCCGCTATCAAATAACAGAAGTGATAATACAGTGTAAGAATGACACTTACATATTAATAACTAATGTAATCATCAAACGATTACACTTATTAAAAATATATTAAATTACGAACGTAACATTGAGTATCGAATTATATTTATCATTATTAAAATAGTATCGCAACTAAAAATAACTAATAAAAAGTCACTGTACGTTTCTTCTATTAGACGACACTAATTAGACGCTTCATTTAACTTTTGATGAATATTTTATACGAGTTAATTCTGTATAAAGCCATTGTAATTCGTTAAGCATTACACTAAGATGGTAGCATTACACGAAAGCTAATTATAGCTAATAAGCTTTAGATATTTAAGATGCGCACAAGTAGAGGGCGGGCGGGCCGAACCTAATGTTAAATTGATCTTGAAAATACCTACTATACACGCCCTCTACATGTATATAAAAATAGGTAAAACAACAGACTAATAATAATTTACTACGTATACGTAAGACGAAACCATTCATACATATTATTCTGTCGTACGTCACAAGTAGTATTCACTATTTAGTAGAAAAATGACTAATTCAAAGCTAAAAAATATTACGTAAAATCATGTAAGTCTGAAATTCAATGCTAGATAGCATGAAATTCAATGCTAGATAGCATTAAAATTCATCACAAAATTTGAACAATTTTTATTGTGCATGGCTCTAGTTTCCATATTTTAAAATGTACATTAATTGAAAGTAATAATACTTACTTGTTAATGTGGTTACCCTCCGGCTGTGAAATGGTAGCGGGAGGAGGCGGCAGGTCGTCCATTGGCACTTCTTCGTTTGGCGGTGACGGCGGTGACTTATCGAACTCGGCGATCGGCGCGAGTTCGGGCATAGGCGACACCGAGTTGCTGTCCATCGCAGATAACTTTATTGGAGACACTTTGGCAACTTTTCTATACCTCTCTACCTCCGGATTGCCGGAGTTGGTTCTAGCAAGGGATTCTACCACGGAGTTGTTTAGTGCTATTCACGATATGATCGATTGGGGAAGGTAGCGAAATATAAGGTGACGTTTTCTGATTATTGATTTCTGGTTATTTCACAGTTATTCGCTGTATCTATAAAAGTTATACTTGGTATTAAAAATTGCGGTATACTTTTATTAACATGGAGTTTACTAACGCTCAAACTTTCATGGAGGCAGGAAATTGTTGACTTCACATGTTCATCAGAAACTTATCGAACTGAACAAAATTGATTGAGGCGGAGTGTTAATTGGGTTTTTACCTTCGAATTCCCTAATCGCTTTATAACTATATGAGGGAAGTGAGTATACACAGACCAACAGTCCATACTTACACCGTACCTACGTATCTATAAAAGTACGGAAGGACAATGTCCTGCACCCTACCTATTATTATTTATCATTTCACGACATGACACGGAAGGGGCAAAGCGTAATTTACTAACAGGACTCCGTAATGTAAAATTTCTATGAAATTTCAACCATTATTACATATTTTGATTGTGTAATATAGATAGGTTATTAAAGGAGATGCTCATGAGAATAGCATCCTTTCTGATCCAAAAATACTAAAGTATATGTATTCGTAAACACTAATAATGTTCAAATGTAGAGTTTCTTGTGCAACAGAAAGTATCCTCTATAAAATTTTTCCTCCACCGTACATTAGGCCATTACCTAATTCGGGCACGTTTCCCAGAGGAAACCGCAATCTCGAATTCTGTTCTGTTTGAACTCGTATCTAACAAATTACCCATGACCAGTGTATGTATGGACTCGGACGGAGGTAACGAACATTGATCTCTCTCGGGAATTTATATAAATAGCTTCTTTTTCGCCCAGATAAAAAGAAACAAAGTGTAGCAGAGAACGATGTACATACTTAACAATTAAGAAGATGTTCAGTGGCAGTCAAATAGAAAATGTTGGAAGAATAAAAGCGAAATTGTTTAGTAATAAGCTCATTCAGAGCACTCAGATACGCCAAATGAAAACAAAGAGAGACAAGAAAAGCGAGTTTCGGTCGCAAACTATGACACAATTTACAAATTGCCGCTCACGTGACGCTTCTACATCTATAATATTTTTACTTTATGACTCAATTTCACTAGTTTACTATATTATTCCCAGCGGGAAAAACATCCATATTAATATAATAAAATACGAAAGTAACTCTTTCTGTTAGTTACACTTTCACGGCTAAATACGGATGAATGTATTGGTGTGCCGTGTGGTCAATTGTTCAAATGACTTTATAATATTAATAATACGGAAGACATAATATATCACTAGTATTGCATCAGAAAAATCTAACTTCTTATAAATAACTGCTGGTGTAAAACCACAAACGTCCCAAATTAAGCAGCTCATGAAAGATTAACGGATATGGGGCACTCAAATTACTCCGAGATATTAAAAAGCCGCCTGCCTGTAGTATGAGCACGTAACTGAGAATAATGCTGACTGCACGTGTGAAGGGAGCAAAGAGGCCGGGAAGTAAAATCGGGACGCGACTCGACGGACTCAACCCGTCCAAAGTCGCACTAACGACTACACTTTACATTATTATTACACAATACATTGCGTACATTGTCTTCTTGGAAGTGTAACAATTGCTGATCTGCTACATTTAACGTTCATGTGTTTTATTGAGCGAATGATCAATTATATTACAACTATGTTACGCACTTGTATTACTTCAGAAATTGATAACATCACTTAACACTCAATTGACATAATGTGTATAAATCATTAATCACCATTGCTAGCCTAAAAATACCCTTATAAATGTTGTACTAAAATAAAAAAGCTAAACAATCGATAATGCCTATAATTAACGACCTTTCCATATGTCGCCCACAGGCTGCGAATAAACACACGTGATATAAATATTATCTACTTTATAGAGCAAGGTCTAATGAAGAGTAAATAATAAAATGAATGAACCAAAATGTCAACGGGTCGGTGAACTTTTGTGCCTTGGGTCATAATACACATCTGGTTATGAAATCAAAATCTTTCCGTATGCAGTAAGCTATGTGTAAAAGTGATGTGTTCTATTTTGTTCTACATTGTTGATAGTTTTTGCAAATATGATGGCGTAATTTTTAAAATAGATCAAATGAATACAGGATTAATATTTGTACCAAATATGTAGTGTATGGAATAATTGTAAGCAATGACTAGGAATGTATAACTATGGAACAGCATATATTGAAAACCTAAATGATTATAATTCCATAAATGTAAAAGGTCCCCTTATGGTTTTAACCCTTTACCCTACAATGTTCGCTAAACCGAAAATTATACTCAACGTCAAGCAAAAACACTCACAATTTAATTATAATTTCGTTCTGTAAGCAAATAAACTCATAGGTCGAGTTATGTTCAGAGCTATTACTATTATAGTCATCCTGCTCCAAAGCAGTTCCCGGGGCAACACGTCAAGTGATTATGTGGCTTGTGTTTGAGATATAAGAGCAATTATCCGCTAACAGCAATGCGAGGAAGAGGACAATTTGATATGGCCTCAAATCATTCCAGTGCAGTGGGGAAGGTTCTCCTACACGAGTAGATCCGGGCCACCTAGCAATTTTGCTGTATATCTATTCTGATTTGATGGTAAACTGCTTTGACTACACACAAATTGTGGTATTTAATCTTGAATTTGAATGCTATATTAAATTTAAAATATAGAAAATCGACCGTATTAGAATAATTAATTAAAAAGGAAAAACGTTATCAAATCGCAGTTACTCATCAGAGGTAAACAGGGATTTTTTTAACATTTCCGACATTTCAAATACCGCGAGCGCGATTGTGATAATAAGAAATATATAACAATAAAAATGGCTCTTGTATGGTATCACTTAGCGTCAATCATCCAATTTTTTTTAAATTATATTCCTGTAGGTGTGCACGGAAGTGTCATTGGTGTGGCCCATTAGGGGAAAATGAAAAGAAAATAATTACCGGAGCGTCATGGGCATTACATTATGTCAAAGAGACATGAGAAAATACACGTAACGCTTTATATTACTAATTAATTTTATACGTATTTCATTAACAGTTCGTTAGGGACATTAATGGTTAACTCAGTGGGTTTGCGAGTGCGTGTTTCAGGTGTAATTACGTTAAAATTGTCGGTATAATTTTTATCTCTATTAATTAAAGCGACGTATGTTAAGTGCTAATAAATATAACGGAAAATATTGTATTTCTATAACTACTTATTCATATGAGACGACATTCTTATTTGTAATTTTTAAGAAAGATTAGTAATTATCATAATGGACGAATTATGTGAAAATAGAAAAGAAAAAATATGAATATGTAACAGTCTTCATATTCAAATAATGCAACGGTTCAATGACTTTTATCAAAATAATAAGTGGATTTATAGATTGACATAACATTATGTGATTATGTTCATTAACCTTAACTTTTTTAAGAATGTTTCCATAGAACTTCTGAAAATAAATACATAATACATAACTATAAATTTAACACCGAATATTAAAGAAAAGGATTTCTCTTTAAGTTAAGTAGGTCAGATCTTTTCAACGATAAGATGCAGACTTAGAACACGATGATGAGAGCTCTTCAGATTTATCTTACCTTTTCAAGCCTTATTGGTATTAGTATGGAATAGTTACTACTTATGCAATATATTATATTAAAAATATGTTAATATTGGGCGTAATTTAATATGATTTTATGTGTTTAAATTATCGATACAAATCTATTAGAAAGCCACCAACATTCTGGCATCTTTTAAACCTTGAATATAATTGTTAAATAGATCTATTATCTGTTCCGTAGTTTTCATTTATCAATATTCATAGATTTGCGAGTTTACAAACGAAATATGTGCATATAACATATTTGACACAGTTTTTCAATATATTGCAACGCCAAACTACTTGTTAAAAGTGAGACAGGATTCGCAAGCAACATACACTTGTTTTGCAAATCTACACTAATATTAGAGGTATATAAAGAGGAAAACTTTGCTTGTTTGATTGTAATGAATAGGCTCATAAACTACTGGACCGATTTTAAAAATTCTTTCACCATTCGAAAGCTACATTATCCACGAGTAATATAGGCTATATATTATCATCAAGACCAACCGAAACCGCGCGGCACAGCTAGTTTGTTTTTACATCGGTTATAAATGCAATCATACTTGTATCTTAGAGCTATTGCTCTAAGACTAAACAAATGACTTCTTTAAACGCTCCCTATTATTCAGAACATATTTGTCAAAAATGTATGTTACATTTAACCTGAGTTTTATGCGAGAAGTATCGTTAAGAAACAACAGGGTTTATGCGGACAATATTATAATGATAAAGACAATGATTCGACACTTTTGTATTGAATGAAAACACAATATTGTAAAACAAAGCCCCTGCTACTGTAAACACAATCAAATTTCAAATAACCATCAGAAATATGTGCAAATAAATTTTGAATGAACATCGATGCACATATTTCAATTATTTTCAGGACGATTTCGGTTAAAGAAGATAAACTCGAATAAGCGTAAGGTAAATATTTATGAAAAGTCCGCGTGTGTGTGTGGTCCCATTTATGGCGATGCCCCTGATGTTTATTTACGCTTCACAACGTAAGAGTGTTCTATGAAATGTACTTAATGCTTGTAAATGTGACTATATTTAGAAATAACTCATTACCACGTGAACAAGTAAGAATAACAGCGTATCACTATGCTGGGTTATTGGAAATTACATATTATATTATTTTGTGCAGTGCTGTACAAAACATTAGGATTAGGTGTACGTTATATTTATTTTTCATTGAATCATGAAATGTTTAAATAAAGTATTGATTTGAGAACGACAGGCTCTACTAGTATGCCAGAACGAATTTTCAGAAAAACACGCGTAAAAATTCGGGATTTGATTCAGTCTATACGGAATTTTTTGGTGTTAAAAGTGCCGACAGATTGGTTTCCCGTCAGAATATAAATTGAAATCATTGGTCATGTATGTAGGTTTACATGTTTTCATATGACTCTAGCCTGATGGATCATTTATATGAGAAACTCGTTATTGTTCTCCGAGATTACAAATAGCAGTGACTGATTACAAGGAGATGGATTTTAATTCATCATGACGAGTCACAACGAGCAGAAGCGATTTTTCATTAAAACTGTTTTTCGCTGCTTTTTAGGTAGCTATTCATTAAAATTTAAAAGTCATTAAGTCATGAGGACATTGAACTCTTTATAAATTAGAGGGAAAATCGTTTAAAAGATGCAATTTCTATGAGCCTCTTACTATTTAAAGCTTCTTCTCATCTATTTAACGCAAAACTAAAGTATATTGTATATAAAATCAGGTTTTGTTGTAAATTAATTTATAAAACTACTTTCAACGTGACTCTGTTGGAAGCGGGTAGTTAATTTATTGCAACCCAGTTTCACACAAAGCGAGAAAACCTACAAAAGGACTATAATAAAAGGTGAATAGCTTATAATGAAGCTTCCACTTAGACCGGCCTTGTAACTGAGTCACGTTTTTGGTACTACGCCTCTACGGTGCTACGTGTTTGAAGTACGGCGTAGCATTTTTTATATTCAAATTTGCAAGTTATATTGTTTATCCTAATTTATAACAACTCGTTTCAACAAAGCCACGCCAGGATTGCAGCCCGAAACAAAGCAAACACAGTAACATTTTACGTTCACCTTTTTTGATTTGTTGAATGCTATACCAGTCAAAAGGCTGCTTTATTTGAAACACGAAAATATATGAAACTAATGTTACATTTTTTCAGTAAACTTTGGTTTAAATTATTTTATCTAAGTGGGTCATTTCATCATCATTAGTATATTTATGAATTCAATGTACATCTCTGGTAGGTACATTCGCTCTAATTCATTTACCACTCTCAAGTAATATCTGCTTTGTTTGGTCTAATCAAATACATCTTTCACAATGTCATCTGAGCGAGTTGACTGTGTAACTCGGTAAATTTACTAGATAACGTCTATTATCTAATTTGCGAGCCAGCTTGTTTATTCTATTCAAGTCGTGTATCGTAAATATCTTCTGTATATTACGAAAGTCGTGAACTATAAAACTGGAGCCGATCCAAAATACAAAGATATTAAATGCAAGTTGGGTGCGATTGCATTTCAACGAGATCCTAACGAGTTCCAGATGTGAACTTATCGGGATACAGAACGATAAATTCATATTTAATAGTATTAACTTACAAAATGCACGGGCTATTCGCTCGGTTTTAATTTTTCGTTTCAACTGTACAGGTGAATTTCAATATATGAACAAAAGTTAGCAGAAATTGTATAGAGTAGGTACTTTATACGAACTCATTTGAAACTTGTACTGAGTGCATTCGATAGAAATACTGCACAATAGAGTTAGAGGAAATGTATTACGAATAACGTATCGAGGTTATGAAATTCAATAGTATTTAACTATTAGTATTAGGTATGATTAAGTTTAACTCATTATTTATCTTAGCACAGAGCAGTAAATACCGACATAGCACCAATGATTGTATATATAATATCATTGCATAGCACTGTCTGCTTTTGACTACAAAATGACTAAGTAAAAGTAAACTTGAAGCAATAAACATTCACCTGTTTATGATTGCAGTTGTGCAGGATGCGCGTGCGCCGAGAAAGTGATACGCTTTGAGAATGTATTATTGTTTCAGTATCTTATGAGATTTTATCTTATACACGGTAGCATTTATGTGACTTGCTAACACGAACCTGTTATTAATATTAGTTGAACTTGGCAATGAAATATTTTTAGACATTGGTAGCTTTGATATTTTGTTCTAAAGAAATCTATGTTACACTTTATGGATTAGGTACATAACTTTTAAAGTATTGTAGAATGTAGAGCAAATATAAGGAATTTTGTTACACCATATCGCAGCTACGTATACTTTAATAATTGTTACTAAGAATTACGTTACGTATTAGTTCTTACTTTTAGGTCAATACAGTTATGTTGGTCTATTTAATTCTTATAAGCGATTATTATAAAATTTGTGAATTTTGAAACTCAAGATTATTGACACATTTTAATTAAAGTTCATAGAAACTTGTGTTGGATTATAATGTTTGCATCTTTGTCGCTTACGAAATGTCGTAGCACATTTCCGCCATAACAGGAAGCGTAGCGCTACGGTGTGATAAGCGGTCAATTTATTGCAACGATACTATGTTTCATTCGTATTTTTTACGCACAATGAGTTTAACAGCGTATGTAGCAGGTATATAAATCATAATTTTATACGTTATATATTTATGATGATTGGCTTTACGTAAAAGATGAACGAAGCGATATGTATAACAATCGAATCATTTAAAATGACATAATTGAATCATTTTGCGCAATTTATTAAATTACTTATATCAATTTAGGTTTGTTAAATAGGTGTAAAACCATACCTAACAAAAAATATTAAAGAGTAACTCATAACTGCTTCAAAAACTGTGTCATTTATACGTTTTTCAACTCATCCCTAACAAGGTGCAAAGAAATAGAGCGCGGGATATCGACTCATAGTTATACGTGCAGTTCAGGAGTTATATGGGAGAGATGCTGCGCGCCACAGCCTCCGCTACGGGCGTAGTACGATCCGAACAAAGCGTCCCACCCTTCCCGCTTCCTGCCTCCATGAAATCCGTTCCTACGACGCTCAATCGGGTGACAACTAGCGATGCAATTAATGAGAACAAAACGAGCACTGTTACTGATTTAATTGTGTTATATTTACTTTTAAAATAACGGCGGAGTTCGATAGGAGCGTATATCGTACGTGTGAAGCCGATAGCGATTCGCGGGATACTGCCAGCCTCCGAGGGAGCGCGGGGCTGCGCAGCGCTTTCATTAAAGCGAGTTAGCTCACTACACTCCGCCGCCCCTGGACACGGAAAAGCTCGGCCCGGCATTTTCCAACCGACGCCGGGGTGTAGTGCAAATGTTTGAACGAAATTCAATTATTTGAAAGGCCTCGGGAATACCATGAATTCATTGTACTTTAATATTATATTTATTATGCGAAATATGGACGTAGCTATTGTGTTATTTATTGCATTAGGGAATGGAGAATCTGTTTTATGAAATTTATGTAGTTACCTGTTAATATTTTAACCAATTTCATTCCATTCATGGAAGTCCAGATTGTAAATCTATACTAATATTATAAAGCTGAAGAGTTTGTTTGTTTGTTTGAACGCGCTAATCTCGGGAACTACTGGACCGATTTGAAGAATTATTTCGGTGTTTGATAGCCCATTTATCGAGGAAGGCTATAGGCTATATTTCATCACGCTAAGACCAACAGGAGCGGAGCAATGCTGGTGAAACCGCGGGGAACAGCTAGTAGATAATATAAGAACTATCTATGTTAAATATATTAAGCATAGAAATATATACGGTCCACAATTAATCGAATCAGTATAAGTATCAACCTATGCATTAATTATGACCAAATAGAATTGCAAATAAACCAATTATAAATTAACTCTTTAATTAGTTCATACACTTATGCAGGTAATTTTCAAGAAAAAGATTTATGCATTGAAACATATAACTATAGGCACATTCTTTTTTTTCACTGAATAACAGTAACCGAAATTTTATACATACATATCCCTTTTTGCTATAGAAGGTAAGTGGTAAGTACCAAATACATTTCATGTTTAACTACTGTGTTACAATTAAAACAACTTTGAAATCGTCAAAATACGCACCGATATTTTATTATGCAACAATTGTGTTGTTATAAACTACCGAAGCGCAAAACTGAATTTATTTAATTCCGGTTTCAAATAGTTTCCAATACCCAATCCAAGCCCAATTTTCCAATCCCCAATAAAATAAATTGAAAGCAATACAAGTTTACAAGTACAAGTACAAGGTACAAGTTTAAATACAGGATGCATTTTTAAAACAGGACCTAGATATTTTGAGTTAGCCTCCTTAGCCGCAAAGCGCTCTTTGCGGCGAGTGTACTCTTTCATGCGTTGGCTCCAGGCCAGTTTTAAACATTTTTGTTAAATTTAAGCCTTCTTACCGAGAATTTGGTGAGAAAAAAAAATGCACGCAAGTTTAATATTTATGTAATTTAAACGGGTATCGCTTTTTATGTAATTTGATATTTTCAAGGTACAAACGATTCATAATATACATACCTAACTATATGATAGAAACGAGATACCCTACCTTTGTAGATATATCTTTATTCTTATTTAAAACTTTTTAAAGCTGTTAGCTGTATTAATTTTTAATTTCATTTGTTTCTCTTGCCTACGCGCCTATCTCAGTAAGTTTGTTCTTTAAACCGAATGATGTTATGGGAATTCCTGTTTCTCCTTTCACCCTTCTTATATAATAGGTATTACTTATATTAACTATTGGAGTTTTTTCTCAATTTTATTAATATTAAACCCATTATCTACACTACCAAATCAGTATATCCTTACTTCCTTACTAATATTATAAATGCGAAAGTTAGTTTGTTTGTCTTCCTTTCACGGTGCAACGCAGCGATTTTGTAAAATGATTTTTGTGTCGGGTGATACTTGGGTGCTTTTCCACTATGTTCGAGGGAAATTTGTCATGAGAGGATATCTAGCAAAGCTGTGAAAATGTTTAAGAATTTCCTCTACAGCTATGTGAAAATGTGTGGTGCGAGGATGCGTTGCGAAGCTGTGAAAGGTCTTCTATTACTCAAAATTACAGAACTACCCTTAGATGCTTTTAGCTTTTCCACCAATAATGTACGAGGGATGTGTGCGAGGTATTTTGTTAGTTCTGTAATTTTGAGCAATATAACATTTCACAGCTTCGCAACGCACACTCGCTCGACATATTTTCACAGCACAGCTAGACATCCTCGCACGAAACGTTTTCTTCGCTGCGAAGAGCGAAACGTCGGGCGGAGTGTTTTAAAAAGTAATATGCTCAGATTAAGGATTGGTTCAATCTTTAATCTAAGGTAATATGTTTAGTTTACCTACGCATTACGCAATAGGTGTAATATGATGACGATATAGGTACATAGAGTGTATATTGATCAATATATAAGTAATAAACATATGTACGAATATCTATAGTTAGGTGCCATTTCATTGTGTTAATGACTGCATTTATATTATCTTTAAAAAGAACTGGTTCATATTTCGGGAGTAGACTAGTAGTAGGTAGTACTCGGACGTTATCTATACATATAATAAATCTGTAGAAGGGTCAATTCTGTACATTGAAAATATTGAAAAAATAAATACCAGGGGGTGTTACTGGATCGATACCAAACCCAAATATGTGATTAAATAAATTTTTGTCTGTCTGTCTGTATGTGAAGGCATCACATAAAAACTAACGGTTCGATTTCGATGAAATTTGGTATAATTACACCTTATGATCCTGGGCATAAAATAGGATACTTTTTATCCCGGAAAAATACGTAGAAAAAAAAAATCTTAATTTTTCCGCGCGGACGGAGTCGCGGGCGGAAGCTAGTGCAAAATAAAACTTACATAATATTAAGTACTGTTTCGATATACATTTTTTAGATGAAACTATGAAAATTTATGAATATTCATAATATTATATATGCATTCATATGAATGCATTATTTTTAACATCCCAGAAATAGATAGGTTTCAGGCATTTGAAATAACGAACAAAGAAGTACAATAAAAATAATTTTATTGAACATGTAATTTAAAATCATAATTACAACTATTTCTTAGCCTTAGCTTTGAAATTTTTCTTAAGAGATGGCTTCCCTTCTTGTTTTCCTTCTTTATTACTATTCAATTTTCCAATCTGCTTCTTATTCTTTTTATTTTTGTTTTTTAACTTCATGGCAGCAGCTAATTCTACTTTTTCAGTAATTTTAGCTTCACTTTTCGGTAATGTGACTTCGTTTGTTGGTGTTGTTATGTTTTTATTCTTATTTTTGTTTTTCTTCTTTTTATTGGGTGAATTTGCATTTGGCACATTGGCTTGTTTATTTTCATTTACTTTGCTTTTGTCTCCTTCAGGTTGACTTTTTTGTTCAACTGGGGCTTTGAGGTTTTTATTTTGTTCAACTGGGGCTTTCACGTTTTTCTTTTGTTCTACTGGTGCTTTATTGGTTTTACTTTCTGTTGCTTCTGTGGGGCCTTTTGAATTTTCTTTTTTTTGTTGTGGATTCTGGATAGCTTCGTTCTGTTTTCCTTTTTTCTTTTTGTTCTTTTGTTTCTTTTTCTTTTTCGATTGATTTTCTGTTGTTGCTGATGGGTTTTTAACAATTGGCTGAGCACTGAAACAAAAGAGAATCTATACATATAATAAATCTGTAGAAGGGTCAATTCTGTACATTGAAAATATTGAAAAAATAAATACCAGGGGGTGTTACTGGATCGACACCAAGCCCAAATATGTGATTAAAAAAAATTTTTGTCTGTCTGTCAGTCTGTCTGTATGTGAAGGCATCACGTGAAAACTAGCGGTTCGATTTCGACGAAACTTGGTATAATTATACCTTATTATCCTGGGCGTAAAATAGGATACTTTTTATCCTGGAAAAATACGTAGAAAAAATTAATCTTAATTTTTCAGTTTTATCCATAGACGTTGTTCCGCAGAACCGCGAACACACGTTGCGTATTATTATAGGCCTAGCCGTATTTGGGAATTGGGTCCAATAGATATTTATAAGATGTTATTGTCAGAGGTACTCAAAATGGAGAAATAAACCATCCACGCGAAGACCGACATCCGCGCGGACGGAGTCGCGGGCGGAAGCTAGTATATAAATAAATGTCTGAGGATTCAAAAATAAAATAATCTGTAGAACTGTGAATCTGTAGATCATCATCCATAGAAATGATGTAATAATTTTATCTATTATGATAAAAAGAGTTTAGACAGCAAAACTGACAGTAAACGTGAGCTTTTTTTAAGTAAAGAATACTGACTGTGCTGTTTTTGACCAAAGTTGCAATAGGTCTATTTTTTTTGCCCCCAGTTGTTCATCAACATTATCAAATAAAACAAAATATATACCTTTTATCAGCAGGCTTCGCTTTCTTATTCTGTGTGGGTGTGCTGTCTGAATCTGCCGCTCTTTTAACACCAGCCGTTAGTGTCTCTGTTTCTTCTGTTGATACATCACCATTTGTTTGGCCTTCCTCGGTTCCATTCTCTTCTTTAGGTTCTTCTTCATCATCTTCTTTCACTGGCTGTGGCTAAAATACAATACAAAATATATTCTCTAAATAGCCCATTTGGTTCTTTGCCATTTAAATTGAATAATCAACGAATTTATCTTTTCAAATTGTAAATTTAAACCAGGAATAAACAAATTAGTAAATATTTTTTTTTTAATAAATTGTTAAATGGAATGTGAGTACATATTGTGATCAGTGAATAAGATAAAAGCCATACTCACAATAACATTTGAGAATTTTTTAAATTTAGCTACAAAGAATCCATCCATATTGTGCGTGTGGGGATAGAACCTTCTAGTTAGTTTCAAGGATGGATGGAACCTGTGATGCCTGTACTTCACAAAGCCTTCAGTACCAAAATCTAAGCCAGTTGGTACTAACTTTACATTCCTTCTCTTTAGAGCATAATTAACAACCCATTCATTTTCTTCAGGCAGTATAGAACAAGTGGAATATACAACATAACCCCCTGTACTCGATTTAGCGTTACAACAATCTATTGCCGCCAGCAATAACTGCCTTTGTAAATTGAAACATCTCTGAATATCTTGTTGGTCTTTCGTAGTTTTAACACTTGGATCCTTAGCAATAACCCCAGTACCAGTACATGGAGCGTCTAATAACACCCTGTCAAATCCTTTAATAACTTCGGGAAACTGTCTTCCGTCGTAATTACAAATGATTGCGTTGACAACGCCCAGCCTGTGAAAATTGCCGACTACAGCTTTCGTTCTTTCTTTATTTGCGTCGTTGGCAAAGAGTGATCCAGTATTTTTCATTATAGCAGCAATATGGGATGCTTTTCCACCAGGTGCAGCACACATGTCGAGAATTCGCTCATTTTCTTGAGGCGCTAAAGCCATAACTGGTAGGAAACTTGATGCACCTTGCAAAATATAGTGTCCAGCTAGATATTCCGGTGTAGCACCAATAGGTACAGTAGAACTGTACACAACTAATCCAACTTTACTCCACTTGCCAACTGGATCCAAATTAACACCTCTGTTAATGAGAGCTTGAGCGAGGTCTCTTCTTCTAGTCTTAAGACTGTTTGTCCTTATAGTAATTGGTCTAGCTACTTCACTGGCTTCTAGAAATTCAACTAATTCTTGTACTGGGAAGATTTGCATGAGTACTTCCATAAGGAATTCATTATAGCTGTAATACAAACACAGATCTTTGAGTAAAAGTTCAGTGTATTCACATCTTGATCTGCCTTCTTCTTTCAAATGGTTGAAATCATTCAAAACTGATACAACATCCTTGATTCTCTGATGGACATCTTGCAAACTTGTAGGGTTTTGTAGTTCATCTTCACTTGGGAATGCAAAAACATCTTGTTTCGCAATATTTAACTGCATCTCCTCATCTGCTAATTTCTTATCTATTTTTTGTTTCTTTTTCAGTTTTATATTAGCTTTTTCAATGGGCAACATGTCGTCGTCGTCATCATCATCATCATCATCACTTTGAGCTGAAGAATCTGAATCATAAGTCAGTTTGTTGGAATCTGCAGTGTCATCATCTCCTGCTGTTTCCTCTTGCTCCTCATCTGTATCATGGAACAAGTCGTCAAGTGTGCCAACCTGAAACAATTTAATAGTTAAAGATTAATGATGCTGTCTAACTAAAAATTAAATTTCATACTTGTTATTTTACAAAAATGTACATATAATATTATAGTTACCTAAGTTAATAAATAATATATTATAAAACTAGCTTTCCGCCCGCTTTCAAAGAAAAACCTGCATAGTTCCCATTCCCGTGGGATTTCCGGGATAAAACCTATCCTATGTCCTGAGGTAAAAAGAAGCCTATGTCCTTTCTCGGGTATCAAAATATCTCTATACCAAATTTCATGCAAATTGGTTCAGTGGTTAAAGCGTGATTGAGTAACAGACAGATAGACAGAGTTACTTTCACATTTATAATATTAAGTATGGATGATCTTAAATTGTAAATCAAATATAACATATTCAAACAAAACACACAATATAACAAAGTTTTATAGTCCAGTTACCTACCTTATAACTTTCTTTACTAGGTTTCGTCTTCACTGGTTCTTCAACTTCACTATCTGATTCCTCCTCATCACTCGTACCATCCTTAACCTCATCATCTCCCAAACCTTCATCACTTTCTTCACTATCTGTTATGTCTTTTGCTTTAACACTTCCTTTCTTTTTGGGTTTCAACCACTCCTTGTTATCATCGGTAAATCCTAGAAAATAATTATTGTTGACGATTCATGCATCAGATTTAATATAAGAAAATAAATAATTTTATAGTATGTTTGCAGGAAAATAAACTTTTATAAATTACTAGCTGTGCTCTGTGGTTTTACCCGCAGTGCTCCGCTCCTGTTGTTCTTAGCAAAATGATATAGCCTAGCCTAGCCTTATTGCCTTTCTAGATAAATGGGCTATCTTACACCGAAAGAATTTTTCAAAACAGACCAGTATAGCTCCCAAGATTAGCGTATTCAATCAACCAAATTCTTTAGCTTTATAATATAAAGTATTGGGTATAAAAAGTTTGCTTGTCAATACATATTTAGTACTTGAAGTAATCTTCACATAAGTATATATTTTTTAATCACAAAATCAGGAATGCTGAACAGTGGTATCTTACCTGCAGGAGCCTCTTCATCGGAACCACTTTCAGCCTCTTCCTCAACATCATTTTTAGGCTGTTTTAAATTCTTTTTTGCTTCCTTCAATGTTTTGCGTTTTTCAAGTAACTCCTTCTTCTTCTTAAGACGGCGTGCAGCTCGTTGCTTTTGTCTATGGCTAAGCTTTTTCTCTTCTTTATCATCATCAACTATAATAGACAAAGTGTAAACTTTTAGACTTCTCGACTTTTTACAGGAGACTTAGTATCCAATAATGTGTGTGCAATAGATTCAAACATAACCCAAAGAAAGAGCTTACTATTTCTAGACATTTCATACAGATAGAACATAAGCTAGGTACTAAATTTTAAAACACTTTGAATAAACATTTCATACACATAATAATTATTACTTTCAAAAGTTTGTTAAGTTTACTGTTACCTACTAAAATACCATGATGAAATAAAATACTTACGGAGTCCCTTTTTAAAAATTGGATCAGGTTGTTTCCTTGCTTTTCTTCCAGGTCCTTTTTTCACTTTTTTAGTCTCGTCAAATTTAGCTTTACGACCCATTTTGTCTGATAATTATTTTCAGTCAATATCTAACTTTATTGGGAAATTCACTAAAACACGTGTTTATAGCCGCTAACCATGTTTAATTTCCATGCCGTCGAGTTATTTCTATTTGACAGTAATTGTCATTGTCACGTAATTGTCATTTGTCAAAATCAAAGCTGCTCGTGCTCAATCTCGTGCTGCTTGCTTTAAGTTTCAATGTCGCACAGTCGAATAATAATCGATTCACAATGGAATGGAATCGCATTAATTCTTTAACCTTGTCATTATTTTTGAGTAGGTACCTAGTATTGTATGAAAGAGTATAATATAAATTTCAGAACGAATATAAATTGATAAAAAATAAATAATATGTAACGGAGGCTATAATTTTAATCTTTTCGTTTGATTATTGATCTCTCCCATTATTTCTGAATACATTAAAGTATTTTTTTTTAAATCACTTGACTGAAAATTGCTCGGAAAATTGTAACATTTGCGATTCGCAAATCGAAATTCGCATTTGACATTGACCGATTGACCGACTTTGACGTTTGTCGTTTTGTTCCAGATTATCGAAATTGCATCGCAAATTTTTAAATTACACATGTTTAGTCATGGCCAATTATTTAATTAGGACTTATGTGCCTATTTTGCAAGTGTAAGATTTCTTTAAAATGCTTCAATTACGAAGATAAAGCGAGCGATGGTTCTAAATAAGTATTTTGTGGTATTGCGATATGCTTCTTCCAGCTGTCGATTTCTAAGGTAAATTAATGATTTTCTTTGTTGATTTTTTACTGTTTTCTTAAAGATAACAATACGTAACAATAGATGTAATTTTTAATGATATTATGCAATTTTGTTTATGAAGAGGTAAATAAAAATTTCATTCATAGTTTTCAGGGTCATTTCATAAATAGATATGCAGGAAACTCATCTAGTCATTGTCAGTGTCAACCTTCATGGCAAAACAAGAGATCATTTTTTAATTTTCCGAATCAAAATCGCACAAGAGAGTATTGTGGGAGACAACTAGTTGGGTATGTATATTTTAACTACTTTATTATATTTCTTAATAATTAAATAAATGATATGAGTTATTTTACTAAATTATGTTAAATTTTAAATAGTTTTAAGATTGATTCAAATTGTACCACTGTTTAAAAAATTAAAAACCGGTCTAACATCAGTATTACAACTTACAAGATGTCCCATACAGACTGGAAAATAATGATTACCTATAAAATTATATGATTTTTTTTAAGCAATACTGGAAACAAAGTTTGGTTGCCTATGTGCAATCCCAAATCTTTGGAACAAGTATCAGTTATTTAGCATTTATATTAATTAATTTTACTTTAAAAGTTTCATAGGAAACTCTAATTTCAACTTATATCCACAAAATTCTAATTAATTGTTTTTCATTACAGATTCTCTATGGATCAGATGTTTCAAGTAGTGTCAGATGTAGAAAATTACCATAAGTTTGTTCCATGGTGTAAAAAGTCATTAGTATTAACAAAAACTCCGAGTAAGCTTAAAGCTGACCTCATTGTGGGATTCCCACCAATAAACGAAAGCTACACGTCAAATGTCACATTAGTAAAACCACATTTAGTGAAAGCAGAATGCACAGATGGCAGAATTTTCAATCATCTTTTAACCCTATGGCGTTTTAGTCCTGGACTCAAAAGAGAAGAACAGTCATGTGTTGTAGATTTTCAAATTTCTTTCGAATTTCGTTCAGCTTTCCATTCTCACCTATCAAACTTATTTTTTGACCAAGTAGCTAGACAAATGGAAGGAGCATTCATAAAAGAAGTAGAAAGAAGATATGGACGACCGACTATGCAGCCTAAGAATTTACTCCTTAATAATCATGCTATTAAAAGTTGACATGAATAGTATAATATAATTTAGCCAAATTGTGGAATACTTACAGAAATTGTATGTCTATTTATTTTATTTATTTTTGTGAACCATGTATTAATTAAGCAAAGATTAATTGTAATTGTTACCATTGAAATAAAAATAAATTTTATTTTAAAAATGTTTTTATTCACATTTGCCCACATTGTGATATAGTGACGGGAATTTTTGGTTTGTTATTTGGTCCGGTTGGTACATTTTCTATTTTTCTCATGACTAAAAGGCCATCAATGACTCTGCCAAAAACCACATGTTTATTGTCTAAAAAGTTACATTTAGCACATGTTATAAAAAACTGGCAACCATTTGTATCCTTTCCACTGTTAGCCATAGACAGCAGGCCTGGTGAATCATGCTTTAGTGCAAAATTCTCATCTGCAAATGTACTTCCTCCGTAGATACTCATTACTCCTGTTCCATCACCCTAGAAATTATAAGATTTATTGTTATTTGCCAGAATAGCTGGAATACAATGTTTTATCCAATATTATAAATGCGAAAGTTTGTATGGATGTATGGATGTTTGTTACTCTTTCACGTAAAAACTACTGAACTGATTACAATGAAATTTAGCACACATATAGAGGGTAACTTGGATTAACACATAGGATAGTTTTTATCTCGGAAATCCCACGGGAACGGGAACTATGCGGGTTTTCCTTTGCAAACGCGGGCGGAAATCTAGTTTTAAAATGTAAAGTAGAAATTAACATGGGATGTGAATTCTGATGGATTGATGGCAAATCATCAGTGCCTTAAGTTCACGTAGTAACCAAATTATGATGAACTATACAGATACAGAGAACAATATTACAAAGTAACATACAGATGAAAATAGTCAATTAATATCTAAAATAAAAAGATCAAGTTTTACAGAATTTCACTACCACTCTGACTGAGTGATTTCCCCTTCTCCCCATGAGTATTAATTGATAACTTGTATCATTTATTACTTACTGCTCAAAAGCTTACTTGTTCTTAGAAATCTCCCAAACAAATTTTAATAAGGTATTGGTTTATTTATGTCCATACTTACTAACATTAACAAAATCGCCGCCTTGTATCATGAAATCTTTTATAACTCTATGGAATGTCGCACCCTTATAACCGAGAGGAACACCATCTCTTCTGTATTCTCCTGTGCAAAACTCTCTGAAGTTTTCACTAGTTTTTGGCACTACATCAGCGAATAGCTCAAAAATCATGCGGCCGATTTCCTACAAAGATGATAAGAATTTATAACGATAGAAATTAAGTTCCTATTTCTATAATAATATAACACGTTACTTACAGTGGTTCCTACAGTTATATCAAAAAATACGACTGGGTTGTTTGGATTTCGCAGTTGCGATTGTATTTGATTCCAAGTAGGCATATTGTATCAAAATTTTCTTTCAAAATGGAATAATTATGTAAATATTATTCAAAATTCTGTTAAATGGATATATTATTATGAATACATACAACTTATTACTTATCCTAACATAACCTACAAACAAAGCGTCATCGCAGCCGGTTTTTAAATAATAATAATTTTAAATGTCTAATGTCGTTTGTCAATTTGACAGTGTCAAATATTACCCAGAATCAGAATTGCCAATATGTTATAAAAAAGTGATCCATTCCGAGCATTCTGGGTGACCGGTGAATAGTAACGCCGCGCCGGGAAACAAATGAAATTTAAAAATATTGATCGATCATCGAGATTCAACGCCGTGCCCCGGCCGAGCTACGGTCGGGCATGAATCACTGCATCAAAATATAATGCTATATTATACTGCATCAATACAATAATGTTTGATCTTTGTTTTATCAACTAATCGAGCCCCAAGCGAAGAACGACGCGTCACCGGCACGGTGCCGGTGTAGCGTAAATCATGTTTCAAACTATTTCTAAATCCACATGCAGACATATCAACAAAGTTTTGCATTTAGAGAAATTAACTAGGTACTAGAGAAGTATTTCTCAACATATTTTTTTCAATATTTTTTAGGAGGGACAAAGAAATAGTTTTTTTTTGTAATATTCAATGTTCGAAACTTAGAGTATTTATTACAATAGTATAGAGCGAGTGTATTGCACAAATTGCATAGTGCGCATCGTAGGCAGATGAGATATAGATACTATATAGATGTGTGTGTGACAAATAGGGATGGGTAGATATCAATTGCGTGTTGAACTATCGATAAGTTATGTAAATAAATATGTATCATAAGTAAATTTTATGTTCAATAAGTTATTAAAGGAAAAATATATGAATAAAGTATAAATATGTAATTTTAAATTTGTTTACCAACTGAATAACGTTTGTTTATTCCATTTGAATATTAAATATTATATAAGAAATTTTCTTGTATTAATTATAAGTACTTTAAAAAAATATGTTTGATTGGAATATCAGAAAAACGTGAGTACTTTTTAAATAATAAAGTTAATAAAATAAAAGATCGGGTTTAGTGCTATTTATTTAATAATAAATCAAACAATAATAATAATGTTTTAAAAATGGTAAAAAATATTAAGGAATAATTAATAATTTAAAATGATAATATAATAAATAATATTAATAATTTTTTTATTTAATTTTATCCATTCTACTATCAAAATCTTCAATATCAATTTAGCGGTTCAGAAAATATATCGTAACATTACATACTTTACATTTACACTATAATACATTCGCATTCATAATTTAGAAAGTGTATCATACAAAACACACCACAGAGAGTTTTAATTTTAAAGTTAAATAAATAATTTGTTAAAATATAGTTCTTCTAGTAAACTTTATATCGAGTACAGCGTTGGTCAGGTCACATCACTACGATCACGTGGCGGCAGTGAGGCGCGCGAGCGAGCCTGCGCGTGTCCGCCTCCCACCTACTCTTCACCCCCGCGATGCTAGATTTATTTTCATAAAATGATGTATAACAATCGACTGACTGATGAAATGTGATAGTGGATTTCAATTTTGTGTATTCTCTAGTATCGTTTTTGCAAGATAGAACTGCACATTTCACCACGTTTATTCGTAAATATGAAAAAAATCCAGAGCAACGCACTTCGTGAGCACTCAACCACGACTGCGAGCGCTCGCGGCGGGAGCGTCGTGTTGTTCCCACCTGTGCCTACTGTTCCCACTTGGTTGTTCGCACTCTATAGATAGTATATATACTCTAAGGTTCGAAAGCTATTGTATGATGTATCGTAGGGTACATTTAAAAACTTCGCACAACACGAGTAGTTAGTAGAAAGTTTTCCTTCAGATAAGTAATTATGAGCGTAATTATGATTCAAGGTTGTTTTTTGTACGTCAATAAGGTCAATATGTATATCATAATATCAGCAAACACATATTTTAATAGGCTTACTATGCACCCGCGACTTCTTTGAATTTCTGTTCACAGACGAATGTCTTTCTGTGTGAGGAATCTCACACTGGATTTTATGTAAGTATATCCCTTTATTTATATTTCCATTCCCTACAGCAGACATTACTTCAGTTTTTTTTTTTTTTGTTTAAAGGGTAGCAGATTTTAGGTTTAATCAAAGGTGGTTTTCAAAAAATAAATTCGTCTTAGTTTTAATAATACTATTTATTTCATGTTATATAGCTATTATACATAAAATATACAATTGTGAAATGAAATATTCATGGTTAACACATGTGATTGACAATATAGTCTAGGATATGTACAACTTGTCCACAAAACTATGTAATTAACACAATTCATTAAATTATTTGCTTAACCAATATTTCGAGTTATATTAAGGATTCATTCGGCTATAATATTATAAAATCTATTTATATAAAAGTAATAAATTTCATGTTTTTACAAATACTTTATTGGCAAGAAGCTAAAATTTAAATAAATTCATTATTACTTGTAAAATCTAAGTAGAGAGTGAAAAGAGAGATAAGTTTAAAATATAATTAGAGCCAGATACAATGAAATTCACAAGCAATTTGCCATACTACAACGAATAGCAAACCACTATCGGTCATCCCACCTCGTGAAATGTTCTTAAAACACTGCAGGGTAGCGATAACATTAAATAGTATGTAATTTTCATACACTCATTGAGATTACATTATTTTGGAACACCAATTTTATATGTATACTTGGACAATGTTATTTTAAATTAGCTTGTATACACAGAATATTTACATATTGTGCATGCATTTGTACTATATACATAAATTATGCGTTATAGTCCGATACAATATAATATTACACACTCTGCAAGCTCTAGCGAGCCGTTCGCGTCACATCAGCAAAGTCGCACTTTGTTTACACATCTGTCCATGAAATTTTTCTTCCTTTTAGTTTGTGTGGTAGCTTCTAACGGTGAGGGTAGATTGATGTGTGTGTTTGCGGGATTTTCTTCTAAAATTCCTTCACAGCTACGACATCTACGTGCATTCTCAAGGGTTTTCTGTTGTAAACTATCACTACTTTCGGAAAGTCTTTGGGGCAGGTCGCACGAAGCTGTGAGCTCCTGCAGGGGTAATTGCTCACAGCTTTGTGTCGTCACTTTCGCTTTTTCTACTGATGATTGCCGGCTCCGTTTCGGCCTGTAAATGAATAGTGTTATTTAGGTTAAGTTTTATGATTTTATCCTTACCGTTGCTTGGATATTCATTATTGTATTATCCTCCTTGGTAATTGTTAAAGATATGTTATGACGATTCAAAAGTGCTTCTAGAAGATGTTAAATTGATTAAATAATTAATGTTTGAGTTTGAAACTCTTATCAAAGGTTATTCATAAAATATTTTATGTTTATTAATTTAATGCGTTATAAAACGCCACAAGTCTCATACAAAATTTTTGAAAAGTTACATTAACTAACAAATTATAAGTACATATATATTTACGATTTTTTAAATGTTTTTTTTATTTCGACGAACAAACAAACTAAATAAATCGCTCACCGGACAGGCGGCAGGGTGTGCAAGGGCTCTAGTCAGTCGTTCTTATCACTGCCGCGGCTCTCAGTGGACTGCATGCGCTGGTAGTTGGGCGGGCCGCGGCCGATGCTCGCTGTGCCCGGGGTCTGCTCGCCGCGGCCACGGTAGCCTTCTAGACGGTTCGCGAGATTGGACTTGCCGCGGAGGAAACTGGAATAGATAAGGATTGTTAGTCGTTTATAATATGAATTATTAGAAGATGGTTTGGAGATTTGAGTACATTTAATTAATAATTTATAATAATTAATTTAAGGTATGTGTCAAATTAAAAGTCTATTTGAAATAAAAACAAAATTCAGTGCTTTGATTTTTATATATTACTAGCTTCTCCGCGCAGTTTTACCCCCGTGACTCTTCTCCCGTTGGTCGTAGCGTGATGATATATAGCCTATAACCTTCCTCGATAAATGAGCTATCTAACACCGAAAAAATTTTTCAAATCGGACCAGTAGTTCCCGAGATTAGCGCGTTCAAAGAAACAAACAAACAAACTCTTCAGCTTTATAATATTAGTATAGATGTATTTTTATTTGAACGAGACTTCGCGTGCGGTTCGACCATAATCCCGCATGTGCACTGCAATTAATGCTATGTGAAAATTTATTACGTACTTATCGGACTAATATTATGATTTAAGGTTGGGCTGCCACTATCTCCTGTAAGTTAATACCTTTCCAGTTTCTCCACACACGCGTCCTGATAGTCGTGTATCCAGCGCACGCCGTTGAAGTGGCAGACGGCGCGCATGTCCTCAGGCAGCTCCTCCGGCTCGGGCCACTCGAAGTTGTCGATTATCGGCACTATGTTGCATTGTGATTGTAATGCGGCTACTATCTCCTGGAAATTGAAAGAATTTTTATTAATCATCGATTTATAATAGTTCAGGATACATCGCCCATTTTTGCAAGTGACTACTATCAAGCTGATTTTCCGTTTGTAGCTTTATTTTAATGAGACACCGAATAATTTCGTGTACGAAACTCTCGATTGTGCTAGCTACCAGAGATAACAAGGATAAAAATTTTTGATTTGATGGTTCTCAAATATTTATTACGCAATTTGTAGGACAATATGTCTGTTGAATTATATAAACATTAACTAAGTGAAAACAAAAAAATCAGCTTGTTAGTAATCATTTATGATGACCTCGTAATCGATACACTTTGGAAAGGGGGACTCTTTGAACAAACCATAGATTTTGTAGGACAAATATTTTTTCGAATAATTTAGGTAATTATCTTGAGATTGAACAAAAAAAAAATTCAGTTAGTAATAAATATTTGAGAACCATCAAATCAAAAATTTTTATCCTTGTTATCTCTGTTAGCTACCACAATCGAGACTTTCGTACACAAAATTATTGGGCGTCTCATCAAAATAAAGCTACAAACGGAAAATTAGCTTGATAGTAGTCACTTGCAAAATTAATGGGCGATGTATCCTGAACTATAAGGGCAATAAAAAAATACATACTATTGCAGAAATAATTTGTTAAAAAGTAGAGACCAAACATCACATTGTGACAAAATAACAGGTAAACAAGTTCAAACAGTATACCAGCCAATTTACGTAAATTTAAAATTATATATTAGAAAGCAAAGACAGCAAATTTTATATGAAAGCATTTCAAACTCACCCGATGCACCCAATCCTTCTGTTCATTATCGTGCTTACACCTGTCCAAGGCGTTAGGTGTCAGCACTAGCAGGAAATGCTTCGCCTGTTTAATACTTTGCAAGAGGTTATTGTCAAATTTGCCGGCCTCTAATCTCTCCACGTCTATGAATACTGTGAACCCTCTGACTTGAAGGTGGACTTTTAAAAGGCTAGCTAATTGGGAACCATTCGATCTTCTGTAACTAACGAAGACGTCCAAATTCTTTTCTAAATTCTCTTCTCCTTTTATTGGAAGTCTGCTTTCATATGCTGAAATACAAAATTAATGTTATAGAGAAGTTATAACAAAATGATTTATGGATAAGTACCATATCCTAAAGGCACTGCTTCGGTCTAGTACGAAATAGATTTTTTGGCTTTGTTTCATTTAAAATCAAATCTTTTTTATCTTTCTATGAACTTTGCCTATATCGTTTTGTTAAACTGTATGCAAGATAAACAATTAGTATTGTACAAAATAATCTACAATAGACTCACCTCTAATAGCGTTTAAAATCCTTAATCTATGTATACTGTTGAGAATATGGCACTCCTTCTCCAATTGTTCATCGCTCAGGCCCCTAATGGACTCTTTGTCTACTCCCGCGTTTAGCATAGAGTACGTGTATATCGTGTACTCTAAGCCGATGCCTTGTAAGAACTCGTTCAGGTTACCCGTGTCCCGTGAACTGTAGTCAGCCATTTTCTTTAGCTGCTGCAGTTCTCTTGTGAATCTGGGAAATTAGAGTATGGGTAAGTTCGGGGGAAAAAATTTTTGATGTGTAATGATGGTCTTAGAAATAAAATGTATCAAGTTTGGCCATTTTTGTAAAAAAGAGAATGTTTAAGTTAATCTTTCTCAAAGGATTAAATATATGACAATTTTTTTTCGAGTTACTACAATTTTTTCTAGGAAGTTTATATAGCAAAAAATGTATGCTATACCTTTTCCGCTTGATTCCATTATGCAAACCGATATCTTCTTTAAGATTCTCTTCTGTGATTTGTAACAATAAATCTCCATCTACCCTGCTTTCGTAGAAATTCGTTGCATATTCCGAAAAGCCAATTTGCTTCACCCATTCTCGTACATCTTCTATGGACCAGAGAGGGACCTGCTGCGACAGCTTGTGAGGTACTTCCTCCCCGATAAGCCTTAACGCTTGCGCAGCGTATTTAGACGCGACAGCGTTTGGACAACTAGCTACTTTCTTCAAAGACTCTATTGCACCTATTTCCCTAAATATCTCAGTATTTCCCTGTTGCTTCTTAATCCCCGCCTCCATACAAAAGTGGAAGGCAGCCAGATTTCTCGCTTCCTCTCTTTTCGAACTCAACACCGGAACTAGCCTTTGCAACCAGTTCTTACTTTGACCGTGCGCATGAGCTAGATTCGATCGTGCGAATTCAGACGGATTGTGTGTAGTTACGAATGGCTCCACTAAATCCAATGTACCAGATTTCAGCACAGCTGCTTCTATTTCTTTATTAGCAACCAAAACAGCGATAGCAAGACAAGCGTAGTATTTAATATTATCGTCGTTGTGGAACGCTAAAGGAAACAGCCACATAGGAACTTTCCTTTTGATCATAGCTTCCTGGTTCTCAGCTCCACCGTATAGGGACAAGTTAGCAAGAGCAGTGGCACAATGACGTAGAGTTTCTATATCGTTCTTTCTACATTCGAATAGAACTGCGTCTAAGCCTCCTAATTTGATGACGTCACTACACGTGCCTTCGCTATGTTTGAACAAGTGTTCCAATATTCCAGTTCCAATTCTCGAGTGATCTGCATGTGCATGTTTCGTACAGACACAAGCCACATTAACAACTTTCTCTAGACCGTTTTCAACTACGTGAGCTCTGTTTTCAGTTGTAAGGCACTGTTCTAGAAGTTTTGCCGAAGAGAACTGTAGATCAGGGTTATTGGATTCTAAACAATTTTCCATAAGAATGTCGAGGCCACCAGAAGTGCGTAAAGTGTTGCATAATGAATACCCTAACTCGTGTCCATACGTAGGGACCGCCCACGCTCTCCTCAACATTTCATTTAATTTGTTAAAATGTACACAGGCGTTTTTCATGTCCATTTGATTATTTTTGATGGCCGTTATAAATGCATTCATTCGATGTGAATACTTTTGTATTGCTAAATCGACATCTTTTTCGTTGGAATTTCCGTTTAATCTCTCTAAGTCTTCGAATGTTAAATTTGAAAGGTCTTCATCGCCCGGTTTGATTGTTCCGTTTAGCAGTTGACTCATCTGAAACACAAACATGGAGTAAAGAACATTGTTTTGAATATTCGCACCTACGTCACACGATACCTTTGTGATTAACGTGTGCGCGTATAAGTAGTTATTGTTTTTACAACATTTATATGAAAACTTACCTGAGATGAAAGTAAAGTAGATTTAGTTGTGAGATTTTTGCTAGAAATGGTCATATTTGAATGTGATGAGTGCTCTTTATGACTGAACATTCCACTCGATGTGACAGTTTGTCGCGCCTGTGATGAGGCCATGGCTTTTTTCTCAGCGCTGAAGGCTTCAGTTTGAAGCCTTGAACTAGAAGCAGACATATTGTTCGCTTCTTGCGCTGTAACCTCTCCAGCTTGCAAAGATCGCTTCTCCTGAAATAAAAAAAGACATTGATAAATAACGTATGAACAATCATCCTATCAATGAAAGTTCACGTCAATAAAATTTGAATGCGTAAAGCGAGCATTTTATAGTAAATAACATTCTCTCTAAAAATATTCTGGCTATCTATGAGGCTGTTAAAAAGCACATCGAATAGACTGCGTGTCATGGCCCGGTTTCTTGTATGAGTTTCCATTGGAAGTAGGCCAATCGCGTGATACTCGATGATAATTTTAAAGTTTGTATACGGACGTCACATATTTAGAAGGTTGAAAGGGAGATGTATAGTGAAATCCTCCGCTAATCGCCTCACCGAAGGATGCGGCGGCCTCGGCGGGAAGCGCGACAGGACGCCGCGATGTACCGGCCACGGGGCAGAACCCCCACCCGACATTCCGCGTCTAAAATAAGCCGACTATTCGTGTACAGAAGCGCGCATGCGCAATAATTAACTTCCGCGTGTGCTTGCGCGCGCGACGGTCAAACGCCGACTGAGACAAGCATGGTGTAGTTTACGATAAGCGACCGGAGATAAATGAGCTCACCGCCCCTGGTGATCCTCCTCGACGCCACATCCTTACCGTCCACGCTACGAATCTCGAAGCCATCGTAAAATCGTATTACGCATTCACTATAAATTAGATCGAGCATTTTATATCTAATGTTATCAAGACAAGACGCCCATGGGTACTGACTGCTGAGCGTAACTGGCACGAAACGTCGGCAGGGTATCGATCGAGCCGGCCGCTCGGGGTCGCGTCCTTCGGCGCGCCTTACTGGCTCCACCGAATAAATTGTTGATAGCGCGATTTGCAGACCGATTTAATGTAGCATAATGTTTACCTCGCCGGTTTTCCCAGAAATTGAAATATAATTGAATACTTAATGCGAGACAAATAAGCCAGACGTATAAATAATTTATTTTAATAAACATTCAATTGAATTTAAATTATACTCACTTGATGATAGGCGGCATTTTGTTCAGCGGTTAGTCCCTCAGCCTGCAAGAGCCTGTGTGAGGCCCCAGCGGCGCTGTGTTCCGCATATTGCATGTCACCGTGCTGCAGCCGCCTCGTTCTGGAACTGTTCGCTGCTGATTTCGATGCACTGAACCCGTCGGTGACTACGCGAGTCGAACTGGCAGAAGTCATACGCGCTGCGCTATATTTCAATTCGTTTGCTGCATTTGAACCTATGGCTACTGTCGTTGGCGCCAGAAGACACTGTTTATCAGGCGGTGGGGTGTCAGACTCTGGGAAGGTAACGAGAGGACCGTCACTGGCGAGATCGGTCATGTCCCCTATGTCGCCGATATCGCCCATTTCGCTGAGATCCCTTATATCGGGTATATGCCTCTGATTCATATCGTCTTGATCCACGATGTTCTCCATCGAGCTTCGTAATCTGTAAAGGTGGCGTAAGTGAGATTCGGACGCTCCAAATAGTTATTTTCCGCGTAAAATAACGAACGCGTCTATTGTTTGTCGATGAAACTACGGACTAAAAGCAAGGAAACGTATTGGCTGAAAATTGGCTAAGGGCCAATGGGAACTCAGGTGGGATAGCAGTTTCGTTATCTATAACGATCATTAACAAAACAAATTTTGAACAGTAGTAAAACATAAAACGGATATTTATAACAGCGAGTAACGTTTATATCACCTTTGTCCAAAATTTAAAGCCGCAGAGTTGCTTAGAGTTTTCATTTCGGATATTGAGCTCTTTAATTCTGTCAAATCTGATTTGATAGAGCTAGCCCGTTGGGACGAACTCTGCACTCGTTGGCTCGAAGCAGCACTACTTGAAGTCGCACTAGACACCATCTGGAAAAGATAAATATATTTACAGCTTACTCCTCTGCATTAACTGTTTTCCATGGCCATACAAATGCAATTGAATGAGAGGAGAATAAAATTATTTAACCTACTTAATAAAATAAGTTTCATGGGTCAACAAGATATTAACCTTTATATTGATAGACCACCAAATCGAGTACGCATCAATGTAATGTAGCCTTAATTCACTCTATTGGTATTTTTTAACTAACTTTTAAAGCATATATTGTCGATGACACAATAATTGTAAAACACTAGACGTCTTAAATCTGATAGTACCTACACTTCGTACACAGTCATTATCTAGACAAGCACTGAGTTCAGTGCCAATGCTATAGAGGATTTTCTTCGAGCGAGCGTCATGTGTGTTGGCGTACTTACGGGATAAATAAGATATGGTTGTGTCATTATATAAATAGATGACACGTTTAAAAATAAACTGATGATTTGTATAAAACTAAAGTAAAAATAGGAATGATATATATTTATGGAAATATAAATTTAGTATTCCAATTTTATCCTACTTTTAATATCTTGTTTAAAAATACACTGTAGTTGGGATATAATGTATAGTGGATTTGGCATTGGCTACGCATTGATTTTGGGGATTCAAGGGTGAGTCATAGTGCGTAGGTGGGATGCATCGAGTCTTTTAACCTTTGTGTATCTCAAGACTATAAGGTTGTGTTTTGGCCAGTGGAAAATTCTTCGAAATTGTGACTAATTTATACCTTTTTGATTTATTTTACTTGAGGACTTCACTGGTAAAACTAAAGTTTAAAAAATACCTTACTATTTAAAATACATCAGTAATCTCAATACACAACTGATTCTTATCAGATTCCTTTGTTAGATAAAATAAACCGAGAGGAAGTTATATTTTATCTGTTCTATGAGACGAACATTCTTATTAGTAAAGAACTGAACCATTTAAATTCTTTTAGCGTACTAAGGAAACGTATTACGACATAAGTAGAACACCAGATATCCCTAATGTCTATCCAATGTTACGCCATAATAGAACCGCTGCATTTGGCTTCGTGCCAGCAGTTATCATGCACTCACGTAGCTCCCTCCATATTAAACTTGATAAATTCGTGAAACGGGATCATAAACAATTTGTCTTTTAACTTTTTAATAGATTATTTTGTGTTATAAAACATTTTGGTTTGAAAAATTACTAGTTACAGATAAGTAGTTAATGTTATTATATTTAACAATGTTGTAAAAACCCACGCCTAAACAAAAAGTAAACAATGTCTATGCCTCTATGCCGATGCCGTTACAGAAATCGTGACACACATACAAAATCGATCGATGTTTAAATTAAAGTAGAGAACAGATTTTTTGAACAGTATTTGATTTATTTTTTAAATATTTACATTACATTAAAACAAGGCGGTATTGTTCGACTACTAATTTATTACAAATTATTACTATTTACAGTAGCTATAAACTTTTTCAACTTGCGGTTAGAATGGAAGTCCGCGCAATAACAAAAATATCCTGAATATTTCTATTTCAAATAAAAAATAGAATATGAATTTAATAAGCATCATAGAGTCTTTATCTTTCACCAGTATAGAGCGAGTATAATAATTATTAAAATTGTGAAAATATATTCCATTAAATTACCTTGTTGCTAATTAACATAAACAATAGTTAAATAATTACATGCGTCTTTGCACTCGGTCGCGGAGTAGGTACTTGTTTTATTTATTTTTTCCGCACCGCGCTTGCTGATTTCAAAATAAACCGCCCATTTTATGAACAGACCGAGGCCAGTACAGGAATAGCTTACAGTAAACTATATTTAATATTATTTCAAAGAAAACTAAATTTGTTTTTAGGCATTGCACGAACTTATCTATTTTTGACCTTATACATGTAAAGTGAATATGCAAATAGTTATCATTCTTTATTCTATTCTTTAAATATTCTGGTTGCCGATTTTACAATTCTGTGGACTATGGTACTGTGTAATTGAAATCATAATGACAACTCATACCGTAAAAAGCGCACCGTAATAATTATACATTAATTACAATACAGAATCTTTGTTGATACTGTTTACCATGCCTTTATTTTGTGCGGTAAGATATTTGTTTATAAATCATTTGACTTAAGCAGAAAGGACTCAAGGAAGGAAAATGTACCAAGATAACGTTTAAATTACGACGTCTCTATCAATTCTACCATAACAAATAATTTCAGTATTATGTGTTGCTAAAATTCAAAAAGACGATAATACGTGGTTTGCTTTCGAAAAAAAATCAACACCGTTTCAAATAAAGACATAAAATAACATATACTTTTTTATTTACAATGAACCGCTCTATCTCCAACCGTGTAATAATTCTAAATGTGGTATTTTAAACGTCTCGTGTTATTAAAACACCCACACGCCCGTTAAGGCACATTTGTTATTCAAACAATTATTATTCAATAGTGTAACGACGCAAATTGTACACCATAAATAAATATTTTTGAGAGATCATTAACTAGTTTGCGCCCGCGTTTTGCTTCTAGATAAGAACCGGTTGAATTGACAATGTTTGAGAACATACACTGTGTTCCGCTTGTTTATGTTAATGTATCATGTGGATTAGATAAAACAATATAGTTAGTAGCCAGTATAATGTGATACTATTCACGAATAAAATATTTATTTACTGTTACAGTTTCGATATAAAAGTTGGGTTGGGAAGAAATCGCTCAGGATAAAGATGGCGATTGTTCATCTCTAGCATCACGTGTAACAGCCGCTGTTTCTATGTATGTTTAAGAAAATTCATTCAAAAATACGTGAATATTAAAAAACTAATTAAATAAGATCTTTTTATATAACCTTCTAGTATGGACCCCTACGAGGTAAAGAAGTGGATAAAACTAAACATTAAAAATTTTAACTGTGACTCCATCATAAAGATTAAAAGAGCATGGACAAACATGGACTAAATACTGTCATTGATCTACCGTACGTCGCGCGGTCAGTCTGCTATACAAATAATTAATTAATTATATACGTATACATCAAAACGATTGATTGATCGTATCACGTATGGTTGTTTGTGCACGTTCCCAATAGTTTTTTGGTGAGAAATAATATTGAGTCGGGAGTAGTCTGAGCCTATTTGATTAATATTTTACATTAACTGCTCCTCTCGGAACTGCTCTATGATCCATCCGGGGACCAATCCATTATCCTTACTTAATATTATAAAGTTGAAGAGTTTGTTTGTTTGTTTGAAAGCGCTAATCTCGGGAACTACTGGTCCGATTTGAAAAATTCTTTCTTGGTGTTAGATAGCCCATTTATCGAGGAAGGTGGCTATACATAAATCATCACGCTAAGACCAACAGGAGCGGAGCAATGCGGGTGTAACCGCGAGGACAGCTAGTAGAATTTAAAACTAAGGAATAAAATAGCTCGTGAAAGAATATTTAGGTTCAAATCAGTATACCCAGAAATTTGAGCATTCAACGGAACTTTTCAGATCATTATGAATTAACTTCATACCTGTTGTTTTGAGGAACTGGAAACCTGATTAAGGGACTGGTTCTGCCTGGAGACGAGGCTGGACTTCTTCAAGTTCTCCATTACGGAAGCCAGGTCCTTGGTGCTGCCGTTGTGTTTCAACGTGTTGTTGCCATCCAAACCGAATTCTGGTATCTGTGTGAACAAGAGGATAAGTAAGTAATCTATTTATTTGATAGATAGGATTTGCTTTTTAGTGTTATAGCATCAAGCGGTAATTAGTTATACGATTGTAATTTGTAGGCAACTATTTTTGGTACAAATTGATGGTTTCGAATATATATAATATGATCTGACGCTAGAAAAATCGTGTGTAAAGTTTGAATAGATATAGCAAATAAGTACGTTAACTGACAAAAACGAGTTTAAAATACTAACTAAAACATTTTTTAACCTTCAAGGGTAACATAAATTTTATAATTTTACATGGCGGAAATTGCTTCACACCCGCATTAATTCATGGAATCCATTTATCAAGTGACGAACCCTAAAACGTATTGCGTAGTTCACAAAATATGTTCTTAGACAAAGAAATGAAATTGCAACAATTTTAACCAGAAACGATTATATTGTTTGTTTAAAATTGATATCTACAATAAACACAACCTAGATATTCTGATAGGATAGGTATCGTCTTTATTGCTTTTCCGAGAAGTGTTTGAAATTCAGCACAAGGACAATACATTACTGCACTAAGTGAAACAGTTGAACAGGGTCAAAGGAACTATTAAGAATGTAACGTTATAGTTTTCTGTGAGTCATAGGAGGCACCGACTTTCAATCAGACCTACGATTCACGCGTAATGCGTATAGGTGCAACACGCATATTGATGATGCCTTCACCTCAGGTGTGCTCAAGTCACCATACACATTCTGTAGCGCTAGGGCTGCAATCAAAATACATCAATCAATGTCCGTGAAGGGCTTTCGATCAATTTCTTGCATTGTAACTAGACACGAATTACGCCATCACAACTTGTCAAGTGATTTCGTGAACGTCGAGAGATAAATTGAGTTGAGGTCTTTTTATCATCGTTAGTATTATGTTACAGCGCGCAATCGTTTAGATAATGTAATATGTTAATTGGCGTTACGAAGAATCCGTTGAAGACTTGGATGACGCGCAATGACGTGTATCTAGCTGATGTCATGGGCACGCGCACGCGAGGCATCGTCACCTCAAACACTTCAAAAATCGTACCCTATTATAGACGGCCTATCATTATGTACACATATGAGGCATCGAAATTTGTCGATTATGCCCAATCGTTAAACACATTGGACGTATGTGTTAATGTGTGGCATATGCATATCAACACAATGACGGCTTTGAATAAACGTGTGGGAAATTATAATATGCTTTATACGGATAGCGAAGTTACAGAATAGTGACAGCGAGCGGCACCCAATTGGTGGCCCGACTATGATTTCATTGATAACTCTATCTAGAGATGAATGATGACTAATGGCCTATCGGGGCAAAAGAGATACGATCCGGTAACAGAACAGGTCAATAATGCGTGAGTCATACTTCACAGAAATGTCGTCACAGTTCCAGAGATGTTATGTAATTTTTTGTTGAGCTAATTTTACGTCATGCGAGTGCGGGTGACGAGGTCTCTACATGTCAACGTTAAGTGAACTCTAGATTTGCGGATTCTTTTGAACTTCAATTTAATTAAAGATTATCATACAATATCGTTAAAAGTAATCAAGTTCGTGATATGAATTTGATAACTGTAAATTGTTTGTGTTTATTATGATGTGTTTGTATCATAAAATATAATAATAAAATAAAACGATAAACGTAATTAGTTCATGAAGTATTTTAACTGTTCTATTTCGTTCGGATTTTCCATCATAGAGTTTCCTTATATATTGCTTCATGATTATGAATTGTTAAATTTTTTAACTAAATCATAAATATGTTTAATCTGAAATTAATATTCATGCGTGACTCAGATTTTGTTTGTATTAGTTACAACTTTAATTCGTTTTTAGAATATAAATTTAATAATATATTTTCTAGTTTTAATCAGAAAATGTACTGTTGAAGTGGATAGACGGATAAGTGCTATTTATCTACAGTTTCGATAAACGATTACCAGTAACGGGAAGTACAAAGGCAGTACGATGCAAGGGAATTTAATTGCGAATTCAATACCCACGAAACACAAATCAGTCAATACCCATTCTCCTCGTGGGCGCCTTGCCTACTTCTTGGCATAGCTTTCTCGTCTATTTAACGATTAGCGTATACTTGGTAGCATTTTAAACTTGAACCTTATGTTAAGGCAATTCGAGTTAAAATTTCGTGCTCAAACATTGTTGTTATCAAACTTGGTTAGTTTTGGATGCATCGGTGTTGCATGCACATCAAGAGACATACATTATTGTGAAGGTCAGTTATGCATGCACAATAGTTAGTGCGCGATAAAACGAGATGGCTGTAGGTAACTTATATAACTTTATGTGTGGAATCCACGTTACTGATTGCAATTTACAATTAGGTAAATTAAGATGATAATTATTTGCTTTTAGCACTGTAAATACATGTTTGACGTATGCAGTTTGCTTTTGAATAGATATTAATTAAGCATACTGAGAACGATCCATAAGAATAATTATTGTTTGTTAGGTTTGAAAAAAATACAATCAACAGCTAAAAAGTACATTTTTAATGGAAGATTTAATACGATGTGATAAGTGTAAAATTAGATAGAAGTATATTTTACAATTTATTTCAATAGTCATTATGCATATTTTATCGCAATCCGTTCCACCACTCGCAATTTATGAACAACACTCTGTTCAAGATAATAAGTACTGCGCGAGGAAATTTACTCAGCGTATATTATTACCAGGCAAAGGATAATAAAATAAGCGGTTAATTCTAGTGTATATTTTCGGTATAATAATATATACAATAACCTAGCGATAGTTCACCAAACAATGGTGCCAGTGTCAGAAGTACATATTTCAAGCGACTGATATTTTACCTCGCGTCGCTCCTAGTGCAATCCAAAAAGCACGTCCACTGCAACCATATTCACGTGTGTCTTGTTTATTATGAACTCTCAATCACTTATCGCGTCGGGGCGTCGCGTGTCTAACTAGCAGGAGGACTACAACGAACAACACGTGCCCATCTCGCGGCGAATGCGGCGTGACTGGTGTGCCAGCCGGCCGGCTGATCGCAAACTTTACCCGGCGACCACAATGGCTAATTAGAATGGCGAGTGGCGCGGAGCGCGGGGCGAAGCGGCCTATGCCGTGCTCTACCCACCCACAAACCTTCGCATCCGCCTATGGTGTAAACTGATGAGACGACTTAACATACCAATAAAATTTAATTAACAATTATGTAACTCCTAATATCGATTGATTGCCTCTCTATTTCTATATATTTTTATTACAGATTATACGTTTCAACGAGAATAGTCGGTTTCTCTGATCTCTATTACGCAGAGACTCACTTATAGCGCAAACCTTTTAAGTGCTAGGGTTATTATGGTAACTAATCTGTTTAAATGTCCTATTTTAACCTCGACTCGTGCTATTTCTCTATCTAAACGCATCGTTGTTGTGTCGATATTTAAATGTTACCGCGACGACCATGAGACAATACATGGTCGATAAAAAGTCTTTACAAAAAGAATGGTATTTTTCACGATAATTCTGTCGTCCTGATAAGTCATTGACCTTTCAATGTCAGCGAGAGACTGGAGCCGTGGATTACTGACATTATCAGTAAATGGATGTACGAATGTCGGTTCCGATTTCAATAACTATTTGTCTCTTGTTTATCTTTGCAGCTATTCATTTTAGATATAGTTTTTTGTTGCCTGACTGAGCTTCAGCGTATCCAATAGCCACCGTTTTTTGTGAAATATTTTCTGATCATAAAGTATGGGTTTGGGATTTAGAAGCAGTGGAACGATATTAATTATTAGCCACGTTTAAAGTTGCAGCTAGCTTTTGATCTCAGATATTTATAATTTATTTCAAAATATACGGCTAAGATCTGACAAATTCTAATGACGTCATCGAAAATTAATTAATACAAAATTGCCAATGGTGTCCTTTGTGCAACTTATGATATTTAGTTTTACCAAAGGCTATAATTTATTTATAAACCCGATAACATGGTAGAGTTTCAGTCTTGTCTGAAAATGTCTCAGGACTATCTTGCTAAAATATACCTACTCTATCAGGACTGATTGAATTGAATCTTTAGTTTTATTTTTATAGAATTGATTGAGTTACGCTGGCCTTATAAAGTTGCTTAGTACCTAATTGATTTTCTCTAAATTAATTTTCAATTTATAACCTCTAGTCTTCACTACAGGCGAATTCATATAATAATTTAGTATAATTATTTGCGAAAGTGATTAACTATCTTCCTAGAAGAATAAAACTCAGATCTTATCTTTTTCTTGTTTTAGATGTGACAATAGAGATATGGTAATTTAGTCACTTTTCTCAAGAAGATACGCTAGTTAGACTATACTTTCACATAACATTAGTAACCTTGTGATCATCAGCACTAAATTATAGACATAAAAATAGTCATGAGGCACTTTTATAGCGTTCATAATATTTTAATAAGCTGTGCCCCGTGGTTTTACCCGCATTTCTCAGCTCCTAATGGTCTTAGCGTAGCCTGTGTTATTGCGTGAAGGACTAACAAACAAACTTACAAACTTTCGCATCTCAGGAACTACTGGTCCCATTTGAAAATTCTTTCGGTGTTATATAGCCCATTTAGCGAGGAAGCAATGCGAGTAAAACAGCAGGGCACAGCTAGACGCTAGTTTATAATATTAGTAGAATATATTATATGATTTGTGCATCAGTCAAATACGGCCCTGTTAATACTGCTCTACATTTGTTACGGCATGGTTTATATTGAAGCAGATTTGCATTTACAAAACAATATTCATGAGTAATGCAGTGTTATTCATATTTATGGATTTTCCAACTTGTGGTTACTGGATTTTGTAGAAATTATTCAAAAACAAAACCTTGTTACTTTAAAGTTTAAAGCATCACTTGATTTTCAATTAATCTTGTAGGTAGTTACTTTGTTTTATAAAACTTTCGTAGAAAGGAGTCTGCTGTAAGATATATGACAGAAACAATATGATTTTACATGCTATTCAATATTCATAAGCTATAATTAAAACCTGCACGTGCACTAAAGGTATAATTTCATTCACCTTTAATAGTTTAATAATATGATGAAATTATATGAATATTGAATATGTACATACAATCTTCATACAATATACATATTATTATGTTGCATATTATATTTGAAATATAACAATGTTAATACTCAAATTCTACTGAAAACTTCATTAATTATCAAACATCCGACAGAAAAGTCAATACCTACCATAAAAAAATTTAAACTACATTCCTACGTGCAAGCAAATTTGTAGAGCGATGATAATGTACACATTAAAAATAATAACAGTGCCAATTATTTAGCGAACATACAACAAGGGCTAAGAAACCATACGTAAACATTTATATTGAAATGAGATTGACCTTTTACAATAATAATTTAATCTTGAGTACTGTTACGTGTGAGTCACAATATGCAATGAACAGTTTTTACTCATTTCACGTATGACTAAACTGCATGAGTTATTTCATTCACTAGCGAAGTAGACCAATGTTTACAAGCAACATTTATATTTTATAGCTGTACAAATATAAAATGTTTCATTCACTTCTTAGATAAGATTGCACGGAGATCCAGGAAATCAATAACAAAAAATTCTATTGTACCTATCACTGAGAGTGAGAAAGAAACGAATGATAAAATTTAAAAGCAATTGGATTTGAATTTAAAAATGTTAATTACATAAATAGTCTTCAGAATTAATAGTTCTGTAACCTTTTTCAGTAAATTTCAAGGCATTCCGATTAGTGAATTCTTAATCTTAAAAAGTACTTTTCCTTTAAAATATGTACTTAAAGAATGTAATTGTTACGCTTGAATTATCAGGTATGATTCATCACTCATTCACGAGGCGGTTAATCGTCAAAGTGTAAGGCATGGCGCATAACATAGAGCACATTTTACCTGCCGATGCGCGTGCGCAGGCCACATAGCCTATGAGTCAGCCCACGCATCCTGTTCCACCTTTGTGGAACTTTCACGAATTTCGTCAAAATTATTGCAACGGACTTTTAAATTTTATCATAATATCTACATTAAAGTCTTAGCGCATATACTAAGATATACTAAAATTTCGTTAAAAAACAGAAGAGTACATATAATTTGATCTCATTTTGTGTAAAATATGAAGGACTTTCCATTAAAGTAGATAATTCAATTTAGTATGTGCATTAGTGTTATATTTTCATCACCAGTAGGCAGTAGGTACAGTAATCGTGTTAAGGATAAACACCTAAACAGTAAACACTAATATCATTACTGCGATAGAACTAATTAGTATTTAAGTCATTAAATTGTTTATTGGCTTTCATATTAATTGCATATGAAATTGTGATGCTATGAAATTGTATAAACCTGACGCATTCTTTGAAGATTGGTAAAATTACTATTATTAAATAATGTTGAGTCACAAGTCACAACTGATTCACATACCAAATACATACATTTGCATAATCTTCATTTTAAATTTTTATGTAAAAACTATGGATGAAATCATTTGGAAATTATCTCATTATCATTTTCTTAAATTCACGCACCTAAGTGTTTGTATATTTTGATTTTGACCGAATTAGGGTCATACATCATCATTTAAGACTGAAAATTTGTAAATCTTACGTTAGCTGAAACAGTTATTTTATGAAATCGCTTTTAAGCGATAAGGTCACCTTTTGTACTTTACCTCGCATCTATACAACTATATATTATACTGTATATTGTAATGTTAAAAAGTGTGGTACAATAAATGGTTAAATAAATAAATAAATATTTTTATATTTCCTTCATACGTGCAATCTTGTACTGTATAAAGTACGCTCAAATGCCAACAATAAGACGAAATAATAAGCCGATAATCAAACCGAATCAATGTTTAAACTTTAATAAATTAACTGAAAATAAAAGACTAATTATTAAGTTGTTAATTGAGATAAAATCAATTCTTGAATACTTCTTTATTCACCATCTATTCCGGAAGAGTTTGAGGCTAGAGTTAATGAAGGCAGTTCTATCATAAAACAATTTACTGAGCCTTAAAACAAAGGCTTCCCGGAAGACGAGAATTAGCTTTGATTAGTGTCCGGATGTTCGTATCTGGTGTTATTTATAATCTTTGTAAGATGTGGATTAAAAATAAACCATGTTTACTCTTCTATCATCAGGCGATGTTCAAATGAGTAAGTCCAATTAACCGACTTCCAAAAACGGTACGTTCTCGGTCACCTATTTTTTTATTTGTTTGCATTTGCATTGCATTATTCAGAGCTTTCTCGAGTTTTCATGAGTCATTTATGTTTCGTAAATAATGCTTGAAATGTTGCATTGAACATCGAAGCACAGATTACTAAATAGGTACTACGTATCGAGACTTTAATGTAAAGTTAATAAGTAGTGAGATACGTAGGTAGGCTGAACTTTTCTTGTAGAATAATAATTGCAACTAATATTTTTCGTTATTGCATTTTTATAAACATCGCGTTTCATTAGCTCCTATAACTTTTATAGATTCATTTGTAGCCTGAAGGTGTACCTGCATACATCTACATTTTTATACGTATTAAAAAGGAAATAGCATACCTACATAAAACAGCTCTAATACTGGATATTATAATAGGTATAAAAAAAACGATAACAAAGGAATGTAGGCGTGGATATAAAGCGGTTGTGCAAAAAGAAGATACAATACAATCTGAATGTAAATAAAAGCAATTTACAAGCAAAAAATTTTCAATTTTAAAAGGTTTCATTTATTTCCCGCCACCTAAATCATGCAAGGTGACATACCCATCGTGCAGACTTTGTGCTTTTATCTGGTGACAGCAGAGATTCTTCAGAACGTACCTGTAACAAAAAAGAAAACAAAATTATCACATCACATTAGCACATCACATATTATGTACATATATCCCTGCATAACTAGCCAACATTACATGATACAGAAGTACATATTGGAAGACGAACGTGTAGCTGTGGAATATTTTTCCAGTAGGTTCTTATGGTAATTACTAATTATTAAAGAAAATAATAACCCTTCTTTAACCATTTGTACTATTGATTGACGTTGATTAAAACAATTAAATCTACCATATAATTGCTGATTACCTGTATAAAGGTGATTCATCAATGTTTATGAATGACTGACTCATAGTTCGTTTACCCTATTGTTTGTATTTTGTCATGTGTCACAGATTTATCATAGGTATCTTATATCACGAGAAAGAACGATTACATAACTTAATTTAAATGCATCGAAATACCATAAAAAGCCTGCATTCGAAATAGCAGTAGGATTTATGGTAATACATACTTGTATCGTGATAAATCATAAAGTGCCTTCAAAGCAACCATTATCAGTTGCGGTCAAGACAAATCTAAATAGAGTTATTAAGACTTAGCTGAATGGGGCGGCCAGTGATTGCCGGTTGTTATCATCAGCAGTGGGCTGAAGATAAAGCGATTTAAATCGTCAACGTCCAATAATTTGAATTCAGTGCGAGCAATTTAATTCAGCTTAAGACGTCGCGTGGGCACATTGCATTGCAGCTCATAAGTGCGTTATAAAACTCGATAAACGACGCGCCAGTAGGCGGCCGGAAGAGTCAACCGCTGAGTGTTAGTGGACTTCCTACTTAGACGGCTTGCTATTCGACGGAAACGCTATTTTTGGCGCCCACTGTTGTTTCCTCTGAGGAAAGTTCATTAAAGGGTATAATTTCAAACTTTGTTAAAAAAAATTGAAGATGTGCTATCATTCAAGCTTTTGATTCATACAGTATTATTTAGATTGTAGACATTCCTGTGAGTTCATTTTTGCTTTTGGTCTGTCATAATTTTGTTTTTAAGATTGGTGCAAAAAACATGATTCAATAAAGTTGAATTATAACAATGATTACATAACATAACTTTTTGGAGGGTCGTAAAATGGCTTCCGAAAATAAAAAGTTGCACAAAGGAATCCGGGAACATTCCAAACTGCATTCTTCACTCCTTCAATGCACTTTAACGTTCCCACCGATGAGTACCGTTGGAATGTTGGGAATGTATTGGTCACCCTTTTAAAGGAAATCCCAATATTGTACCCGAGGTTTTAAAATATATTTTCGGAGCAATTTGGAGCATTTAGCGCTGACTTATTCAAATTGTAAAATGGATTTTCCTGGCAACAAATAGTAGGTCGTAAATATCACTTGCATATCCAAAGTTCAGTATGGACGTAAGCCTCTAAATAACTACTTTTAGCGACCAATTAAAGTGTTGTTAGTAAAAATGATATAGTTAACTGGTTGGTTTCTTGATAAAAATAATAATGTGAACTGTGCTGTCGTAATTTTTAGAGGAAGTGGTAATTCATTATTTATTTCAAATTACCTTGACCTATCTTAGCGCGAGGAGTTAATTGATATCTAAATTAAAATCGTTGATATGAAGGGGCGAAGATTTATGGCGTAACAATCTTGATCGTAGTAATTTGAAGTTGCTCCCCTAACCTTTTCTTGTTTTAAATGTTACCTTAGTCTTGTTTTTAATGGTTTATTTTTTAATTCTTGGTGTGAATTTTAAAATTGATTTTCACTTAGTGAGTAGTTTAAAAGTTGAATATTCTCAATGTAAAGACAGTTTTATAGTTTTAGAAGAAAGATGGATTTTAAGGATGCTTTTTTACATGGGTGATTGTTTCATGATCTAGCCAAGCATCTTGGAATTTACCGATTTGTTGATACACAAGTATGACATTAGAATTTGGTATGGAATAATTTTAGCCGCTTGGAGATAACCTACGGTTCTTTTTTATGAAATATAACATTATTATATAATAGATATATTAATAGGGCATTAACTATTAATGATACGAAAGTCGGAATATATAGGAAGAGAGCATTATATATGAGGTAACGTAATATGAAGAATGCTAATGACTAACTGTAGATATGTAATCGAAAATAAAGATTCAATGATATATAAATAAAGTTTTAGAAACAGAAAAACACATATTCAACGTCATGTTATCTACCAGTTTGATACTTCAAACTACCATGTTATGTCGAAACTTTATCTAATCGACCTTATTTATACAATTTTATGAAATTCCATTAAACATTGGAAATTTACTACGATCACCAAGGAAATGAAAATAATATGCATAATAACACTGATAATAATAATAATACATAACAATGTATTGTCTGGCGTTAGCGGTTCGTTTGTTTAATGTATTGTTTACAAAATGTGGCAACATCGTTTCACGAGCAGCTTAAAATTGCAAGCAGTTAAATTATTGTTACCATGTTGTTTTTAGGGTATGCAGAGGCTGGTTATCAAGACCGCGGACATATCAAAGGGAATTTCATGTGGAACGATTTAAATTCTTGCAATTATCATATCAAGGTTTAAATTCCCTCGTTTTAATGCGTGCCCAGATGCAGCGGATGTACCCTTTAACCTGTGACAGTACGAGCTGAAGAAATCTCGCCTTTAAATTTATGATATTTGGTTCAGTCTTCGTATAATCGCACATTTTGCAATGTTTGTAGGTCATTCATATATCTACACGTAGGTACAGCTTGCATTGCAGTGGACCTTGTATGAACCATATTAAACAAATAAGTATAGCGCATGTGAATTAAAAAGAGAAGTTGAAATGTATTATTTTGTAGTTTAAGTAGGTACCTACGCAAGGAATGGAACCAGAAATAACTATCTGGATGCGAATGGACAAGATTTTTTTTACTGTACATCTAAAATGTTAGGTACTTTGCTTTATAGGCGAACAATATATACCAAAAAGGCTTTGATACCTATTTATATCGGAATTAGGATTACATGTAAATTATTGCGTCGCCATACTACCTAGGTACCTTACCTAGAACACCCTTTTTCCATTCAGTTCTCAACGTTTAGAACGCTGAGACGTCTGCAGACTGTAATATCCGGGTGGAATCAGGTTAAAGGGCAATCAAAATAATTCCTTTTTGTTTGCACAATTCGCTCAGATTGTAGGTACGTAGGTAAAATGTGAATGCCAATTGTTATCACTGCACTAATTCTAGTATAAAAGTCGCTTTTTCTGTCCCTGTGTCCCTTTGTATGCTTAAATCTACGGATTTTGATGCGGTTTTTTTTATAGATAGAGTGATTCAAGAGAAAGGTTTTAGTAGGTAGTTATATACCTAATTTATTAGGCTTTAGACAATGCTGTCGAAGCCGCGGGCGTTAAAACTAGTAATTAATATTTATGAAATTATCCAGATAGGTACCTACATATGTTTGGTACCTAGTACCTACCAATGTGCATTAAATTATTAATTTTAATCGGCATTTTGCCATAAAAATCTATTGTGGTTCATTATATTTACCGCCTTTGGTAATTGATTCCTTTTTAGTATCATGAGCGGATAATTTATTACTTCATAGAAAAATAAACGAGTTCCTTCATATTATGGATTTAATAAAAAAACCGGCCAAGTGTGAGTCGGACTCGCGCACCGAGGGTTCCGTAAAATTTAAGGTTTTCGGAATTTTTCCTTTATGTGTGCTATAAAACGTTGCTTCATGCCAAATTTCAAGATTCTAGGTCGACTGGAAGTACCCTTGAGGTTTTGATTCCCTTGCGAGTACTTGCGAGTTTCAAAATATGCAGATTAAATTGCTGTTTCTTTTGATTGCGTTGACATAGAAGTTTGATTTTGTTACAGCTTAAAGGTATTATAGACCTGAGTATTTGGTATGAATTTCAATTTAATACCTCTACGCGTTTATGAGGAAATGGGTAGTAATTTTAAAATTATAAAAAAAAAAAAATATTATGTGATGTAACAAAAAAATTTATGGTTTTCGTAATTTTTCCTTTATCTATGCTATAAGACGTTGCTTCGTACCAAATTTCAAGATTCTGAGTTCACGGGAAGCACCCTGTAGGTTTTGATTCCCTTGCAAGTGTCGAAAATTTGCGGCATAAACGGCTGTATCTTTTGATTGCGTTGGCTTAGAAGTTTGATTTTTTCACAGCTTCAAGGGACAGTAGACCTGAGTAATTGATATAAATTTCAGCTTCATACCTCCACGCGTTCCTGAGAAAAAGGGTCTTGACAGACGGACGGACGGACAGACGGACAACAAAGTGATCCTATAAGGGTTCCGTTTTTTCCTTTTGAGGTACGGAACCCTAAAAACTTGGTTTATTACTGGAATTTTACGTAGGTACAAGTATAAATATTAACTGTAACACGATAAAGGATATTGTGAAAATAATTATTATAAGCCTTTAAGCTAGGTATTATTATAAGGAAAGAGGCCCTGTATTCGGCATACCTACGTAGGTAGGTACCTACCTAATCAATTTTATTCAAAATAGGTATTGGATGCATAATTAATGTTATGGTGGGTTAATAATATACGTACTTAGGTACCTACCTAGGTAGGTACTTACACGGTTTTTGAATTCTGATATTTATCCATTGAGATGCAGACACATATGGAGACGACACCGCCTACATCACTTATGTTCCGCTCAACATACGCCATATGGCGGAACTGCACGCTCATTTTTTATTTGTTTTAAAGTGAAACGCATCAAATATGCCTTCGTGTGTGTTACGATATTGCATAAATAATACAAATTAGGTATACGGAGAAGTGCAAAGGAATAACTTTCATAGGTACCTAAGTACCTAACTAGATTTTTAAAACTTAGAGCAAAAAAATGGCGCACAGATTTTGTACGTGGTGTGTCCTCCATACGTAGTAATAATATCTCAATGTATTTATCGTTATTTTATTGGTGTGATTGTAACACAATGTCTTAATTTTGACTGTGTTTAACTAAAATTAAATTTCAGTAGACACCTAGGTATCAACATTATTGTAAATTCCCAGGAATAATTTATTTGTGGTTAGTAAACATAATAATTTATATAATAGTTTAATGCTTACTATTTATTATTATTAATAATAGAAAAGCGATGTTATGAAAATAAAACTGGGTAGGTAGGTAGGTAGTTTGTTTCTATAGGTACGTACAATCATATTTTATTGAATAACATTGAATGCATAGGTAGTAACTTTAAGCACATCTCTGATCTCTTACCTTCTTTGGAAAGAAAATTTTCGGTTTTCCGGTATACGTGGTATATGAAGCCATGTTTTCGATTTTCGTAACAACCATAATTTGATAAAACACTTATTTCGCTACGAATAAACACTGGATGACACGGTAAATGTTATGGATTTCGAGAATTTTCGGCGGTCACGTGTAAACTCGTGGTGAATTTAAACTATCATTAAGATTTCATTGTCACTGTTTATGGACAAAATCACCACGTTATTTCTGTTTATTTTCCCGCATTAAATGTGTTGAGACGTTATGAGTCCACGTCACCGTCGTTGAAATTACGTGTTTTTCGAAATCATTTATATCATACACTCTCGTTTCGTCACAATATATTACAAAATGATGATGATTTATTATATTCATTCAACTTTAGTCACATTTTAAAAGCGACGCGGATGCATACGATACTTAACACGTAACACCACGCATACGCTTCGGTTCAAACTGAATTTTCGTCTGCCTCAACTGTTGCTTTTTATCAATTCAGGGGAACGTCCCCCCGCGCGTGACCCGTCTCTTTCACTCCTTCCATTCATTAGACAACGAAAAAGTGACAGCATTATTTACGCACTTCATCCGCAATACATAAACGAGTAAGATAATGAAATATAATACTAAGTACATACGTATAATACGCATGTGTGTATTTATTATTACTTTGTCACAGAATACATAATAGTAGCTAAACGCTACTTTGTGTCTTGAATCTTGAGAGCCATATAGAACAACTTTGCCCTGTACAGTACTTATTTGGATCGAATCGATCGTAAATATTTTAATAAACAAAAAAGACGCAATTGTCATAAAATTAAATTTAATTAACAATTTAATTTAAAACACCTCTTTACTAAGTTCTAGCTTTCCGCCCGCATCGCACGCATAGTCAAAGGAAATTCCAATAGGAATGAGATATTTCACCGCGATAAAAAATAGCCTATGTCAAACTATCTCCAGGTGCTCCAGCCACTCAAAAATCATAACATCCAGTCACTTCATTTGATCGTGCAAGACAAATAAATAACAACAAAACATTTAAAAAAAGGCAAACAACAACTTTACAATATCATAGAGATTTTACCTATATAATAATTAAAGTGATTTTATAAAATAATAAGAACAACCTCAATTAACATTATTGAATTTTATACGGTATGAAATGAAGCTTACATTAAATCTTTGTTTAGTTCCATTCAAATATGGAAACGATTAATTCATACAACCAAGAATGGAGGCCCCATATAAAACCATAAGTTATAAATTATTTTTTTTTTTTTTGTCGGTACCTCGGGTCACTGCAAGCATGTCCAAAATACGAAAATCAAGTTTCCAAAAACACTAACATTAAAAGTCCTTTTTATCATTCAACAGTTTGATATCGCTGACTTTGCTGATGTAGAATGTGAATTTATTTTGTTATCTGTACCTTAAAGTTTGCAACTCTTTAGGTATTTTAGCCTTGTTTAATGTTTATTCTGATTTTTGAAATACATACTCTTCTATAAACTAGACTACTTCTATCAACTATGTGATAATAATTATTATGTCACACAACGTAGGTAATAAATAGGTTTCTAGGTTTCTTATTTTTATACTTACATCAATTGGTAATTTCAAATTAAAGAAAAATGAAAATAATACATCGCAAACCACAGAATCAAAATAACATTAGAATTACGCCTATTATATCTAGAAAATTCTAGTCGGCTTACTCAAAAGTCGCTATAATTACAATTATAGCGACTTTTTATAAAATAAAATGCTTTAGCGCCATTTTAACGCAGAAATAGAAAGCATTGACACAGCGACACAGCGGCGTCGTCTGCCATCTCATCACTCATGGTATACGTGGCTTCTGGCGACCCTGGTTTGGCGCCTTTTGCACTATTTTCAGATCCTTTGACTCAATCATCTTCACATCATCACTGGGATTTTAAACTAGTAATTGACTTATTTGAATGCATTTACTGCAATTGTGTTTCGTTTTGTAAGTGTCGTCATTTTATTGTGAAAATATATCAAGAGTTCATGTGTCATCATTTTAGCTCTTTCAAATTCTTTAGAGATATTGTTTTTCCAAATGATTAAATGAAATAATTAGTTATTATTCTACAATATAAATAAGTTTTGGGGCTTGACTTATTAGATTCGTTGTAGACTCTACCTTTCGTACATCGGACCTACGTGCACGTATCGTAAGTGAAATATTACCTACATATTTTATAAGTAAAATCGTAAAATCAAGTGTTTTAAATATCAAATCAAGGAAAACATACCTCAGGAAACATTTTAATCGTATTAACTTTAGTTGAATACTTAGCACAAAACGAATTTCCACGTATACAAGAAGTCACAGTTTTCTTCATTTTCATGATTCACAAAACACAAACACCTTACACCTTTTAATAATAATAATTAGTCACTTGTAATACGTCTGTATCAAATAGTAGTTATAATAATTCTGTTGTTAAGTGAAAAGAAAATAAATCCGTGTTCTTTTTTACACAATTCAGCTGTTTTTATTGAGCGACCGATATAATTTACAATTCCGCGATTTGTTGATTATTATGCAATCAAAATTAGTACAAGATTCGCCTCTTTCATCACGTATTTACATTGACGTTATTAAGATTTAATGAAAATGTAACACACTTTCTATATTAAAGTCTGAGTTTAGTTTAAAATTAAATTATATATATTATTACCTACATTACTCCTTTTCTGCTAATGTAAGGATTGTTTTACAGAAATGCTTGGTTAAATATACCTATTCATTTATTAATGATAATAATAAATATTTAATTTAATTTTCATCGGTCCTATATTCGCCCCTTGTACAAAGATAGAGGCTCTATCATGGCAACGTTAACAACGTTATTTAAATGGCGTTAAAATTTTGCGGTGATATTTTTCATCAGCTATTGTAGCAATGGTAAACCGGAAGATAGTAAAAATTAAATATTTGGTCATTTGTACCAGTATGGCCATTCTTCAGGAGTCTAATTACGTAATGGTAAAAAGGAAAATGATAGCGCTGGTTTCGGCGGCTCAATCCAGTGGGAGTTAATCGTATTTGTCGGATAAATAACGAAAGAAGAATGACACATCACACAGTCCATAAAAATTCTTGTATTTTCTGATTGTCGATAAATAAGGAGAAGGTGCGTAGCGTAATACTTCTTCAGTAGGACTTCACCGTACCGATACGAATATGTTAATTAGAAAATCAAACAATTCAATCATATATGCACCAGGTTTTTTTATTGCACAGCTAATTATTATCGTCAAAAAGGCATTCACGAAAATCACCATACCATACACTTTTCAGACAGTTTTAATATCCGTCACCATCGCAAAGGGGTACCAAATTTTTATTTATTTATTTATTCATCATTGTACAAACATGAATGGACAAAGCAGAAAAAAAGAACAAAATCACAAAAAGGCATCATTTGTACAAAAGGCGGCCTTATTGCTGAACAGCAATCTCTACCAGGCAACCTGGTAGGAAAGGAAATGTAAGAAGGTCGTGGGATAGCGCAAAATAAATGACTATAATTACAATTACATATAACAATTCATTGCAAATAATATAAAATAGACACATATACACACATACTAATACATATTATAAATTATAAACTAAATACTTTTATTTTGGTTTAACAATTTCTTCAACCCTAAAAAAGTTGGCAACATCTCAAAGTAAAATATTATGTAAATGTAATTTATGACCGTAACCGTGGTTGCCTAAACAATAATTGGGTTATAGTAACAATGCTTATATTATGTATCTAATATAGAGCTATCAAGACTGACAATAGAAGGCCCATAAATATAGTCACCTATAATTGATACCAAATAATTATCAGAAACATTTATATGTACAGTTACTCGTATTATATTTCACTATCTCATGCTTATAGTAAACGTTCATGGAATTAGATTTTCATACAAGCATTTTAAATAAGATCCGGTCAATGCACTTACGGCACCCACTTCATACGATTTGTTTTTATAGTGCGATTTTGACATCACAATAAAATGCTGTTATGCAGTTTAGTGTACTTTTATATGACACGTACATCGTTAAACTGTTATTAGACGAGCCCACTTTATTTAAGTGCTAAAAATTATATTTAATGACGCAGTCAATCAGATAAAAATGCATTGCCGCATGTTCGCAAACTATTTATTGCTTATTTTATAAAATTCAACTTAATATGAAAAAAATATAATAATTTAAATTTAAATTACACTTGTAAGTTTGAAGAATTTTATTGTCAAAAGCTTATCACCTCAGCTCTTTCAATAAAAATAATACAATGCAAATAGAAATAACATACATTTTCAACACGTGCTAGATAAAAATTCTCATTAAAAATCACGTATGTTTTGTATTCTACAAAAAGATGTATCAAACAATTGCTACCAAATGCAAATCATGTATCGCTGACCAAGAGAAATTGGATATTTCGCCGAGACAACAGACGCGTGGGAAGCTACACAAAAAACGAACAGCGTGAGGTAAATATTAAATTAAATATTCGTACTAACATGTACATTAGGTGTTTCATTTTTTGGAGCTCTAAAAGATAGCGACACTCCTACAGCTACTGTTATGAATTATGTTGAATCTGCACGCATGACAGCTATGAGCTATGTTTAAATCAAAACGTTGACCTCAAAGCTCATTAGTACGTGTGTATACTCTTTATATGTATGTATGATTCTGTGTGTGTGTGTGTGACTGTGTGATATATTTGCATCGATGTATAAGCTCACATCTGAAATCGCTTTTGTCTTATCGCAAGAAGCACGTGCCTCTAACAACAACAACGTCAATGGGGATGGAGTCGGGTTTCCTCATGAGTGAACGCTGACAATACTTTTTGCAGACAATTACAAAGAATACCCAGCAATTTATCTATCAAGTGAACAATTGCTTAGTAATATAGACAAAATTTACGTGGGAGTACTTTAACGATTTTGACACACTTTATTTTATTTATATTCTTTGCGAATGTCATCCTTTGTGTATAATTTGTTATTCGATAAACCTTTTTACTCCCGCGCAATTTTCATAATTACAATTAGAGTTTGAAATCATAAAAAATACATATTCATGACTTACTGATACCTGTAAAAATTAATGTAGCGTTTTAAAAATTTAAAATATCAATGCGATATGTTTAATATGTAGTATGGGTAATCCAAATAATTATTCTTAATTATTCTATTTATGATAAGGAACTGAAGCATTCCATAAAATTATTTTTTATATTCAACAGCTATTTAATATTTTGTTTAAAAATGTAAGTTTATTTGTATATCATTTAACGAACAAGGAAATGGATTTTTCAATATTATTTTCGAGTTCTCGTTTCTCATTTACTTGACCAAGTAAATAACATTGTTTGCGATGATATCAATTATTATCTGATGTTCTTATTTTATCAGGTACCATCTACGGCTATGTCATCACGATAGTTTATCGCGATAAGACGAGATAATGTCATTTTTGGTTTAAAACAAAGTTACGCTTAAATTGACCACAAATGAAGAGTCAGCTAGACTAAAATCAATTATTTTTACTTATATATCTGTTTCTTTAAGCCTTAAATGCTTCGAATCGGCATGAAGAAAAGAAAGAATCAGTGTAACGGATGTTTAATATTCGCCTAATATTTTCTCAAAATATTTTTCACGTGCACCAAATGATGGCCGTAAATCATAATATAATCTAACAATTGTTCTAAGCAAGCTTTGTTTATAAATGTAGGTAGACCGAACAAAAACAATGTTCACAGTTACATGATAATCAATATTCTCTCACAGGAATTATGTGTGAGCCAAGGTATGTTTAGTTTTACGAGTGTAAGAAGGTTATTGAAAATCGTTTCGTGGTGCATTTCAAAAGTATCTGTAAACTCAAATCTAGCAAAACTACAATAATATTTAAAGATAACGATGATTTTTATTCCACAGTTTTTCTACATAGGCAATAATAGAACTGCAGTCCGCTGAAGGATTGTCCGGTATTACGCGCAAAATCAAGTAAATAAATAGATCTCTATTAGGTACTACTTGACTCTATTCAGTATATTGCCGGACTAGGTTCAATAAAATAATTAATGATACTACTTTAGAGTCTAGGCGATAGTTTTATTTACTTACATGTAAAATTATAGGATATAATAATCAACATACGATGAATACATTTTCAAGAATAAGTTCATTATATCATCACTTGATAATTACTATCTATGACATAAAATGAGTCTACTCGAAATATTTCAAAGAAAACACGTCATAATGCTGCTTATCATATCACGAAGCCAGTTCCGGCGATTATTACATCTAAGTATTTGAATATCAAAGTACCGGAAAGAGGCGAAAAATGAAAGTGATAGCAATTTTGTTGAGAAACTTGTTTTTTCACAAAATAACTAGGAAATATTTTACTGATAAGTATGAACGTGAAATAGATAAATGAGTTAAATTAAAAAGCTAATTAAATCAGAGAGAATTAAAAGGCAAGTTAAAGTCATGTCGTCTCAAAATTGATGAGGAAAAATATTTACAGGATTGTCTCTACATTTATTGAACTCTATGTTTTCATTTATTTGTGTATACAAAGCGTTACATAATACATAGACTAATAATTATTATGAAATACACAAGTATTCTGAACATTTCTCAAAAGCAAAGGAACGAAAAATCAGCAAACCAAACAATTACCATTACCCCTTCACATGGTAATTAGTAATTACCGAAACCGCTTCAATAGCAACAGGACATCCCTATAGACTATAACAAGATATTTGTTTAAGTTTAGTACCAGCCCACGGGTCTCCGATAAATTAGAATATGGTTTTATTGTGCCTCATTCATTGACCACTTCCACTGTACTGACCTCAGTTATGTTAAAACGTTATATGACACCGCTGTAATGTAACTCTATGTTCATTTGTTCTGATTTTATCGCCAAATCTTTATTACTTCTTAATTACGTAATTGCGCGGTTTACAGTTACATGCATAATGTTTATGATTTATATAGTTGTTCCTCAGATTGAGGATAGGTGGAGGTAAATGCGTCCGAGTTGTAGGTATTCCCAACATTACGAAAAAATCTTTAATAAGGTTGGTAATCTTTAGTAAGGTTGACTGGGTTTATGCCTTAGTTTTCTAAAGTATGTACTTGGCTTACGTAGTGGTTAAAAAACAATACTTTATAGTAAACTAGCATGATATAATCGTGTTGGCATTAGTACATAATGAAGTACGATAACAGAAGGATTATATGGTAAATGTCCTTGCCAGTGTAAGACAATAAACCCTATGTAAAATATCATCTAACTGCTACACTAGATCTTAGCAGCTATGTCGCATATATTATAATTTAGAAATTAAAGACCTTTATATAATTTCAATCAAGTTTATAAATTTAAATTAATATAAGAATAATGGCATAAAAATAACACCGAAACGACAAATAGAAAAAGTTTTATATTGAGCTATTATTAAATTTATTTCATATGATAATAAAAAATACAAAGTCATTGCATTTATTCATACAAGGAATATCGAATATTGACTTTCGCTACCATATTGGTTTCGGTTCGAATGAATAATTCTAAGTATGCCAATTGATAACGCCTTTTCCACGTAGACAATTATTTTAAGACGAATTCGGGAATGAGGAAAATGGGTCCGAATGACCTAACTCAACAATTTCTTTCAACTAACTTACTTAATATCTTTTTGAGTTTTCTTTCCGGTTTTAATAGATAAGTTTTTGATACCTAGTTGATACGAAACAACAACAGTCTCAAAGAACTTCTACTTTTTTATTTTTCACAAACTAAGTTCACATGGTTTTTATAAATTATTAATTAACTAGGTTTCCGCCCGCGGCTTCGCACGCGCTGTCAAAGAAAAACCCGCATAGTTCCCGTTCCCGTGGTATTTCTGGGATTGCGTCATTTTCCCGGGATAAAAAGTAGCCTATGTCCTTTCTTTCTGTCTTTCTCTGTTATGTCTTTTCGCATTTATAATATTATATGGATATATCATATAATAAAATAGGCAAATAAATAATCTGCTAAATAATAAACACAATAGAGCAATAATAATAATTTGTTCAACTCTCCCAGTGACGTATCAACCGGTGACTTGTATAAAGAAGAATTTCTTGAACATTATCTAAATTTGCAAAATATATTACGTATAATGATTAGATTAAGTACCTATACAATAATTATTATCAATACATCATCATTGTCTACAGGACACAAATCAATTTGCACGCGTTATCATTTAAAAATTTAATTTTGATGAGGTCATAGCAATGAACCGATAAAAAATGAGCTATTTATTATAGTTTATCGTTTTGAGAATCAAAATTATCTTGAAAAACCCATTTTCATATGACATCACAATAATATAATAAGTGTCACGTGTGGTCTGTAATCTATATGATTAAATAAATATTTGGTATTATTCTCTGCCTGATTTCCTACATCAAACAATCACTGAGGCTGCATCTTGAAAAATGGGGGAGTCGGAGTACTTACTATATATTATTACGTAGTAACTATAATAGTACCTGTGGTAGTACGATGTTATGCTTTAGTCTTTTGCATATTATTATAACTCTTTCTACGGGCAAAATTACATTTATTTATGGCCCTCTTGTTACAATGAAAAACGATTATATATATGCATTATAATTTTGACTTGACTTCGGGACAAGAAAACTTGACTGGATTGTAAGGAAATGTTGCTCGTAAAGGAGATGTTATATAAACGGATAATTAATTATATCTTTGTTAGATCGTGTATTTTGATTATTGCTTATTTTATTTAATGCAATGTCACAATGTTTCTTCATATATTTTTATCAGCTTAAAAATATGATTAGAAAAACTCACCATACGAAATCGAATTTCACGCCAATACTTATTATTAGGTACGTCTGATTGCCTAAATTGTGATATGTACATATGATATGTGTATTGTCTGTATCAAATTGATTTATGTTCTTAAAATACATTATCAATGCTTGTCCAAGTCGATGAGTAATAAGACTGTTATGTTATTTTCTTATTGTAACATTATGCACGGTGTTGTTATCTCACAATTTATCTATAAGTGATCTTCCGGCGGAATGTTATTTGAACTGATAATTATTCGATGTGAAACTATCTCAATTATTCGTTGAACAAATAGAAAATTTTACAGTTTATTTAGCAGAAAGCATGCGCCAGGATGGCGCCTGCGCGGTTACAACAAAGAGCACATTGTTTTGTTTACTTACAAGGTTCGTTTTGTTCTTGCATGTCAAATGTCGCAACATTGGGTTTATGAGCGCGTCAAGTTAATCATATTCCAGGATCGTATATCATTTTCATCCACATTGTTATATTATTTAACTCGCTTAAGCCTGTGTGTTTGGTCGATATAATTTTATAAATATAAATTTATAAAGAATAGAAAAAATTCGATCACGAGGCGGGACTTGAACCCGCATCCTTCGCGCCATTCCGGGGCGGATGCCTAACCAACTCAGCCACTCGTGACCCGCCTGAGCAATCGAATTTATTCTATCCTTTCAGTTTTATGTGTCTTAAGGGACACACCGCGCGCCATCTATTGAGATGATTTAACAACCATTTCAACCAATATGAAGCACTTTTCAGTGAATACAATATTGTAACGATGGAACACGACCTTTTCTTGAATTTATATTTTTTGGTTTTTATGGCATTCAAATGCTTTATAAATATAAATTTATAAAGAATAGAAAAAATTCGATCACGAGGCGGGACTTGAACCCGCATCCTTCGCGCCATTCCGGGGCGGATGCCTAACCAACTCAGCCACTCGTGACCCGCCTGAGCAATCGAATTTATTCTATCCTTTCAGTTTTATGTGTCTTAAGGGACACACCGCGCGCCATCTATTGAGATGATTTAACAACCATTTCAACCAAGGGGCCATCCATAAAGTACGTCACACGTAAAGGGGGGGGGAGGGGGTCGACAAAGTGTGACATGGTGTGACAAGGGGTGGCAGGGGTCTTAAGTTTCGTGACATCACATTTCAAAATCTAGAGGTACTAATCGCGTAATTTGAAATATAAATTAAACTAAAAAATATGTCCAACTCTATCTTTAGGGCAATACGGTTTAAATTGTTTTGTTGACAATTTATATTTATTCGTTAGTTTATTTTTTTGTTATTGTTTCAAATATTTGATATTAAATTGATTTCATAAAAAAGTACTTAATTTAAAAATGGAAATAAAACTAATTTCGGAACTGCTGTTTTCATTTAATTATTTTTCGATGTTAAATTGCAAAACATGTGACGTCACACTAGGGAGGGGGGGGGTCTTAGAAATGTGACCACCAGTGACAAGGACGGGGGGGTGCTCAAAAAATTATGAAATTAGTGTGACATACTTTATGGATGGCCCCCAATATGAAGCACTTTTCAGTGAATACAATATTGTAACGATGGAACACGACCTTTTCTTGAATTTATATTTTTTGGTTTTTATGGCATTCAAATGCTTTATAAATATAAATTTATAAAGAATAGAATAAATTCGATTGCTCAGGCGGGTCACGAGTGGCTGAGTTGGTTAGGCATCCGCCCCGGAATGGCGCGAAGGATGCGGGTTCAAGTCCCGCCTCGTGATCGAATTTTTTCTATTCTTTATAAATTTATATTTATAAAGCATTTGAATGCCATAAAAACCAAAAAATATAAATTCGATATAATTTTGTTTATATTTAGCCAAATCCTTTACCAATTCCTTATTTTTCTCTCTATAACGTTAAAGTAAACGTAATAAGTTTAATAATTACAAATCGAAGTTTGAATTCACTTATCAATTTAAAAACGTTTACCAAATTGTTTCTGGGTTTAATTTATAAGTAAGTTGGTACGTAGGTAGGTAATTAAAATATTCTATAACAAAACGGGCAGACACATGCGAATAAAAATTCAGTAAGAATTATAGAACTGATGACTTGAAATATTACAATCATGAAAATTCCACATAATGCATTGCATTAGTGTTACAAAAGATATTTCATAACCAGATAACTTCATAATTCTGCTCTTGGTTACAACTGTCAACTAGCTCGATCCTCGAGGGGGTTGACTCTAGTAGACGTTAGAAGAGTGAAAAGAGTCAGAAAATCAGTGAAATGATAGAAAAAAATTACTACTACTACTTACTGCATTACTAATACTGACTAATTGCCAAGTAACTTGAAGCTTTGCCGTTTATACATAGACAAGAACTTTAATTTATTAAGTATACAAATTTGAAATTACAACTTGTAACAAAATAAAAACAGAAGATATCAGATAGAATAGGAAAACCTTAGGAAAACATATCAATGTGTTTAGATTTTACTGCAGTAAAAGCTTTTATGATTAACCCCTTTTCCTATCCCTTGGTTATGGGCTAGGCTTTGCGTGTGAAATTTTCATTTGTTACTAATTCCTATTTACATACTTATAATAATTAACCTTGCAAAAACGTAAAATGGTAAGCTAATTGAATTGCCCTTCCTCATAATATGCAATAAAAATTTGCCCCTGTATTAAAAAACTGCGCAAGCAACACGTACGGCGCAATGTTCTATACGTTATAAAGGAGTATTAAAAATCAATTTATATTGAGTTTGTGTATAAAGAAATAACAAAAATGGGTCAAGGTCATAATACGCATTTTGGTAATTTCAGGGTGTTATTAAAATTGTATGAATTACTAATATGCAGTTGTAAATAGTTCAATATCAAACATTTAAGAGAGATTTGTCCCCTTATTTCTCTCTTCATAATAATATACCAAGTAGGTACATTGCCCTATAAAATATTAAAAGAAACAATTTAAATTAGATAAAACCTTTCAATAAAAATAGTTACTATATTTATTAAAAAAATTATTGATCTAAGTAACATTCCGAAGTTACACGTGACCTAACATATCATCTTAAAAATTTCTGTAAAATTATTGCATAGTGACAACGGAATTCGGATGCAGCTTTTACGAGGTGATATGTCACTCGCACTAGGAAATTCAATAAAGAAGAAATATGATAGTGTCAAGATACAAAACGCATGTAGGTTGCTCGATTCCCGGCCGAGCAACGACCTCCGCAGACACTACATCCTCTAACATTTGGCATGCTAATAAGTAAATTACGAAATGGCACCAAATTACGGCCTCTCAAAATATAGCTTGTAATCTTCGAACAATTCATAGGCGGTGAACCATAGCAATACCGCGTGCCATGGTATAATAGGGATTCTAAAACTATGGTAAGTATTACCGGTGGATATTTTACTACTCGAATACTTATATCTATATAACGGAGCTTTACTCGTGTCCACAGAGAAGGCCATGTAATTGATACAGACTAAAATCAATCTATCTAAGTAGAAAATTATTAACAGATCCAGTAAATAGTTTTTGCGTGTAACAAACATTCACATTCTCATCTTCACGTACTTTCACGCTCTTAAATACCTACTTACTACGTTGCTTACAATTTAGCCGTCTTAAACTACATAATTAGTTCTATTTTTATACCAAGTGATATTTGTAATTGTGATCTAAAAGTGCTTCTTCTATTAATAGGTGTCAAAAGCTGTTAATAATCATCAACATTGTAGAGGCGAGACCACACGCGCCTAGCGGTTAAAAGTCAACTAGTTAATTAAGTGGTATCGTTTTGTGGCCTTAGAGAATAACAATCATTGTTAATTATCATTTTCACACTTTTGTAAATCTTTATACTATGTTTACATATATAAGTATATAAATTATATAGGTCACTAGTGCATATTTCTGACCTTGTTGCTTGCAAAATAACATAATATCTATAAGTGTCCAAGTTTGTGTTACTTATGTGAAATTATTACACTGCTGTTATCGGATGTAATAAACTTGTAATAAATATTAAATATAAAATCTTTGGTTTGTTATTTTTTTTAATACGTAGTTTCAAAATAATCTACAATTGGAGTGTTATTGCTATGTACATAATATAATTAAGCAGTGTACCATCATTATTAAATTTTTTAGCAATAGTTGTAGGTAGGCACCTACTCGAGAGTTTCTGCTGAATTAATTTAACAGTTATGGGAAGAGCCGATCTGGATTCTGGATTAATCTTTTGTAGTTCTTGAATGAGGTTTATAAATAGTCTGGAATTTGGGCGCAGGCGTCTCTACCTTGATATAATCTATGAACAGTAAAATGAAAACACTATACTGATTCATATCCTAATTCCTATTGAGAGCAGACTCATTAAAAATTGAAATGTTAATAATGGTTATCCTCTGTGGTTATTATCTATAGACCATTCAGAATGTACGTACATTGTAAAAATATTTATATTATCAAATGTTGTTTTGTTGTTGTTGTCGTTGTAGGTATGTGTAGAACCTAGTTAAAAAAATAGATTATTATCTAAAGATTTTTTATGCCTCATTATAAAAGTAAAGCAAATTGATCGTCTTGTAGATTTTCTTATTATTTAACGATCTCAATCTGTTATATTATAATTTGTTAATTAAATATTTAAAATATTTTTATAATCCGTTTAAAGCGATGACTCATTCATTAAAATACGGTGAAACATCGATAGCACCCGTAGTTATAGTTCTTTACAAATCCTGTTTATAAAAAGTATAATGATTTTAATATTTAAATATTCATAAATATACGTTAGATACGTAAGCACTGATCCAAAGTGATCATCGTCATCCATTATAAATAGATCGAACCCGCTTGCTTAAACATCATTATCACTTTGCGAGATTGTCGCGGTGAATCATATCTGTTTATAATATATGACATACCTACTCGTTTGCTAAATAAACAGTGTAGAAATCATTTCTTGAAATTTTCGTTTTGCTATCAACAAACCATCATAGTTTACATAAAATCTTAGTTCCGTGGAACTGAGATTTACGTTTACGTTACACCTACGAAAAAAATTGGCCAAGAGCTAATGAGTCTTTTCCAGTTTGTTTTTTCAATGCTAGGTAATATAGAGGTTCTGTGGGACTAATAAAATTTATCTAAGTATGACCTACACTGTCACTAAATAAATCAAATGCGGTCTGATATTCACGCTAAGTCTTAAAAAATATTTCAGACTTTTTGCGACTATGAAACTTACAAAATCTCCATTAAGATTTTTTTTTATTAAAATTAACTTAAGTCACAAATGAGTTAATGGTGCGAAAATATATCCATTTTTGAAGATATAATCGCGTTTTTATTTCATTGACTGCTGGGGTACATCTACCAAGCCAAAGTAAACAAAAAAACCAACAACAATATGCAAACTAAATCGTCTAACATGCATAAGCATTACTGACCTCACATTTAAGACATTTGTAGGTATTTTGAACTTGGAAATAAAGGTGTGCCGTCTTAAAATACCATGCATAACAAACCGTATATGTAAGACCACATTTGTGATGATACGTCACGCATCATCGACCTATCGTCGCGGTACGTACGTTCCTAGCCACAATATGATAACATTTTAACTTTTAAGTACACTGAACGACACTGATCTTTAAAATATTATGACTATGGAGGCCACGTGCTTATAAGAATTTTTATTGCTACCTTATTTGGTTCTTTTTAAACAACTCTAGTTTTATTTATTTATATAGGTGCGTATTGTGATTTTGGCTCTTTACAATTTCTCATACCTTCAATGATTGAGTTATCTGATGTTTATAAGAAATAAGAAGGTCAAGGAAGTCAGTGACCTGCATTGATTAATAGTTTTATTATTCTCCATATTAGTAACACAGTTCAATGATGTGGCTTTACGTGGGTTTACTATGGAATGCGTATTATTAGAACATTTTTTATATTTGAGATAAGCATAATTAGTTAACTAATGGTTACAACTATTTGGATTATTCTTAGATACGGAAAATTATTCGTTTTCTCTCTCAGAAATATGTAACAATATTTACCTAGGGATTCCTACGAGTAGAGCGAATTGCTTATTTGATAAGGTTTTTGCTCTTACACGTTGATACGAATTGTATTTATGTAATAAAAACAAATAATATGAGATTTTTGTAAATTTTATCAAAAAAAAAGAAAACACATTTTATAAACAATTTTGGTAAGTATGTACAATTAATTATACTTATTTATATATTATATTATTTAAATGCTGTTTGTATAGAAAACTTTAGGAATATGAATTTTTTGCATTCAGTGTGAATCAAGAGTTATCTTCAGGAACAAAAAATTTAAAATGACTACCATCTTGTATCTAAAACTGACAAACCCACCTTAGGTAAAAAGTTATTATAATCTGTATAATTTAGTGATAAAATAATTCTATGCGAGCGATGCATTTTAGATATGTCTAGTCTAACTGTTCCATTTATTATAGGGGATATATTATAATACATATGTTCTGTAGGTATACCGCAGATCTCTGTGCCGTTCTGAGATGTTTCCGTCATCACACAATCATCATCAATGCTACCTTATTTTAATTTACACAGCAAACCCAGATTATCCCATATTGTTATCAACAGTACCGCCAACACAGCACTAATAATGTGTGCCTTATCACTTCACACCACAGTCGCGAGCAACCTTGACAACGACACGCGATTTGTCCAAGCAACAAGGCAACAAGTGCATACAACGTTGGAACTACGCAATATTTATAAATATTCATTTGTTTACTATATAAATGTAAGATAAAATCTGGGGGAAAATATAAGGGGACCTTTTGCAACTCTACAAGATGGTGCGTGGCAGGTCCTAGCGTGGACCAGAAACAATTTCGTGGTACCTAGATCCTTCCTTAATTTTTACATTTTTACTTCTGTAAGTGGTGATATATTCATATTAACGGATAAAACTGAAGAGTCTTTGTAACGTTAGCTGTTAACATTAGATCTAATAATTGGAACTCTACATATTATAAGTGTTTCTTATTACAAAAAAAATTTGAACCAACTAATTTTTTCAAGTATTTGCTTGGTCTAGTACAATAGGTATGGGTCTCTTGTACTAGCAAAAAGGATATTTCATAAAAGGGACTACGTTTAATTGTTAATTGGATTAATAAAAAAATAGAGTAGCGCGGTAAAAAACATTTAACGCTGACAAAATCACGGTCGGACACTAGCATAATAATAAATCACTAAATAATTACGTCACAACATAAATATACAATGGAATGTAAGGTAATTCATAAAAATCTTCATTATCGTCTATTACATAGTTGATAATCCAACATATTTTGTTTTATGAATCAATCCAAACTATACCTACTTACATCAAAGGTTTTCTCATTATAAACTATTTCTTGAAAACATTACAACAAAAATAGAATTTAATGCTAATAGCTAATGAAACAAAGTAGCAAAAACAAAAACTTGAATTCGTATAAAATCTTACGTGAACTCGGAATCGCGTTTATTTCGGGAAACCGCCTGGAGCCGCTCCAAAAGCGAAAACATAATCAGATCCCGGTCACTTTCCTCGCTGACTCAACTACAAAGTGAGTAAGATTAACTCTCCTGACGAATCTGCACTCCTGGTACTCGCGGAGGCGATTCAAGGGAAACGATTCATTTAGATAAATTCGAATCAACAGCTAAATTTAAAAATAAATAACTATCGTGAGAAAATTGATTTGGGAGCCTATAGGTATAGGTTATAATTAAACTGTAGAAAGCTACGAATTAAAAAACAGTTTCTTTTCCGCTGATACAAATGTCAGCCACTTTTCGATACGTGATGCTTGTGTAAATTTTTCATGACGTTTTTACTGAGGAGTGAATGACCTGGCGATCCTGTTTGTACGGTGTTCTTAATATCGAAGAACATTGGCTTTTCTACTGTGTTGTCACACTAAATAAAAAATATATATTGTAATCCACTGAATAAGAACATCAATGACTTATCTATACTTATATTTATAGGTGAAGAGTTTGTTTGTTTGTTTGAACGCGCTAATCTCAGGAACTACTGGTCCGATTTGAAAAATTCTTTCGGAGTTAGATAGCCCATTATGATCAACAGGAGTGGAGCACTGCGGGTAAAACCGCAGGGCACAGCTAGCTTATAATATTGCTGCCATGGATGAGGGACTATGGAAATTTATTGCTCAATTAAACTTTGAATAGGTTACAATGTTCATATACAATGTGCATATTTAGACTAGGTAATTGTGGGATATTCTAATTTAAGAATGAAATATTTATTTAAAAGCAAAGGAAGACAACTCAATTAAATGTCATTGCATTTTATTTTATTAAATAGGCAACAAAACTTATAGTTATTTGTAGGTGTGAAATATAATAAATAGAAACATTAGGTACCACTGACATATATAACTTTGTTGTACTTAACAATAATTGTTTTATCTTAATTGTCCAATAAAAATAGAGATAATCAATCCTTGCGTATGATTTGCATGAATGAACATTAAAAAGTTAATGTGTATTCAATATTCCATAAACGATGCTTAAGTATCTCTAACAAGCCGATAAACCTTGCTGGTTATTTAGATATTTCCATTGGAATGACGACATTGTCTTTAGCATGTATTTTATCGTTTTAAAATTCTTGACACGGGTCACCTATAGATATATCAAATTTTAATTAAATCAACAAAACTACATGGCTATTCGAGAATCCTTGACTAAAATCAATGCACATTAGATCATCACCGAAAACCTGTCTCATAACTTAAATATTATACACTAATATTGTTATCAATATTGGGAACCGATAACGCATTTTAATTATCCATGCAATATCACATTCCCTAACTACTCTATGTTTAATCAATACCACGCTGTACATACCTATATTTTCTTTTTAAAAATAAGTATTTCATGACGTGATACTTTATTATCTGAGTAATAACATCTGCGAGCGCTAATAATACATGTTTGAGTTATTGAGATATATTATAATAGATAGAATAATAATATGGCACAACTATTTCTTACGTTACTTTGTAAACGACTACATACAAATATTTTATTTTTTAAGACTATAGCTTATTATCTATACTTAAAATTTATTGTGATTATATGACCTCTGAAAGCGGCGGAAATATAGATTTAATTAAAAACGCATTAGCTAGACCGACAGATATTACCGACATAAAACAGACCAGTTTCAGTGAGGCGGGCCGATTGGTTCCGTTGCGATAAGAGGATTAGATCGTTCCGGTGGCAAAACAAGTTCATTTGTTATTATGAAGAATATTAACTAGTGAATTTTACCTGTCCGAAAAATCGTTCTCTTGCAGACGCTATACTCTCGCTCCGTGGTGATTCGCTTTTAGGTATATCAGGTGAGTTCGGCTGGGTCATGTTTGGTTGTTCGGAAGCTGGGACTTCTTTGTCAGATGATGCTAACGTGGTTTCATTAGTGGTAACTTTTTCTTTTAGAGCTTCTTTTGGGACAGACCCAGTATCGGGCTGCCCGTTTTGATCTTTTTTAACACCTCCCGTTTTTCCGTTACTCTTTTGATTGTCCGCTTGCTTCTTCTTGCTCTTCTTCTTCTCCTTTTTCGGCTTCTTAGGTTTGCCTTCGCGAAGACGGTCACTAGCGCAGCACTGCACATTACCCATGTCGAGTTGCGAGCATTTCGCGGTTACTCAGTCGGGAGTCGTTCGTTTGGTCGTTCGAGACGCGTCGGCGTCGGCGCCGGCACGCAGAATGAAAATTTCGCGTCGTATCTAGCGTTGCGGCGCCCACCCGCCCCAGTATTTTCTCCGAAAATCTTTAGAATAGAGTTAACCGCCAATTACGCGGATGGCGTCCGCGAAGGATCGCACCCGAAAGCCAAAGCGCGTGCCGGCCGCGCTGGCGTCATCACTCGCCCCGGCCCCCGCTCCGCAAGGTCAAGGCGCACTTATTGTTCCTTCTGGCCGACCGACCAAAGCGCACTCCAGATATTCCAAACATCAACTAAAGCAGAGCCATTAAGTGGAGCTGCCGACCATTAAACCACACTATCACTGACGAAGCCACTTTAGATGAATCGATCAGCCAATGTTTACAATACAGCTGCCACGGCAACGACAAACCGAACACGTAGCCAGTGGCAACATGTACATACGTAGAGCAGGAATATTTAATATCAAAACTATATTTGGAAATTGTTCCAATGAAATACAATGTAAGTATGAGTAGAGGCTGTCAACGGTTCTGTTATTGTAACCGGTGTCAAGAATCAAGATGCGCACGTGCTATGCAGTTATATGTTTGTAGTTATACGTTTGTATTATAATGATCCTACATTTGCAAAACCTGTATTTTAGTACGCGTATGGATTTTTGATATCATGTAAGTTAGTACTTAATCAAAAATATTATTTAAAACAATTTCAACAATAATAATGTTATAACATTATGAGCTCTATTTTCTCTTTGCCGTAGCCGAGTTGTATTAAATAATAATAAAACAATCAAGTCTATATACGAAGAATTTACAGCTGTTGACTGAAGTGCTTAAATTACATATCAAAGTCAATATACGATGTTAAGAATATTTTTCGTTAAATTAAAAATACTATTATACGAGAGATCTCGTACGACGAAGAAAATTTAGGGCGCCGGCCGTCGATGTCGCAACCTCTGATGAGTCGAAGTAAACTGGGCCATGCCACGCGAGCTTTTAACGTGCTTTACTTTCATCCGACCTCTCTCACACCGATATGTAACCGAAAAATAATATTCTCTTTCAGAAACAGCAATAAAAGCATTTACCTCGTAACCTTCAAGGAGGTTGATAAGGTTACAACAAGTTACTTTCCATTTCGCCAATATTTAAAATTATACGCTTACATAATTTGAATATTTTTAGATAGTAAAATAAAGGTTGTTACTGTTAAATGTTACTTTTAACACCCAGTTATTGTAATTAAATATTTTTTTAAAGGAAAGAGGGAATCGATGGCTAGGCGACGATCCATATACTTAATAAAGTAGATATAACAAAGAGCAAGATGCCACTGACATGGCCTTACATTTCATTACAATTTAGGTGAAAGATGAAATATTTGAATTTATATTTTTGGTTTTATGGCATTCAAATGAATGATGAAATATTTACCATAAAAATCCATAATTATCCTGAAACAGTGAATTTAATCTATACAGGAGAAGGAAGACAATTGGACAATAAAAGAAAGAAAACCCCAAAAGATCCATTGGACAATAATACAATAAAACCAGTTTCCCAAATAAGGATATCTAGCCGTGCATTACTACATCTGATTCCCAAACTATTCATGTGAAATTAAAACACAAAAATGAATAATTTCGCACCTCCACCTCTTTTTCTTCTCTATAAAAACAAGAAAAAATTCCGTGCACAATAGATGTAAAATTTATCGCTTACGTTACGTTTTGCCCTTCAATCTTACAAAAACCCGTGTGCTTACATAACGTTTAACAGTTGGTACTTATACTATACATACAAAGAATATGTAAATCGAAAACAGTCTCATGAATATTCATATTTTATATGGCACTGGTTCAATTACTTGATAATGATACATTGTCCTTCTATAATATTATTTCTCTTCGAGAACTACAAGTCTACAAAGTGTTTAAAGTTTAGAAACCGAATTTTTAATTGCAAGGTTTTTTTTTAAAAAACATCTACATAATATACGTACCTACATGTTGACAATAGGATTGTTGTAATGACGTTTCAAAAGTGCTTCTCGAAGAAGTCTAATTGAATAAATAAGTAAATGTTTGAATTTCAGTTTGATTTTATCTTTTCTTACAAAAAAGAGCGTGCCGAGCACACGTATCAGATGTGAAACTTTTATGGCAATATTCAAAGATAACAAAATCGTTTCCTTACGACGTTTAACCATGACGTTTTTGTCGTGACGGTAATGTCTATTTTTAATGAGACTCATTTTGGCAATTAATAAGACAGGTAACTGACCGATCTTATGCTACAGTACCACAAACTTAACTGACCCGATGAAAAAAACTGGAACTACGTGTCGCCAGTAGTAAAATCGACATCAGTGACACCGTCACTGGGTCAGTTAAGTTTGCGGCACTATACATTCAGTAGACCGTACATAATAATTAAAGCAAATGAATAAAATAAATAAATAAATAAATAAAATATCCTTTATTGAATAATTATGTACATTAATGGACGACTAAGATCCGTTAGGCAAAAATAAAATACAAGAGTTAAGGTAAAAGCACCTAATACGGAGGTATTTCGCAACATTTGAAAGTAAGTATCAAAAATAAGCATTTGTAAGTCTTTCTAAAGGTGCCAAACCACTTTATCGTTAAAAGTGGAACTTAAATTTTGTATTGCTGTTGAGTCTATGTTTATTTTCATGATATTTCTTATTTTAAAAAAATATTTAAATAGTCAGGTCGATTTTCCCTAATACGGAGGTATGATTTTGGTCAGAGCCTAATACTGCGGTAGGCGGCTCCTAATACGGAGGGTCAGAAATTATATTCATTGAAGTTCCGTACAAATAATATTTGTTAAATAATAGGAATGTGTTAGTAAAGTAAATTGTAAGTTTTTTATTCATTGATCATTGGTTTGATTACGTTGATTCACTATTAATGTCTTTCATTTATGCTTTTAGTTTTATCGAAAAAAAAACACGCATATCTATTCTTATTTTAAGAATCCACAAAAAAAGACACAACACTTCTTATTTATTTACGCAACCCTAAATCTGGTAATTTTAAGTTCTATTATATTAGGGCCGTAATAGGAGATCATATAACCTAATACAGAGTTACCTGGAAATATCTACCACCGTAATAGGAAAACTACTCGTGTTTTTAATAATCCTAATTCTGACCCATCAAAAATTCGATAAACAAGAGAATGTAAATGCTTAATCAAATGATAGCAGTTTTTTGGCTCAGATGTGTCAAACTCGAATCAACAGTTATACAAAATAAATGATTTGTGATACATTAAAATACACCTTCCTATTTTTACCCCTTCTAAGAAACAAACATTTTGTACTCAACCGTTTTCATATTTAACTGGATTTCTAATTAAGAACACATACCGCAGAATATGGTTTCTAATTTATCAGATTAATAAATATTTCAACTAATCTTGGAATTAATTCAATAAGTAAATAAAATGAAAGTTATAAACAATTAAACATGCCCAGTATTTTTCCTATTTCGGAGTTATGCCACCGTATTAGGATTAATCTATAAAATTTGTATCGTATTACGGCGGTATTTTATTTCTTATTTTTTGGGTAGAAAATGACTTACAAATATGAAACAAGCTATTTAAATAGTGAGTGTAATAGTAGGAAAATGTAATAAACAATACATACACAAACTTGAACGGCTTATTAATACGAAAAACTTAGCTTATAAATATTAGTGTACTTACTTTTGTTGTTTCGCGTTTGTATGGAAACACCTCTCATGTCGATACCGTTACACAGATTGATTGATCTTGTTGTGTTGTCTATGTGCTATACTTGCAAACGTTATTTAAGTCATGGAGTAATAAATTTGGAATAAATAGCTTACGTTTTGGTGGACTTAAAATTTATAAAACAGGAATAAAACTCGAAAATAGAAATACCACCGTATTAGGAAGCGATTTTGACTACCGCCGTATTAGGAGCCTTTACCTTACATTACATTACACAGTTATTGAAATAATACAAAAAAGTATCAATTTAGAAATCATAATATTAACGCAGAAGCCGGGCATAAAATGCCAAGATGCTGCTACCAAAATTCGTTAAAGCATTTATAATCGAGTTACTAGAAGTAAAAAGAATATTCCTAAATCTAGCAACGCGATGCCTGATCAACGCATCGAGAACCGGCACGCGGGCTTCCGCGAACATGCTAGACGCGCTACACCAACGCGGTAGTTTGAATAAAATTCGGAACGAATCATTGTATTGTACCCTAAAAATTCGATAATTTTCTTTTTTATACCTTGTCCACAGTTGTGGAGTATATAGAGGGGTGCAATAAGCTTTGAACAGTAATATTTTTGCATCTCTTTCGCACTTATTAAATATAGAACAAGTTTTTATATTGATGATAACATGTAGTAAGGAACCCGACATGTCGAAGAATAAAAAGTTCGACGACATGTGACATCCTTCAACCCGCACTTGGCCAGCGTGGTGGATTATTGCCTGTACCCTCTTACGCGTCCCAGCAGTGGGAACATAGGTACCTATATAGGCTGATGATGATGATATTTAGTGAAGCTCAGAGTAATAGTCAATCCTCGAGCAAAATACTTACTAATCATACGATTTGAAAAATCAATGTTACAATCCGGTGGAAGGACATCCACAAATTCTAATCTGAAATTATGTGGAAGCCATAAACAAAGAACTGGCGCCGCATTCGTCTCATGCAGCGTAGGTATATATTTATTGATAAAATACTGTTTCTGTTGAAACGATTTACAATGCAAGTGGCGAACACGTAAAAAAAAAATCGAATACCTCAAACAAGTATAAACACGAATTGAACACCTCTTTTATCGTTCGGACCGTCCTCTCGGTTAAAGGAAAGTACTTACGTAATTTTAAAAAGTTCATTGTGTCATAAAATTTTATGCAGATGTAAAATAAAATACTTATAAAAGTAAACGTTATTAATTCCAATCAACGTCAGCTTACTTACCGTGTCACTATCGCTTTCCTCCGTGGCAATAGTTACTCCCTTGTCCAGTAAAAATTCAGCGTCAATCATTTCTTTTTCAATTGCAGCCACTTCATCTTCAAGAGGAGGTGACGTCTGCAGTTCCTCAATGCTGGCTGACTGACTTTCTGACGGCAGAGCTTGACTCGGCATTCTCACAATAAGAGGCCGAAAATTGAAGCGAGCAATTCCTAAAAATAATCACGTATGATGTTAAATACACATTTTTAACTTATCTACGAATTGGTCACACAGTAAAATATTATATGTATACTATTAAATTCAATCAAATAATATACCTATATTATTTATCTATGATAGAAATAGAAAACGAAGATTATAAAATATGTTAGGTTACAATTACATGCTGTAACTAAAGTATCAAATGAAAGATATTCAATTAGGGACAAGAATGCAAAAAAATATGGTAACATGTAGTTAAATTAAATTTAAATTTCAAAAACTCAAATTTGTATCGTAAAGTAAATTATTGCAGATAGTGCAAGGTTTTTGTTTTTGTTTTTATATGAATATTTTATGTTTTTTTTTTCAAGAAAAATCAATTACTCCTTTACAAAATCACGATAGAGAGTTAACATTACAAAAGTTAAAAAAAGCGATGGAATAAACTTTTCTTCCCTCAAATCTTGCGTACCTTTAATCTTTGGCGTTTTTGTTAAATCTCTAGCTCCATGTCCAATTTGAGAACTGCTCTGTACTGGTTTGATCTTAACTTTTTGTAAGCCGCTTCCTGGCAATAATGTTGTTATTACTTTCTTAGGTTCATCCACTTCACAGCTTATATTAAATTGTCGAAAAGGATTCTCAACATCTGCATCTGCATCAATATCCAAAAAGCCCTCTTCAAATTGCTCATAATTTTCAACATCAGAGTCAATTTCGCTTCTAGAGCTGTGTAACTTGGGTCTACTCGTATAAATTGAACTTCGTCTTGAACTGGTCGGTTTTGGCTCAGGGGATGAATAACTTCTTATGTATTTGTTCTGTTTCGTTGGTACATCCTGCTCAGTTTCAGATGCCGGTGATGAGTAGCTGCGCGGTAAATGACTCTTTGAACCTTGTAATCTCCGTTGTTGTTGTTGGCAAGTCCTGGTTGCTATCAAACTTCGGTTCCCACCAGTTTGTAGAGGGTCTTTTCGGCGCATTTTCACTTATTTTCACAACGTGTGTATCACTTTGCACTACGTGGTCAACTGAGTGTTAATTAATTTCCTCTTACATGTAACGTGTATGTATGTCCACTTTAAGATCGAATAACAGTATTAAATAACAAGGACGGGAGTGGAGCGCTGATATATTATATGATAAGCAACGTTGAGCACATCTCAGTCACGGGTGTTGCACCATCACATTGTAAACTTATGTCCTTTACTGCTTTAACTCACAGTAACCGTATGCAATTTAAATTTTAAAAAGTTTATGTATTTCATAAAATTAATGCCAGATGAAGAACTAGTTTTAGGATGTCGGAACGGTTATTTTGTAATTTGCAACATGTTTTACTTTACTGAAAGGTGAACACGTGAGTTACAAAGCTTACGAGCGTGTAGTATGCGTGGTTGGACCTCAAGGCGTAGTTACCGCGGTCGTCGAAGAAGCGTAGGCTTAAGCTCTGTAGGTAGACAACTTTCTCTTTAGCGGTGCTTGACGACCATCATTCGAATCAAAAACAACTACCTACTTCGCAAACTTACTATACACGGAACATGGGTTTACTCTTAACGTTTCCGTCTGTCATGACATTGAATAAATATAATTTGAATTACCAAATTAATGCAGTGGTTGACTTCTTTGGTATTTACGGTAATGAAGTGTCATTTCATAGTCAATTTCGTAATGCATTAAATATTATAGGGCCTTATTCATGTGGGTAAATAGTGAGAAAAGTGTAAAATGTACCTACATCAGGGTATTCAGACTTCACGATATACTTAACATCAAATACGATAATTATGTTTCATCTGATTCTACTAGGTATATTATCGAACAAACTTACGAAAAGTTTTGGGATAAAATACTCAAAAATTATTTAAAATACCTACCTAAAATACCTAGGTATGTATAATGTATATGCATACATACCAACCTACCTACCACTTTGATACATACCTACCGTGCACAATGTGGTGCACATTATGATATGTATTATGAGTTATGACTTATGAGCACACTTATGAGTGTTATTCTGATGTAGAATAAGGTGTAGGTAAGTTATATGGTAGGTCTGATGTACCTATAACATAGATTATAGGTAGGTACTATGTTTAACAATACAATAAATGAAAGAAAACCCCATATGAAACTTTATAGAACATAGGTACTATAAAATTTCATCCAAAACCGTTAATTACATTTTGAGCCAATTTGTTACAAACATACCTACCTATTTGAAATTGAGCATGCAGTTCATGGAAATTTTAGCAATCATTTCTAATTATTTTTCCAATATTTTTTATATAGATGCAATTTATTAATGTCCGTCGGAAGAATGCTTTATGCTGTACCTGTATCTACCTACCTAAGCTACCTACATTATGGAATAGATATACTTAGTTGAAAAAAAGAAATATCTAGGTTACCTACCTACCTATATTCATTTATGAAATTATTGTAGGTATTGTCACTGATATTAATTTGATAAGTGAACACTGAACAGAGTTTAAATCAAATCTGTCCGCGACTTCGCGTAAAGTGGATCTAAATCGAATTTGTAAATGATCGGTTACATATAAAACTTATGGGAGTTAGGTAAATACGAAAACATGACTATCATTATTTTCTAATAAATTTTCGCACTGTCTTCATATTATAATTAAATATGTAGTGATTACCTTTGAACAATAATAATTACTCGATATTATTAATAATTATTTTATTACATAGTCTGTCTTGAATCTTCCATGAGTTTTAAGTTTTAACTGTAGATGCGTTCTGCGCAAGTTCTGCGTAATCTCCTATATTACTTGCTCTGTGGTAATCACTATATGAAACGTCATGAATCGTAAACTGTGATCGTAAAGCACCAGTGCAAACTTAGCACCCCATCTATGGAATTTTGGGTCGAAAATGACCTTGATCGTTAGGTCCCCGTTAGGTCCTTTAAGGTCCCACAATTTTTTCGTTAGGTCCCCTTTAGTTTTTTTTTTTAATATTTTTTTAAATTTTAGGTATAAAAAAAGTGCACTTTAGCACCCCATCCATAGAATTTTGGGTCAAAAATGACCTTAATCGATAGGTCTCCGTTAGGTCCTATAAGGTCCCACAATTTTTTCGTTAGGTCCCCTTTAGTTTTTTTTTAATAATTTTTTTTTTTTAATTTTAGGTATAAAAAAGTTACACTTTAGCACGTAGATTGTACTTAATAGTAATAATAGGTTAACTTTAGTTACACTTACAGGAGCATTAGTAGTTTTTCATTATTAAAACATGAATTACTAAATTATTTACTATTTTAAATAACAAAAAAAAAAAATGTTACTTTGCTTATTATCTATGATCATTAAGCGGAACACAACTCTGTCAAAAACAGCTGTTGCCTCTCTTTCGATAATTTAATGTCATTTTGAATTTTGAATTTTTATAAATATTGTAGGTACTTAATTTACAACTTTTCAGATAATAAACAAAAGTTTATCAACCAATCTGTACAATAAGATTACGAGATTCAGTTGATCTTGAATAATTTAATTAGTGATTTGTTGTTCTTTTGGTTATCGTTGTGAAGTGTAATAAATACGTAAAATGAGTGAAAACATAGTGAACTACTATAAGGTATTGAAATGCGAAAGAAACGCTACACACGAAGAGTTGAAAAGGAATTACCAGCGACTAGCATTGTTATTTCATCCTGACAAAACGGACAAAACTGACAAAGATGAAACATTTCTACTCATACAGAAAGCGTGGTCAGTTCTGAGGGATCCTGAAAGTCGCAAACAGTTTGACGCTCAATTGGTATGCCATGACCATTCCAATCTTTTGTTATACGAAACAATCTCATTATCAGAAATGACTTTTGATGTATCTGATGGTGCATACACATATCCTTGTAGATGCAGTGGTCTTTATTATTTGGAAACATGTGATGCGATACCGCCTTCTGTGATAGTTGGCTGTAATGAATGTTCATTTTCAATACAAGTTAATCTGCCCTCATGAAAGACATTTATTGTTTTTAATGCATGAATTGTCTGTTCAATTATAAATATACTTTCTTATAGGACATTTTCAATTTATATTGAAGATTTGAATATTCTTGAGAGATGAGGCACTTTTTCTTAGAGAAATTTACTGTACATAGATTTTATTTAAACATGTTCCCATATATTATAATAGGTAACCATATTTATATTCATTAATTGAAGTATGTTCCATAAACATTATTTTTTATTTAAATTAGGTTGATATTTTATAACATTATGTTGTATATGTGTAAATTTAAATTTATATATTTACAATAATAATTATAAGTGTATGTAAAGCTGTCAATTCTCCTTTTGATTATTCTCTGGTGACAATAGATAGTCACTTTTATCAAACTACATATTCCATTGGGAAAAAATATTTTGTTAGTTATTTTTATACCGATTAGAGGGTGTACTCATCAACAAAATCTAGAGATATTTTATATTTCATCAATTATCTAAAAATCTATAAAGAATTACCTTGTTGTGGCCAGGCCGGGTATCTGCCGCTCTTGGTGCCCACTATATTCAAGCTTGAGATTGGTCTGCACAGTACACATCTGTCTTAAATTCTGTTGTGCATGCCTAGGGTATGTAACAATGAGAATGCAGCTTAAGCCAGTAGAATGTTGTTTTATTTACTTTATATAAATGAAGCAATACATTCTTGTTGTATTTACTATTGGTTCTTTAAGGATAGATCCCTTGCTATGCATCCTCGCACATCTATGGTAGAAACACAGCTTTACTATATTATAAAATTCTACATAGATTTTTAGATATTCAATGTAAAACTAAATATCCTTAGATTTTATTGATGTGTGTACTTGTCCAATTTTTTATATCCAATAATTTTGGAGAATCTAAAAGTTTATTAGCTGGTGTATCCAAAATTCAGTCAAAAATATTAATTATTAGCAACAATTGTTTGTAAATGTTCAATTGTAATTAAATTCATTATTAGAATGAATATAATTTATTTCAATTCATAATATAGTTGATGCAATACTTGTTATAACTAGTATAGAAGTTCTGAAGTTGTAAAATCTCTTTTATCAATATAGTTTAAAAAACAACATTTGTAGCATTTTCAAATTTATAACTTTTCATATTAGGTATGTGGATTTAAAATACATTACAGTGATAGTTAATTAATAGTTTATTATAAGGAATTGAAAATAAAATAAAACACAAATATATTATATAAACATTTTTTATTGTATATATTTTCCTATTATGCAATCACTATGTAACTAAAATAACAATTTCATTGTAAATAAATAAGAGCTGCTTATGACTTAGTTGAGAGTGATTACTTTAAGGCAATTTTAAAATTTACTGCAATATAAATAAATAAATTATGCATATCATGGTTGTTTGTTATTGCATTTATATTTGTACACTATTCCGAATACTGATACAGATGAAAAATACATTCAACACTTTTGTACTATTCTATTGGCATGCAACAAATAAATTTCAGTTATAAATATGAATAAAAAGTACAAAACAGTTTGCTATGCTATAACGAATAGCAAACCGTTAACATATCAGTGCTACAATATTCATAAATATTTCCTAATAATGTTTTTAAATACATTATTCTTCATTCACTCATTGAGATTACAAAGCCTAGATTTACTAGTTGTGTTTTTTTTAAGGTGTCTCAATTTTAGCCAAAAAGGCTTCTACATTTTAACGCGGACGCGGAGTTGAACTGAAGGTTCACCCTTGTAGCGACATGCGCAAGGGCGTCCCCCCTTGTCGGGGATCTCGAACCTCGGCTTGGGCAAGTTGTGTGTATAACCCAAAGTATATAACACAGTAATAATTAAATTCTGTAACACAAAATTATATAATTTAATTAAATGAATTGTATTTAATTTGATGACTTCAAATACAAATTTTTTGCAAAAAATATAAATAATTAAAAAACAATATTTCAATATTTTCTTGAACATTATTTCTGCTGTATTGACTTCTGTGGTGTTTAATCTGAAATAAAAATGTAATCGGTATTAGACAAGAAAATTGTTCTACCTCTATGAGTAAAATAATACATAATTAATGCAATTAATAAATTATTATTTAGGTACTTTGACCGAAGTAATAACGCAAAGGTCACGCTTTATAGATGGAAATAATGCGTAAATTACACTTTAAACCCGCTATGAACTCAATACAATAATAAATATTACCTAAGACAAGTTAAATGTATTCAGTCATTCTCCGTTGATTGCATTCTTTGATAACTTGGAGGTCCTCTACTAGTATTGCCTGTGCACGGTGTTTGAATGTGACCTGGTCCACGATATGCGCCTTCTAATCGGGTTGCCAGATTTGATTTACCTCGTAAAAAACTGAAAAAAAAGAAGATATTTATAAAATAATCCACAACAATTAGAATGAAACCTGATAGCATATGTACTGCACATATGCTATCAGGTTTCATTTTTGTTACGAAACTCTCATATCGAGAATGTGTTCTCAATGGTTGAACTTTTTGGGATATTTTTTTTGTTTATTCTTTTCAAATAAAAAAACTAACATTCTTTTCCAGTTTCTCCATGCACGCGTCCTGTTGCAGTGGCAGACGGCACGCATGACCTCCGGAAGCTCCTCCGGCTCGGGCCAATTGAAGTTGTCGATTATCGTCACTACGTTGCACTGCGACTGCAACGCTGTCACTATCTCCTGTAAGTTAATACCTTTCCAGTTTCTCCACACACGCGTCCTGATAGTCGTGTATCCAGCGCACGCCATTGAAGTGGCAGACGGCGCGCATGTCCTCCGGCAGCTCCTCCGGCTCGGGCCACTCAAAGTTGTCGATTATCGGCACTATGTTGCACTGCGACTGCAACGCTGCCACTATCTCCTGTAAGTTGTTCATTTATTTAGTCAGCAGATTAAAAAAAATCAATCCAGTTATTTTAACGGAATAGGTACTCCAATGGTAACGAACTTGCGTATAAACTTAAAATATTATATTATAAGGAAAATGTCTATAATTACCCGATGTAGCCAGTCTTTCTGTTCAGTATCTTCTTTACATTTGTCCAGAGCATTTGGTGTAAGAACTAAGAGAAAATGTTTTGCTTGCCGAATGCTTTGAAGTAAATTTTCAAATTTTCCCGCCTCTAATCTCTCCACGTCAATGAAAATCGTAAATCCTCTTAAATGTAAATGTACTTTGAGTAAACTAGCCAGCTGTGACCCATTTGATCGCCTATAGCTAATAAATACGTCCAAATTCTTAACCATATTATCTTCTTCAAGACTTGGTAATCGACTTTCGTAATCTGGAATAAAGGTTGGATCTTAAGAAGTGTTTCAATTTTAAAAATTTCTATTCTTTCTGAGAGAAAGCATTAATAAAATTTTAACAAGGAGCCCTTTTAATTTAAATGTTTTTTTTTGATGAATAATTTTATAAAAGATTTTTATATAAGGGATGTACTTATCGGTTGAAGAAAATGAACAGTCTGATTTAAAGATGTTATAATTAGATTGTTAATAGACTTGTTTACGTCATGTCTAAAGCGTGTGTAATGACAATCGTAAATAGCATGTGAGTTAGGTACTATTTATAAGAAAAAAAAAACACACTTTTTAAATATAATTACATATTATGATTCAGTATGTATTTACCTCGTATAGCATTTAATATTCTTAATCTATGTATACTATTTTTAATATAGCATTCATTTTCTAGTTGTTCGTCGCTTAAACCTAGAATAGATTGCTTGTCGACACCAGCGTTTAACATAGAATACGTGTAAACGGTGTATTCTGGACCTATACTTTGTAGGAATTCATGTAGACTACATGTATCACGAAGGCTATAGTCGGCCATTTTCTTTAACTGCTGAAGTTCTCTTGCAAATCTGAAATATAATATTTAAAAATTTGATATACTCTATACTCAGTTACTTTAATAAACCACGTATCATATTTTTTATTAAGTTAGTACCTTTTTCGCTTGATTCCATTGTCTAATCCAATATCGTCTTTTAAATTATCTTCTGTTATTTGCAGTAAAAGATCACCATCTACCCTACTCTCATAAAAGTTATTTGCATATTCGAGGAATCCTATTTGCTTAACCCATTCCCGAACATCTTCAATAGACCAAAGAGGAACCTGTTGTGATAGTTTATGCGGAACCTCTTCTCCTATGAGCCGTAATGCTTGAGCAGCATATTTAGAAGCTACAGCATTTGGACAACTTGCAACTTTCTTTAAGGGCTCTACCGCGCCAATTTCTTTGAATATTTCAGTGTTTCCTTGTTGTTGCTTTATACCTGCCTCCATGCAAAAGTGGAATGCCGCTAAATTTCTTGCTTCTTCTCTTTTTGAACTCAAAACTGGGACTAATTTTTGTAACCAGTGCTTACTCTGTCCGTGAGCATGAGAAAGATTTGAGCGGGCAAATTCTGATGGATTGTGTGAAGTAACAAATGGTTCTACTAATTCTAAAGTGCCTGATTTTAAAACAGCTGCTTCTATTTCTTTATTGGCGACTAGCACTGCTATGGCTAAACATGCATAGTATTTGATATTGTCGTCGTGATGAAAAGCGAGAGGAAATAGCCACATAGGTACTTTTCTTTTTATCATAGCCTCTTGATTTTCTGCACCACCATATAGTGACAAATTAGCCAGTGCTGTTGCACAGTGACGCAATGTTTCAATATCGTTTTTTCTACATTCAAACAAAACTGCATCTAACCCTCCTAATCTTATCACATCGCTACACGTTCCTTCACTATGTTTAAATAAATGCTCCAATATTCCGGTTCCAATCCTCGAGTATTCTACTAAATTTGCATTTTTTGTGCATACACAAGCTACATTTACCACTTTCTCCAAACCGTTTTTAACAACGTATTCTCTGTTTTCGGTTGTGAGACATTGTTCAAGGATCTTTGCCGATGAGAATTGTAATTCTGGGTTCTTAGATTCCATACAATTTTCCATCAATAAGTCAAGACCTCCTGAAGTGCGAAGCGTATTGCACAGTGAATTGCCTAGATCATGTCCATAAGTAGGTACAGCCCAAGCTTTTCGTAACATTTCATTTACTTTGTTAAAGTGTAATGATGTGTAGTTGTTATCCATTTTTTCTTCTTTAATAGCAGTTATAAAAGCATTCATTCTATTTGTATACTTTTGCTTAGCAGCGTCTATTTCACTTTGGCTTGAACGAAGATTAAGTTCGTCTAAATCTTCAAAAGTTAAATTCAGTAGATCACTACCAACGGGTTTGTTAGTTCCATTTAATAGACCATCAGACTGAAATTGTAACATGAAATTTTATTAACTGTACTAACTAACGAATATCCCTTAAAAATCAGTCATAAATTCTTATGTATTAATAATAATATTGAGATTACAATTTTATATAAGTACTTACATGCGATGAAAGCATTGTTGCTGTTGATGAGATGTTTTTACTTGATATAGTCATATTAGAATGTGCTACACTTGAATGTTCCTTGTGAGTAAAAATTCCACTTGAACTGACCGTCTGGCGGGCCTGTGATGTAGCTGTTCCCTTTCTCTCAGCACTAAAAGCATCCGTTTGCAATCTAGAGCTGCATGTTGACATATTATTTGCCTCTTGGGTCCTCATTTCTGCTGTTTGCAGCGTCTGTCTCTCCTAAAAACATGTAAACACTTGACACAAATCCTAAAATGGCACGATACGTGAGTGTACCTTGAATAAATACATATTTACTGGAATAATTATACGCAAATTGGGCTTTGGACGTCGCTTCGAATACATATTTAAAAGTATAATAGCTAGTTTGTGGAATTTAATTGAAACTGTTATATTTGTATTAAAAGATACCGCGCGTCATGGCTCGGATTATGTACTGAGTAATATCTATGCTCTATTGGATATAGGCCAATCGCGCGAGCATATGAAGATATTTTAAAGTTTGTGTATACGCGATGTTATAATAGCAGGCCGATGACGATGATAGAGAATGTTCCAGGCAAGAGGCCCAACGCAGGATACGGAGGTGGACTACATTATGCAATAGGCCATATCAATAATGCGAAATGAACAACGTTACGCGGCCATAATAAAAATTTTTGTTGATTTTCATGACGTGCTTACTTACAAGATTAACTAGATGCTTAAAATAATTTCGTTTATTAGGTGAATAAATCGGTAACGGTGATCATATTAACCGAACCTTATTAAAAATCCAAAAGAAAATAGTTTTAAATTATGTCTTACAATTGATTTATATTAATGAATTGACTAGAGCTGATTTATTTGAATTTTAATATTATATAATTATATTTTTCCTCCAAGCGAATTATTTACATTCAAGTAAGTTGAGACGAATGATCTCACCGCGCCCGGCGATCCTCCTCGACGGAGAATCCTTGTCGTCCAATTAACTAATTTTGCAGCCATCGTGCGTCTATCGCTTCAGTTTAGCGCGCACGTGGTTACATAATAGTGACATCGTGAAACTAAGTTGTGCTCAGGCGAAGGGAACTTGCTATACTGAGGGGTTAGCGGCGCATTGCTGAGACGTCATTTTAGGATTCTATTGATCGGTCTATGTCACGCGAGGTTGTGTCCTTCGGGGCGCGTTTTTAGCCTTACTAACCAGTGAGGTATGATAACTACCATAGACTCTCGTGACTAAAATACAAAGTACTGTGCAGTTTTTCTGATTATGTCGTTCGTTCGGTTAGATATTACTTACTCGTTGGTATGCTGCATTTTGTTCTGCCGTAAGGCTCTCCGCTTGCAATAATCTTTGTGTGGAGCCGACTGCACTTTGATCAGCATATAATATATCTCCTTGTTGAAACCTTCTGGACCTCGAACTATTCGCTGCCGATTTTGAAGCACTAAAACCATCAGTGACTAAGCTGGTTGAACTTGCTGAGCTTGTGCGAGCTGCACTATATTTTAAATCATTCGGTGAACCGTTTTCACAGAAATTTTGTCTGTTATTTATAAGTTTGCTGGGGTCAGCAACAAACATTAATTTATCCCCAATGTTATTTTGTTGGGTTCCAAATCTGTTGATGTAATTTTGACTATTTCCGATTTTATTTATTGCCGCTCCATCGGTTTCTATAATATCTTCCATTGACTTTTTGCATCTGAAAAGGTGCAGATATTTCCATAAATGACTGCTATTACATTAGAAATTATTACTAACGTCTAATAAAATTATCCTATTCATTCATATACATAAATATCATAAATCTGTAGAAATGTGATAAATTATTGTGATAAGTTATATTTAACTAAATAAATATGAATCGATTTTATTTTAAATCGATATGTATTCGGATTCAACTGAGCTATAGGAATATGCAATGACTTATTTACATGTTGTTAATGAATATAGTGCCATGCGTGGGTCGTGCGTGTTAACGCTCTGTTTACTATATCTACGGGGAATTATTAAAGTGTAATTATCACATTATACTTTAGTACCTGATATATCTAGTTTTCCTACTAGGTATACCTTGCTAAAAAATAAATAAATGTAGTAAGTAATCTATAGCGCTTTAAGAAGGTACAGCACTGAATCGACTATGGTGAAATATTGGCTATGATTATTTGGTTGCATGCCATGTATTTTGTGAATTTTGAGATAAGTTTTATAAGAATAAAATATTAATTGTCCAAAACCTTACCTTTGACCAAATTGTAAGTTACTAGAGTTGCTCAAGTTTTTCATTTCCGATATCGAACTCTGCAACTCGGTTAGATTTGATTTCAGTGAGCTGGCTCGTTGTGATGAACTTTGGATACGTTGATTTGCTATACTGTTATTAATATTTTGCGGCTGTAATATAAAATAGTTTGAAAAATAGTGTTTTTTCTTAATATGTGTGTGTATGTATTATCTTACAAGTGCAATGTATGATACATAAAGACATTTTAAGTTTGAAAAATCAGATGTTTTGCGCGAAGTGACAGTAGTACCCAACGCTTATGAGGCGTGCAATATTAGTAGCACTATATTTTCGACTCCTTTAATCAACTCGTTCAGGAAATTATGGCAATTTTGCTACCAGGTTCAGGTTGCCGAATAAAATAGTACATGGTTGTAAACTAGGTATATTGAGCATGCAAAAACTTTATTTTTTCAATCTAAATGTAATAAAAATTATATGTCTTAGGACCAGCACCTTAATTGTTACAGGAAGGCCCAACTGGGGAAACTAATAGGGTGAAATTATTAAAAATTGCGTTTATAAATATAAACAATACCTTATCATTTGTAGGGTTTGAAATATCATTGTTCATGATAAAGTTGTTTCTGGATATTTGGTTATTTTTCTTCAGCGTTTCCATTGAACTTGATTTCTCATCTTGTTTCATGTTATTGTTCAAACTTGCGTAAGAAGGAGGAACCTTTAACAAGATATACATAGTATAGAGTAAAAATACGTATTATTTCGACCCTGAAGTTAAATACTAATATCATTTGAATACTTATCATATTACACAAAATTTTAATTTAATAGGCTCCACATAAATATGCGAGAACAATAAAACAGGGATCTAGTTTTTTTTTATGAAATTTGAATTAAAATTTAAAATTTATATACTACTAGCTGAGCCCCGCGGTTTCACCCGCGTGGCTCAGCTCTTGTTGGTGATGATATATTATTATAGCCTTCTTCGATAAATGAACTATCTAACACCGAAAGAATTTTTCAAATCGGATTAGTAGTTCCCGAGATTAGCGCGTTCAAACATACAAACAAACTCTTCAGCTTTATAATATTAGTATAGATAATAAGTTTCATATTAGTGGTAACATAATATATAAATACATAATGAAATGCTAAACGGTGATTATTATTCAAATAGTATTTATTTCAAGCTTAACGATGAGTAATATGTCCATGCATAATATATTTATTATTTAAGGTGGTATCATAATAGGTCAATTTTATAAGAGATCTCGAGTGACTCAGGTTTCTAGAAATATTATCGTAACAATCTCACAAATTTATGGGTACGACGTAATTTTATGTACTTTACGATACGTTTTACCACTATGTTAATATATTTTTTTACATGAAAAAATTCCTTTATATATTTTAGTAGCCGCACGTCCGGGAATAAATAAGTAGCCTATTGTCACAGAGGGTATGCAACTTTTGGCTGGTAAAAAAAATTGTACAGTATTTGAATGTATGCAAAGTTTAAAAATATTGTTTTCTTTCCTCTGTAATATTAGTAAGTAGAATATATTTTCATTCAGCATATAAATGAAGAAATTTTTGATATACGTACATTGTGGCAAATCTATTCCAACGCAAATGCATTTGATTATAATTGTTCCTTTGAAACAATCAGGCCATTACTGCATTACAATACAATACATAATATAATTTATATTACTCGTATGCTAATTAATACTATGCCATTGTATTCTAGATTTACTTTTATATTATTATATCAAGTGTTAGGTATATTGACAATTCTGTTGAATTCATTAATTGAACGTAGCACAGGTAAGGTAGCACACAATATTTTAGTGATGATTTTTTGTCTCCATTATTAACATTTATGATCTTTTGAGAATTTTTATGTTAGTTACGGTGATTTTTTTTTAAATTTTATATTTTTACACAATTTGTACACAATTTTACACAATAATGAGTTAATTGCAAATATCCAAAAGATACGCATGTTATGCATTTTCTGATAAAATATTGATGTTTTTGTTACTACATTGTGACAGTAGCTAATAATGTTTTTTAAACTGTATAAAAATTCTAAAACAATTGAAAATATAGAAGATAATATTAATCGCAAAACTCACCTACAATTATATTTTCGCAATTTCAATAGTACCTACCTTAAATATGAATACCCACGCCTGTTACACATACTTTCACTACACTTAACGTTCAAGCTCCTCTGTTTAATTTAACCTAGGTATATAACATTAATCACGAATTACGAAGTATCACATGCGATGTCAAGTTCGATAAACAATATTATTCGTGTCACATCACACATGTGCTATATTATCGCGAGTGGGCAAACTTGAATGTGATGCTTTTGCACAGCGTGTCTACGAACTGCCGATTGTAAACTGACAATAAGCCGGCGTCAATGCCGTTCCTTCCGACCTTCGCGTTTGTAGTCCTATAGCATGGTAATTGGTAAGGTGATATACTTTAAACACATCTTTAACCTAATTGTGGTCTTAGATAATGGTGAAGTTTGCGGTTACAGTAGTTGTAGTATTATCGCAATGTTTTGTTTCGTTTGTTTGTTAATAAAAGTCAGATGTTTTATATTCAGATTAATTTAACGATACTTGTATTTTTTTGGGTTAGTGTAAACCTGTTTATACCTAACGTAGGTATATACTGCGGAAATATTATTTTTAATTTCTGTTGTGTTGCGTACATTTTTCAATGAATGTGATTTAGCTATATTGTATGTAACTTTACTTATTCGTACGAATATAGTAAGTAAGCTTTATTAAAATGTGTTTGTGAATGAAAATGATAACAACATTAACGTATAACACAGTCCAAATAACACCTAGATTATTGCGATATTTTTCTCAAAATTGTATACAGAGGTTTAGCCTCTAGATATGGCTGTAATCTCATTATTTGAGCACGTTTCAAAATGTATAGAAGTTGTTCAATGAATCATCACACTAGCACGTGGTTCCTTATCACAGTGGGTAGGTTAGTTCATGCATGGTTATGAGTCAGACATCCTGTATCATCCGTAACTTTAAATTATTCTTGAGGAAAATTTCGTTAAAAATAAACAACTTACCTACTCGATCATGATTGAGGTATGTAGTTCCGACCTAGGTGGTTTATAGCACAGTATCGAGTTACCTAATATGATGTTGTTTACATATTTTACAGTATGATTATTCAATATATCATTGCAATAATCCACTCGACTATCGCTAAAAGTCGTCATAGTAGTTGTAGTACAAAATATCGTATAGCCTTATAATTATTTGTTTATTTACCTTAGCCTAACTTATTTAATTACTAGCTTTCCGCCCGCGGCTTCGACTGCGTTTTCAATGAAAAACCCGCATAGTTCCCGTCCCCGTGGGATTTCCGGGATAAAACCTGTCCTTTGTGTTAATCAAAGTTACCCTCTATATGTGTGCTAAATTTCATTGTAATCGGTTCAGTAGTATTTGCGTGAAAGAGTAACAAACTCACACATCCTCACAAACTTTCGCATTTATAATATTAGTAGGAAGTAGGGTAGGATAAGTAGGACAAAACCTTTTGTACTTTTTATCTGTTTTACTTTTCTGCCGAAATATAGGCCTACACCAAGTCATCTTTAGGATAAACAAATATTTCCCATAACGCATAAGGGGCAATGCTCTTTATTGACGTCATATAAGATCTACTTTTAGTTAAATCTTGTTACACTATCTCACAAGAAAAGATGAATCGATTTAATAAGATTCAAAGTGGATAAGATTGAAATAACTCCTCTATCATGATTTATCATGGTGATAATTAGGGATGTAACGATACCGATACCGATACCGATACCAAACAATTCAAAAAACCGTGCCCAATGAACGATGCGGGAGGCCGCCCGCGCGTGCGCACTTTGTTTTCTGAAAAAACTACCAATAGTAAACTTTTATTAGGTACTGATTGTATGTGTATTACTTAAAGTTTAACTGACTTTGTAAAATAATAATACAAAAATAAATGGTTTTGTTGTTTTATGATTTGGCATTTTTATTTAAAAGAATACGATTAACAGTTGAGTCTCTATTAAATGTTGGTAACTTTTTATGAATAATTCACTATTTTTTTTTTCTACCAAGCCATCGGTATCGGTATCGGTATCGCCGATACATTACTACAAATATCGGTATCGGTATCGTATCGGCAAAATCATGTATCGTTACATCCCTAGTGATAATATCACCTCCAAAAATAGGTACTGCTACAAAATAAATAATTAGGTTTCATGATATATCTATAAATCTCAAAAAAAGATTTGTATTTCACAATACAATCACTTAAAAAGTTTTAAAATGATTTATTGTATTTGTATGGAAATCGACTCGAACATTTTCTTAACATTTATTCACAAGAATCAAGATAATCGTTGTAATTATGAATAAGGACATTTTCAAAAAATCTTATATACTTAGGTAGGTAATACTTACTTGGATATTTTTTTACCTAATTCAAGTAATTACATTTTATGGAAAATCCGATGATCTTGACTTATTTAAATATAAATGTTTTATGTTGATGACAAGACACGCATGTATAATGTCTGGAATGTACACAACAATAACAACACGTAAATAATGTGATCGTAACTTCTAATATCTGTTCAAGCTTTTACTTTAATTATATTATATTACTAGCGGTCCGCCCCGGCTTCGCCCGTGGTACATATTTCGCAATAAAAAGTAGCCTATGTTCTTTCTGAGGGTCTAAAGATTGTCTGTGCCAAATTTCATCAAAATCGGTCCAGTAGTTTTTGAGCCTATTCATTACAATCAAACAAACAAACAAAGTTTTCCTCTTTATAATATTAGTGTAGATTAATCGGTATGCATAGCTCCTATGAAAAATAGTAGATAAAGTTCTAAGTTTCATATACAATTTGCTTGTATCCACAATGCAGATGTCTTCATTACCTAGTACTACCTATCTACAGGACTGATATTAATGTTTATTTATTTAGGTTTTAAATTAATGAATGAATTCGTAAGCATGGCTATACTTTCCAGATAACACCTGTGTAAATTGGCTGACTGAAACTTGTTTATAAAACACTAACTTTCCGCCCGCGGCTTCGCCCGCGTTTTCAAAGAAAAACCCGCATAGTTCCAGTTCCCGTGGGATTTCCGGGTTGAAACCTATACTATGTGTTAACCCAAGTTACCCTCTATATGTGTGCTAAGTTTCATTCAAATCCATTCGGTAGTTTTTACGTTAAAGAGTAACAAACATCCATACATCCATACAAACTTTCGCATCTATACATATAATAAATCTGTAGAAGGGTCAATTCTGTACATTGAAAATATTGAAAAAATAAATAGCAGGGGGTGCTACTGGATCGATACCAAACCCAAATATGTGATTAAAAAATTTTTTGTCTGTCTGTCTGTCTATCTGTCTGTCTGTCTGTATGTTCAGGCATCACGTGAAAACTAACGGTTCGATTTCGATGAAACTTGGTATAATTATACCTTATTATCCTGGGCATAAAATAGGATACTTTTTATCCCGGAAAAATACGTATAAAAAAATAAATCTTAATTTTTCTTAATTTTTCCGCGCGGACGGAGTCGCGGGCGGAAGCTAGTTTATAATATTAGTAAAACATTATTAAAAACTATCTGCGATAAAGCTATATTTATTAAGATAAGCATTATTACATTATATGGCACTCTTTACTAGACGCATCAATGTTCAATACGGTTTATCTTTATGAATCAAATTAATAGTATACTGCTTATTTTATACCAATTTAATGATAAAACAAAGCATCCGTAATTCATTTTATAGAAAAGTTAAGATAGCTCACGTTTTCAAACTAGTTATGTACACAGGTTCCAGAACAGGAGAAATACTGGATTTCTTTTCCTTAATCAGGCTTATCGTACCAAATTTGGATCTGGCTCTCAGTTAAACAAATATAGAAGTTATCTCGCTTATCCTTATAGATAATCAATGTTTGTAATGTGATATGATAAATATTTTTTTGTTTGTTGTTTCATACCAAATGATCTCGATACTACTCGTATTTTTGTAAGGTATTTTTTCTCCAAAGCGACATTGTTCCAGAGTGGCATACACATATTTCTATATTTCAAATTTTCAAGGGCTAGCCCAGAGTAACCGCGGCCGCGGTAGAGCGGCATGTAAATTATAAAATAACTATAACTGATGTAACATAAGTGTAACAATCAGCTATCAATACTTGATATTTTGTATAACAAACACCTCAATGTATCAAATAAATAATTTTATAAAACATGCGTAGGTACATCGTCATAAGTTTTAGTTCAAGCATGTTTGGGTTGTTTTTCTTACCTTCTTGGGCAGAAAACTCCTTGGTTTTGCCGAGTACGAGGTATAACTATACGACGACATATTATCATTATTTGGTACAACCATTATTTGTAAAATAAAATTGTAAACATCAACTTCACTTCAATGTTTAATATGATAACGTTTGCATAAACTATTTATTTTTTTAATATATTCTGACGCAATCTACAGTAACACTTATTATACATTTTTCAAGCATAGTTCATTTGCACTTAAAACAAGAGTCTTTCCTTCAAGGTTTACATATTATTATGTTTACGAAACAATAATTGTGTAGGAGTAAAAACGTAACTCAAATACCGTGCTCAACTCTACAAGTTACTTAGCGGACTGACATACAGTTTTCCGCTTGCTTTTTATCAATGCAGTACAACATCTTATATCGCTATCGTGTATCTATCTCTTTCTTATTGTAGAACAGAGCAGGAAAACTTCTGAGGAATTAAATAAAATTTTCGCTTTATTAGTTAATAATGCATAACGCCTGTAGTTATTTTCAAAATGTTAGCTGAAAAATAAATCTACCGCTACATAATTAGAGCCTGTTGTAATATGAAACCTTTATTTGTTTTCCTTAATTGTTTGGAAATTTTGAATTGTAAAGTAACTACCTATGTTTATTAAAGCATGAACAATGCAGCTGATTGCATTAATGCTGAAAACAAATTGGTCCAGGTATTCATCTCTATATTTCTTTAAAATATCTACTAATTTGAATGAACCAATTACTTAAGTGTAATGTGAGAAACACCTGAATCTATAATCTGTTTAACTAAAAACAGTAGATAGAGTAGTAAATTATTGTCATTTTAAAAGTAAAACGATAATTATGCAAAAAGAGCAAAATTTTAGCAAATATTTTTTAATGTTTCTGACTACGCCTTCTAAGAAATTCATATCTTTTCAGATATCATAAAATTACTTCCTTCGAATTCTGAAAATAATCAGTCATTCAATTTCAGGAAATAACTAAGGAAATCGACAAATATTTGTACGAATAGTGAAGAATTTTTTATAGGGAATCTGTCAAATACATTTCGCCCGCGGCTCGTTCGCGTAGTCAAAGGATAATTTGCATAGTTCCCATTCCCTTATGATTTCCAGGATAAAACCTACCTTCTATGTTCTTTCTCAGATATTAAACTATCTTCGTATCAAATTTCATTCAAATCGGTTCAGTGCTTTAGGCGTGAAGAAAAGATAGAGTTTCGCATTTTAATATAGAAGAGGTGGAATAGTAGAGATTTTTATTATAATATAGTGAATCTACATAACAGTCACGTGGGATATGGTCCATATGGCAAGCGCATACTGCATCAGTATGTGTATCGATTTATCTTGCTTGGGTGGGTGATGCAGTCTCCCATATCCCCTGTGAGAAATTTATTTTGAATCACGTTCTCTTAATATCCTTACATCTTACTCTCAAACACAAGAACAGCACGACGAATTCGGCTTAAACATTTTTTAAGCGATTTTGTTACAGCTCAAGGAAAGTTAGTATGGAGAAAAAAAACTTAAATGGGGCATAACGGCAGAATGTGCCGGGGCATCCAATAATATAGTAAATTAGTACTTGTACTCAAAATGTAGCTATTGAAGTATTCATAAGGCACAAGAATCACCTTAAATCGGTCGATTTTGTTTAGTACTTAGTTTTTTACAAACAAAGGAAACACTTCTTTGATCTTTAGGTATAATATTAATTACAGTTAATATTTGAATATATATTTTTTAAGTGTGTACGTAATAGCACAGATAAGTAATAGTCCGTATCTAAGTGCAATTTTGATCAACGGAGTTCAACTTTCTTTGGTAGAAATCAATCTGTATTTTGCAGATAAGTTTTTTTATCAATATAACTATTATCTCGTAATACTTGAGATGATAAATAGTTAAAACGTTAGATTTATGAATATATACTTGATTAGGCACAAAGAAAACGAATTCTTGCTAAGTTTAAGACCAATGACGTAATATTCTTATCAAGACAAACAATTAACCTAAAAGCAGTCAGAGATAAAACAGGTTTGTTTGAAAAATAGCTACGATTTTTGCAGCCAAAGATCGACCAAATGATGCATCTCTTTTTATAGAAATGATATTTTATAATAAATTAATCTATGTAGGTGCCTATATTATATGAAGAAGTATTTATATATGGTAATACAGAAAAGTCTGTCTTTTTTGTTTGACAATAAAATATATTTATTATTTCATATTAAATAATGCTAAAAGTTGGCCTTATCATTTACGAAAACATACTTGGAAGAAATCTTAGAGGTGGTGCGTCTACCTACACTGCGAAAGTACTGATTGTGTATTTTTTTTTATCAAAATCTTAATTAAATATAAATATCAAATTTTTATTTAATATAATAAATTTATAATTAACCTGAAACAAAAAATAATAAATTCTTGCAAACTATTGGAACATTGACACAGATAAATTATCAAAATAATTTGTAATTTGGCGCTGCTTCAATATTACTTTTACGTCATAGAAAGTTATCAACTCGACGCATCTACAGTTACGCATGTATTACATACTGAAAATGTATATTTTAAAAGATAAGTTATTGTTTGTATCATAGTTTCAGGTATAAAAAAATATTCTAGAATTTTAAAATTAAGTTGTCATCAAGAATTCCGCGAAGCAAAGTTCCTATCCATAAAGATATTCGAATGTTCCTCCTTTCTAGTTAAAAAATGAGGTACTAAGTAAGTAGGTACTTAAAAAGACTATGTAATGAAGATAATTGAAACAAGCAACTATAGATTTGAACGTTTTAAGTCAATTCGTGCTCTATGCTTACTTTGACTCATTTTTTATTATACATGTAGTTATGGACCTTGTGATCAATGTTACAAACATTACAATTATGTGTAAATTAAACATTCCATATTTTTTACTCTTCTCAAACCAGTAATAAACACAATACAAACATTTTAATAATACACTACGACATGTGATTCTTGCTTCCTTTGTCAGAACGTTGGTTAAAAATAGTTTCTTAGAGCCAGCGCGCACGAGCAACTTTGTCTCCGCAACTATTTTGTCTCTCCCATCAATTGTATGGGGAGTTGCGTCGCTACGTGCGCGCACTTTCATACTAGCCCATGGGTGGGAGAGACAAAATAGTTGCGGAGACAAAATAGTTGCGGAGACAAAGTTGCTCGTGCGCGCTGGCTCTTAATCCAGGCAATAATTTGCAAGTACTGCAGACTTCTGCTGCAAATTATTCTTGGCTATGACTATAGCTATGGTATCATACTCATAGCTTAAGAATAAAAAATTAATAAAAAAATATTGTGCCATTCTATGAATCCGTTCATAATTATTATTTAGAGTCACACATCGATTTAAAATGTTAAAATTGTACGTTCATATATTGTTTTTAAATTTTCAGTACATGGTAACTTTAACTACCTAATGGAGTTAAAAAAAAACGCTTGGATCAGATAGCAAAATCTACTGTCCTTGGCCGTTAATATTGCTTATTAGATCATCACAGAAAAAAAATGCCTAATGGACCTTAATAGATTAAACACGTTGTAGGTACTTGCAAGATGCTATGTAAAAAATTAGGCTGTATAGTGTATAGTGACAATGGAAGTTTTTTATTCAAGTGTATTTCTCTTTTTACCCGCTTATAAACAAGGACGGATTTTTAAATTACTCTCACAATCAGGGTAATCTATTGTCAATTATAAATAAGACGTATCTAATAAATTTCATCGAAATAATGATAATAATGTTTTAATCCTTGCAAAGTCTCGTAGACAACTCTATCAGTATATAATATAACGATTTTCTGCTACTACTGCTAGTCCCGCCTCTGTTTCATACAATCAACTAAAAATATAGATATTTAATTCTTAAAATTATTCCTTTTAATATTATTATCAAGTATAGACAATGCCGTTCATCGATTTTGCGTAATATTTATTTCGATAGAAATAGCTGTCCTACAACTTACAGTTTACGCATATATTATGTATTTAACTTATTTACATGTACATACAACACTTCACGATTTTGTTAACGTAAGGAATATGAATATCCATGCTCTCGACTAGCACATCAATAATAGATAATAATTAGTATAAATATTGTGAAACACACTGATTTAAAAAAGAAATGTTATTATCTAGTACCTGATGAAAATGCATAATATAAGTACCTATTACCTATAAGAAATTTTAAATATAAATATCACGTAATGGATTACGCTCAAGATAACGCAAAAAATGCGTAGATAACATTGATCTTACGTTTAAATTATATGACCTTGCAACATTGAGCGAAAATATTGTTACCTGTTCAGGGACACTTTGTTTTACATTTGCCAAATCTTTGTTCTGCGTCTCAATTTTAGTGACACTTTCTATCGGTGGCGCTTGAACCTTGGTGTCCTTCGTTATCAATTTCTCGCTGTTCATCGCAGACGATTTTTCATTATTTTTCTCTATTGGCTTGAAATTACACACGTTATCAGTGTTATTCGATGAGTGGTCTTCTTTTTTCGCGCCCATTTTGGCTGGTATATCACTGTCCCTTTGCGATTTGTTATCTTTGTGTTTTTTGTTCTTCGCTTGTTTCTCATTTAGATTCTCGGTTGTATAACACTGCACATTACCCATATTGATTAGCGCACATTTCGTAATATTCGGCCACCAAAAGTCGTCGCGGTCGATCGTCAAGCGCGTCGGCGTCGGCGCCGGATCGCGGAATGCCTGACTCTGCCAGTGAATCGTAGTGCCCATTGGGTGCTATGAGTTGTACATTTGTTATTTGACGTACAATTATACTATTTTAAATTAAGATGACTAAGATAGAAACACTGAATACGTATACGGGCTAGTTACCCTCGAGTTATGTTTATTTTGACACCATTACATTAAAAAAATAAATATTTTCGAAACGTTTATGATTCCTCTAATTGCGCTATGTTACAATATTTGAAAAGGTTGCACTTTATTTGGAAAAGGTATTCCTTTTCACATAGTTATGTTTATTGAAAAAGATAAAAAAACATAAACATTATCTTATCCTACTAATATTATAAATGCGAAAGTTTGTATGGATGTATGGATGTTTGTTACTCTTTCACGTAAAAACTACTGAACCGATTACAATGAAATTTAGCACACATATAGAGGGTAACTTGGATTAACACATAGGATAGTTTTTATCCCGGAAATCCCACGGGAACGGGAACTATGCGGGTTTTCCTTTGCAAACGCGGGCGAAGCCGCGGGCGGAAATCTAGTAGGGTATAAGATAATTATCATTATCTTAGTGGGTCATTACTTTTAAGTTATAGAAACCAGTTTCACTTTTGTTAGGATCTTCCTCACCCCAAAACAAAAGCTGAGTGCACATAAAAAGACGAGCCATTCCATTGTTAAAGTCGGTTGTTTTGAAATGTGTGAATTATTTAACAATCATAGCTGTATACAATTATAGCAACGGAAGTTCCTATAATTGTTAACTCTCCTTAATAAAAATAAAATAACCAGCAGCAAAGACAATAACAAATAATAATGTAAATACATAGCTCAATAATCATCAAGCTAAATAACGACTCAACCATAATAATTTTTCAGCAGTTGAATTTCGAATGAACTTTGGTGCAGAGACAAGCAAGCTTAAATTTAGATCCTAGTGTCTGCTAAAGGTACAAATGCATAGTTTGAAATACTTAGCTAAAAAAAAAGATTGAGGAAAATCAGGGAGAGTTCAGAAATTCCCACTCGAATTATTTATTTTTGGCAAAGTATCCGAAAGGTTTTCCCCATGCGTTCATCTTGATTTAAATAATGTAAGGCTAAAAATACTTATTAATTGAAGCACTCAGTGGTATTGTAGATATATTTGGTCTATACTATATACAGTAGAACCCGTTTAATAGCTTAAATACGATTTCTCGCATAATACGCCATTTTGCATCAGTCCCTGCAACTTGAGACATGTTTTCATACATTCTTTAACGCTTAATACGATTCGTCATCCCGTTTAATACGCCTAACGCCAACACATAATTACCTTTGCAGCGGCCAGCGGACTGACTGAACTGAGCCCTGAGGGGCCCTGAGGCGACCGAACGTGTGCGGGCGGCGGGTTGGCGGGGGACGCGTGGTCAGTTTGACATTTGTTGGTTTAGGCGGGACTACGCTTACGCGCTCGTGCTCTGTATTCTTGTATTGTGTTGTTTGCACATCATTTGTTTGTTACAAAATGACTACAATTAAGCGAAAGGCCTTGTCAATTCAAGAAAAAATTAAGATATTGAATGTTTTTGATAAAAAATCACAAACTAAAAATCAAACTCAGTTAGCTGCAGAGCTTCAGTTGCCAGTGTCGACGTTACGTACCATTTTGAAGAATAGAGAAGAAATCAAGGAAAAATACAGATTGGGAGGTGTGCAGAGAAAAAAACATAAGGTAGGAAAGTTTGATAAATTAGAAAAAGTTTTGGTGGAATGGCTTCATCAAGCTCGGGCTTTAAAACTGCCCATAAGTGGGCCTATAATATGCGAGAAAGCGCGTAAAATTGCTGAATGCTTACAAATTGCTGATTTTAACGCTTCAAATGGATGGATAGATCGTTTTAAAAAACGCCACGGCATTGTGTACCGTCAAATCAGTGGGGAATCGGAGACAGTAGCCCAACAAGATGTTGATACATGGATGACAACACTTCCCGAATTGTTACAAAATTACGAGCCGCGAGACATTTTTAACGCAGACGAGTTCGGTTTATTTTTTAAATTAATGCCAGATAAATCCTATGTTTTCAAGGGAGAGACTTGTCACAGTGGGAAAGCAAGTAAAGAGAGACTGACTGTCCTGGCCTGTGCCAATTCTGATGGGTCAGAAAAGTTACGTTTGCTGGTGATTGGTAAGGCGAAAAATCCACGTTGTTTTAAAAACGTAAGATCACTCCCTGTAACATATGATGCTCAATCTCGATCTTGGATGACCGGCATTCGTTTCATCGATTGGTTAAAAGCTCTAGATGGTCACTTCCAGATGAAATGTAGACGCATAATTCTCTTCATTGATAACTGCCCCGCTCACCCTAAAGGCGTTGAACTAAAGAATATCAAGCTTGTTTACTTACCTCCAAATTCGACACGCAAATTACAACCGATGGATCAGGGTATCATTAAGGTCCTTAAACAAGGTTACAGGACAAGATTAGTACATCGCTATCTTCGAGAAATAGAAGACCCTGATAGCAAGCGACCCTTGACTGTACATGATGCAATTCTAAACATTGCAGCAGCTTGGGAAGCAATTAAGCCTGAAACCATTCAAAATTGTTTCAAGAAAGCAGGTTTCAGAAATAACGAGGTTGACGTCGTGTTGGAAGAAGAAGAACCCGTAATACTGCAGGGTTTTCCTGGATATTCTTCCATTGATGATAATGTGGCATCGTACGAAATTCAATCAATTGAAGTTCTTATTGAGAATGTGAATTGTACACAAGACGAGGCTGAAAGTGATAATGATCAAGAAGATGAGTCAACTCCGATTTTGTCACACGCCCAGGCATTATCAGCAGTTAATGATTTAAGACGCTATGTAACTTCTTTGAATCAAAGCGAAGACGCACTACAAAAGTTAAATTACGTTGAAAATCTTGTAATTTCTAATGCCTCAAAATCTTTTTGTCACGGCACTTTATACATATAACGTAGGTACATAATTTTTAAATGTATAATTCAATACCTAATATTAATACATACGTATGTAGTAGGTCCGTTTTTTATTTCCCTATATCCCGCATAATACGCTTTCCCACTTAAGACGCGTTTTTGGTTGAGTCCTTGTGAAATCGTCTTAAACGGGTTTTACTGTATCACATAATATGTTTTGAACAGAACTTCCACGTTCCAAAATAATATGTATATCAGTTCCTCCAACTAAAGACCTGCATGAATGTATATGTAGTTGCATCTTGCGTTTAATTAAATTAGTTTTGAGTACCTATTAAAGATTTGGATATTAAAGATATTTTAACGGATTTTTCGTGATCATTCTATATACACACCAAATCTAGTCGTATCTGTTATGAAAATATTGTTTTCTTGATAAAAAAAATAACGTAAGTCGAGTGACTATCTTACTAATATTACCTCTATAAACGCTAAAGTTTTTACTGGTATAGGAAATATTTTTTTCTGTGCAATGGATGTTTGTTACTCTTTCACGCAAACTACTGGACGAATTTTGATGAAACTTTATACTCAAAATACATGATTTTGCACGCGAGTTCGTCTGCGATTGAAACCTCACGGCCATAATACTCACGGTGCAGCTATTCGTATAAAGTTATTACTGGGGCTTGAAAAAAGCGCGATCTATGAAAAGGCTGCTCTATTGCTTTGTGCTCTGCTGTCAATAAAATGAAGCCTTTCTTATAGTTTTAAACATAGCCGCTAGATAGAGCTGTACACGATTCAATTGTTTTGCCTGTGACCAATAGAGAGCTCTTGCCGTTTCCTGCTAAGCACGGAAGTGGAGAAAATTAATTATTCCTTTTTTGGCAATTAACCATATAACACAGACTATGTAAGATTTTAATTGTTTAATTCATAATGAAATACATATTCATTAGAGGAAACATCAGAATATGTATAATTGAGAGTTGCTATCGAAAGGTGTAAGATGATTCTATAATACTGTTAGGATATTTAAATATTTTTGCATATGCGATATAATATGTACTGTTAACAATAGGATCTACTTACTGGCATTATTTAAATTACAAAAGAAGCCCCTATCTGTACTAATCTCATGAGTCATGCTCCTATAGAATTTGTTAAAACATAAAATTTTAATATTAAAAAATTATTATATAAAGTACCAATATTAATAATTATAGATATAATTTTTTTCTAGGCCAGTTCTAAATGCTCATCACACAAGCACAAACAAAACGGTACAACAAAATACAACCAGAAAAGAAATGTCTTTGAACTCGGAAATCAAGATGAAAGTTGTACGTGCAACAGATCAAAACTGGAAAGTTAGATTCAAAATCATTAGTTTATGTACCAAACAATATTTGTAGAGTTACCTATATTCACTCTACTGGAAACTCGATTACTGTCGTACAAACATAAAGTTTTAGCTACGTTATGGTACAATTCTAAATTGGTGGAGCAACTCGAAGCCTTTTACGTGGTACCACCGCCGACAAGCCAGGTGAAGCTAACGCTAAGCCAGTTGCTCTGCGCACGCGCATCGCACGGCTCTACCGTCGCGCTCTGCTAGACCATCGCACCTGATTGGTGAGTTTCACTTTCATTTGCCATCTCATTGTCAAGATGAATTAGAACACTGAGATGTCGATGTCAAGTTATTCGGGGAGACAGAAAAATATTGTTTACAAATGTTTACGAACAGAGTTTACAAGCATAAAATCACAAAAATCAATTTGTGTGAAGCATATTTTTTATTGTTTATGTTTATATTTTGTCTCTATTTTAATTTTAATTCACCGGATAATTTGGCCGCGTCTTCTCGGTTGATAGTTTGTGTGATTACGATGCGATGGAATAAGAAAATAACGTACTCATTTCCCGTTTGCGGTAAAACCACAAATATCTTGTTTCATAACATGTTGTATGCTTTCTGATAAATTGAATTTAATAGAAAATGTGCACCTCAGTAGATATTTCATTGAACTTTTTATTCTTCGTTGATATTATTTGCTTATAACTGTATTTGTGCTAATTTGTTTTTAATCATAAGTAAGTACACTAATAATAATTAAGATGCATATGAGAAATCTTCCAATCGGCCTTTTAAAATTAAATTATCTTCCGTAAATACCGTACCGTAATCTAGCGGTACGGCGTACCGCGTAGTACTTTACGTCCTAATCAAACCCTTACCTATTACGACCTATGTCAATGCTAAATCTAATCCAGATGAGTGTAATCTGCAACTTAAGTAAAGTCGTAGAATTCTTAGGTAGACACTTTGTTGTATCAGATGTTGCTTAGCCTTTTTCTATTTTAATGCCCTATTTATATATTGGTTTCATATTTTAATCCCTATGTGTCTGTGGAGAAACATGGATCTTGTAGATAATTCCAGTTATATTCCCAGTTATTTATTCGGATTAGTGTAAAGTCCTGAAAATATGGTTCCTTACGGAAATATAATAAGAAAAAACAGCCACGCAACTACCACTAAAACTTCCAAAAAGAAGAATTGGTTCTTTTGCATGCCACATTTTCTCACGTTCTATGAAAATCCGCATCGCAAGGATATCAACAATTATTATAAACTAGGTTTCCGACCGCATCTTCGCCCGCTTTGTCTAAAACCTAATAAATTAGATACTAAAACCTAGCTCGAGAATAATCCTATCTATTAAAAAAAAAACCGCATCAAAATCCGTTGCATAGTTTTAAAGATTTATGCATACAAAGGCACATAGGGACAGAGAAAGCGACTTTGTTTTATACTATGTAGTGATGTATGTATGTATTAAATAATAGCCTTATTATTTTATCTTATGTTCACAGCCAAGTCTCGAACTAACAAAAGTCAAATTCAATAATTTAACATCATGTGGCATAATCGTGTTTTTGAATTCATTCATCATTAACAAATATAAATGTCCATATAATATATTATCCTCTTATACGTTGGCTAGACCTCGTAATTCGCAAGTTGACAATATTTCCCTGGTGACGTAACACAACTATTTACGTAACTGTCAGAATTACCTGTTCTAAGTGGAACGCCATTAATAGCTTTAGTATTATGGTGTTTAGATAATGTATTTATTTAAAAAATATAATTTAAGATTTACGGTTGAAAATCTTTAAGATATAGAGAAATATTTGATCTTCTGTCGGGATCTGTGTGAAATTAAAGCATGTGTACAAAATTTACAAATTTCGTATGCAAAATGATAAACATAATCAACAATATGTAGTTTATTATTGTTAAAGTTGTTAGGTACGTCTCCAAAATTAGTGTCATAACATTGGCATGTTGTGGATAATCAAATAATAGATAAAAATTGCTTCCCGCGGCTAGTAGAAGTTTCGTCTTCAGTGTTGCAAATGTTGCAATGATGTTGATTTTCATCAATATGTACCATGTACCATTACCACAAACAAGTGATAGTTAACTGCGTTAAAAACAACCGACTTCAAACTTGCACTTGCAACATTTACAAATGCAGACAAAAATGCTCATAAAATATAAACTACTGGGCCTATCCGAATAAAATTTTTATGGGACCAATTCGACACCATTCCGCATCGAACAAAAAAAGAATCACGTAAATCGGTTCAGAAACCTCGGAGTAATCGGTGTACATACATAAAAAAACACCTCCTCCTTTTTTTGAAGTCGGTTAAAAATGTACGAACTAAGTGCTTAGTCTTAATATAGAGGTAGGATAATCAAAAGTTTATATTATGCTTCTAATAATAATTATTCCCAACGCTTTCATCCGTTCCGTAAGCTATGCTATGCTATATGCAGGAAGCAAGGCATGTGCCTGGTTCATATTTTATAAGTTGAAGTATATTTTCGTTTAAGTATTTTGAATTGTAATAGTAATATCATATTTCGAACGTTACTTACATTTTTGCAGCGGATCCGTAAAATGGCTTGCGTCACGTTAAACCGTATTATGAAATATCACCTACATACAGGCCACTAAACAAAATTGAGCAAACAAATGTACTTATCGATGCAATTGTTTTGTTTGCAATCGTATTCGAATTCTTAAAGAAATATAATAAAAAGAGAAATATATATGAAAAGGTAGTTCATTAGTTGTTCTGTAGTTTCTTGTAATGCTTGTCACCATTTGCCTCTGATTGGCTGGAAGAGATCACTACTAAGTGATAAGGCCGCGCAGTAAATTGTCCTCTTTTTAAAGTAAATATACAGTTATGTACTATTTTCTGCCGGGTTAACATATATGTAATGCTTTTCATTATTCTTCGAGTGATTCTATATACTGTGTTTATCATAACATAGTTAAGTTGCTATGTTACAAGACTTTACAAAATTTACGGAATATTTAAAGGAAAAAAGATTATTGAATACATTTTATTATGTTTGAATATTAAAAATAAATGCGTAGTAAGTAAAAAAAAAAATTAGCGTGAACATTGGACGTAGAGACTGCGTTTTTTATATATTAACATGCCAGCTATATATTTACAAAAAATATGGTAATCAGCCTTTCATAAAAAAAGAGTCTAAGTTCAAGTCAACCTTGGGAATTCAAGTGGAATAATTCACATTGCTCTATTATTTCATCTCCAGACATAAACAATGACGTCACAAGTGAACGAGTGGTACAGGGGTCGGAAGATCCTGGTAACTGGGTCTTCCGGACTCATGGGGAAGGTGCTGATCGAGAAGCTTCTATATAGCGTGCCCGATATAGGCTGTATCTTCGCTTTGGTCAGACCGAAGCGCGGGAAATCGCCTGAATCGCGCATAGAGGACATGTGGAAATTGCCTGTGAGTATCCTGACTAATATTATAAATGCGAAAGTAACTCTGTCTGTTCCTTCTTCTCACTGAACCGATTAACCGATTTTTCCCAGAAATCCCACAGGAACGGGAACTATGCGGGTTTTCCTTTTCTATGCGGGAGAACCTTCGGGCGAATAGCTATTTGTCAATATTTGTACCATTTGTACGACTTAGCCCAAGTCACAAGTTTCTTTGGGATAAAATTTTTGTATACGTATAAAGGTTTACGTACATAAACAATAATTGTCTGCGCAGTTATAAGCCGCGTTAGTTAATTCTTTATACGATAGATGTAAAGGCATGAAATTAACAATAAAATGCCAATAAAATACTGTTATTAATTAAGATCTTAGCAATTAAGTCTTTTTAGAATAAGATGTGTTGCTTATTTCTCAATGATATAACATATAAATAAATCAGCATATAAATAGTAAATACCATACGAGTTTTATTACTTACTAGCTTCTGCCCACGACTTTGTACGTGCATCCCCGTTTTTCGCCGTTCCCGCAAGAATTTCGGGAAATCCTTTCTTAGCGGATGCTTACGTCCTAACATCTACCTGCATGCCAAATTTCAGCCCGATACGTCCAGTGGTTTGGGCTGTGCGTTGATCTCAGTCACCTTTGAGTTTTATATATATAGATTTATTGTGATTTAATAGGATTCTTAAATAAAGGGAGTATATTTTTCTATGCTATTCATAAATATTTGTTTATTTCCAGCTATTTTCGAGAATAAGGGAAGAAAAACCACACGTGATGAAGAAATTGATTCCAGTCACAGGAGATTTGTTGAATGATAACCTCGGCATTGATAACGAGAAACTGCAGCAAATATACGATGAGGTAACTATTTATTTATTATTTCTAATTTATAATGCAATGTTTTCTAATAATACCTTCGTCGGATTTTTTATTAAACAAATAAAACTGGTTAAATATACTTATAAGGAGTTTGTTACTAATATGTATTCATTTTTTATCTAACTTTGAATAACTCATTTCACTTTTATATATTTTATAAATTATTCTGTAAAATAATAGCAGTCAAGTTCATAATACGGAAAATCTAATCTAAAGATTACTTTCTAATTTATGTTCCCAAAAAACGACTGATATTTTCAAAGGAGAATGACCACGGGTGGTATCGGTAAAATTTTAGTTGTGCCACGTATTCGTGATTTTGTTAATTCCTATTTTTATTTATAATTATCATATGTATCACTATTAAGTCTTAATTATACCGGATAAATTGAAATAAAAGTAAAAGTTTTTGTTTTGAAACATGTATGACCACCGATGGAATTGGTAAAATACTAGTTGTGTCACATGTTCGTGATATTGTTAATTCTTATTTGTATTTATAATGATCATATTTATCAATATTAAGTCGTAATTATACCGAATAAATAGAAATAAAAGTCATCGTTAGTTTAAACTCGATAAAGTATTTTTTGAAGTGTTGAATAAAACTATTGTTTTATTTTTATTGTCGCGAGCTGCGGCTTATTTACATAAAAACTTTAATCATATCTAAAAGTACTAATATCAAGCTTTAAATTGAGCTATATTTCATCTTGACACAATAAGTTTGATTGCGATACCAAGTGCCATAGTCACTTGGGCAATCTCCTTTGACGTAGATTTTAAGCAATTTGCAAATATTTTAATTATTTTAAAATGAATAAATATTATGATTAAATATTTTTTTCTATCTGCATTATCGTCAAATATAGAGGATCAATAAAATAATAGATACCTTTAATTTTTTTTTCAAAATATGTTAATTTTAACAATTTAGGATACAACTCTTAAGCTAGGTTCATTAAATTATGAAATATTCGTTTCTTGAATTTTATTAATTGTTAAATAAAACATTGCGACGAACAAAATATAGTAAGTATCTATGGTTTAAACACGAAAGTAAATAGAGGCAGACGTGTAGGCTTGGAAGTAATAAGAGAAAGTTGTTTGAAATCCTTGGTAGAGCACAATAGTGAAAGAGCCATCAAAGCTTAAGACAAATACAATTTATATGTTGCATTTGATGTACAATAAAGGAAATATAATATGATCTTTTATTACTTCATTGGCTGGTTTTCTTTGTAGTTTAGTCTTAGGCCATGCTGTAGATTGTGTAAATTCTTAATAACAGTATAATTTTTTTTTAATAGATACCTGTATTAGCTTCACGTACTCTGTTTAACAGCTAAAATTGTATTAAAAAGCTAAGTATTTTTAAACAATGAGTAATATTATTAATGCAGAATTAAGAAAGTTGATATCGTTAATTATTGGATAGTTTAAAAAAAATAATCAAATATAAGAATCGATTATAAAAGTACAATCTCTTCATTATATCATTTAGCATGAATATTTATAATTTACGAGGTAATGAATAGAATATTATATAAAGTGCGTTTTATATAACGTAAATTGCAATTATTTCATTCACCCGTATAAAATATTGATAAACTAGTTCTTTGTCTAGGCGTATTATCTGATAAGTCCTATTTGCAATAAGCGTGTACTAAGTGAAAGCGGCTCTACAAGCGCCTTTGTTACGATTTGATTTATTAGGGTCTTTCTGCTAAATAGGAACTTTTTTACTAAAATGCTACTGATGTTATAAAAAGCTAGCTCATTAGGTACTCCGTTGTTACACAAGTTCGCTTGTTTAAAGAAATTAAGAAATTGAATAAACACAAATCTCTACCATACCGCTGAACAATACAAATTTAAATTATTTGGCTAAATCAACAAAAAAGTAAAAAGGCTCAGGATTTTAAGTTAAGGATTACTTCGTTATATTTTGCGTGTAGTTAAGGTGAACAATTTTCTTCAACCTATATATCTACATTTTGCCGTCTTGTTAACTAGCCCCTATGAAAAAGTTCTCCTACTATAAGTCAAGAATTGTCCACACACCACAGTTTAGATCACTTCCTTGCAATATACTTACATTAAATGCATCACATTACTATTATCTTTTTCTAATCTATTTTTGGCGTAATGAAAGTATCATAATGCCAAAAAGCATTTTACTCCATAAGACCAATACTTTCCAGGTATCAATAGTATTCCACTTCGCAGCGACATTGCGTCTCGAAGCACCTCTCAAAGAGGGCTTGGAAATGAACACTCGAGGCACACAGCGCGTGTTAGACGTGGCTAAGAAGATAAAGAATTTGGTCTCCTTTGTCCATCTGTCCACAGCGTTCTGTTATCCTGATTATGAGAGAATGGCTGAAAGGGTATGTCGGTTATGAACTATTCTAGCTCCATATAGATGTAATAAACAGCTAAGTGTAACCTTTGTGGGTTTGAAGAAATTAGAATTAGTGATGCTGAAAATGTAGCCAAATATATTGGGATATCTATATTGTTTTGGTTGTTGTATAGTTTTGTTATTTTTAAAATGTGTGTAAAATAAAAAATAAACAATGTGTGCACATGACTATATATTATAAAAAATATGAGACTGAGACAATGGTGGGAATAAAAAATAATAACAACGTTTAACAATGATATCTTGTTAACCAAATCTGCAAGTTCTCGAATTGTTGCAATTTGTAACACATACTATAAAAATATTATAATTATTAATCAGGTATCTTAAGTTTATTTTTTGAGTAACTACTTATCTACTGATTTACATGAAAGGTGAAGGCCAGGAAAATAAATGAAAAAAAAAAAAAACAAATACTACAATAGAAGTTGTGACTTGTGACTACATTATATGAAAAAGTGAAGGTCTTGTCTTCTGCAAGACGTATAGTAAATACTAAAATATATTACTACTTATCAATTATCATTTACCGATTTATTATTAAAAAAAACTTAATTAGACATGGTTTAAACCCGGACTATAAATTCCTTTTAAAACAGTGATTTAAACTTGTTTTTATTGGTTTAAACTGACTCTAACCTCTAAACAACAAATTGACGTAACTCTACCGACTACAATACAATCGTAAACCAGAGAGCGCAATGTTTTACCCAATTTACCTTTAGACTAAAGATAGTCTATGGTTTTATATTATGACTTTACTAAAGCCATGGTTTTTAGTTCAGTTTAGTAGTTAGTCCGTGTTTTGTTGACGGATAATTTATTTTTCAAGGTCCACGACCCCCCAGCGGATCCTCACGCAGTGCTCCAAGCTGCTAGCTGGCTGACTGACGATCAACTCAACTTACTGGCTCCCTCACTAATGCAGAAACACCCCAACTCGTACACTTACTCTAAACGGTTGGCTGAAGCTCTGGTTAGGGAGTCTTACCCTGACTTACCGGCTGTTGTTGTGCGTCCGAGTATAGGTAGGTGTTATCTTAACTATAGTATTATAAATGCGAAAGTTTGTAAGTATGGATGTTTATTGCCCTATCATGTAAAATCTACTGGACGGATTTGGATGAAATTTTACAGGAATATAGGTAATACAGGCGTATTACCTATATTCCTGTAAAATTTAATAACACATAAGTTATTAGAATACTTGATATTGCACGCGGGTTCGTCTTCAGGTGAAACCGCGAAGCACATCTAGTTTATTATAACTTATACTAAAAACGTGTGTTTCATTATTTTGGAGATAGACAGCGACATAGGCTACTTTTTACTGAGGTGAAACGTCTCATTTCAATAGTTTATTTACAAACTAGCTTCCGCCCGCGACTCCGTCCGCGCGGAAAAATTATGATTTATTTTTTTCTACGAATTTTTCCGGGATAAAAAGTATCCTATTTTATGCCCAGGATAATAAGGTATAATTATACCAAGTTTCATCGAAATCGAACCGTTAGTTTTCACGTGATGCCTGAACATACAGACAGACAGACGGACAGACAGACAGACAGACAAAAAATTTTTTAATGACCCTCCTGTAGAAGACCCTCTTTAATCTATACATATAATAAATCTGTAGATTTATTATATGTATAGATTAAAGAGGGTTGTACAGAACAGATTTTAAGGAAAGTTCTTTGTGTAAGAATTGTTACGAATTGGGAATGTATATTCGTAACAATTTGTTCGTTATAATTATCTAGGTAATATGTAGCGTTGCGTGAATAGATTTTTAACCTATGTAATGTACCTACTTATGTATGTATGTTATTGACCTTTTAAAATTTAATATATTTTGGATAGGGAAGATTATTGCTATAATACTTATCTATAAATTTGTATATTCTAGACGTGGTGCTTAGATGTTTTAAGGTAAGGTTTAAGGTTTAAAGACATTTATTCCCATTAAGACATTAAGTCACTTACATGAGAAACTTAAATTTTAAACATAGGTATTTATAAAAAATATCATTCGTTAGTTAAAAATTTAGAGTAAGTTACATACTATAAACATAAGTTTAGGTTAGGTAGGTACTCATTCATTGCATTCAAAGTTTGAGCGTGTGGTCTTCCAGGATGTGTTTCGCTAATTGTTTTTTGAATACAATGAATGAGTTTACACTTTTTAATTTGCTTGGCAATCCGTTATAGAAACGTGCTCCCTCGTATGTTGCCGTTCGCCTTCCATAATTCGTTCGGATCTTCGGGAGGGCAAGATAGCTAGCTCGTCTATTAGGATAGTGGCGATTTGATGTTGAGAATATTATATCTGTATTTATGTTTTTATGTAGCGCTTTGTGGATGAACATACACGTATTATAAAAGTATAATTGTTTTAAATTCATTATTTTAGTATCGTCGTAGATTTTATTTGTAGAAGTTAAAAAAGGATATTTAAAAATGGTTTTAATAATTTTATTTTGTAAAATTTGTAGTGGCGCTAATTTATTTTTGTAAGCGCTACCCCATACTTCTATTAAATACATTAGGTGAGGTTTGACTAACGTGTTGTAGATGGTGTGGCGTAATTTATGAGGAATGCAAGAAGTGATATTACGCAGAGATCTAAGAAGTGCTGATAATTTATTTTTTAGGTGGTCGATGTGATAATTCCATTTTAGAGAGCTGTCAATTCGCAAACCTAGGTATTTCTCGTGGGTTTTATGTTCTAATACAACACCGTTAATTTTAAGTGGAGCGTGTGGTGGAATAATTTTGTTCTGAGCTTTGAATTTAATATAACACGTTTTAGATATATTTATTGTTAGTAGATTGTATTGAAACCATTTATTTAAATCATTTTGTGCTTGCTTTATCATGTCATGTATAGAGGGACCAAAATAAAACAGACAGTAGGCGTAGTCTCGACACTAATCGACATCGATATCGACCGAAATCGGTCGGTAACTAACGATTATCAGTAACCAATCAGTAACTATAGTATAGACCTAAAAAATTTAGTGTTCTTTTTCCAAGAAATTTAGCTTAGTTTTAGGGAATAGATAGTAAATTAAAATTAGTTAAGTATATTAATTTTAGCATTATTACAATTGCAATTGCATATAAAAAAAGCAAATTTTATGCACAAAAAAACATGGCAGTTAATTTAATTTTAATCAAATTCGATATTTTTATATCAATCGTTTAATTAATTTTCTATTAATTACATATTCATGGAATCCAAAATTACATGTATGGCAACCTCTTTATTTACTTTTTTGACATTTGACATCAATCATCAATCATGAAAATATTAAATAATATTTCTATCAAAATAAATATAAATTGTGTGTTTTCAAGAGGATAATTTTTAATTATGTTCTTAAAAGTCCTATAAATCTATTGGATAACAAATATCCTAAGAAAATATCAATCTGCGTTATGTTTTTATATAGTTAAAGCTATTAGTTTTAGTTTAGTAATATTTTGTTATTTGTGAAGTGCAATAAAATTCTAATCAAAAGACTCCAAAAGCTCTACAAGATAGGGCTCCAAAAGCTCTCAATTCGAATCCTTTTGAGAAATCTTTAAGACATCATAGAAACTGACGGAACTAAAACTAAGGACGGAATGGATAATTTGTATCATTTGTATTTTTAGCTTGTATTATTATATTATATTACTAGCTTCCGCCCGCGACTCCGTCCGCGCGGATGTCGGTCTTCTCGTGGATGGTTATTTCTCCATTTTGAGTACCTCTGTCAATAACATCTTATAAATATCTATTGGACCCAATTCCCAAATACGGCTAGGCCTATAATAATACGCAACGTGTGTTCGCGGTTCTACGGAACAACGTCTATGAATAAAACTGAAAAATTAAGATTAATTTTTTTCTACGTATTTTTCCAGGATAAAAAGTATCCTATTTAACGCCCAGGATAATAAGGTATAATTATACCAAGTTTCATCGAAATCGAACCGCTAGTTTTCACGTGATGCCTTCACATACAGACAGACAGACAGACAGACAGACAAAATTTTTTTAATCACATATTTGGGTTTGGTATCGATCCAGTAACACCCCCTGCTATTTATTTTTTCAATATTTTCAATGTACAGAATTGACCCTTCTATAGATTTATTATATGTATAGATGTGCATCATTGTATATTTTATTACAGTTAATAATTAAGCAAAGGATGCAATGCAATTGATTTAGCGGTTCACGGTTAATATTATTTATGTGTTAAATATAAATATTTATCTATAAATTTTATATTTTACAGATGAACAAGTTACTAGAATTATTATGATGGTTTTGAGCCAAATTTTCAACTACGCTATTATAAACTGTTAAATTAAAATTTTCTAATAAATTTATTTCGTAATTGGATCGTTTTATTTTATTTGTATTCATCTGTATAATTTTATTATCCTAGAAGTTCAAAAAGAAATTAATCGAATATGAATGCAATAATTCAGGCTGAATAAATGCAGACAGCAGTACACTATTTTAATATTTATTTAATATAATATAAGAGGCTTCTTAACATTTTCAATAAGATTTTGAAACCATTTTAAAAATAAAACATTATTTGTTTATTTTATTTTAATTGCAATAACATTAAATAAGAGAAAAAAATATTGCGTTAAATCATAATATAGCATCGGAAGTGTGAAATATCTTCTATTTATTATAAAATTATAATAATATATAATGTTTCCGATATTATCAACCGTATCTACAAATCCACACAAACCGTAAGGCCCTTCTCCCATTTCGATACTTCTAGAATACGATACTCGAGTAGAATACTAGTTAGATATTTGCTCGCTGCCCGATGCTCGCATATTAAGCGACTGAAAAATGACTAAATTCATCATTATTGTGCCTCGTTTTTGTAGACGGACGCTATGTCGAGCGATTCCAGTGACGATGTAAAAGTAGGATGTACTGGATTCATCCATATAATGAAAGAAACATAAGTAAATTGTAGAGTTTTGATAGCCGCACGAGAACTACAACATGATAAGAATTTTTTATCTTTCTTCCGAAGAGATACGCGCGAAACGCGACGCAAAAACGACCACCTATACTAGTCGCGGACGTGTAGGATACCGGTAGCTTAATGGGAGAAGGGCCTTCGAGATCTTGTCGAGATCAAACGTCGGAATCATAACGATTGACAATGTCAAAGAATAATTTGTTTTGACAATATTCGAATGTGTTGCAAAGAAATGATTTTCCAAATCCATGAAATCTATATTATATTTATTTTTCATATATCTACGGAATTGAAATAATGATGTTATTAATTTAGATAAAAATGCATTGCTACAAGGCTATTATTATATAAATATTTTGACGCATAAAGGAAAGTTTTGTGAAGAATAAAAATTATAAACAAATATGTATCCATTGTATGCTTCCATCAAATTGGGGAGAGGTATTAAGCGACATCATTTTCATTGCTGAAGACGGGTCTATAAATAAGTTATCGGTAATTACCGACTAATTTGTACAGACTACAGGGGCAGGTGTCATCCGCATAAAGTGTTAGATGACCATTTAGTTTTAAATCTTGTAAATTATTAATATAAATTAAAAAAAGCAATGGGCCTAAAATCGAACCTTGTGGTATGCCACACGTAATTGGTAAGGGAATGCTATTATAGTTATCTATTTTAACGATTTGTGATCGATTTTTTAAATATGATTTCAGCATGTCTAGTGCTTTACCAGTAATGTTAATGGATGCTAATTTCTTTATTAAAAGTTCGTGAGAAACGGTTTTTAACCAACTTTAAAAAAGGTTTATGTTCAACTGTAAAATTCTTGTTCTAAAGAATATCATAATGTTTTGTCCCAAAGCAATAAATAATCACAAAGTATAAACATAAATTAATATTGGTTCTAGTTCTAAATTATTAAGGGGCCATGGATTGAAATTCATGTTTCTAAATCATGTTATTTTCAGAGAAATCATCATATTTAAAATCCTAAAAAAATATATAGTACAGATAAACGTTTGATCTAGTGGAATTTTTGGATAGAAACACAATATTAAACATTTCACTCGATAAAAAAAAATTCAGAAGTAACATCGATTTTGAAAGCATAATCAGTTTTATGAGAATTAGGGGAACGCTATGTTTATGAAAATTTTACATTTCATTTACTAATCAGGTTTTACAGGGAAATTTTTGGATAGATTTATAATTTAGCCCTTATTTTTTTCTATATAAAATTTAATACGTAAATTGCAACTCGCGAGCACCACCCCAGTGCCGACAGAGTCCAGCCGGACGTCATCGAAGGAGGACCTGTGCTATTTTTGCTCGCAACCACGTTGTAGTCGCCGTTTGCGTATATAATATTTAAGTTTATTCAAAATAAGTGTAATATATAGAAATTACTTAAAAAAATACTCGTATCGAAGTACACAATAATAACCTATTTTTTTTAAACAGTGTTTGTAAATAAATACTTTTTGTAAGTTGTGATTTAATTAAAATGGCGAATAAAAAATGCAAAATTAGGAAAAGAAGCCTACCTAAAGTGAAGAAGATCAGAAAGTGTATTGCGTAAGTATTTAATAAGTTCCCATTTACAATAAAAAAATAAATATTCGAATAATTAGATATTATCTATTTTAACAGACTAGCTAAATCAGTATGATAATTTTTATTTTCATTTTACAATTTACCTTAGAGCAACAACCAGAGGCGGTTCGTGACAAAATTGTATGGGTGTTCACTTGAAATAAAACAACGAAAATACAATAGCGTTAGCGGGATAATATATTACAAACAAAAAAAAAATTAGCACCACATTTTATAAATATCTATTTATACACTAAAAATTACAAAGTACAGGCTATTTCAAAACGAATTCAATGATTATCAATTAATAAAATTTAGTAAATCACCGAATTTGCATTACTATTTTCTTCTACTAACGCCTGCATATAATATAAAAAAATAAAAACGAAAATCAGTAAAAATAACAATACTTTCGCCTCTATGGATAATATCGAAAATTTCAAAAAGGGATAATTTGCGCCTGTAATCACACTAGACATATATTAGCAACATAATAAATTATCTATTATTATACGAATTTATTTAGATCAGTCGGCCGCGAAAATTCCAATATTTTAAATATTTTTTAATAAAACTCTGGGTGTTCTACTCGTGCATTCAAAAAGAGAAGCTCCTTAGATATTTAAATAAAACAAGAATGTCACTTTTTCGGGCCTAAAAACACATACTATATAGCCGTAGCGCCGTTCATAGCGGTTATATAAAACAAGTTGACGCGATCCTACCGCCATTTTGCTAATGTCAGTGAACGTGTAAAAACAGGAGCGAAATATCCCAAATTGTAAACAATAAATATGCGTAACAAAAACAACATGAAGTAACTTTCTATAGTAATTTTCTGGTTTTCAAAAATTGATAGCTCAAAAAGTAAAAGGTTCCGTCAACTGAAATTTCATATTTATGTTCCATAGGACAATAGCTAACCACAAAAAAATTTACGCATTTCAACTCGACGTCCGATAAAGTACAGTTTTACCTCGTATTAAATAAGTATAATGCAATTTATGTTGTTAATCTCTCACACTTTTTTAACCGCTATGTTTTGAAGTCAGGCACGACTTTTTCATTCGTGATAAATCTAAGTGATAAATATTTAGATGTCAAGACAAACACTTACACACTTTGTCACAAATATTTATTTAGTTGTCTATGTGTGTGTTTGTACCAAGGTTTGTACTTATGTGTGTTTAGTCTATGCTGGTGTTTCATTATTTTGTTGTGTGCGTGTGTAGCGACGTAATCCAAAAATGCGTAAGTGTTAACACGATTTGTATGTGTTGACTCCCCCCCCCCCCCCCGCAGATAATGGCAGACTTTTTGACTATGAAAGAATTGCGCGTGTCGTCTCCGGTTGGTTTGATGCTCTAAGGTTTCTTTCGCTACACAGACTAGATCCTATAGTAAAATAGTAATTGGTTCTACCAAATCCAGGGACAATTGCATGTGGCAAGACGAAAGAGATGTCTACTTGGTATTTGGGCCGGAGAAAAAGAGCCAGTCCACATAGAAATAATTGAAAAAGATGACGTATTTTGGAAATCGAAGATGGAGACCAAGTTAATACAGTTTTACCATAAATGCCTACTTCCCGAAATTGTAAATCCTAGATATACGCGTGGTATGGGCATAAGAAATATATCACAAGAAAACAAATCATCCGAAAATAAGGAAAATGAAGAACCTGTAACACAAAACAATCTGGATTTGTTATCAGATCCTAGTCCCCAACACGGAGGGAAGCGCCATGAGGACTGTGGCCCTCTAAGACGAGACTCAAGCCCAGCATTGAGGAATATATGGGTCGATGAAAATGAACCTGGACCTAGCACACGAAAAGTAGATTATATTGAATTTTAATTTCCAGTTCGCTGTTTTCCCAAAGAACAACTTTTCCCAAAGAACATATTTTGTCAAATTCCAATAAAACATTATTTACTTTCGCAAATGCATAATTGTATTATAGGGAAAATCAAATACATTTTAGTGATTTTATTTTTCCATTTTTTTTGCATGCCGTACGGCCGTGTGTAAGCGAGAGGGAATGATAAGCGCCGCCATTGAAGATTCGTTTCTTTACTGAACTGCCTTATATTAATAATTATTAAATATATATGTATAAATACTATTCATAAAATAAATCTATAAAAATAATTTTTGTTATTGTTTATTTTTTCCTTTATTATTAAAATTTCACCCAAATTTTATTTTAATTTTTTTGATGATTATAAAGAAGTATTTTCAATCTTTTTAATCATTTTGTAGTTGAATGGAAAAAACCGGAACCGACACTATAACCGCTCGGCTACGTAACAATTATTTCTATATTCTTTACTAGCGACCCGCCCCGGTTTCACACGGGTGCAATGCTGATACTAAATACACTACAGAAAAACTGTGAACGTTGTATATAAAAACATAGCGGCCCGCTCCGGCTTCGCACTGGTATAAAATATTATATAGCCGGGCGGCCGGCCGCGGCCGGTACCGCCGCAAACGCTACGTCCCGCAATTTTTAAATCTGTAATATCTTCGAAAATATTCACTTAAATCATACGGTGTAAAGGGCCATATAGATCTTTATTAAATGAACAATGTATTCAAGGTATTTAATTGGTTAAGGATTAATGTTGTATTGGTTAAAATCGCTTCGAAAATTAGCCATTATTTGTCGTAAAAAGTAAATGACAAAAAAAGTTATTGTGGGTTATCCATAAAAGATAGACATATACCATCGCGGACTTTTCTTTAGACCTTTTCAATGTGTATAATACTTAGTACATTATTTTGATAAAACTCGTAGGGTTCAGCCTGCGTTTGCAATGTAAGCGGAAAAAATGTAATTTTTTACGACATCACATTAGAAACCTCAAAAATAACAGTACTTCTCCACTATTTAATGGATGTTATTATACATTTAAACCTTCCTCTTGAATCACTCTATCTATTAAAAAAAACCGCATCAAAATCCGTTGCGTAGTTTCAAAGATTTAAGCGTACAAAGGGACAGAGAAAGCGACTTTGTTTTACACTTACTATGTAGTGATAAGAATACCGGTGAAATTACGAAACGTATTGCGCGGGTAAATCTTTGTGCGTGAAATACGGCTAAAACGATTTCCATGAGACCTAGCTAGATCGATTTTTCGTCCCTGTAAACCCTTAAATTGAAACTTTTATAAAATCGTTAGAGCCGTTTTCGAGAACTCATTAATATACAAACAAAATAGATATATATAAATATGCAAATATTGCTCGTTTAATGGTATAGGATAAGTAGTAAATTTATTTATCAACAACATTCCTACGATAGCAAATAAAATCGAACTACTGATTTATTTATACTGTGGCGTAATCGCCCGCCTTCATAGGTCACCGGAGTTCATGCCGCGCCGGCTCCTGCGCAACGCGGTCGCGAGCCGTCTCAGCGCCTAAAATGCCTAAAGTTTCAGTACAAAGGGCTCTTAATAACGTAATAATAACGTTTTTCGCTCGGTTATGCATAATTGATCATTTTGTTTGTAACACGACAATTACTGTTGTTTTTGCTGATGTATTGTGCCAGAGTTTAATGTTTTGACCTCTAAAACATTTTGTAAGAATACGTGTATACGAATATTTATTTTATCCATATATTCATTACTATTACTATAAATTGCACCAGTAGTTGTTGAGATTAGCGCGTTTAAACAAACAAACTCTTCAGCTATGAATTATGTATAGATTACGAATTTTTTTTTATATGTGTGGTGTCTCTCAATGTTAGCCAGAAGGGTCTCTACATTTTAACGCGGACGCGGGGGTGAACTGAAGGATCACCCTGGTAGCGACATGCACAAGGGCGTCCCCCCTTGACGGGGACCACGAACCTCGGCTTGAGCTGTCGCTTGAGTGGAGGAGGCCAGACGGGCCCTAATCGGACGGGAGATTACGAATGAATCAATCGCATTAATAACAATTATTCTCAGAACAAATTTTATAATTAATTATATTAATTTCAATATTTCAACTAGGTACGTGCGTAATGCCTTGGAAGATTTATATAAGGATTAGATTCTAAAACGAAGTATGTAATAACGTGACGTAAGAAACCTGTAGGTATATATGTATAATCGTGACAGTCTAAAGTACACACAGAAAGTACACTTTTGTACAGTTTCAGATGTAATGTTGTCATTTTCTTAAATTATTATACGTATGTATGTACCTAAAACTATGGTCCAGCATCCCAGATGTTATAATATGTATTTTTTTCAGCCTACTTCTTTTCAACCTCGATTGTTGTGGCTCAAAGCGGTAAAAATGCTTCAAATTGACGATTACTTACTTGACTTGACTTATTTTTTTATCATTATTAAAAAATATATACTTATGCTACAAAATTTATGAATTAAAAAAAAATCGTGGAATTCAATAATCTCAATCATACTTTCAAATTTAGTAGACTACAACACTCTACAATCTACATGTCTCATTATTATTGAGAATGAGAAATATTCCTGTCGGATAACTATTTTGTGATCCACCAGGGATCAACTTAATTTAATATTTTCTATTCGTGTCTGATACCTTTTATTGTAGTTTCGTATATTCACCTATATTTCCCTAACGAAGTTTTATACTGTTTTTCAGTGACCCCATCTCATCAGGACCCAGTACCAGGCTGGGTGGATAATCTCAATGGTCCCATAGGCCTTATGATAGGTGCTGGCAAGGGAGTGATACGTTCCATGCATTGTTATGGACATTACCACGCGGAAGTCATACCGGTTGATATTGCTATCAACGCGCTTGTCGTCATCCCGTACTATTTGAATACGAAGGTTGAAAGGTAAGAAAAATATATTTAACTAGCTTTCCGCCGGCGGCTCCGCTCGCGGTTTCAAAGAAAAACTCGCATAGTTCCCGTTCCCGTGGAATTTCCGGGATAAAACCTATCCTATATTACTCGTGGATAATATAGCTTTCGAATGGTGAAAGAATTTTTAAAATCCGTGCAGTAGTTTATGAGCCTATTCATTACAATCAAACAAACAAAGTTTACCTCTTTATAATTTTAGTGTAGATGAAAGAAAAAAAGCTGTTCATTGCCAAAAATAATTACAAGTTTAAAACTCAGATATCATGTCTGTCATACAGGTTTATTTATTGGTATGATTACGGTTGCGTAATGCGTTCATAATAGTAGTGTAAATCTTGTGCTAATTAAGTATTTCACTAGAATATGTTTATCAAACATTTTAAACGTTACAAGTAAAGAATATGTCTTCTTACACACCTTCAGTGAAACAATGCAACACAGCAACATTGCGTATTTATGTTCCCAATATAAATAATCACATGTTATAAGGAAGTAGTAACAATTTTAGCATAAGATTTAGCTCCGTCCGCTCCGCTTAGTAATAACAAACTACGATTAAAACATTGTAGTTAGGTTAAACACGTACAATAATATCGAACAATGCAATCTTAAAATAGGTGATTTTCTAAAATAGTATTGTACAATACGGTGAATAATCGCTCATTTTAGTCTTACGTGTTTGAATAAGGAAAATCAAACTGAGATTAAATTATAAGTGATCATCTAATTGTTAAGCTTGTACCAAGAATTTCATAACCAGTTGGCTCGCTCATTGTATGAGTTAGTTGTGAATACAAAAACTAACATAGCGAAAACGTTTATATGTATGTCCCCTGCATTGGTGTATATTATAAAATTAATTCATAAAATAACTACAAAAAGAGAACCTCCCATAATTTTTGTAAGCTACCCTTCCCTCATAAAAACATTTTTTCATTTTTTTTTTATTTCAGATCAGAAGAAATCCCCGTCTTTAATTTAACATCAGGAGATGATAGAAACGACACATGGAAGGAGGTTTTAGATGTTGGCAAAGCTACAGTCCGCAGATATCCCTTTGAAGGGCCACTATGGTACCCCAATGGGAACATACGTCACAATAAATATATACACGAGTTGTGTGTGCTTTTCTACCATATACTGCCGGCGTATTTTATCGACTTCCTCATGCTCATTTTTGGACAGAAACGCTTGTGAGTATGATCTTTATGTTATATGCGATAGAGCTTAATTTTGATTAAATTTATTACCACCATTAGGTTACCTACGTTATTTTTTATGTAATAGCATGAAATAAATTTGAATATTGCCAAACCTTAATTTTACACTTTACAGTCAATTCAAGTTAAAATGATTGTCTAAGAACATTTTATTGTAAAATAAACCAAAATTGAAATTAAAAACGACATCAAACTTCAATAATTTATTTCAATATAAAATAGAGATCTTACAGTATTTATTTGGATATGTGTAATGATATGGAACGTAGATATCACATTCGGGAAAGCATTACTTCCCGACATATTTGACGATATATTATTTCATCGATCTAACGGCCGCCATCACTTCCTAAAACAAAATAAAACGTGTTATTTTGACGCTTCGAAATTTAAAAAAAAATGTAAATCCAAAACTTACTACGAAATCTAAGGAATTTTTTAATGAAGAAAATGAAATGACTATTATAAAAGACAATAAATTTTAAAACTTATTATTATCAAATGAAAAAATATATAATATGGTATGCCTCAATCAAAAATAACACGTTTTACACTCTAAAAGGAGTCTCATGAAAATAACTAAAAAAGCGTGACCTAAACAAATCGTTAAACGTTATATAACATCCTAACGTTATATCCTATAATTAGATATTTGTCTATTCTTATAAAAATATGGTGGTCCTTCAGTATTGATACAGATATATTCCTCGTTATATACAACGCTTATAAAAATAAGCTTGAATAATGATCTTTTTTTCTTATTATTTTAGTATGGTGCGGATACAAAAGCGAATTTCAGTCGGTTTAGAAGTCTTACAATACTTTACCACCCGCGAATGGTGGTTTGACACAAACAATTTCAAGGAGCTACCGAAGAAATTAAATCCGATCGATCTCAGTATATTCCCTATGGACCTTACGATTATAAAAATCGAGCCGTATATTGAAAGCTGTATGATTGGAGGCAAGTTGTTCTGCCTGAGGGAAAAATTGGAAAATCTTCCGAAAGCCCGGTTGCAGAATAATATGTAAGTACAAATAAATTCAACTGTAATGCATTTTTTATTACAAATAAAATATGATTATTGATAAAGTATGTCAGTAGTAGGTAGGTAGAGTTTTAAGAATTTATCAAACACAAAAATTATAGTACAATTATTAGTATTAACGTAATTCGCTCCTTTCATCGATCTTAGTTACACCACATAATATGTGATATCCTTTATAGTGTGCATCGCAATTGCTTTTAATAGATAGATAAATTATTATGAACAAATTAATTTTCATCCATTAACATGCATCTTGTTATATTCTTAGAAATATATCATAATATATTATGTAAAATTAAGATGATTTTGTTCATACTGAAGGTATTTCCGTTTCTGCGACTTAATAATTCTATGGTAAATGCTACTTTCAGTGATAATAGAATAGGAATTAAAATAACTATGACTGCCTTGAGATTAGTACACTTTTCATGGCTTATGTTTCTATATTGAGAATATACAAAATACTTATAAAGCTAAGCAAATGAATAACGTGTGTAATAGTTGAATAAAACATAATTATTTGCACTTATTAATTTTGTATAATTAATTAATTAATTTTATTTATTTATTTGTTTATTTCAGGCAACAAATGTAGTTACAGTATAATTAATGATAACATCTTTTTTCAGATTATTTGTGTTGGACCTGATTGTTTCGGCATTTTTCTATCTTCTCATATTGTATTGGCTAGTTCTGTTGTTCGAACCACTTCGAGTATTGTTGTCTTTTGGAGGTCCGTTTGTTAGATATCTTCCATTAGTTGGAAAGGCAGTTTTTGGTCAACAGTAATACCGTAAATTGCATACTTATTTCGAAATTCGCAATTTTATTATAAAACAAGCTTTATGTGTTAAAAGGCTTTACTTAAATGGAATTGGAATGAAATATTCTGTTTAAACTAATTTTCGTATCATTGAAATTGCCTTCCGATTTTTAAGATGTTTCAATTATAATAAAAAAGTCGGTTAATTAAAAAAAAGAACGAATTAATTTGCCTATAAATGTAGATGAATAGAAGATATGTAATAATAAGAATTAATAATATGACTAATAACTTTTTAGTAAGTGTGTAATCTCTTAAGAAATACGTGTGTTCAAAAATGAATTATAGAGATGGGAGGTTGTGTCAGATCCATAGAAATCTAGATAACAAGCTTGTTATTTAGATTTCTATGGTCTAGAAGCTATGGTCAGATCTCTAATGAGAGTATTTCATAATACGGTCTAAATGGTGTCTAAGGAAGCTTTAAATAAAATAACAAATAATATAAATTTAAGACTGTTTTAAGTATTTGATTCACTTAATGTTTACTTTGCACTGTATCGTAATCACAGCAAAGGTTATCATTGTATGTTCTATATAGGTCTTTTATAAATAGTGATATTGTATACGTTGTTGAATAAATATATTATATTTTATTGTAACTAGTGTTTTATTAACCCTTTGCTGTATTTCGTGGTTCGGATTAATAATAATTAATATATAAATAAATAAATTTACATGTTTCATATTTGCGCAAGCAAAGGAACCAATATTGTGGTAAATATTCGAATTATATCATCATATAATAATAATTATTTTTTTTTTAAATATCATATATATATAATTATCTGCATTTTATAGCCCTAACAACTTTTTCAACTGTAGTTATTTTCTTACGTCAAAAAAGGACAGAACAATATAATGAGAGAGATGAAATATAAATTTATATAAAAAATGTCTTGCTTTTATTAAGTTTTAATGCTGTCGTGTGTACTCATTCAGTTTGTCTTGTGGAAATTTGTTTATGTGATTAAGGAATTGACCTCTGGTTTAGTTTTTTATGTAACTTTACTTATACCTAGTAGTATCCACCATCCATAGTACTTTGAAAACACATGTCAGATGAAACACCAATAAAAAAATAAATTTTTTTTTATAAAACAATGATAATAAAATTTATTTAATGCCATAGATGTTATAAATGATGTGACAGTTCTAGATTATTATCTATACTTGTTGATTGGTGCACTATTTGTTTGTTTGAACAGCTAATGTCAGGAACTACGGGTGCGGTATTAAAAATTATATCAGATAGTTCATTTATTGACGAAGGCTATTTATTATATCATCACGCTAAGTCCAATAGGAGGTATGCGGGTAAAACTACGTGCCAAAGATAGTATGTAAAATGAGTAAACATTTTGGTATCAGTTTTGTGATTACACTTATAAATTCGGAAATTGACTTGAAATAATAAATCATTTGTTAATGAACTTCATATCAATATAATAATACAAAAAATGTTGTGTGGTTTTATGAAACCACGGTAAAAGTGAAACTTAGGCACAAAATTATCGTATTTGTACGATAATTATTTTGGTCTACTCGAAGGAGCGGTCTACTTGGTCTACTCGGTAATAGGTTTGGTCTACTCGAAGGTGCGGTCTACTTGGTCTACTCGGTAATAGGTTTGGTCTACTCGAATGTGCGGTCTACTTGGTCTACTCGGAAATTGATGTAGTCTACTCGGAAATTGGTGTGGTGAGTGGTCTACTTGGTCTACTCGGTGAAGGTACGGTCTACTTGGTCTACTCGGTGAAGGTGCGGTCTACTTGGTCTTCTCTGTGAAGGTGCGGTCTACTTGTTCTACTCGGAATTTGGTGTGGTATACTTGGTCTACTCGGTAATAGGTTTGGTCTACTCAAAGGTGCGGTCTACTTGGTCTATTTGGTAATAGGTATGGTCTACTCGAAGGAGCGGTCTAATTGGTCTACTCGGTAAAAGGTTTGGTCTACTCGAATGTGCGGTCTACTTGGTCTACTCGGTAATAGGTTTGGTCTACTCGAAGGTGCTGTCTACTTGGTCTACTCGGTAATAGGTTTGGTCTACTCGAAGGTGCGGTCTACTTGGTCTATTTGGTAATAGGTATGGTCTACTCGAAGGAGCGGTCTAATTGGTCTACTCGGTAATAGGTTTGGTCTACTCGAATGTGCGATCTACTTGTTCTACTCGGTAATAGGTTTGGTCTACTCGAAGGTGCGGTCTACTTGGTCTACTTGGTAATCTAGGTGCGGTCTACTTGGTCTACTCGGTAATAGCCAATAGGTATGGTCTACTCGAATGTACGGTCTACTTGGTCTACTCGGTAATAGGTTTGGTCTACTCGAATGTGCGGTCTACTTGGTCTACTCGGAAATTGATGTAGTCTACTCGGAAATTGGTGTGGTCTACTTGGTCTACTCGGTGAAGGTATGGTCTACTTGGTTTATTCGGTGAAGGTGCGGTCTACTTGGTCTTCTCTGTGAAAGTGCGGTCAACTTGTTCTACTCGGAAATTGATGTAGTCTACTCGGAAATTGGTGTGGTCTACTTGGTCTACTCGGTGAAGGTACGGTCTACTTGGTCTACTCGGTGAAGGTGCGGTCTACTTGGTCTTCTCTATGAAAGTGCGATCTACTTGTTCTACTCGGAATTTGGTGTGGTATACTTGGTCTACTCGGAATTTGGTGTGGTATACTTGGTCTACTCGGTGAAGGTGCGGTCTACTTGGTCTACTCGGAAATTGATGTGGTCTACTTGGTCTATTCGATAATAGGATTGGTCTACTTGGACTAATCGGTGCGGTCTACTTGGTCTACTCGGTAATAGGTTTGGTCTACTCGAAGGTGTGGTCTACTTGGTCTACTTGGTAATCTAGGTATGGTCTACTCAAAGGAGCGGTCTAATTGGTCTACTCGGTCATAGGTTTGGTCTCCTCGAATGTACGGTCTACTTGGTCTACTCGGTAATAGGTTTGGTCTACTCGAATGTGCGGTCTACTTGGTCTACTCGGAAATTGATGTAGTCTACTCGGAAATTGGTGTGGTCTACTTGGTCTACTCGGTGAAGGCACGGTCTACTTGGTCTACTCGGTGAAAGTGCGGTCTACTTGGTCTTCTCTGTGAAGGTGCGGTCTACTTGTTCTACTCGGAATTTGGTGTTGTATACTTGGTCTACTCGGAATTTGGTGTGGTATACTTGGTCTACTCGGTGAAGGTGCGGTCTACTTGGTCTACTCTGAAATTGATGTGGTCTACTTGGTCTATTCGATAACAGGATTGGTCTACTTGGTCTACTCGGTAATAGGATTAGTCTACTCGAAGGTGTGGTATACCTGGTCTACTCGGTAATAGGTATGGTCTACTCGGTAATAGGTATGGTCTACTCGAAGGAGCGGATGAAACCCCGGTAAAATGAAATTGTTCGAACGGTTCGGAACACTGCTTTGTGTGTGGTCTATTGGTGTGGTATACTTGGTCTACTCGGTGAAGGTGCGGTCTACTTGGTCTACTCGGAAATTGATGTGGTCTACTTGGTCTATTCGATAATAGGATTGGTCTACTTGGACTAATCGGTGAAAGTGCGGTCTACTTGGTCTACTCGGTAATAGGTTTGGTCTACTCGAAGGTGCGGTCTACTTGGTCTACTCGGAAATTGATGTAGTCTACTCGGAAATTGGTGTGGTCTACTTGGTCTACTCGGTGAAGGTACGGTCTACTTGGTCTACTCGGTGAAGGTGCGGTCTACTTGGTCTTCTCTGTGAAGGTGCAGTCTACTTGGTCTACTCGGAAATTGATGTGGTCTACTTGGTCTATTCGATAATAGGATTGGTCTACTTGGTCTACTCGGTAATAGGATTAGTCTACTCGAAGGTGTGGTCTACTTGGTCGACTCGGTAATAGGTATGGTCTACTTGGACTAATCGGTGAAGGTGCGGTCTACTTGGTCTACTCGGTAATAGGTTTGGTCTACTCGAAGGTGCGGTCTACTTGGTCTACTCGGTAATAGGTATGGTCTACTCGAAGGTGCGGTCTAATTGGTCTACTCGGTAATAGGTTTGGTTTACTCGAAGGAGCGGTCTACTTCGTCTACTCGGTAATAGGTTTGGTCTACTCGAAGGTGCAGTCTACTTGGTCTACTCGGTAATAGGTATGGTCTACCTACTCGGCCTACTCGGTGAAGGTGAGGTCATGGCGACATATCCAAGGGTGTGGTTTTATGAAACCCCGGTAAAATGAAATTGTTCGAACGGTTCGGAACACTGCTTTGTGTAGCGCATGTCGCGTGCCGAGTAGGTAATACCTACTCGGTTGCCGCGATACACGCGACATGCGCTACACAGACCAAAAAGTTTGAGGCGATGTAATAAAAGTTTCACTTTAAAAAATAATTGAGAATGTGATGAACACAAAACTTTTATTTAGTATTAGAATGTATAAATAAATAACCTATTCTATATTACTATAATCTCCAAACCTCGGATTGATCGCAGATTCGAGGAAGGATATTTCATGCTCGCATATGAAGAAACATTTTACATTACAGTTTATGTCATTTAGTTTGCCGTTATAGAACATTGATCCACACTTTTCTCTCTCCCCGCCATCTGGCTGGCCATTTCCCCATCTGGTGTATCCCAGAGATTTGAATGGCATCCCTGAAACATCAATATAATTCTTAACTTCATGACTATTTTAGAACATGTTGTTACCGCGAACTAACAAATATAAATGAGAATAAAAAAATATGTGGAGTTTATTGTCTTGAGAATTTTATATAAATAAAATAAGATAAAATATGCAGTTGTATGTACATTAAAAAAATATTTAAACTGATTAAAAACAGAAGTGGTAATTCATCTTCTCCGTTTTATGATTGCACTTATGCAAGATTAATTATTAGAAAATTTTCACAACTTATTTATCAACTCATTTAAAAGCACACAAAAAGAAAACTATTTACCTTTTATTGATCGCCACTCATTTCTTTGAACAAAACCTAAATGTACGGCGCCTCTCAGGAAATCGCCGCCTACATCTTTATTAGCATTATTTGTTATGTTTGCTAAATAATCAGCTTCTTCTTGACTATCTATGATGGCTAAATATGACTGTTCTGCGCTGCAGACGACATACGCCTCAGTCCAGTTCATGGGAGTCGAATGGAACTTATAACATCTGCCCAGCTTTTCACTGTATTCATATTCTGGAAACAATTTTATAACTTTTATAATAAAGTCATACATTTTGATCATTTGTAGCTTCTTTAATCTTGCATTTACCAAATTGCTTACGTAATCTTTGTAAGGAATGTAAGTAGAAAGGTAAAACATTTTAATCCATAATCCATAAATGCGAAAGTACCTAACTCTGTCTGTCTGTCTGTTACTCAATCACGCCTAAACTACAGAACCAATTTCCAAGAAATTTGGTATGGAGATATTTTGATACCCGAGAAAGGACATAGGCTACCTTTTATTGCGAAATATGTACCACGGGCGAAGCCGGGGCGGACCACTAGTTAATAATATATTGTACATATTATATTACGACATATTTATTTAAGCCGCTTTGTAAATCATCCATAAAGCTAAGGTAATCAAAGAAGTCACTTTTCGTTCTGACTATAATGGACTGAGTAGTTATATATTATATATTAAAATTGAAGGGGTCGATATATTTTATGAAATACATTACTTTGGATACTCGAAAAGTTAAAGATGTAAGTTTTGGTGATAGCATATTTTTAAAGAGGGTTTTCCAGTCAATATATATTATGGGCATTCCCCCGTTAATGAGACGACAAGGACACTTACAAGGGAACTCACTGTATATTAATAAACACGCAATTGACTCTTGCGGTACGTAGTACATGCATATTAACTCAATGCTCTTGCGTGATTCCCAACGGCAAAGTTCCGAATTAAGCAAGCTTGAATTACTTACTGGTATCAGGTATGTCACACACGTTGTTCCATTCAAGAGATCCCAAAGTCTTCTTGCAAATATAAGGGTAGGATCTACTGCACTGGTCGTCGTTGAGAGTGCCGTCTCTACGCAATATAACACAGCTTTCTTTACCACCCGCATTATTGGGTTCGCCTGGACCCCATCTGTCATACACTTCGGCTATAGGAATACCTGTTGGGGAAAAGATTTTCAAGTGCTTTCTTGTAGTGGTCTAATTTTCTTACAAATTCGTCGATCGAGACCGCCTTATTAAGGTTCTAATGTGCATTGGCTTTTATGACAGTAGGCAGGTTTATTTACTGTTTTTAAACGCTTTACTGCGAGAAGCGAGCGATCTACCTGCAGCAGTCTTCGTTTACTGTAACATTTTTTTATTAAGCGTAGCAGGTATGGTGTTTCTTTGGTCCTCAAACCCATATATGTATTATGCAAGAAAAAAAATAAGTTATCCCGTAAATCCTTAACCGCCTTGTAGTGTTTCGATAAATAATCGTTTTTATCTATATATATAAAACTCAAAGGTGACATATAGTGATCTATCAACGCACAGCCCAAACCACTGGACGTATCGGGCTGAAATTTGGCATGCAGGTAGATGTCATGAAAAAGGATTTCCCGAAATTCTGGCGGGAACGGGGAAAAACGGGGATGCACGTACAAAGTCGTGGGCGGAAGCTAGTAAATAATAAAACCCTAAATTTAAACTTATTCCCTTGACCTTTCAAACGAGTAGCAAAGCAATCAAAACTTTAAGGATTCTTGTTAATTTTAAATTGAAAAAAAAAACTAAATGATCACTTCGAGTATTATTTTGGAGAATAATGAATACATAGAAAACAAACCATTTTATAATTTTCAATAAACTATTTTAATACATACCAACTATAGTAGTAGACTTACTATTTACAGATTAATTAGCGTTTATTCAAGGATAATCAATTCAGGCCGAATTGAATGATGCTGAGCAATTTCACTTATTATTTAAAGTTTTAAAAAATATCGGGAATATGACTTTGAAGTTGTTATAAAGCATGATATGAGAATAGTATTCTGATAATTCTCACCATCAACAGTTTCAAAAACTTCGGGAACGTTTAGGGCGGAGACACCAATAAAAACCCACGAAAAAGGTTGCGTTTCATTCCAGAACGACAGCACTGCTTCGGCTTCATCATCATCATCAGGATAAAATAGTGTAGCTCCCTCCATTTCGCATTTTTCTTTCGCTTTGTCCCAATTTTTGTGTATCGTTTGTATTTTATAAAAACTGCCCGTCGACTCTATAAAATGATAGTCCTTACGAAAGAACTTCATTCGAGGTTGCCCAGCTAAAAATTCAACCAGAATATACTATGTATATATTTAATCACAACATTTTAATCTAATATCATCTCATCGTTCCGTGTAATCGTAAACACCATTTGTAATTCTTCTGTAAAATACTGGTTTTTATTAATAATTCCAAGTTCATCAACACGTATCGCACATAAAATTTAAGCGTCATAAGCACACTCGTATAGGAATATATGATTTCATTTACCACAACATACTTACAAGAGAATATAATGTGGACACATAATAACACAAAGCAACACTTAATATGTAACATTTTATTGAATCACAGCACGTCTATCTCAGCGAAACCATCACATACGAATGAGACCCTGATATAATTTATTAAGTAAGTACTAAGACAGTATATAGACTTGTTGTAGAGACATACAAAGCTTTAGGTATCTATCGCTACACTAGGATGACGAACAGGAAAATTGAAGATGCTCGTTGATCAGGCTTTATAAATTATAATAAATCTTTAAGATTAAGTTTTCTTGACGTAATATAATAAGTAATAACACAAGATTTTAGTAACTCAAGAACTTTTGAGCTTGTGCCATTAAGGTACTTCCCTGAGGTCATTGGTATTCAATGGTCACTCGTTTTGTATTATTTCCTTACAACACCCGTGGTATTGTTATTTTTCATATTTAAATTTATCGTTTTAAATAATATCGTATTGATTACTGGACACTTCTGTAATATTATGTTAGTTAACATAGCAAGTGACGTTAAATTTGTTTTAAGGATTGTCTATAATTTTATTATTTTTGAATAAGATAAATTTTGCTATGTAGGTATGTACCTAGTTACCTACTAGCTTTTCGACAGCAGCTTCGCCCGCGTAGTCAAACAAAAACCACATTAGTCCCGCTCCCGTGGAACTTTCGGGATAAAACCTATTTTTTTTTTTTTTTTTTTTTGTATGGTGTTTCTCAATGTTAGCCAGAAGGGCTTCTACATTTTAACGCGGACGCGGGGGTGAACTGAAGGTTCACCCTGGTAGCGACATGCACAAGGGCGTCCCCCCTTGACGGGGACCACGAACCTCGGCTTGAGCTGTCGCTTGAGTGGAGGAGGCCAGAAGGGCCCTAATCGGACGGGGATAAAACCTAAGCTATTTCCTTCCTCAGGGCTTATGCTATCTCTGTAGCAAATTTTAAGTAAATCCAATATCCATGCAGTACTTTTTGAAATTACCCCAGACATACATACCAACAGTTAATAACTGTATATGATATATGTCTATATATATATATTTTTTGGTTTTTATGGCATTCAAATGCTTTATAAATATAAATTTATAAAGAATAGAAAAAATTCGATCACGAGGCGGGACTTGAACCCGCATCCTTCGCGCCATTCCGGGGCGGATGCCTAACCAACTCAGCCACTCGTGACCCGCCTGAGCAATCGAATTTATTCTATCCTTTCAGTTTTATGTGTCTTAAGGGACACACCGCGCGCCATCTATTGAGATGATTTAACAACCATCTCAACCAATATGAAGCACTTTTCAGTGAATACAATATTGTAACGATGGAACACGACCTTTTCTTGAATTTATATTTTTTGGTTTTTATGGCATTCAAATGCTTTATAAATATAAATTTATAAAGAATAGAAAAAATTCGATCACGAGGCGGGACTTGAACCCGCATCCTTCGCGCCATTCCGGGGCGGATGCCTAACCAACTCAGCCACTCGTGACCCGCCTGAGCAATCGAATTTATTCTATCCTTTCAGTTTTATGTGTCTTAAGGGACACACCGCGCGCCATCTATTGAGATGATTTAACAACCATCTCAACCAATATGAAGCACTTTTCAGTGAATACAATATTGTAACGATGGAACACGACCTTTTCTTGAATTTATATTTTTTGGTTTTTATGGCATTCAAATGCTTTATAAATATAAATTTATAAAGAATAGAAAAAATTCGATCACGAGGCGGGACTTGAACCCGCATCCTTCGCGCCATTCCGGGGCGGATGCCTAACCAACTCAGCCACTCGTGACCCGCCTGAGCAATCGAATTTATTCTATCCTTTCAGTTTTATGTGTCTTAAGGGACACACCGCGCGCCATCTATTGAGATGATTTAACAACCATCTCAACCAATATGAAGCACTTTTCAGTGAATACAATATTGTAACGATGGAACACGACCTTTTCTTGAATTTATATTTTTTGGTTTTTATGGCATTCAAATGCTTTATAAATATAAATTTATAAAGAATAGAAAAAATTCGATCACGAGGCGGGACTTGAACCCGCATCCTTCGCGCCATTCCGGGGCGGATGCCTAACCAACTCAGCCACTCGTGACCCGCCTGAGCAATCGAATTTATTCTATCCTTTCAGTTTTATGTGTCTTAAGGGACACACCGCGCGCCATCTATTGAGATGATTTAACAACCATCTCAACCAATATGAAGCACTTTTCAGTGAATACAATATTGTAACGATGGAACACGACCTTTTCTTGAATTTATATTTTTTGGTTTTTATGGCATTCAAATGCTTTATAAATATAAATTTATAAAGAATAGAAAAAATTCGATCACGAGGCGGGACTTGAACCCGCATCCTTCGCGCCATTCCGGGGCGGATGCCTAACCAACTCAGCCACTCGTGACCCGCCTGAGCAATCGAATTTATTCTATCCTTTCAGTTTTATGTGTCTTAAGGGACACACCGCGCGCCATCTATTGAGATGATTTAACAACCATCTCAACCAATATGAAGCACTTTTCAGTGAATACAATATTGTAACGATGGAACACGACCTTTTCTTGAATTTATATTTTTTGGTTTTTATGGCATTCAAATGCTTTATAAATATAAATTTATAAAGAATAGAAAAAATTCGATCACGAGGCGGGACTTGAACCCGCATCCTTCGCGCCATTCCGGGGCGGATGCCTAACCAACTCAGCCACTCGTGACCCGCCTGAGCAATCGAATTTATTCTATCCTTTCAGTTTTATGTGTCTTAAGGGACACACCGCGCGCCATCTATTGAGATGATTTAACAACCATCTCAACCAATATGAAGCACTTTTCAGTGAATACAATATTGTAACGATGGAACACGACCTTTTCTTGAATTTATATTTTTTGGTTTTTATGGCATTCAAATGCTTTATAAATATAAATTTATAAAGAATAGAAAAAATTCGATCACGAGGCGGGACTTGAACCCGCATCCTTCGCGCCATTCCGGGGCGGATGCCTAACCAACTCAGCCACTCGTGACCCGCCTGAGCAATCGAATTTATTCTATCCTTTCAGTTTTATGTGTCTTAAGGGACACACCGCGCGCCATCTATTGAGATGATTTAACAACCATCTCAACCAATATGAAGCACTTTTCAGTGAATACAATATTGTAACGATGGAACACGACCTTTTCTTGAATTTATATTTTTTGGTTTTTATGGCATTCAAATGCTTTATAAATATAAATTTATAAAGAATAGAAAAAATTCGATCACGAGGCGGGACTTGAACCCGCATCCTTCGCGCCATTCCGGGGCGGATGCCTAACCAACTCAGCCACTCGTGACCCGCCTGAGCAATCGAATTTATTCTATCCTTTCAGTTTTATGTGTCTTAAGGGACACACCGCGCGCCATCTATTGAGATGATTTAACAACCATCTCAACCAATATGAAGCACTTTTCAGTGAATACAATATTGTAACGATGGAACACGACCTTTTCTTGAATTTATATTTTTTGGTTTTTATGGCATTCAAATGCTTTATAAATATAAATTTATAAAGAATAGAAAAAATTCGATCACGAGGCGGGACTTGAACCCGCATCCTTCGCGCCATTCCGGGGCGGATGCCTAACCAACTCAGCCACTCGTGACCCGCCTGAGCAATCGAATTTATTCTATCCTTTCAGTTTTATGTGTCTTAAGGGACACACCGCGCGCCATCTATTGAGATGATTTAACAACCATCTCAACCAATATGAAGCACTTTTCAGTGAATACAATATTGTAACGATGGAACACGACCTTTTCTTGAATTTATATTTTTTGGTTTTTATGGCATTCAAATGCTTTATAAATATAAATTTATAAAGAATAGAAAAAATTCGATCACGAGGCGGGACTTGAACCCGCATCCTTCGCGCCATTCCGGGGCGGATGCCTAACCAACTCAGCCACTCGTGACCCGCCTGAGCAATCGAATTTATTCTATCCTTTCAGTTTTATGTGTCTTAAGGGACACACCGCGCGCCATCTATTGAGATGATTTAACAACCATCTCAACCAATATGAAGCACTTTTCAGTGAATACAATATTGTAACGATGGAACACGACCTTTTCTTGAATTTATATTTTTTGGTTTTTATGGCATTCAAATGCTTTATAAATATAAATTTATAAAGAATAGAAAAAATTCGATCACGAGGCGGGACTTGAACCCGCATCCTTCGCGCCATTCCGGGGCGGATGCCTAACCAACTCAGCCACTCGTGACCCGCCTGAGCAATCGAATTTATTCTATCCTTTCAGTTTTATGTGTCTTAAGGGACACACCGCGCGCCATCTATTGAGATGATTTAACAACCATCTCAACCAATATGAAGCACTTTTCAGTGAATACAATATTGTAACGATGGAACACGACCTTTTCTTGAATTTATATTTTTTGGTTTTTATGGCATTCAAATGCTTTATAAATATAAATTTATAAAGAATAGAAAAAATTCGATCACGAGGCGGGACTTGAACCCGCATCCTTCGCGCCATTCCGGGGCGGATGCCTAACCAACTCAGCCACTCGTGACCCGCCTGAGCAATCGAATTTATTCTATCCTTTCAGTTTTATGTGTCTTAAGGGACACACCGCGCGCCATCTATTGAGATGATTTAACAACCATCTCAACCAATATGAAGCACTTTTCAGTGAATACAATATTGTAACGATGGAACACGACCTTTTCTTGAATTTATATTTTTTGGTTTTTATGGCATTCAAATGCTTTATAAATATAAATTTATAAAGAATAGAAAAAATTCGATCACGAGGCGGGACTTGAACCCGCATCCTTCGCGCCATTCCGGGGCGGATGCCTAACCAACTCAGCCACTCGTGACCCGCCTGAGCAATCGAATTTATTCTATCCTTTCAGTTTTATGTGTCTTAAGGGACACACCGCGCGCCATCTATTGAGATGATTTAACAACCATCTCAATGAATGGCGCGAAGGATGCGGGTTCAAGTCCCGCCTCGTGATCGAATTTTTTCTATTCTTTATAAATTTATATTTATAAAGCATTTGAATGCCATAAAAACCAAAAAATATAAATTCAAGAAAAGGTCGTGTTCCATCGTTACAATATTGTATTCACTGAAAAGTGCTTCATATTGGTTGAGATGGTTGTTAAATCATCTCAATAGATGGCGCGCGGTGTGTCCCTTAAGACACATAAAACTGAAAGGATAGAATAAATTCGATTGCTCAGGCGGGTCACGAGTGGCTGAGTTGGTTAGGCATCCGCCCCGGAATGGCGCGAAGGATGCGGGTTCAAGTCCCGCCTCGTGATCGAATTTTTTCTATTCTTTATAAATTTATATTTATAAAGCATTTGAATGCCATAAAAACCAAAAAATATAAATTCAAGAAAAGGTCGTGTTCCATCGTTACAATATTGTATTCACTGAAAAGTGCTTCATATTGGTTGAGATGGTTGTTAAATCATCTCAATAGATGGCGCGCGGTGTGTCCCTTAAGACACATAAAACTGAAAGGATAGAAAAAATTCGATTGCTCAGGCGGGTCACGAGTGGCTGAGTTGGTTAGGCATCCGCCCCGGAATGGCGCGAAGGATGCGGGTTCAAGTCCCGCCTCGTGATCGAATTTTTTCTATTCTTTATAAATTTATATTTATAAAGCATTTGAATGCCATAAAAACCAAAAAATATAAATTCAAGAAAAGGTCGTGTTCCATCGTTACAATATTGTATTCACTGAAAAGTGCTTCATATTGGTTGAGATGGTTGTTAAATCATCTCAATAGATGGCGCGCGGTGTGTCCCTTAAGACACATAAAACTGAAAGGATAGAATAAATTCGATTGCTCAGGCGGGTCACGAGTGGCTGAGTTGGTTAGGCATCCGCCCCGGAATGGCGCGAAGGATGCGGGTTCAAGTCCCGCCTCGTGATCGAATTTTTTCTATTCTTTATAAATTTATATTTATAAAGCATTTGAATGCCATAAAAACCAAAAAATATAAATTCAAGAAAAGGTCGTGTTCCATCGTTACAATATTGTATTCACTGAAAAGTGCTTCATATTGGTTGAGATGGTTGTTAAATCATCTCAATAGATGGCGCGCGGTGTGTCCCTTAAGACACATAAAACTGAAAGGATAGAATAAATTCGATTGCTCAGGCGGGTCACGAGTGGCTGAGTTGGTTGGGCATCCGCCCCGGAATGGCGCGAAGGATGCGGGTTCAAGTCCCGCCTCGTGATCGAATTTTTTCTATTCTTTATAAATTTATATTTATAAAGCATTTGAATGCCATAAAAACCAAAAAATATAAATTCAAGAAAAGGTCGTGTTCCATCGTTACAATATTGTATTCACTGAAAAGTGCTTCATATTGGTTGAGATGGTTGTTAAATCATCTCAATAGATGGCGCGCGGTGTGTCCCTTAAGACACATAAAACTGAAAGGATAGAATAAATTCGATTGCTCAGGCGGGTCACGAGTGGCTGAGTTGGTTAGGCATCCGCCCCGGAATGGCGCGAAGGATGCGGGTTCAAGTCCCGCCTCGTGATCGAATTTTTTCTATTCTTTATAAATTTATATTTATAAAGCATTTGAATGCCATAAAAACCAAAAAATATAAATTCAAGAAAAGGTCGTGTTCCATCGTTACAATATTGTATTCACTGAAAAGTGCTTCATATTGGTTGAGATGGTTGTTAAATCATCTCAATAGATGGCGCGCGGTGTGTCCCTTAAGACACATAAAACTGAAAGGATAGAATAAATTCGATTGCTCAGGCGGGTCACGAGTGGCTGAGTTGGTTAGGCATCCGCCCCGGAATGGCGCGAAGGATGCGGGTTCAAGTCCCGCCTCGTGATCGAATTTTTTCTATTCTTTATAAATTTATATTTATAAAGCATTTGAATGCCATAAAAACCAAAAAATATAAATTCAAGAAAAGGTCGTGTTCCATCGTTACAATATTGTATTCACTGAAAAGTGCTTCATATTGGTTGAGATGGTTGTTAAATCATCTCAATAGATGGCGCGCGGTGTGTCCCTTAAGACACATAAAACTGAAAGGATAGAATAAATTCGATTGCTCAGGCGGGTCACGAGTGGCTGAGTTGGTTAGGCATCCGCCCCGGAATGGCGCGAAGGATGCGGGTTCAAGTCCCGCCTCGTGATCGAATTTTTTCTATTCTTTATAAATTTATATTTATAAAGCATTTGAATGCCATAAAAACCAAAAAATATAAATTCAAGAAAAGGTCGTGTTCCATCGTTACAATATTGTATTCACTGAAAAGTGCTTCATATTGGTTGAGATGGTTGTTAAATCATCTCAATAGATGGCGCGCGGTGTGTCCCTTAAGACACATAAAACTGAAAGGATAGAATAAATTCGATTGCTCAGGCGGGTCACGAGTGGCTGAGTTGGTTAGGCATCCGCCCCGGAATGGCGCGAAGGATGCGGGTTCAAGTCCCGCCTCGTGATCGAATTTTTTCTATTCTTTATAAATTTATATTTATAAAGCATTTGAATGCCATAAAAACCAAAAAATATAAATTCAAGAAAAGGTCGTGTTCCATCGTTACAATATTGTATTCACTGAAAAGTGCTTCATATTGGTTGAGATGGTTGTTAAATCATCTCAATAGATGGCGCGCGGTGTGTCCCTTAAGACACATAAAACTGAAAGGATAGAATAAATTCGATTGCTCAGGCGGGTCACGAGTGGCTGAGTTGGTTAGGCATCCGCCCCGGAATGGCGCGAAGGATGCGGGTTCAAGTCCCGCCTCGTGATCGAATTTTTTCTATTCTTTATAAATTTATATTTATAAAGCATTTGAATGCCATAAAAACCAAAAAATATAAATTCAAGAAAAGGTCGTGTTCCATCGTTACAATATTGTATTCACTGAAAAGTGCTTCATATTGGTTGAGATGGTTGTTAAATCATCTCAATAGATGGCGCGCGGTGTGTCCCTTAAGACACATAAAACTGAAAGGATAGAATAAATTCGATTGCTCAGGCGGGTCACGAGTGGCTGAGTTGGTTAGGCATCCGCCCCGGAATGGCGCGAAGGATGCGGGTTCAAGTCCCGCCTCGTGATCGAATTTTTTCTATTCTTTATAAATTTATATTTATAAAGCATTTGAATGCCATAAAAACCAAAAAATATAAATTCAAGAAAAGGTCGTGTTCCATCGTTACAATATTGTATTCACTGAAAAGTGCTTCATATTGGTTGAGATGGTTGTTAAATCATCTCAATAGATGGCGCGCGGTGTGTCCCTTAAGACACATAAAACTGAAAGGATAGAATAAATTCGATTGCTCAGGCGGGTCACGAGTGGCTGAGTTGGTTAGGCATCCGCCCCGGAATGGCGCGAAGGATGCGGGTTCAAGTCCCGCCTCGTGATCGAATTTTTTCTATTCTTTATAAATTTATATTTATAAAGCATTTGAATGCCATAAAAACCAAAAAATATAAATTCAAGAAAAGGTCGTGTTCCATCGTTACAATATTGTATTCACTGAAAAGTGCTTCATATTGGTTGAGATGGTTGTTAAATCATCTCAATAGATGGCGCGCGGTGTGTCCCTTAAGACACATAAAACTGAAAGGATAGAATAAATTCGATTGCTCAGGCGGGTCACGAGTGGCTGAGTTGGTTAGGCATCCGCCCCGGAATGGCGCGAAGGATGCGGGTTCAAGTCCCGCCTCGTGATCGAATTTTTTCTATTCTTTATAAATTTATATTTATAAAGCATTTGAATGCCATAAAAACCAAAAAATATAAATTCAAGAAAAGGTCGTGTTCCATCGTTACAATATTGTATTCACTGAAAAGTGCTTCATATTGGTTGAGATGGTTGTTAAATCATCTCAATAGATGGCGCGCGGTGTGTCCCTTAAGACACATAAAACTGAAAGGATAGAATAAATTCGATTGCTCAGGCGGGTCACGAGTGGCTGAGTTGGTTAGGCATCCGCCCCGGAATGGCGCGAAGGATGCGGGTTCAAGTCCCGCCTCGTGATCGAATTTTTTCTATTCTTTATAAATTTATATTTATAAAGCATTTGAATGCCATAAAAACCAAAAAATATAAATTCAAGAAAAGGTCGTGTTCCATCGTTACAATATTGTATTCACTGAAAAGTGCTTCATATTGGTTGAGATGGTTGTTAAATCATCTCAATAGATGGCGCGCGGTGTGTCCCTTAAGACACATAAAACTGAAAGGATAGAATAAATTCGATTGCTCAGGCGGGTCACGAGTGGCTGAGTTGGTTAGGCATCCGCCCCGGAATGGCGCGAAGGATGCGGGTTCAAGTCCCGCCTCGTGATCGAATTTTTTCTATTCTTTATAAATTTATATGTCTATATATATGTCTATATGTCATATAATTAAGCATATAATAATATGTACGGACAAAAATTTGATGTTTAATATTTAAGATTTGATTTATGGTAAAAAAAAAGGTTGCGATGCATTCAGAGAACTACCTAATTCAAATTACTTATGTACCGTACCATTTTTTGTGATTGTTTATGTTAGATCAGCGGGTATTGCGTTTAGAAACTATTAAAATTTAAAATGTAACTTTTATCACTTTGTTTCATAAAGGCGGGGTTTAAAATATCCCATAGGTTACCTCACACCATCGCAAAGCATGAAGTTTCATGAACCTATAAATCTGTTCAGTAGGAGAAAATCTTTTCTATTGTAGGTAGGTACTTAGCAATGATTTTTAGTTGATATGAGCCTAGTCAAGCTCATGGCAGTCAAGTGTTGTAATTATAAAACTTAGCGTTACAACGTTTAAACGTTGAGTAGCGATAATTACATAATATTTTTATCTATTAAATATATTTTTATTATTTTATATTATAAACTCAGATAAAATTGTTTCTTTTACGAAGTCATTATATATTTCATTAAACTATAAATATGTTTCCGTTTGGATTTTAATTACGTCGGTAAGGCTGTGTATATATGTATATATATAATGACATCTAACGTGTTTTATAACTTACATATATGCGTAAAAACGACTGATGAATCATTTAGTGAATAAAGAACATCATTTTATAATGGTTATTTTATTTTTAAGCAGTCTCAAAAAGAGGATGGTTTGTTCAATAGTACCTACCTACATTTATGCTTCCTATGTATATTTACGAATTTGTAAACTATAAACCGATTATGTTTTTATTTGGAAGCTCCTTGTGAGAAATAATAATATCTTCAAATGGTTATATTTTCATAAATTAAGAATCGGCTTGTAAGTTTTAACTTTTGTAACATTCATACATTGATTGTATTTGTCTGCGAGCTATGGAATTCACTTTCTGTCATTGATATTCAGTTAATTAGTACCACTACAAGAATGTAAGGAAGGAGATAAGCTTTTGTTCTCACTACTCAAGAGTGCTAAATGATTTTCACGAAATTTTTTGTAGATTTTTAACAATTTCATTCAAATTATTTTTATCGTGAGTTAGGTGTTATTCAATAAATCATAATTAAGCATTTCATTGAATAATGTGTACCTGTGCATATTTTCATATAGGTAGGTAATAGGAATGTTGTTAATAAAGGATAATAGGAAAAATGAAAGACAATAATATTTTATATTGAGGTGTAAGTTTATTCGCATAACAATGTTTCATACAAATTTCCTCGTTTTGTACACACCTTTTCATCGTTTGTTTTGTAGATATTATCTTTTATAAAAGTTGTCTCTCTAAAATTTTAACATATTCGTCATGTCTGTTCCCTATATCTAATTCTCTTCACCACTGTAGTTAAATTATAAAATAGAGGATTCACTAAGGCAATAATAGTATTAGGATGAAAGTAATAGTCACTGCGGAAAATAGAAATACGAAACAATATACAAAAATGTGTTTAAAAGAACACGGAATGGGCTCTTATCTCGTAATATCAGCCTTCCAGTAACATCCGACGTGACGTGGCACTCTAGAGGACAGGCCGTTCCTCTGCGGAGGTGTAACTAGTGCAAGGAGTATCGAAGACAACAAGCAGAGACCAACTGCCGGAAGCGAGCGCACACAACTGTGGGCCCGCTTCGCACGACCGGTATGCGTATACGAAGCTCAATTGTTTATTTTTTCTAATGGACATTGCACGAATCACACTGGTATCAGTGGACTGGCCACGAGGCTGCCAGTTACAATAATTAATAAGAAAAATTCGTTACTAAATAACAACTAAATCACTTTAAAATCAATTCAAAATGTACATTACTCATCTTATCCAAGTAAACAAATCTAATCTGCTACAAAAAATTAGCAAATTTAAATACAAACATCACCTAGTCCGTCTATGTAAAATTAATCACTTAAGTATAAGAAAACACAATAATGGGAGCGAGTCGGACTCGACTCACCCGAGCCTGCTGGCTTGTGATAAAGGTTATTATGCTTTCCGGTGTACATTCAACGAATGAAATAGCGAACAATATTGCGTTGACAAAATTAAAACTAAAATTGACTGTACAATTAATATTTTATATGTAAATATTTGTACATATTGCACTCTGAAGTAACAAAAAAATTATTAAGAAAAATCTGTCGAAACAAAGACATATATACGCAGAACAAAAATATATCCGTAAATACAAATTCAAAGTTAGTTTTTAATCACAATGTTCGTAGCTCGTATATTAATCTAAGTTCCTATGGCTTACAAAGCTTAGAAAAGATAAATACAGAGGTCATTTACAAAAAATATACTTCTACCCAAATAATATAAAAATAACAACAGCCATCTGTACTTTATTAGATGAATAAAATTAAACATATGTCAAACATATGACAATAGAATCTAAAGGTACCTATATACAAAGTTTAAATGGACACGAGCGGACTCGTGAGAGCCCGCAGCTAATAGACTGGACGTGCCACGTTTGGTCACCTCACGTTCGCTTCCGATACAAAAATGAAAAAGATTAAGAGCATTGGAAGGGAAAGCTTTGCAACAAGTGTAGTGTGGGCCGTCAACCGTCGCGCATGCAGTCCGTGCTTCGTCCGTCCCGATCGTTCGTGTGCCGACTCTCCTCATTCCCAGCGATATAAACTTATCATCACACTAATGTTCCATTATCAGCTAAGACACAAATTATATTATGGTATCTCATTACCTATCTCCTGCGAGATTATTACATACTTAATAAATCTATTACAATTTCGAAATTGAATAATATGTATCAAATACGACCGGCTACGCACCGACGGAGTCCGTAAACTATGAAGCTATTCGTATGAACCTCTACGCGTCAAATGATGTATAATTACTTATCGAATGGCAGTTATAATTGTCACAAACTCAAGATGCGAAGTATACGTTGTAAGATCCGAGTGCTAACCCTCGCATCCGAGTCATAAGGCATCATATCGTAGCGTAAAGTTTAATCGTGAAGGTTCACTCTAAACACTCATAACGACAGAATCTAATAAAAACATCGTTATGACCCAATCATACCAGATCGCACCATGGGTTACGTTTGTAATGGCAGTGTGTGTTGTCAATACGCCCCTATATCAGCAGAGACACCTAAGACACTCCGTGACGTTTGTGCTTTAACATCTATTTAGATTCGCCTACTGCTAGAATAAAATTATAAATATAAGTCGAAAAGATGTCTTTAAAAGCGGACTAGCGCGCGGTCCGCGGTGCTAGCTCGATCGTTTCACGCTGAATTTATACGTATATTAAGAAATGCATTTCCAAAAACCTCAAACATACATATTATGTAAATTTACAGCACACTAAATGGCATGTAAAGAAGACACATTCAACACGCATTACGCACCAAACACAGACTTAAATTTACGTTAAAATTATTATTTATTATGGATGGCGGGTGTCGGCGAGCCGGTGACAATGTTACAATGAGACATGAGAACCACGACTACTTGTGAGCTAAGTGTTCGAGTTGACACAGTCGACGAAGGCTTGAAGATTGACACTGCACAACGATTACTATTATTTATTAATAACTTGCTGTAACGAACGACTATACGGAAAATTGCCCAGCAGTAAATTGAGAACACGCTTAGTTTATGATTTAACAACGCTTATGGGTAATTGAGATCGATTAATTTAGTTCTATATACTATGATATCCATTCTCAACAATGTAGGTACACGAGTACAGGTAACGCGAAATAAGGCATTTCGTATGTGATTAAAAATTGGCAGTTCTCTTTTATTGTATACGCCAATAGGTAATAATTTACTGTCGATTTAATATAATATGGACTTTTTCGATACATCTTATAGTATTCGTAGGAGTAAGATTTGGCTAAATATTGCGTGAGGCAATATTGCGTGCATGTTTCCTATCCACATTTACAATAAATACTATACCAATATTGTTCCCATTTAATAAGCTCGGCCAAATTGTTATCCAACGCAATAGAGCTAAATCAGCTGCCATTTTCTTTACAAATTATATTCTAAACATACTAATAATAATTAATTTAAAGTTAGAAACAAATTTTTAACACAATTAACGATTAAATAATAAAATTAGTGTTTTAGGGGCCGTCATATATCTAATCCTCATCTACAACAGCTGCCAAACAAAATGCACGCAAGATTGCCTAATAATATTTATTTTGTATATCGGATAGAAAATACAAATGAACAGATCGACAAACCTCGCTCCAATGTATAAATTAATGTGACACGAGAAGTCTATTTTTAAATGAATTAAATTTATTGCTTAGGCGATTTGTGGTATCGATATCTATAGGTACGTGACTGGTATCGGTAATACCCTCGGCGCCGGCCTGTCAAGCGATATATCAAATGGTTAGGTCGTACCGGAGTGGACTATTGGTAATCTAAACGTAACATTGACTCAGTGCAGTGTGGTCTGTAAAAACGTATCACCCAGAAATCACTTATCTAACTATTTATACAGGCGAGAAATTGGTGATGCTTTTATGAAAGCTACCGACGACAGTAGAATCTATATGTAATAAGACACACTTATATCAGCCTACATAAGATATCTCAACACTTTATAAATGTAATCACAGCAATAAATTATAATTATTCGTAAAATGGGACACGGGCACGGGACAATGGAACATGAATCGGAACTAAAATCGACAGGACACGATAACACGTGACATAAACTATATATAAACAAACACAGTCGAAAATGATCAACAACGTCCGCCGACGGAGGGCGCCAGCTTCGCGGAACGTTACGGCGAACGACTACAAATATATATATCAATCGAAAAGGTCAATCGACGCACCGTCAATTTTGGTAAATAAACATAACTATCAACTTTTTTTACTTCCAATAGAAACATCTCTTCATATATTACTTTTTATCTATAACTCTCATAGCGTACGTACGTATGTTATGTATTTCACGAGGCGTACTCGAAGTCTTATCACACAGTCGCATCCGAGTGACCAACTCGGTATCCAGTCGTAACCAAATAAAAACGGGCCGCGGCGCGGCCGAAACGAGGGCCGTCGTTCGGGCCGCCGCCGCGCGCCAACGATCAACACTAAATATATACTCCGAACGTCCAACAGCACATATATTCACTAATCTCGCACACACCGTCGTCGGGCCGACGCAGCGTCCGTGCACTTCACTAAAACTAGCCAGTCTATAGCGTTCTCTCCTGGGGGCTCGGCGCTCAGAGCAGGCCGCGGGCGCGCTAGAGGTCGGCGGGGCGGTCGAGGATGGGCGGCGGCTGCGCGGTCGACACGTCCGCCACGTCCCAGATCTCCTCCAGGAACGGCGGCAGCTTGCGGTTCTTGAGCTTCAGCGAGATGCACATGTTGGAGTTCTGCATGCCCAGCGTGCGCACCTCGGACAGGATGGAGAGGATGCGCCCGAACATCACGGCGCAGCGCGGCGACGCGCTCAGCTGGTTGACGATGTACATGCGCAGCGTCGTCAGGTAGTACCGCTGGATCTCCTCCACCAGCTGCGGCTGCTCCAGCCCGGGCCGGTCTGCAACGGAAACCGACATTGTGCTCAACTTGTGCAATACATTCTACACCAGCGCAAGCTACTTGTTAAAATTACGATATTTTTAAACAAATTTAATTTAATTTTCAAACTATTGCAAAGAGATTCAATTTCTAATCACGTCCATACAAAAATACTAAAATCTCAAAACATAAACCTGATATTATTTCTAACAAGACACCGCTTTTCCTCAAAGCTGTACACAAAAAATCTCACCTGAGAATATAATAATAGCAGTGAGGAGGGCGTAGTGCACGTTGTCCAGGGACATGGCGTACATGCAGCGGCAGAAGTGCAGCAAGTCCTCTATGACGTAGGACATGCCGGCCTTGCGGTAGTTGTCGCGGGTGTACGCCTCGTTGTTCGCGAACAGTATGCTGTCTGACGTCGCGTCGTACCGCCGGGCCACTCGCAACATCATCACTTCGCTTGAACATGCCTGGAAGTTGGAATACAAATTAGTTATATCAGGAGAATTAGACAAAGTTTTGTAGGGGACGGTTTACATAAATATCTCGAATAAATAATAAGTATATGATTTTCTATGTACAATTTCAATTCTAATTATGTCTTGTTCAGATTAGCTGGGCATTGGACAAGATTTCCTTATAAGAAGTTGTCTATAATGTTACACTACACTTACATTGAAATAAGATAGGTTGCAAAAGTATTTAACCATATAAGTTAATATGAATCCTGGGAATATTGGAATTTATGTTTTAAATTTAAATTACTATTGTACATTGAATTTAAATGTATTCTATGATCTTCACAAGAATATAACCTTTCAATATCTATTTAAAAATAAATACAAGATTGACCGATATGCATGAAACGTCAATACAATCTATAAATATGAGTCATATCAAAAATGCCACTCAGCTGCACTGCACTATGATAATATTATACGATAACTTGCTGGTTCATTCAATTTTTTTTTACATTTTTGTTTATACATTTACAGTAATTTTTAATTATTGTTTCATTTGTGATATTTTGAATTAATGAGAGGGTACTGTAACATTGTATCACAATTTTATTGCAGAAATATAATAACTCCAGTATTCATTTACGTGCGTATATTAAAAAAATTATATATGGTCACAACATGGGTATCTTTTATAATGGCCCAATGTAAAGAATTTATTGCAGGTATTTAGATAAATAACGTCTTGGGAGATTTGATATGGAACTGGTAACTGATCCTTTTCTTATTGGTTCACAACATCTCTATATTTAGAAATGTTACCTGCATCAACCTCTTTAGCATTTGTGTTAATTAAATGCAGATTTTTCTCAAGGATTCGCAAAATTCTGAATTGCAAATAAATCGATGTAGTCTTTTTGTGCCATTGAAATGGCATTCTTGATCGATCAATGGGTGTTTTTGCCTTTTAAAATAATAAATTCCAAAATAAAAGTTTATATTTTTTTAGTGTTGATTATCTCCAGAAATGTTATGTATGAAAAATGATAATGTTTAGAGACAAAAAATGCATTTTCCTCTGTATCAACTTAATGACCATTTATTATATCAAGTTGTTTGAACAAAAAACAATAGCGGGGCTGTAAATTTTTCTTATTTTTTGTATTTATTTGATGTTATATACCTTTAGCAGTGTGATTTGATCAGGTTGCGATATTTTCCCGAAGCCGGGCAGGCCTTTAGCGAACTCCACAATGAGCTGCACGGTCAGGATCGTCATCTCGGTAATTTGACGGAACGCTACGTCCGTGTCTCCATCCTCGTCTTCTGCCTGTTGCCAAGTCTGCAATTGTTATTCATACTTAGGGTGCTGAAGATCTGTTCTTCATCACGTTTATTATAAAATAGCTTTAAATAATGTTCCAATTATAGTAAATAATAATTTTTGTCTACAAACGCTTCATTTTTACGTCAGTCTGTCTTGTATACTTGTATAATCAACTAATTGGAGATGCTTTTGTTTCCAATTAATGCTTTATTCAATCGTTTTTATGGATTTGAGATCCGTTACTCAACTACAAAGGGAGGACTTCATTACTATTACTTGTTATTAAAAAATCCAAGAGACTAATGAGGCTCAATGAAAGGGAATCCTCATTATATTACGTGTATTTAGTATATACCTGAGTTACCCTTTTGAGGTCTTCTTCGGAAGGTTGCTCGTAGCCGTCCTGGTACCACACGAGCCTGGCGATGAGGAACTGCTGGTTGGCCGTCAGCGGCGGTATGTTCTTCAACCTGTTCTGTTCCAGCAATTTCTCAGATAGGAACCGCGGGACCACTTCGTGCTGCAAACATTCCAGCTTCACATAGGAAACGACACATGTTAATATCTCGTCTATATAATAATGATCGTCACGAACATTGTTTATGTACGAGTTTTATACGAAGGAAAACAAGCACGCGAGCCGTTAAATGCTCAGTCCGTAGTAGAAACTTCCCGATAAGGAATGCATGGGTCTTTATTGACAAATGTGTGTGTTTTCCATTGCTTAGTAAAATATAAAACGTAAAGATTACTTATGTTATGGCTTTTTTATGTCTCTTTTATGGGAACTGGTTGTTTACGAGGTTTGTGACAATATTAATGAAATCGAGTTTCTAAATATAAATACTTCAATATTAACACTTAAGCATGGTTAAACTTACAATTCTGGCTGCATCGGGCGGCGGTGGATCGCACTGCATGATGGGCGGCATGTGATCATCCACTGTGGTCGTGCTCACTGGCAGCTTGTCCTTCTCCCTCTGGGCTTTCTTCTCTTTCCTCTTCAGCGCGCACTGGGGCTCGGGCACCACGCACTCGGGCCTCATGCCGACCGCTAGGCACTTCTTTAACCGACACTCCTGACATTTTCTCCGCATGTACATATCCATTTCGCACGCATGCCCAAACTTGCATATGTACACTGCGTTTTTGGTGACACTCCGCCTGAAGAACCCTGGAAAAAATAGTAAGCATTTAATACGCACGTAAAAAAATGCATATCTAGCTCGACTAACTAAATCACCTTTGTTCATAAGGTTTATCTGAAAAGGTTGTCTGAAAGGCAATGGTCAGTGACAGCTCAATAGTACACAGTAAGTAAACAAAATAGATAACGTCAAATGTTTTGTATATGCACGTACGTAATAGTGATGGGCGAGGTGGTCAACGTGTCTTATATTGCGTTGTTGATCTACGCAGTTCAACAAAATATTTAAAGCGAAACTTTATTTGTGAATTTTATGACCACTACTAGTTATAATTTTATTAAATACAAAACAAGCGATTTTACTCCTTGTATATGTCGTCTGCATAAGGCATCGCCGATGAATCAGCTCAACAGTAGACTGCTCACAGACAGCTATTGTAGTTTGTTTGGAGTGCGCTAAAATGCGTATATACCCCTAATAGCGCAGACGCAGAGTACAATGCATCAATTTCATACTGAATAGGGTCACTTGTAATCAGTATTTGGCCAAGGTTACTAGGTAACAATGTAAGCAAACAATTTAGTTACTCAAAGGTCGATCGTGAACCTAAATACTAGGAAATCCATAAATGGTAACTAAGATACTTACCTTTACAACCTTCACATGTGAGTGCATTGTAATGATATCCGGAGGCTCTGTCGCCGCATACAAGACATAATTCTTCTTGTTGACGAGGCGCGGGGCCTTTCTTTTGTCGCCTCGCCTCTCCATCTGTGCTACAGCCGTTCACACTTGATGCTGGAGAGAGTTCCTCGCGCCCTGTAACAAATAACATCTAGTATTAATACTCTGTCCAACGTTTGAGGACCTCATATAAATGTAATCTTAATTTAGCCTTTGAAAGCGTGAAGATATGTATCGTATTTCTTAGTATCTTAATGCAACTGCGCAATAAATGATTGGGATCGGGTGGCCCAACGGCGCCGAGTGTCGAGCATCTAAAATCGGACGCTATAAAATTTGCATATATTTTCACGAACCATTTGTTGCATTGGCGGGCGACTGAAGTTCGTTTGTGTTTTAAAAAACATCTTGAAATTTCTTCGTCTAGATGTTTTGGATCAAAACTGACAAGTAATTTTGGGTAGTGTACGTTTCCTGTCTATACAAAAGGTGGATGGAGTTACCGTCCGCATACTAATGTTGTTGGCACGACGTTTCGTAAGTTATTTTAATACGAACGACTGACATGTTTGAAGATAATGCCCTCAAAATATGAGAAATAATACAATTACAACACACTACACTGTGAATTAAATAATGAGTTCATGGCAAGTGCAATAATAAAAAAAACAAGATTTCATATCCAGTTTTAGCGATTCCTACTAAGTACATAAATATATAGCTCAAAACAAGTAACCAAACAAGTTTTTCGGATGGAAAGGCAATTAAATAAGCCGTAAAGTGGCACCATTTAAGAGCAGCGCACATCCTTAAAATCTCGTATATTATCATACTGGCTATTTGAAGTGCGTTAGTGAACAGTGGTTTCAATCCTTTGAAATAAAGTTTTTGCTTTGAATACGTCCATTATAACGTAGCCGCAGGTCGGTGGCCTTAGCGCGTACCTGCGTTGCGCAACCGACCGAAATACTGGTGCCAAAAAACTAGTTCGGCGGTTCCACGTGGGATCTAATGGTGTCGGAGGCCACGCTCATATCAGTTGCCGCTTACTCGCCTTTCACGAAAATAAATAAGTATCCAACTATTCTAAGCTGGGCTATTTTTCGCGATATTGCGAATATATCTCAGGGAGATCAGAATAACGCATACGTTGGCACGGTTTCCAAAAAACCTATAGAACACTGTATTTTTGCATTTCTACAATACCTATTGCCCCGGCGTGATACGCAGAGCGGAGAGGAATTTTTATTTGCTGGGTACAAAATTATTTAATAGTAGTTTTATTTACAGTAGTACAAGTATATTTTATATAATGGTACATATTTATTTTCTTACCATTTTATGATTTTACAGCGAAGGTAAACTACAGTTGTTTATATTCCTCTGCTAGTTAATGAAACGAGGTCAACAATCATTTCATAATCAAGTAAAATTGTTTTTTATTACATTTTTGGCATTGAAAAACAAATGAAAGTAAAACAATTCTATATTTTAAAATGGCCGGTACTCTGAAAGCCATTTTGGAACACAATTATAGCACAACAAATAACAATTGTTTGTAAATGCTACTAGTTATTATTCTGTGGTAAATGTAAGGAACGTAGAAAGTTTTAAAAATAGATAACCTTTTTAAAGATTTTTGAGAGCGAGCAGTAAGAGGATAAACGTAAGTATAGATAGTGATGCAATGACATATCTGATAAGCGGTGAAAGTGGTCGCGTTCGAACCGAGTAACCAACTGATGCGACCGTAAAACCCGCAGCCAATTATCTCACTTATGTAATAGAAAACCTTCTGCGTGTGATCATTTAACTTTTATATAAATGTGTATTGTAAATGATACATTTATCTTATAGCTAATATTGGTTATGGGTATGGTGATTAATAACTATTGCTTTAAGATTAGATATGTATTAACTTTCAAAATCGTTTGTTTTGGTAAATAGTCATTAAATTATTTTGAGAATATTTGCGGTCACAATTGAAAAATTGATGATTTGTTTATTGTTACTTAATAGCTAAGGTGTAAGCAATGAATAATATGTAATTCAATCCACTGCTGAACGAGCCTCTAATAACTGACATTTGACAACTAGGCACAGCAATTCAGCTGCAAAGCTGATGCTCATGAAAAAGAAAGCCAATCAAAAGTTGAATGCACGGATGACCGAGTCAGTGTGTTATGTTATTACGTCCCAGCTGTTCAGTGTTCAGTCATCAGTGTGCGCCGGCGCATAGGAAGGTCTAGTTCGTGGCGGGCCGGAGCATCTCGGGCGGAATCGGGCGCGAGAGCGGGACGGCGCGAGGAGACAAGTGGGGCGCGAGCGTCGACCGGGGGCAGCGTGCGGCCTTGACTCTTGCCGCCTCCCCCCGCGCGCGCTACCATCGCCCGCCTTGCCACATTATTTATGATAGCATCAGAACTCGAAGCTCGCGATTCTCTACTAATAATAACTCGTTTTTCCTCTCACGCGATTCGACTTTTTCATTCTTTTAGATTTCATGCCTTTGATGCAGATAATACCTAACATGGCAGATCCTTCGAGCGAATTTATCTGTTAGATTGTACATTCGACTTCCAGTGCCTGCCAGTTTATAAAAGTCGGTATAGGCAACTCAATCAAACATGCATTTGTTTTCAGTAAACGATGAATAATGTCGATCCCTATGTAGGTACATACATTAGAACAATATCAAGTTAATTATTTATGCGTACAGAAAGTTATGTTATCTTATTACACCTAAAACATTGATAGAAGTAGTATAAAAAAATTGCTATATAATACCTATGTATTTATAATTATAGACCAGTTTTACGAGCCGAAATTTTAGCCCGTAACATTTTGGCGTAACCATGAAAATGCAAATTAACAAGCGAAGAACATATAATTATTATTCCATTCACTGTAACCATCGCAAATTTTCTCTAGCAATATTTTTTAGTACGTATTTAACACTCTTTAGCTCACTATTATTAAAGTGAATAGGTTTATTTCATATTTTAATGAACTCGTGAGAAAATTACTGTCATAATACAACGTAAAATGATTAATTTTAAATACCGCTAATTCAAGAAATAATAAAGAGTAGGTAAGAAAAAATGACTGCCTATTATTTTTCACGGAAAACATAATTATAATTACGCCACTTTTGGTTCAAAATTGTTATTTTATTTTTGCAAATTGGTTTAAATTTTCATACCCATTCATACCCGTCTATAGTATAAACGGCAGTTACTACGCGAGAAAATTGAGTTCTATTTCAATTTGAGCTAGCTTATAGAAGTACCTACATTCTACCATAGTAGGACACATTGTGAAATTCGCACACGACGGCACATTTAAATAGTGAAAATGTGATTCCACCAAAGTAGTGACGATTGAACAATACTTAACTTTCACTGTGACCTGAGAATCAGGCAACGCAATCATTTCGCAGGCGGACCGCGTAAGCGCCTACTAGCTAGTGAAAGTTACCCAAACTTAGGTATTGCACAAGCCTACTACACGTCATTAAAATTCGGGTACGGCGAAAGTGAGCGCAACGCGTCGCGCCTAATAATGTAAGACGCTATAAAACATTCCCTTACCTGCAGACGATGCTAATTAACCGCCGATGAAAATTGGTTAGTATCTGCGCTTCAATTAATCGATAGACGCTCGTGACAAAAACTGCATTATAAAAACACACACGTGATCGATGCATCGGTTGGGCGGAGATCGACTTATAATGTTACTTTCTACGATACTTTCTAGCAAGAGATGTGGGCCGGTGCCGGCGCAACTGGAGCGATCGGTTTCTCCACGCGCCGGGAAAATGGATTGAAATAGAAATCGCGCGGTGAAAATCGCCATTTCACGTCACACGCTAATGTGGAAACTAAGATGATTATGTTTTCATTCTCTCGATAAATGCTGTTCGAGTTTCATTTGCAACGTGTTCAGCTGCATCGAGATAAATTAGAGAGGAGGATATAATTCATGTTGTCAAATCTCCTTGCCGTATCCGCAGTTATTGTAGAATTGCTCTATTGGTTATAGGATTGCAGGATTTGATGTGTTTATGTGTGAAATAACAGTTAAATTTAGAATCAGGAAATGAGGATGCGCTCAGGGCGGCTCGTACTAGATTAGACACCTAACACGTGGAAGTGTTTACATCCGCTATCCGCTTGCTAACGTCATCCGGACTGAAGCATCCGGGCCGATAAATGCTGCCAAATATAGTCTTTGTTGTAAACAGGGCTGTAGCCCCTAGTAGTAGGTACAAGGTTCGAAGAATTGTGTTTTATAAAACATGAGGTTGTAAACGACGAGCGTCCATTAAAACCACAAAATAGAGAGTAGTCGTAAACCTCAGTACATAGATGCACGCATACGAGATAGGTGTGTAATGGATACGCGTCAGCTCCCTATGTATATTGACAGGAGGTGCTTGGATTACATCAAGCCTCTCTCTTCCCACAGTGTTAAACGGTTACTCACGCTTTTTTGTCTCTGTCTATTCCCCAATTTAGCACCGACTGCACCCACGCTAGCGGGCCTTTTTGAGTAAACATGGGAATGGGTAAGTAAATAGAAAAGGGAGAGATATAATTAGAATTAATGCCGCATCGTTTCCCCACGTACACGTAACCTACGGCTGCACGTTCGGTGAACGTTTTGTTTCATTTAAGCGTTCATAAAATTGTACGCCGCGGTAATTTGTGTCATATCAGTACGGTTAGCCTTGTCACACTTGTCCTGGTAGTTCTGACCTCGCGGCTACAGCGAAAACAGCCGTCGACATCTGTCTACATCCTTGACATCTCAAAGCGCCCTTTAATCCCGTTTATCATACTGTTTCTACCAATTTACTATTATTCATAACCGCAATCGTTATTTATTAACCTCGTTCTATGAAATTGTTATACAGTTTATAGAAAACTGGGTCAAGGCACGTTATGTGACGTCAAAAACTTATCGCCGTAGAGACATCGTCATAAAGGGCTAATTAAGACCGGCGACCAATTGGGTCAACGACTCTTTGTTATTTTGATAAAGTATTTTATAATTAATGGAGACACTAGGTCGATATGGATTTCCACCAGATGCCACGTGTTACATGTTTAGAAAATCCTATAGTAAGAGTTTAATTTCAATATTTGTTTATGAAGGTAGTGTTTCTGTCGTCTATTTTCCTTGTCTTAGATAACGGAGTAAACACACAACGTACGTTTAAACAAAATATTTAGCTTTTTTGGGTCATTAACATTGTATCACAGGACAGGATTAACCTCAAGGAGGAAAACAGTATGGTTGAAAGTAGGTCGAATGTCTGTTGTCGTGGAAACCGGGCTGAAATAACATAATGTGGCTCGATTATGACAGATTTTGCGTATTAAATCATCAAATAATATTATTCTATCCATATTGTTTACGAACAACCACTGTTTTGGTTTATCATTCATAAAGTGTAAAGTCATATTATTATTTAAATGCCATCCGGGAAGATTTAAGGTCAGTGACCGTATATCATACGCGATAAGTAACGCTACGAAAACCGTCGCCTGACAAAGAATTTTTGTTTTTCCACGAATTGTGACGACAAATAACATTTTATGATTAGATTATGATTATTATTTCTGATTCTTAAGTTTATCAGCCTGACATTGACCGTTATTTGTATAAATTTTTACTGAATATTTGATATGTATGGATTATATTTATTATAGGTTCAGGCAAAAGAATTACCTGTAATAAGTGTTGGTAATGCACGCAAACTTCAGGTATGGCACGTCTTTCAAAGACGTGCCATACCTGAAGTTTGCGTATCATATAAATTCAAAAAATAAAATGGAATAAAACTCAAACATCGAAGCGGTCACACCGGCAGGGCCTCTTTGCTGCATGACCAGATCTTTGTAACGAGCAAAAACTACAGACAACAACTGAACAACATCGAAACAAAAAAACAGACATGAATGTTCACTTCGATACAAGTACATTGATTTTTGCAAGTCATAGATCAAACGATTGGATCATAGCAAAAGAATAGCAATACGATTGTGTAATGCGAAGTATTTTGAGAGGTATTAAACAATTAAGTGGGACGCATTATATCAAGGTGTGTTTACGTGGATACAGAAATAAGCGTCTGATGGCACATCTCGTGAACTGTGTCATGGGCTCGGCCCACGCTCGTCGGAAGGTCGCCCGGCCTCAACAACTTTATTATATGCCGTTCTGGCTGACACTTCATTCATCAATACAATCATATTACATGAAACTGCTCTAAAATGAATAAGTAGATATAGTATTTAACAAATAGATGTGAACGCATGCTAATTATGATATAGAATGTCAGTGTGTGTGCTTTTGTTCAATGTACGTGTTGGCGGTTAACATTAATCCGTGTTGTCAGTATGATGGATGAGGCGGCGGTGACAATGCGGGAACGCACAGTTCTCCCTCGCCCATCCTTTCATACATTCTTTTTGTACGACGCTGTTTGCTGGAAGTGTACCCTAATCACCCGCTCACCGAATAAACGAGCCGCAACGTATCACAAGATTTCATACCCCGTTACTCTGCCGACACAGCAAAACTTCCCAACGTTACAATGTTCTTACTCGGCACGTTCTCACAACTTAATTTTCTGACGAACTCCGAAGAGCTAACTGAATTGATTTTCAATTCTTTTCTCACGTTTGGTGCTGATTCAACTTTCATGACTCTACTATTTGCTTACTTAGTTAGGAGACTTTCTTGGTTTTGGTGTTAAACATGTTTTCAAAACGCTTTTCCAATTTCTACTTGATTTTGAATTAATATTTCCAGCATTTTGAAAAAAAAATCTTTCGAAATTATGTATGTAACGCACATTAAATGTATATTTTTAATGGAACTCGCTATAAATGATTTATAGGCAGCGTTAATGAAACATTGTTAGCACATTAATTGTAATCCGCCGCTAGATTCTTTTACCGCGCCGATTTTAGAATTGATGCAAAGTTTATACAATATTTCATTGCTCCATACACTAGATTCCAAGGCGCGAGCATAATGGTAGCCCTAAAGTGAGTAGCGATGTACACCGTTCTGGCCAAGTATTGGTGTATTTTCACCGTCTGTGTGAAGACAAGCGAGAGCAATAGCATTCCATTGGCGCGGCTGACCGGTTCCAAAGAGCAGGCTGTTTACGGCCGGACCAGATATAAATAGATATGCTGCAACATCCATCTCCTTTATGTTTTACTTTTTACAACAATATAAAATATACCGAATGACTTTCGAATGTAGTTTTAGAGAGCTCTATGATAATCAATAGCAGTATTGGAATGTACTCACAAATTATAATTTATTAGCAAATTGGGCTCCGTCTCGAAGGATGCAAGATAATAACAGAGATAGGAGACAATAGAATGATGGATAGCTACAGGACGATGTACACGAGCACGGCCGCCATTAATTTAGATACATATCTCGACATTGTTAGAATAATGTACGCGAGTTATTCGCCGCCGACAGCTATAGAAATAACGATAAAATCTCAAACTTGTTGAATATTTCAGTATGTTACATATATACAGTCACTTTCACTCGAAAGACGTCGAAGACCGCTCCAAAATATGCTACTTTCTTGCGGATTTTACAATTGCGACGGATGTGCCAGGATAATTTTATAATGTCATAATGAATTCGTAGAAAACGTTATCATTACGTTAATCAGTGTTAATGTCAATTACGCTTCTGTAATGTGTGCAAAAGTTGCAGAAACTAACGCACAATCCACCGTACATTCTTCTAGGAATATCTTCATAAACACTGAAGTGTTGCGTAACGTAACACGTGGAGTTAAGAACATTGACCCCGGAATGTGACGCTGATAGCGTGTCACTATCACGCACCTCGACACAAGATAAAAATTAAGGCACGATAACAATAATCGGCATACCCTTAGAGGCTTAGAAATTATCGAGCGACTACATGCACAGGTACGATCGTCAGTCGCTGCGGCCTTGCCCAATCATCTTTACATTCTGTATTGCTAGAGTCACCTAGATAAGTTCGTTGCATAAACGACCTCGTAATGTCAAAGCGGGTCATTGTCGCGTTTCGCGAGCGACGTTCACCGCGCCGCGCCGCGGCCGCCGGTTCCCTCCGCTCGGGTGCAGGTTAGATGAATTATATCGATTGAACCGAGTCTCCTTCGACGTGTCTGTGACCCCGATGTAAATAACCTAAGGCGGTAGTACTATAAACAACTGACGCTGTTTGCGTCAATCGCTGGTAGAGCGCGGGCTCGCGGCTATACATTGCTCTACCATTGATGTTTTCGACTACAGTGCGTCTATTTTCGGTGCACACATCAAACAACGGGGAAGTCAAGGAAACGTTAAAATGGAACGAAATTTTATGTGCATACTCGAAGCTCGTTGTTTATATAGAGTGCCGAGATTAAATAGAGTCACTGAGTTTAAAACTGTCCCTCGAACAGTACATATGTACCAGTACTCTATTTATGTGTATCTACGCGCTTATATTTGATTTGATTTTATTAAAAATATAAAAATGTAGAAATAAACTAGCAGCGTGAACAATAAGTACTTTAAGTTTATAGATACTAAATAAGGTGACCTATATGATAAGATTACTTCAATAGCTTCACTGCACACAAAGCATGCATGTTGTGTCAATGTGTGAATTAGTCGGCGAGCTCGCCGTACAATGACATTGTCGACCTTGACTACCGCCTCGTATATCAAGCACTCACACATCAACAGAAGGAATGTATTCGTCACGAATATATTTAAAGATTTCGAAGCTAGCAAACATAGTTCGACCGCGTTGTAACGTTCGAAGTTAATACTGTGTCTGAAAACATTCTCGGTGCTACGCAACTCGTTCGTGTAATAGCTGAATTTGGGGCCATCTGTGTTCGTATGATATATACAGCAGTTCAACACACGATAAGGTGAATGCCAATGCGCCATGCAGCGATGCACAACGATCAAGGCCAGGCGAACTAAATTATCAATCTGTTTTAAATGCATTGAACTAAAATCACACAATTACACTGACTCTATTTTTGTTCGTTACATAAATTTGTATTATAATATATTTGATTAAAATATATAACGAGTAAGAATTATAAGCATTATATTCATGAATGTAATAACTAAGATAACATATTGTATGGTAATTAATCCACTGCTATAGAAATAAATGGTCTAGTCAATGTTTTAATCAAGTGTTTGAATTCTAGACATATTTTTATATCTAAATATGTATCAACTTCAAAATAAAAGTCCCGCTAAATTGTGATTTATTCGAGTATTTAAATTTTAAATGAATACGAAATAATGAAAAGTCACGGACAATAAGTTGAGAATTCTTGTTGACGGAACATTTTTGCCAAATATTTTCTTTGATCTTTAATGAATGTTTGCTTCATTACCACGTCTGTAGAGTAGGAAGATGTTTTAAAACATGAGATAAAATCACAAGGTGACGCTGTTCATGATGATTTATGGAGTGCGTGATAAAGTTTTATATTTTGATTGGTGTGTAAATTGAAATATTTAAACGACTCGCACACTATCGTGCGATGGTCTATACTCTATCTATAAATAATCAAAACTCAGTATGAATAATTCACAAGCACTTTGAATTCTGACATTTGTTAATTGAAATATTTTATAATTTTATCCGCCCGTTCCGTTTTATTTTACGTAAAACAAGGCTTATAAAAGCAATACCACCCACTGGAAACATGTTCTGGGATACATTCCCCAGCTTAAGATCTCAGGACACAATAAAGTGTAAGGACATTTGTGTGGGGGTAGCAACAATGTAGATACAGGAGTTGATACCATACATTTCTTATATAATATAGACATTCATATTAAATCCAGACAAAGTCGTTACGAATCAAGACCTATTCAACTTGTACTCATGAAAAGATTGCTTCGTAATTTAGTATCAAATTATTGCCTAGAAAATGGAATTCTTAGAATACCAGTCTTAATACTATTTTCAGAAAGTCCTTGGATTGAAATGTCGGTCTAAAATTATCAGTTATCTTATAATTTTCACACTAACATTGTTGTGGGCGAGGCTAAATGAATAAAGGTTTATTATATATCGATGTACACCGGGAAGTACGTGAGCTGCCTCTGCTATATTGTTCAGGTAGGTGTATTTCCTTTTCGATTGTTCTTTCCTAGTGACATAATTCACGTTCATGTGATATTGTCTGAATATGCCTTGCTTAATTTAATTTGATAAATGGACGTGTTATATAAAAATATAAACGGTATCGAATTATAACAGAGGCAAAAAATCAAAGCTGTCAATCGAATGGTTTTTCCACGTGTAACTATTATACATATGTATGTTGCTTTGAAAGTTGGATTTATTGCAAAATGTCGGCGAATTGATAACATAAATTTTGGATTTAATGTTATCTTAAACTAGATTCAAAGGAAATACGCCTATTAATCAAAGTATAATTTCGTCAGACATGTAATTTATAACAAACCAAGCGGTAACAGGTTTGTCTTGTCCCGACAATACGTGCGACTTCCAATAAAAGGAACCGGTCAACACTTTATATGATCACGATATCCTTAACTTAGTTGTGTTTAGCAATGAGATACTCTTGTAATATCTTTACTACATTAGCCAGTCCGTTATGATTATTGGACTCAGATCAAAGATTTGATTTTGGGCATAACGTTACTAATAACAAAGCCCGCTTTGTGAATGTAAGCGCTCTCGAGCAATGTAACAGATACTCACGAAGAGATAAATAAAACCATTATATGACGTGCACGGAAATCGTCTTGCTTTTTTGCTTTTAGACATAACTACGTATCGAGTTTAAAAGCAAAAATTCGAAGAATAATCAAAACCTCATTACGCGGCCGCGGGCACAATCTGAATCACATACCTACCTAAGTTTAGTGAGAAGTTCGTGACGCGGATTCAAGTCACGTCACAAGCTGGTAAGCAAATAAATTTGAAGAACAAATAATTTTCCGTGAAAAACATTTAGATTTTTTTCTTCACGGAGAGCAAATGACAGAACGACAGCATGAGTTTCATCACGCGCCACCTACCTTAAAAATATACATTTGGTTACAGGGAAAAATACGTGTAGTAGATTTTTACGTGATTTATATACATAAATTATCAGAAAGTTGTTAGAGCAGAGATTAACGATTATCACGATTCTATCTGTTTTTGTTAGAAGAAATTGAAACCCCAGTGATTCCTATCAAGATAGAGGCATCTCACAGTTACGAAGACTGGCTCGAGGGAGATAATAGAACTAACAAGCGACGCGATGGCAGCGCGCGCGCAACCGAGCGAGACGAGCGCTCGACCGCACATCCGCCGAAGCCTTCCTAGACCATTTTAGCTATGAAATTATCTTTTGGAACCTTCATATTACGTTCAAGTCTTTAGACAAAGCCTCTGAAGTCGTAAAAGTAACGTTTTCAAAGCCATGCCACATTTACAATACGATTTTAATGTAGTGTATTTAAGGGCTAATAATACGAACAATATTTTCAATAGAAATTACTTGTTTTCGCTTTTTAATAAACGTGAACAAATAATGTAAATTACATATTGTTGTATATACGCTATTACTTTGTGTTTCCCTTTAGTGTTTTAAGTGTCAACTGGTAATGAAATAAGTTAAGATTCAGAAACAAGTGTTTTTAAGCAAGCTGCAATGTCGTTGAACTCGACCGAGCAGAAAATTTTTCTATTGTGTAAAGTTAAATTAAAAGACAATGACTAAACTATTTAAATAATAATTGGCAGTGTTTGTTCGAAATTAGTAGTGGGTTTATTTCGTCAGGATTTTGCTGAATATTGATTGACACTGTTACTGACGTGTGTTGTGCAGACTTAGAAAGGGGTCATAGCTATTAGATTATGCAGTCAAAGGGTTGCAGAATCACGCCACTATTATAAAATTTGTTCCCTTCTGCGCTTCAAACGACAGCTGCTTGTGGGGATCGGATTAAGTAATATTATTCTAACACTAAACGTCCATAATCACAACTTTGTAGAGTTGCTCAGATTTATATGTTAATTCAAAAACAACTTCATTTAGCGGCAGTTTTGACAATGAATCTTATTATCGTTTTGAATATGTCGATGGAAATGTTATTGCTATTACATAATATGTTTTATTTAAAACAGATGAAGTCATAAGCTATCTACTCTCTACACTGACTGAGGTCGGCGACCTCTTTGATTAAGGAATCATCAATCATGACTCTTGTACCTACATACAAGAGGATATCGCATTTCACACTATTGAAATATTCTCGGATATCTAATATGCTGCCTTTTATGTAGTAGCTGGAAAATAATATTCCATTAAGCCCACGTCACAGCCATTTATTACTACTGCTTCGGTGAACGAATTTTCAGGAAATCGAATTGTGAGTCGCTGTTCGATCGAAGCGCGATTCAAATCCATTTTCGAACAATCAACTAATCGACTGAAGGACCTTCGCAGCGGTCCGTAACCCTGTCGTTGCGGCAAACAGACTGTTCAGCGCTAGAAACAAATAATTTCCGGCTATACGTAATGTTATTGCAGAGTAATTAATGCATGATGTTAGCCGGTGCCACTATTTATAAATCGACGTGTCAAAAAACCGCGGTGACCTTGGCGCCCCCACGCGGACGCGCTCATACGTTCACCTCAGGTGGGGCCCGTGGGGAAGGAAAATAGCCCTACAAACATTTCCCTGTGGTACGCAAACACATTCTCAAGATAAACATTGCCGCCCTAAGGAAACATTTCATTGTGCAATTACTATTATGCATTCCAATTTCCAAATAATAATTATCTTCCTCAGAAGTAGAGATATCAAACGACAATGAATTTTTAATAAGCATGATTAAATGTGCTATCTAAGGTTATTCATAAATGTAATAAGAGAATAATAATTGTACCCGCATGTTTGTGTCGCTAGGCAATAGTTATCTGTGATAGTTTTAATTCTCATGACTTAAACTTTTATTGATGTATTTAGACGACGGCTGATGCGGGTTACTTTAATTAAGTGGGGGATAATCCCATAGTTATTGCGTTTAGTATTTTTATTTCTATTTACTTGATTAATTAATTATCAAGAAATTAGATTTATTAATAATATTATGTAGGTATTAACTATAATGTATTAATGAGTTGCAATTTTCAATGTTTAGTAATTTATTAGACACAGTCGGTTAACTCAATATTTTGGTATTACATCCGAGGCCGGGTTGAGTGGTACTACTATTTTAAAGGTATTTTATCTTTAGATAACTTAAATTATCCCCGTTTTAAATATATAATATAATAAATAATAAATGACTTGAGTTTATTTTCTGATAACATAAAATAACGTTAATTACTTTAATACCGTTATCGAGTTAAGAAAATCTTAACTCGAAACTTTTTTGGTTCAAAAGAAACTGTAATCCATCATAGTTATACGCGACAAGTTCGAGAACTTACTGAAATATAGAAATTATACGCATTATTTGGAGGTCAGTGACTTACTACATAATTTTAAATGCTAAATTTTTTACTTGAAACGCAAGTGATTTTGACAATGTGTCGGTTAATTAATTCGCGTTGTCTGTTGATAAACGAATTGAACTATTTTGCGCTTACGTCTTATGACGTGTTTTTGATGAAGCCTGAACATGAATTTTGTTTTTGTTAAAGAATAAACTTTTAAATTTGCCATTTAGCAACAATATGATCCATTAGCAAATTGCTAGAACATTACGTTGCATAATATATTGTAAAGAAACTGATCGTTTCTGTGAATATTCAAATGATGATTAAAATAAAAGCCTTTCGTTATATAAAACTATAAAAGAATGAATATACTCATATCTAGTTTAATAATAATAAACATTAAACACTTTTTAATTCTCAAACATAATAAACCTTTAAAACGTTTCGTTTAGTAAGAGATAGGTGGTACACTTATAGCGATATTATGTAATAGGTATTTTTGTTATAAATTATAATAACTATTGATTGACACTAAAAATTGTGAAGATAAAAAGTTCATGCCAGCGAAATTTTAACTTTTTAGCAAGCCAAGAGTAAATCGGCGAACATATTTCCAGTGGAACTTGCAGAAATTGTTTAAAGCATTTTCTGTGCAATTTATTTTCTTAAACTGCGCCGAGACTGGCCTTTGCAATCGGAATGAATGTGAATTGAACGACTTTATTTTTGTAACATTGCCATTATACATAGATGGCTGTATACATATATCATGGACATACGTGCCTTGTCAGGCGATGCGATTCACCATCGAAGTGGTCTCTAAACCGGTCAAACGAGCCAGCCTCTTCGACGAAACCCACTGCATCCACTTTTAAATTGTTTATAACTATGTGTATTACTTTATTTATCGTATGAAAGGAGTCGATTTAGAATATTATAACATATTAAAATATAATATTAGATATTCCATTTATAAATTGGGATCGACATTTTATGGTGATTGGTGACTCGTGGTTTGAGATTTTTTTATATTATGAAGAATAACTAGAAGACATAAAGTTTCCAATAACAGATGTTAAATTGCCTTTGCCGAACATTTCCTATTATATTAGCGACGTGTATGGAAGCATTTCACATTCTTTAATCTAAATATAGAAAATTCTTCGTTCATGACGAGTCAACAGTTGATGCTAATAGGAGGGAGAGTCCCTCATCCCGAGCACCCCTCATACCTCCCTCGAGAATTGATGATAGATTAAGTATTGTACCATTCTGGCAACAAAATGGTGTTCCTTTGATACAGCCGAATATAGTCTTGTGAGCTGCGACGTTCTACTGGACGCTCCTTTAATGTAATTTGGAAACACGTTTGTGATTTTTCTCGAAATTCAGATAATGTTGTGCAATCTTCTATACTGGATTCAGGTGTTTTCGAATGGTGAAAGATTAGAATTTTATACATAATAAGAATAATCTCAATAATGTACATACAGTACAGAAGGATTTCATTTACAAGCGAAGTCAAAATATAAATTACCTAACAGCAAAAGCCACTGTATTATGTTTGCGAGTTCACTAGACATGATTATACCTCATTTTGCTTTTCTAACTATAGCTTACGATTCTAGTTTCTGATGAGATTTGAGTAGTAACTTGTAATTATGGCAATTTCTTATGCTTAGCTACATAATTTCTAAAGGCACTTTCTCCTATACATTTTTCATCTAAAACTTTCGGATAAGCTTTTGCAGTGTAAAATACACATAAACGCAGTAACACTTATGCACGAGTAATAAAAGGTGTAAAACTATTGAAAATAATTACTAATTAGTAAAGTCTTTCGCATGTCAGGTAATTCAGCCATGAATTAACTAAATTAACATTACAGTATCTTGCTACAAAATTAAAACCATGTGGGGAGTATGTAAACAAGTAAGGTATGAATGATAAACCTCAATTAGGTACATATCGTATTTTAATTGAACCGGCTTAGTGTTTATCGTTCACAACTTAGGTATTTGAATGCCGACGGTTTTCTGTTTCCGGAACACGGGCTGTGGATGTATTAAATTTTCCATGGTAACCTTGAACGTGTCGCGATAACAATTACTCATACAGTGTTCCTCCTACCTATTTAGCGGCCACAAACCAAACAAGCAACTTTGTTTACTAAGAATAACAACGTACACCATCACACCTACAATTCCCCAAGCTCTCGTCGCTCTATGTCTTTAACTGACTTGAGTAATATGGGCAGGTAAACATGGGTGGCGTATTTTTAACCATAGGTCGCCCACGGACAATCTATTCTGTCATTACTAAGATTAGTCACCAATCACCATACTGTACTCTCAACTTAATGGCGTGTGGTCCATAAATTATAATAACGCATGGTGCAATATGCGTTGTTCAATGTCTGATGAAAATAAATGTTCTAATACTACTGTATTTACTTTATTATAGTAATATACTTATCACTATAATAAAATGTTAAATAGATTTTAAGGTTCCGATAAAAAAATGTTCATACCTAATAATAATTATTGAAAATAGGTAAGTGGTCTAGGTCAAAGTGGCAAATGTAGGTAAACAAAACGTTTGTATTATGAGCATTGTGCGCAGAGACATCGGCCTGTGTCGCCCGGTCAAGGTATCCAGGCCAAAGGTCGATGACAGCATCGCACCGCCTCGGCCGCAGATCGGCACCGGCACATCGCCGACCGCCAAAATTTTATGTAAACATTAATTGTATATTCAGCAGCAATTTACCAGAAAGTTCCGAAAACTAACCTGATGAAATAGATTCGTTTTCCGATTTAGGCGTCGTGGGTGGCATCGGCAGCGGCATAGACGGCAAGGGCTGCGTGGGCGGCTGCTGCTGCTGCATCGTGCACGAATGTGTGCTGAGCAGCGACTGGGTAGTGTTGTAACTGATGCCATCATCGTAGCCCCAAAGCTCGAGCCCATACTCGGGCGAGGCTAGCGATTCCGGCGACATAACCATAGCCGGAGGAAATCCCAAAGCAGATGAGGAAGTCACTTCTGATGAGCTCTCCTCGAGCATACGCAACGGGAACCCTCCGTTGTTGGACCAGCGGCGTCTCATGTCGACGAGCGCGTCAAACGCTCCCGTGTTCACGATCGCCGACGGACATTATCCCTTCGTCCAACACTTCACTTTTGGTCGCACTGAACTATCAAAACGCTATAATAACATCCACTAATGTAACCGCGCGGCGTCGAGACCGAAACAAATCCTATTTCACCGTCGATCGTCTCTACTTCCACTCCAATAAGACAGAAAGTCTCATGCGTATCGAGTTTTTGTCATCGCTACAATAGGAAATGCATTATGCAGGGAGGAAAGTCACACGAGTTTGTCTAGATAAAATGCAGAACCGGAGAAGTTACCGCGTACGTTAAAATACAAACACAAACACGTTACGCGCGCGCGACCGTCGTCAACGAAGTACGTAGAGCGAGCGAACAACGACACGGCCGCTCTCACTATACTCACTGCCACGGTCGAGCGTGACGTCACACCGCCGCTCGCACCCCGCAAACACCCCGCATGCCTCCGAGTCGCGCAGCCGTGGCACAGAAAATCAAATAGGTGACAATGTAAAAGCACTTTATCAAAACTTTTTGTTTTAAACAAATTGTTTTCAAAGTATCACGAGTTCGTTTGCAATGTTATCATTGCATAGGTATTTTCTTAGTAGCTAGCTAGGTACGGTTAAATAAAAGTGTCTGATTTAAACTTATTAATTAGGTATATCATTAATTCAATATTGGTAGAGTCAAGTTCAAATTTCAAAATAAATTTTAACTACTTACCTGCCTACCTATTATTGAATGATTTTCGATAAGCGACTATCAAGAAAATTTAATAAAATACTTATCACTTTAAATACCGTAAATATAAATTATTGATGTACACGTACCTACCTATACATAATAATTAATAATTATATTTAAATAGGTACGATTCCACATTAGGTTCTTATAATTCGATTGGTAAGAAACATGCTAAAAACGTAATTTTTCATAGGTATATAGATTTGAAGATCAAGGCCCGAATGTTAACTCTATATTTGAATAAAATAAATGTTTTATTTATTTTATTACCTTTTCTGTATATGTTTGATTGGATTAATCTAATATTCAATGAATTTTCTATCGTGTACCTGATCTGCGTTACTAGTTCACCTAAATTAAATTCAGGTTATCAAACCAACCTTATTCGAGTAGGTTCGTATGAATGATGTTATCAAGAGTGATTATCAGGAGAATATATTGTTGTTAATCAGTTCTAGTCATCTGAATCACGTTCGCAGCGGGTTTTATAATTTTTAACCGACTCCCAAAAACAAAAGGAGATTTTATACTCAAAGTCATGTATATTTTTGATGGAATGTTATACATAATATAGAGGTTATATATAAATATTTATAATCAAGTTCAAACCAACGATTTGATAACTCTGTATGACGTGAGAATGATGTTCGGTGACAAATTGTTAGTTCGTCATAATCACGTGTTCGCAGGGTAATTGACCTGCTGTGTTTTGGAAGTATCATCTTGGCTAATTTGATTCTTATATCATGATTTGTATAATTTAGTAAGCGAATTGGATAACATAGAGATAAAAGTGTAAAACTTTATTGTTATCACTACATAGTATAAAACAAAGTCGCTTTCTCTGTCCCTATGTCCCTATATCCCTATGTCCTTTTGTTATTTGTATGCTTAATACTTTAAAACTACGCAACGGATTTTGATGCGGTTTTTTTTAATAGATAGAATGATTCAAGAGGAAGGTTTTAGTATATAATTTATTAGGTTTTAGACAAAGCCGGCGAAGCCGCGGGCGGTAATGCTAGTGTAAATATAAATTAAGCCGTAGACGTAATAAATATAAAATAATAGAGCAATAGTTATATTATATATAAATCTTAAACTATTAAACCTACCTAATTAATTACTCGCTATTGTGTGGGTGCAACTTTAATTACGGTAGATAGCAACTAATAATATTTCCAAACGTACTTATGAAAATAAAAAGCTTTTTACAAGGAGGTACACTTGTTTGAACATCGTATAACAACGTGACTCTACGACCTATAAGTAAACAATAATAATTGAAATCAGTGACTCGAACCGTCTCATTTCTTGAACAGGGCAAAGTACATTTTTTGTCACCGCCTCTATAGTACAGAGCTACAGAGTACAGACAATGTTTGTACAGTCGTGATGTTACTCAGTCATGCGTGCACAAAGTGCTCGATTGCTTCTCCCCCCACCCCGCCTCGACCACTTAAAGTCATCACGTTATTGAAGTCATCGCGATTGTTTAGTCAATGACATTATTTATACAATTTCATACTTTTAGTAACTCATATTTATAGCGCACTTGCACTGTTTCAGATTAAAATCTATTGCTGTAGAGTGTAGTGGATGTGGATGAGGAAAACTTGAAACAATTGAATGTGAAGAATTAAATCACATGCATTTATAGTTTAGAACTATTGTAAATACTTAGTTACTAGGCAAAACGTGGATTGGTATTGCATTGTTAGGGGATTAAATTAATGTAGAACCACGAATTATTTTGAAAAATAAAATAATAGTAATAGGTAATTCATGTAACATTTTAATGTTACATGGTATTTATACCTGCATGATGCGTATAAAAGAGTCTGGTAATTTATCCTGCTTACCTGAAACAATAAAAGATTTTGTTAATAATAAGAGCATAATAAAGAAGAAGCATGTGAAAGAAAATTGTAGAGATTTTTCAATGTATCTAGGTAGAGACGCTTTCATCGAGTATACATCTTTATAAGCCTATTAGATTAATTTTCTTCGTTTTTCCCTGGTATATTTCATGACGGATATGGTATGACATTTCAGAACAAAAAAAAGAACGACAAAAATGTGATTTATCGAGCGAATCTGTAAAGAATCGCTATGACTAGCTTTCTGAGCAGAGTTCTCTTAAAGTTACACGGCTATTTTTAGCAAGTGCACGACTGGTTTAAGTCTTTCTCGTATTATGTATCATTCGAAGTTGGACGGGTTATTATCGTTGTCGTGTTGTTACTAGCGATGCAGGCGAATAAAAAGTGGACGTGGCGGAATGGTCTGCTGAAGCGCAATTAAGACCAAGGTCTCCGGGTTATCAAACCCGTGTCGGCGACTCGCAGTGCCGCGCCTCGCTGCCGTCGCAAAAAATGTAGCGAATAATGAAGTCGATGGTATTAAAAGATAATAGCAGACTTAACACGCCGGCTGCATAACCTTTAATACCCACACATGCATCGGTGCTGGTCATTTGTTACGTTCAATGGCAGCGTAATGAGAAAACCGAGCGTGCTGAACTGACCAGTGACAAATTAGGTTTTCTCTCACTTAGCGTTCTAATAACTGTACATTGTAAAGATGATTTAGTTGCATTTGTAGTTTGAAATGCTCGTTCGATGATAGATCCTGGAAAGACGGAATTTAAACGACCTAAAGCAGAACTTATAGTTTTGGCTGGGAGCCATTGAGTACAGGAGGAAGTCAAGGCTAAAGAGCATCTTTTGAATACGCAATGGTAATCCTGTTCGTTGACTTCTATGCACTTGACAATCACTGATGTCAGTCGCGAATGTGACCGTTCTATTCAGTCACACGGGCGATTATGTAATGTTTAGGCATGATGTTACGATGTTAGATGAACGTAGGCTTTTAGTGAACAGCTTAACACCCGTATTCACAAACGTTACTGTGAGGTCTCATAGTAGGCATGGACGCATAGGGGTAGCAAAATCATTTCACAAACAATACTTAAGTGGTGAAGCGCACTATGCGCTCGATAAACTGAACGCACAGCTAAGCAACTTCGTTAGCTACTTTAGACAACGCATAGTAGACCAAAAACAGGCCACGTGTACAAAACGTGTGAAGTTATATTTTTTTGTCGTCTTAATTTGTTGTTACTTTCGAGTTTCGACCTCAAAAGTCAAAATGGATTATAGCAGTGAAGAAGAATTCGTAATTATATTAAAGATAGGATATTTGAACAAAGGACAATTAAAACAAGAAAAGTGGTACGGGACTTTCAAGATCCTTATTTGATTACTATAGTTCGGAAGAGTTTAGAAAACGTTATAGATTTTTGAAAGATGTTGTTTATATATATATATGGCTGTGAGTTGAAGGCAACAGTCAAGTCCTCCCAAGCTTGCTTTTTAAATTCAATATTTTTTGAATTAGTTCGCTTGTCTTCAATAATGGGTCGGTCTCGTACTAGAGCCACGATTAGTTCCCTTTCCGACGTGGTGAATGGTATTTTCTTAGAACTGGAATAGAATTATTATGTACTCATATTGTTTTATACGTCACTCAAAATTTTCGTTTAAGTTTTCCTTAGTTTGCCAGTCAATATGCCATATCAAACCAAGTTAAAATTACATACATAATAGCAAAGTAATAACATTACAATGTTTAAACTTAGGTAATTTGTGAAGATAGTAAAACAAAATTTCTCTGACCACATTGCGTCCGTAACGGTATTTTTTTTATTTCCAGTCACGTGCAAATGAACAATGTTTCTAAACAAACGGTTCGAATTGATTGTCATTGTCATTTACTCCTGTCAAACTCTACCATGAACTTAGCAATACAAATGGACCAATCACATGTCGCCATTTTACGCAGTGCGTTTGCTTTGGCAAGCATTACTTAAGTTTTGTCTATGAATAGAAAGGCTCGATGAATGGAACGCACTGAGAAGTGTTACCCTTGGCACAGTGTTGATGCTTTACTTAGGGAAGTACTGTTTGTGAATACGGGTGTTAGTTTTACTTTCGCCTGCAAGCGCATCGACTTATACTCTACTAGCAAACAATATTTGCCGTATTTCAGTCTCAGAGCTCTAGGAATATGAGCTCTGTTTCGGGTAAAGTAAAGTCCATTCTTGTATCACGAACTGGGGTAGTCAGTCCGTTACAGGTTCGTGTTTCATACCGTATGATTTACGTGATATAACTATTGAGTCCGCGTTCGCAATGATATTGCACTGGGCAATCAAGGTTTCGCCGCGGGTTAATACTATATTCTAGGCCTTGGGAAAATATAGAATCGTTGTCTTGCTTATTTGTTTCTGTTTCTTCATATATATGAGTATTTCATAAGTCTTTCGCTTCTCTGCAGAGTACTTCATTCCACTAAAAATTATAATATATTATGAGATTTGTCACTTTTTTAGATATTAATCACGAAACATGTCAAAAAATATAGTAATTGGTCATGTTTTATGAGTGTATTTACGAGTGTTCCTGCGAAAGCGAGTTATTTTTGTATGACAACGATGCGAAGATGCGATGTTTGTTTTTGGTTACATGTTTACTTTTGGACTTTATTGAGCGCCTGTAAAAACAGACGTGCTGCAGGAATCCGGAAATTAAGAGAAAATGTAATAAACAATTATATGCGTGAAAAAAAATACTTAATATATTGGATGTACTTCTAGCATATGAATGAAGAATTCAAAATTGATTTTCTATTGGATAAATGCACAGGAGAAACAATCTGTAAAAATAATTTAAACACAAATGAAATAACAGCTTTTTCAGCTCTAAAATATATTTGCACGGATGAAATAAATCCATTTTCTACTATTCAAATTGTATTCACTAGACTCAAATAGGTCAAAGCAATACATTGATGCGTCGACCGTTGTGCGGCGCGCGTGAGTGACATACAGATGGATAAAATGCATCGGTTGCGTAATGCATTGTCCTCACTGTAGGGTAACGATGACACAACTACATGTTACTGTAATTGGGACACTTTGTTACTATGCAGTTTCATTCGCCATTCAAACTATTTTCCCATTTAGCAAAGTTTGCTCTTGTGCCTCCAAAAGATGAAGCCTTAAATTTAACGTATGTAATTATACTTCAAATTCAAGTTATAAGTCATCCTTATTTATAGTCCTAAACAAAACAACACTGTAATAAAACGCTACTGGTTTGACAAGTTCTTAGTAATTTACAAAGGGCAAAGAAATCCAGTAGAGTTTTTTGTTTTATTTTATCAGAAATTCCGACAAAGAATGCACGCAACGTTACAAAAACTTTTAGCTAAATTTATGCAATATGTATTAATTACTGCAAAACAACACTCTTTCTTTCTTAAATTACAATAAAAATGTTCTAAAGTATAATATTTTATATTAAAATATCCATTTAATTTCAGTTTTCTATTTGTTTCTAAGCAAAGTTAAAACTAATAATAACGTTAATCAAAGAGTTGATCGCACTCTAATTTATTAAGAGAAGATTACAAAACTAAAACATTCAAATACGAAATTCGTGTAGGAGTGAAGCAATTTTTCAATATCAAGGCGGAACAATACGTAGATAAACAATTTTTTTTCTAAAAGCTTAAAATGGTGTATCTATTTATTTCTCTGGCATGGTCCGTGTCCGCTGTCACAGAAGCCGTTGACTCCAGCTCGGAAGAAAATTTTGCCAAAAGATAAGATCTGCAGTTTTTTATAGAAAAAGATTGACAGCCTGTGTCGTCTCCCACAACATTTGCCAATTTCGCAATTAGACAAAATAATGATGTATATTTATTTTAAATAAAACATGTGGGCTTTAACGAGATCATAGTTTTAATTTAGAACGAAAATTCGGCGTCCAGATGGTATACAATTGGCATGTGATAAATGAAGTCATATTTGAGTCTCGGAACATAAATCATTCATAGTCGTTATCTAAGAACAATAAGTTAATGTAACCTGCAAATGCATAGTGTGCAAGGTCTAATTCGCAAGTGCAGAATAATTGCATGCCAAGTTGAACATTATGTCAGACCGCTGGGAGGCACATTAGTAGTGGGATAAATTGAAGATAATTCTATCTAATTGCCAGTTATGGTCAAGGCTAATAAGCACCAATATGGTGTATCGAAGGTCTAGTCTAGTCTTGAATTGACATAAACATAACTATGACATATTGACTATTCGTAATCACAAAGTATCATTTCGAGACGGAGCTCATAAAAATAATATAAATCACAGTTTCCTTATGACTTGCAATATGAAGACTGTTCGCTGGAATTTATTCCAGCGCCTAATGCACATAAAATTTGCACTTAACATTGAATTGCTCGAGATTTTATTTGCACAATAATTGAACGCGATGAGCATGACACATGTGCTAATACGACGTTGCCTTGAAAATTATTTTAAAAATCGCCTGAATTGGTACTTACCTTCCTTCGTCGTGTAGTCATCAAATATTTATTATACACTGGCTGATGCTACTAGTGCGAATTCCGCATAACCTATTAAGGAGACTGCCAACAACGGTTTCTCCGTTCTCGACTGACACCTACGAACGTGTGTCCTAGTTGCAGTGCTGGACAATTGCCAAGGCTCTAGGCTGGGTTTTAGACCTTTCCACATCCAGTTAATTTACCTTACAACAATAATAAAGCGTTTTAAAAAAGTAAGCTTTATGAAGCTAAGGATATTATAACCGAGCAAAATCATGAAACAAAAGCGATGCCTCGAATAGGTTTGTGACTTGACGCTACCTTAGGACGCAGTGTAAAAATAGCTCCATGTAAATACATAGATCGTATTACTTAGACCGGCGAAGCAAGACGAACGCCTCGCAGGTCACGGGCACGTCTTAGTATATTGAATTTATAGCGTCGTAACTCGTAGCTGTGATCGCACTGAGAGTAACAAAACCGGCTGTATTGGCGTCTCGGCCATTGTTCACGCTAGGAATAAAAGTCGCTTTGGTGCAAGCTCACATTGCCAATAAGAGCACTTGTATAAACTACCAACACGAGTATAATGCGAGAATTTTACTACCACCTCTCGTAAAACTATTCCGACTTGCCATTTCCTACTGTAGGCAGGAATGAAGTTTCAAATTTCAATTTTATAAATAGTCCTCTGAAAGGAATTCTACAGATTAGCAACGGTAATGTAGAACTAGTTGAATGAATCAGTTTAAGTTCGAAAAGGACATTGTAAATCTGAAAGTATCATCAACTTTGGGAAATTTGCTTTGAATAACTTTAAAATTTAAATTAAACCTATAATTGAACTCTCGAATAAATACAATATCTACCTGTAATGGGCAACGAGTTCAATTTATATTGTTCACCGTTTAATGACGTGTAATTACTTATTATTAAAATGGCATGGATAATCTTGTAATTTAATTGGATATAGCATTAACGTACCCCGACGCCGCTGTCCGTAGCGAGGTTTTATTCTGCCCTTTAATCAAGTCTTGTAAATCATTTCCGACAATCGATCCCATCACATTGTATCAAGATATAAATGATGACCGTGAAATAAATCTCTTGGTTTCGTTTTTCGATTGCAGATAACTTGCAACAAGACCTTCATTAAATTTTGCTTCTGTAATGCTAATCGATTTAATAAATTAACATGTGGTTACGGTTACAGGACACCTGGTAATGATAGAACGTGTTTTAACTAATGTTCGTCAACTCTCGGTTCTAGCAGAGGTATTTTTATCGACTTGCTTGAATATGCTTGACATTTCAACGGTCCCTATACTGTAATTGCATCTGCTGTTTTTTATCCTTGCAGGTTCACCTCTGCTCTATCAATTTAAAAGTTATCGCCATTAACTGACATGTGCTCATAGATTACGCATAACTGGCTGTAACGGTTATTTTTAATTATATCTAGAAAACATATTATAGTGCTGATCCTGTCTTACAAAAAAACAAGTGAATAAATGACAGTTTTTAAATCAATTCAGCGTGTTTCTTTTCTGAGAGATACAGACTTTTTTAATTTTAAGACTATCAAGCTAAAACCGTTTATTGTTGGCAGTGTTTAGAAAATAGATCACATTCCCGGTTAGTCGGAAGTGATTAAGCCTCGACATCTATCAATCAACCAACCAGTTCTATATTTTGTTGGTCGCTGTTCTCCAATATCTATTTCTTGTTGTTTTATTGTATTTCCGCGACTGTAAATCTATTTTATGCGGTCGTTTGAGCAGTTTCGCAAAAGTTATTTAGTCTTAATATTCTCACAGTAATTTAGGTCCAGAGCCGGTTTGAACGTTTTTTTACCAATAAGTCCTATTGCACTAAAATGCTCGTAAAGTAAGTTATTTCGAGCATATTGTGCACCATTACATTGTAACAGAATGGTTTGACCTTACTTTGTAGTGCACGGTGAAATATCGTTTTTAACTAGAGCCGAAGAGAACATTAACGTTATCTTTGGAATGCATGACAGCACGTATGGCACACAATGTAGGCGCTACATAGTCCTGCACACAGTACAGTGCACATCGATGAACTGCCCTTGAAATACGATAACGCAGTGTTCGTCGTGAGTCGAGCGTTGCGTAATACATACCGAGACGAAGTTTTTAATCTCGGATAAAATGCGTGAAAGATCGGGGCTTGATGAGCCATAGTCACGACAGGTACAGACGTGTCTCCAACCAAAAAAAAAAATATAATAATTCCAAAACCAATATTCAGATCAGCGATAATACTCCATTATCTGATTTGAGTACTTATTTTTGCAACTAATCCTGAATTTCATTAAATCTCTCCAATGCATCTTCTAATTATTATTTTTTAGTTTTTACATAATGTATTTATTCTTGGTCATTCAATTGCGAGAATCATTAATATAATTTAGTTGTTCAGTGAAACAATTGCAACACCACGAATTTTGCTTACACAACACAACAATTCATAATTGCTGTGTAAGGATTATGAAAGCATTTGATGTGTACAGAAACGGTTGACGGTACAATTGGGAGTTTGGAAGCAGGTCATCAAATCAGGGCACACTCCAGCATAGCCTTGACCTGGCCGACCGCGCCTGACTCACAGCGTGTGCATCCACTGCAACGTGCGTCACTTGCTCCTATTTATATTTACTTGCTATTATATAATAAACATCTCTTCTCGTATATTAACGTTTAATTTGACTATGAGAATTGTTAGAAGTTATCTCTTGTTGTCCATAAAATGCACTTCTTAGAAATATGCTTTTTTATTTAAAAGATCTTATCTAATGAATAACAAGAAGACAAAGTAATGTTGAAATGAAAAAAATATGCAACTCATTCGAATTGAAGAGGGATTGCATTTATTTTCTCATAGTTTCAACTGCTGTAATTGGTTCAGAAGTGTGTTAGTAAAAGAGCATCCTCCAGGACATGCAAGTGGGTCGCCGAACGGGGACAAGGCTGCAGATAGCATATTATTCTATCAAGTCGTTACGCGCCCCGCTATTTGTAGAGCTATCCGCTTTATTAATTCCAAAGGGAATTAAACTCACTCCCGCTGATTCACATGTAGGTACTAGAGTGGTACTATTGCATAAAGGCAAGCTTGGCATTTCCAAAAAATTACGGACATCTTAGCTACAATCCTGTCTAGACATCTTGAGTAAACATTTTAAGATAAATCTTTACCGTCGCGTTTCCTCGATGCATCATAAAGCCTGTAACCCTAAAGTTATCGCGTTTATCTCGGAGGTCAACCTTGAGCTTTGTCGGCGACATATTTACCGAGTGAAGTCGACGGAAAAATATGTTTCTGACGACACGAGCGCTTACAATGATAAATTTATAATTTGGTAAATTTATATTGACCTGTTTCTTCCGTATCCACGAATCACGAGGTCGTCATACGTTTATCAGTGGCGACCTTTATAAAATGAAAACAATGCATTCGCTGTTATCATTCGGCCTTCCAGTTTTAGGTTGTTGGATTAACCGCCGGTGATCCGCTTATCAAGTGTGAAGATTTTGCATTGATTTACAATGCAGATATTAAACATTTTTGAAACGATCCGTGAAAATTTGGAGCAAATTACACATTTAAAAGGACATCTAAATGAATATCCTTGAGTGTGTTTATCGAGTATCTTCAAATAAATTTGCAATTAAGAAGACATTGTAGCTCCCCAGCATGTGTTGTAACAAAAAAGGAACGCACGTTTAGTTCATCCGCTTTATATTAAGGAAGTGTCTAACATACGTGTCTGTGTTTGGAATATTTCACACATGTAATAACAGCCACAATTAGGTGTAACATGTGGTCTAGTGTTATTAAAGCAATATAAAAATCGTGCAAATTATAACGAACTAATGTATTTCCTTAAATTATTCTATGATTTATGAAGGTTAATGAATTACGTTTTTAGATTGGTGAATAATGATTTAATTTATCCACTTTTAGGTAGGTATCTACTTTAATTTTGTATTATAAATTAATGTTGATTTCCTTTTTAAAATCGTTTGAACTCTATTTTGGATATACACAATTTTCATAAATTTAAAATTCAAATATCTAGATTGAAATAGTTTTCAAATTGTCCCCATTTGGCTTTTTCCTCATTTCTATTTTTGTCTTAAAATTAAGCAAAAATTATAAGTATTTTATTTTACTTCGTTGATCTCAAATTCTAAAGGAAGCTTCAGCGACCAGTATTCAATAATAATACAAAAACAGTTTCATCGATTCTTAAATCACTACATAGTATAAAACAAAGTCGCTTTCTCTGTCCCTATGTCCCTTTGTATGCTTAAATCTTTAAAACTACGCAACGGATTTTGATGCGGTTTTTTTTAATAGATAGAGTGATTCAAGAGGAAGGTTTTAGTATATAATTTATTAGGTTTTAGACAAAGCGGGCGAAGCCGCGTAAGCTAGTATTTAATAACTTATAAGAGCATTGTGGTTTAACGTCCCCATCATTCCAACCAACAATTCGATTCACGTGCAAAGTTGCCATTGCAACAACGAAGCTTCTAGTGCCTCGCTAGAACAACACGTAGTTAGAATACCGTTCAACTGAACTAACATGAACTACGCGAATGGCGTTTGATAGCTGTCTGCATTGTAGGGCAACCTTGTATTATCACCGCCCTTGGTCCACTTACCGCTATCTCGAGCACATCGGTGGAATCAGATAAACGCTCTCAATTTCACACTGCCCTGTTCTGTTGCTAATAAATTTATACATTTCAAAGCTTCGAAGTATAGCTATAGTATAGCTTTGCTACGTGCACACAAACTTTATCAAGTTTGAGCGTTGAAACGATACGGTAAAAAGAACCTTATAGTCCAAATTTATAATGTTGTTTATTTTTAAATATAGTTGATTAGCTCTTTACTATTTAATAATTTTAAAATATAATTTGTTTTGCATATTTTCCTAAAATTTCGTATTCAATAGATGATGTTCGATTTGAATAAGGTATGTAAGTATAAAGATAATTTATTCACTGGTTATAATGCGAAATCAAAACGTTACACCTCAGATTAATAGAAGCATATATTAATCTCACGAAGCATCCCACTCATTTACAACAATAACAACCGAAATTGGAGACGCCCGCACGACTCAGATCACGTGTTATTTACCACAAATTAAAGTCCGCAACTTAAGAATAATACCACATAATCAATATTGTCTCATCACAAAAAGTGATGTACGTGATTTAATTTATTCTGATGGAGTTTTTTCGGCTTTCGATCGGCGTAAGATACGTCTAACGTCACTCCCAAAACTCGCGCCTAGCAAAAAACTGCATACAATGAGTCGCTAGCCGCAAAACAAATTGGGTAGTGAGGCTGTGGGCGATTAGAGGTTTTTACTTAAAATTCACAATGACAAAATATTAATTATAGCATTGTGCTATATTTCCGCTACAAGAGAATTAAAAACCCATTAGGTATCTTGCTCTTTGTCTCAAAATAATATCAGGATATGAGTTTCATGATTGAAATTATTCGCTACATTGCACGATAAAAATACATCACATACGTAAGGAAAAAAAATCATTATCATTTAATTTCTTATCTTTTTTTTTTCATATTATTAGTAAGTGTAAGTAAGATCATTCACTATGTCATACGCACTAATTTTGCTTAAGAAATTAATCTCCGAAGGAAAAAACGGGTATAATGCTTGAATTGAAATTAAAATTAGAACAGCGATTATACACTAAACTCTTCATACAGAATAACAACTGTATTCTTATGCAAAGGTCATAGCATGCAAGTAACAATGCGACACCTGCGCCGCCCCTACCACCTGTATGGAATTCATAATAGCATGGACGTCTATTACAACGTCGCGTATCAATTTTACTATTTACTCATTACTTCTGAACATTTTTCATGTTAAAAATGTTTGTTACACATTAACTTTAATATTTAACTGCGCAAATGCCACCAAGGTTATGTCCCTTTAAATTGGTACGAGCTTAATCTTCAATCTATTCTAAGCAATCGAACATACGAATTTAAATACTTTTGTCATGATAATCTGTTGATTACTTTTACTCCAAGGACCTGTATTGAATATGTTTTTGATTATTGAAAGACATATATCACAGCGCGTTCTATCCAATAAAAATCAACAAGAACGTACCTATGCTGTATAATAAAAAAGTTATGAATAAATTATGATTTACGTCACAATGATCCGAAACAACCTTATATTCGTTTACATTGTAACATGTTCGTGGGTATTACACTTGTGTGTGAATACATCCAGGGATATTAATGTAGGTACATGACATTCATTTTATTTGCAAACCGATTAACGGTCAGCCCCTAGACAGAGGAACCGAGGTGCCGTTAAAATATTTTAATTTTTTCCTTGTTTTGCGCTACTTATTTCAAAATAACGACAAAATATAATATTATTGTAGCCACGCCAACTTATCGCACATCATTATTATACGTGCTATTAGATAAAAAAATTACTTATTGTGAATGAATAACATCATACATATTTGTAATGAATTTTGAAGTAATGTATATTTATTTGGTTTTATTATAAAGTTAGCGTAAGTATGACCGACAATACTGACATTAAAAACCGTTTCCAAATGAGATTTAATCTATAAGTAAGAAACTACTAAATTCTCGTTACCTCTTTCAATTAAGATCAAATACTCATGATTATACGAACAACACACCACATAGTGGATTCTATAAGTCAGTTTAAAGACTTTTCTTTTTAAAACATAAAAAACGTTCCCAAGAAAACAAAACGAGTTGCGGTCAGTTGGAATATTTTAAATGATCTCAGAGGACCTGTCCTACAACAGGTTGATGCACTTTGTCTCGAACAAATGCTGATAATGAACGACTTTATTTAATGCACACCTTTAACATTCAATATTTATAATTAAATTTTTATAGCCATAATAATATGAAGGATCGTAATTCAAACATATTTTATCTTATACTCAATGTCAATAGAATATTCGTATCGTTTCGTGTTTATTACATTATTCAAAAAAATAGACTTCGACATAATATCTTTCTTTTTTGGTACAAGATAGAGGAAGGAAAGTAAACTGCAAGATATCTATATGGCCTTAAAATATGGCTTGATTGTGTGTAAATTGCATGCTTAAAAGGTTGTGGCGATTTATGACAAGATGTTTTCACGCAGCATCCCTTTTTTGTAAATTAGTTATTCGATTGGCCGATAATATTGCATATAAAAAACTGTATTAGAAAAAATGAAGAAGCACCAGGTATATTAATAAGTAGTATTATTAGGTAGTAACTAAAGAAGGTTACATTTGAGCCTCGTTTGTCACCAGTACTTTTTCTTTCATTAAAAATTAGCATACATTTTTTCCTACCTAATTTGTACTTCCAGAAATTTTTTTAATAAGCTTTAAAATTTCAAGTAAAAATTATTATGAGAAAAAATGTTCTTAAAGAGTTCATTAGCATGTTCGTTTAGTGAGTCACGCGGACTAGATGACTTCAGGTAACTACGTAATAGAAGGCTATTTGTGATTAGAACGTTCATTCTAATTAAATGCTCAGATTTTATTATCTCAGTGACAGGAATTCATAAATTTCAAACAAAAACGTCCTTGATTTGGCAGTATCAAATACAAAGGAACATACTCTAGGTCTAGGAGTTGATCATTTACTATAGATATAAATTAAAAAAAACTGTTATGCTTGTTTCAACAAAATAGGAAAATGAAATAGGTACATAAGCTTCATTCATTCGCACATAAAGGCACGACGATTTTAAATAAAACTGAGTTCATGGTTTAAAAAATTCTTTGTACTAAAAATTAAAACATCAGATGCCGTGACTATTAATCTTGGCTGAAAAAACTGAGATTGTGCAAGTATACGCCATGACCTAGTACCACGGTTTCGTCTCGGTCCACCGAGGCACGTGGTAGACTTTACCTTATTTTTTGATGTAGCCTGCTTCTAAAGATAGATTTTTATACAGTGAAATTGTTTAGCGCCCCTTTGTTTTTTATGCAGCTCGTGCACAAGCAAAGCCGTGCATTTATTATGGGAAGTATAGTTGTATCTTCAACATGTAGAGTCTCGACAAGTTATGATTTCTAGAAAAGTTCTTTTAAAAAAGTCGATTTAAAAAAAATGTTTGTTTTTAATAATATGTGGGTTCGACTTATTTACCTTTCCAAGTTCTCTAAATTTGTAATAATTTCATCTTATTTCTATCATTACAAGTAATAATAAAAAGATATTTGTTTGGATATTTTTTAAACTAATAAGTACCTACAAAAATCGTGATCATGTATAAAAGCGATGAACAGAAAAAAACAATCATGTAATTTTTTTTTAGTATTTTTTATTGACTTCATAATTAATTTATATCTTCGTTCTTCTGTTATGATAAATGATATATTATGTTCATGATATTTTTTTGCATTGATCCACAAATATATTATGTAGAATGAGGTCAGATACACAAAACGGTTATAAAAATATAATCTGTTCTTATCAGCCAGTACCTACTGCGATAAGTTTTCTTTTTGCTTCAAAATTTGTTATTCAGAATCTCAGTTGAGAATAATATTAAAATTACAACAATACAACACTTATCATATATTATAAGTTATAACACTAACATAAACATAAGTTATATTTTTAATAAACAAAGTATTATTATTATTATATTTATTGGTTGTGCTTGTAATTAAAATGACTTATGGAAAAAGCAATTCAAATTAATTTTTGTTTTAATAAATAATATAATAATCCTCTGTCACAATAAATAATGTTATCTAGCCTGTAATAGGTATATTCATTAAATTAAATTATTACGTAATAAAATCACATGAAGTAAATTTATTAGCGAAATGTGAACATTATCAAGTTTCACAAATAAACATTCTGTATTTTGACGAACGAATTTTATAGAACATTATTGATTATTATTTATAAACAAAAAATTATTAACAAAGTTGCTTGTATAAATAAAAGGTTATTCTCCGTTTAATTACTTATTATAAAATATAAAAAATGTCCGTTAGTTAGATAATAATAATGGAGCAGCAGTTTATTTTAAATTCAAATAGGTACTAACTATTAATGTATTGTATATTGTTTTGTAGACGGAATTGAGATAAGAGCCAAGGGCAATGAATTATAATACCCGTTTTATCAATAGTATCTATTAAGATCTGCTGTGCTTTTTGCCGCTGCTTGTGAATAAGTAGATGCAGAATTAATTATTATTAATTGTAATTGATCACCACATTATACTCTACAACAGATGTACCTACTCTACACATTAGTACAAAGAAGAACATAAAACATATGGCTTTATTATAAAGGTGAAACATGCAATAATGCAGTATTAAATAATGTGATGAAAATAATAATTGAAGAAAAAAACGTAACCGCTTATAATATCTACCGATAAAAATATCACTGTGAATGTGATACGATATATAATGTACTACGAATCGTGTTGTTTACAGATACCGCGTCCGTTGCCCTCCAAGCAACTCAGTGACATTGACGACGCAAACACTGATAACCACACATAAATACATAATTAGGTATATATGTGAACGACACATCTCAGATGATTTAGTGCGATTTGGAACCGGAACAATAGCGGGCCCCTTATGATGATTTATTGACGCCTCTCATATTTGAGCCTATATGTCATGACTCATGACCATTCGTCTACCTTGAATTAAAAACACGAGAGAAACAAAGCGAATTTAACGTCGACGCCTATAATTGGGTGTTATTCAACGCGAATGAGTTTTGAATGTTACGAAAATATGGTTTAAAAGGCTGCCAATTTTGCTCGTTATTTTTATTGTGCGAAAAGCCAAGAGAATGTGACGCAATCGGCAGAGTTTAGTGAACGTACGCGGCGGTTCCGTGCCCCTTGCGAGCGAAGCGTTGGTCGAGCCACATTGAGGATACTCTTGGCTCGCTCAAGGTCCAACTCCAAGGCCGATGGCAACGGGAAATCGACTCTGTCTCTAGCTCTAATGCCATTTGTAAAATAGTTTTATTTATATTACATAATTGCTGGTTAAATAAGTTTAATTTGTCTATTTGCTGGTTATTTGAAACGCTGTTGAAAGTGTAATTATTTATTAGCACAATGTAATTCTGGTTTGTGAATGAACTTATCTCGTTTTTACATATTTATATTAACATTAAAATGTAAAGCATAGAGGTGAGAAAAAATTTATCCTTTTTAATTTAAATGAAATATAAAATACATAATACACGTTAAAGCCGCTCCAAATAATACTTACATATTTCCAAAATTACACAATTATTTTCTTACATGGTTCGGTGCGCTTTGTCCGTTTATATCTCAGTTTATGCTTTAAGTGATAAAATCCGAAAATATAAGTACCTACATTTGTGATTTGGTTAAGATTTGCATTTGAAAAACATCTCACGTTGCATTGCGTCATGTGCCTGACTTCGATGGCTAAATATTTATTGGACGTGCCAAAAACCCTTGAGGAATGTTGTTTACTCGTGGACAAGGATTATACCAATAGGTATTATTATTAAAGAACTAGCTTTCCGCCCGCGGCTTCGCTCGCGTTTTCACAGAAAAACCCGCATAGTTTCCGTTCCCGTGAAATTTCCAGGATAAAACTTATCCTATTTCCCGGGGTAAAAAGTAGCCTATGTCCTTTCTCGGGTATCAAAATATCTCTATAAAAGGTTTCTTATCTTATAAGGGATTTCCGGGATAAAACCTATCCTATCTCTCAAGTTGGATCGAACTGCACATGGTGCGAATTTTATTATAATCGGTTAAGTGGTTTAGGAGTCCATTGAGGACAAACATTGTGACTCGAGATTTATATATATTAAGATTTATAAAATTCATGAAGGCCTAATTAACCAAAATACCTTGTTGCATGTAAAAAGTACAAACCTTTTACAGTCTGAAGGTAAACAACGAGGGTCTCTAAACTACTGTAACTACAGTATGTAAGATGTATGACGTAAATGTATGTGCGAATTAAATTCTCAACACCATTACAGCAAAAAAAACTCAAATTCAAATTCTAATAAAATATTTCTATTACTAGTAAAGCATCGTAGAACAATAAATAGTCACACATAATTCAAGTCATGGGAAAGGAACACGTTATAGTTTTTGTGAAGCGGGGAACGCAATTAGTGCCCGCTAAAACCAAGGATCCGTGGTAATAGACTTTTTATTTCCCGTCTATTAACACGAATGCACTATTCAATGATTTCTAAACAATACCTTTCATAGAAAGAATTGTGTGGATGGAATAGGTGTGTTTTTTAGATTTGACTAACCCTTTCTAGAGTGTGTAAAGATTTGTTTAGTTGACACGGTTCTTTTTAATCCTTTCTAACGGTTAAATATTTGACAATTTTATTTGGGAGTAACCAATATGTCTGTTATACATAGTTTCTTGTTTGTCTAAAATATACTTATATTACTACTGGGATAAAATTACGTCATTCTAAAAGCACAAATTCGTCGCTGTTATAATTTTATTATATTTATATAGCCTACTTCATGATATGAATTTATTTTCATTTATTCGTTTTGATTCACGTGACCCGGCGCGGTGGCCCTGCGCTTTTATCATTTACGAAATACTTTAGTAAACAGATTTTATAAAGCAATTACATTTAACTATCACATCTTATCAATGTCACACCCACAGAGGTGTTTATTTGGGTCATATATGTATGCATAATTACCAGTATGAAGATGAAGAAGAAAACAAAAAAATCACCCAAAAGACAAAACTTCAATATTACCGCGTTTTAATTGGAGTTAAGAGGACAGATTTGTAATATCTGACAACCCTATTATAAACCTTATGACCAGTGGCATAGAGTTTTATTTGCGAAACATAAAATATGTAACGCAACCGACAAGACAGGGATGTCAATCATTATCAAGACGAAAATGTTACTATATCACGATCAATCTTATTTAGCTTTATTCATCCCGCATATAAGTCTGTAACGTTCATATAAAAGAATATTCTCGAATGTGAATAATGAGCCAATAAAAGATAAAGAGATCAATACCGTTGCACAAAATTAACCGTTGCTCATAACATAAATGTTTTGGTTTTCTTCGTGTAAACGGTGAAAAATTTAAGGTATTTTTAAACGTGCAAATTTGTTTTTTAAAATGTTTATTTTCTTTAAAAAATGTTGAATTAATGTTGCTTTTATAAATTAAAATACTTACTAAGCGATTTTGGCTAAGTACACATATTTTATACATTTTAAATATTAAGAAACAATCGATATTATAAACATAACAACTCAAAAATAACTCGTAAAAACTCAAAAAGGTTATATTAAAAATTAAAAAAAACCACATTATTCACTCGAAGATAAAATGTTATCGAACTATTAGCAATAAATCTAAATCAAGTAGGTACATACATTATCTAATTATTATTTATTTATTCCTCATCGACAGGTCCTTCGTTCAGGTGACTAATCTAAGAAAAATGATTAATCGTTTCAATTATCTGATCCATACATTTTGTTCTTTACTTTTTATATATCTTGTCGTATGCATTCCACAAGCATTAGTGTGACTCTATCAGAATTCTCTTTGCAAATAATTTTATTACTAACGTAGATATAATTTAACAGTGCAATTCTTTTTTCTTTTACATCACATACTTAAGCAATAATTTTGAAGTTTTTTCTAAGCTTTAAGTCTCCAATTCTTATGTTCTTATAATTCAACAATATATTTTCAAGTAAAACAATACAGCTTAGATTTTTCCGTATATGCCTGTCCGAGAGACACAGGCCATTATCTTCGCATCAAGTCAGAAACCCGTTAGGTTCCTCTGCAGGTTCACTGGCGAGTGCCCAAGGCGAAGGAATTCGATATCACATTTGTTACATGATAACCTATAATATTCACTACCATATAAATATTGACCTGTTAGAATATATTGAGTTTATTGGGTTTGATTTTTTAATGAGTACTTTATTCGAAATTGATATAAGTTAGAAGAAACAAATTAAAACGACTACATAAAACATTGTTATATATTTTGTATCTCAGGTATTCCATACTAAAAAATGTTTAAATAGAATAATAAATTACAAAGTTGCTTGTTCGATCAGAATATTAATAATTTGCCACAAAATATTTTGTCGAGCCCTTAAAATATTGTTGCAAACATAAAAGTAACTGCGTAAAATAACCAGTTTATGCAAATGGTGTAAGTTTTGGTGTCGAAAGCTGGTGAATGTCGAGTCAAGTTCAAATCCTTGCTGGATTACGTCATGCGTTATTTCGTCCAAGGTGTTTTGACTGTCCACTTGTAATTTCCTTTTGACAGGTAAAAGGAGGTTTTTCGTTTGCCGTAAAACCTATGTGGATGGTTGAATCACGCGTGGCGACCTACTTAGCTAAAGGAGAATGGCGAAACTGGGCCTAACATAAGTAAGGCCTTACAGAAATGATAATAAATTTAAAATTCATTATGTTATTTTTAATAATTCTTGGTAAAATATTGACTTCTGATTCTATGGGAAAACAAATGTTTGAAAAAAAAGATAATGTGTTCACTAACGGCATTGTTATTTAGATTTCTATGACTACCGGTCTTATCAAGCAGAGATTGTCAGTGCTGTCAGGAGTAAAATAGTCGATATATCGATTAAAACGAATGAATATTTATTTTCATTTTTAGTTTTATACAAAATTCAAATGCTTTATGAATCAGAAATATAAGTTAACTGCGTTACATATTTTATTTTTAACTTTTTAACAAGCTATTTGTTTAGGTAATTCTATACATTTTTACTTAAGGAGGCCGCACTTTGTAAGAATATTTCTGAAATGTTGCTGGCCGCTTCAATTTAATTACAATGTCATGTTTGTCGTTTGACTTTTCACATTTGATTGAGGTTTTTCTTGGGTTTTTCGTTACCTTACATTCAACTTTGTGCTTGTGGTTAACTTATTCTTCGTCTTTATCGACTTTCGCTACGTATCACGGACACTGACGATCTCTGTTATTACTACCAACCAACGCTTGCACACCGGACTTTAATTACCTGGACCTGGACCCTACCTGGACATCCGATTTTTCATTTACAAATATGAACTGCATCAACTGTGGTATTAATGCTAATCGTAACAATGCTATACGTATGCATTTGGTACAAGATAACGCAATATTATCAATTATACAAGGGTGGGCTGCTCCTCTAACGGTTAGTGGATTAGTATTATCTAAGGTATTTAGTACTAGCTATTAAAATTAAACAAAAATTTAAACACACATTGTTTTATATATATATACTAGCGGTCCACCCCGGCTTCGCCCGTGGTACCTACATGTTTAAACTATCCTATCTCTCAAGTTGGATCGAACTCCAGATGGTGTGCGAATTTTATTATAATCGGTTAAGTGGTTTAGGAGTCCATTGAGAACAAACATTGTGACACGAGATTTATATATATTCACTTTCTTTTGTCCAATTGTAATATTAATTATTTATTTGTAGATCACTCACTCTGATCACATATTTGATGCATGCTGGAAACTTTCAAATGATTCTTTGAGGATTGAAAATCATGAAGATGACAATGCAGTTGGTTTCCTTAGGTTCATATCAAATTAAGCAAGCAACGTCCTATTATGGTGAGCACATAAGAAACGATGGCAAATATGTTATAGAAGTGTGCCGTGAATCAGACAGCGACCTACAGAGAGCACTGTCGACATCAAGTACTACATGGCTTCTAAGAGGTCGCATTCAATCCAGGCATAGAAGTAGTAAAACTTATTTTACTTATATTTAAGTCGACAGTGCTCTCATAGGAAAGGAAGCAATAACAGTTTATTATTGTAATTGTTTAGTAGGAAGAAGAACTGTAGGTTGCTGCTGTCACGTTATGTCCATAATATGGTACCTTAGCTGGGCAAGGTATCAACCAGATTTAATGCCGCCAGCACAGTTTCTGGATGATGTGTTAATTGTTTATGATGATAATGATGAATAAACGATTTATTAAAAAACGTGTTTTATTTTATATATAAGTACCTACGATGTTTTGGTAGGTACTCTAAAAGAATAAAAGTTCGATCCAATATCTCTATTACCTAACTGTTCTTCTGTTACACTCTTTATCTAAATAATGTATATTATAGGATATAAACTTACCTCTACTTAGAAAGAAACAAAGATATTCATTGAACTCGAGCAAACCTAACCTCAATTTTAGTGACGTTACATGCTCAATATCTCTGCTATCCCATAGAACAGATCTTTAATTGTTATATTTATAGAATCTGTATATTTTTATCTATTTAACCCCACATAAATCATCAGTGTAACGATCAGGCCCAAAGTCCTATGGGAGTTTGCCATTCTCCTTTATACTGAATATCAGTGACATCAGCGTTCCATTAAGTGCATTTGTACCAATACAGTGAAAGAAGAATAAATATATAACTATCAATTAATGAAAATACATACTTTGCAATTTTCAATTTAAAAATATCAAAATAAATCTATAATTCGCGACAATGTTGTAAAATAAATAATAGTCAAACGACGATAGAGTATTTTAAAGCCAAGTCAAATCCGACATTTTAATTTCACGCCTAAACCAAGATTTAAGCCGATTAGTATACTTTTAGCATTGGGTTGAATTAATGTGTCGTTGTTATACTTCACTAAATAATAAATCCCTTTCAGCTTATGCACTATACAGCCGATATTTTTAAAATTTAGAAGGCCCAATTATTAAAGCGTGTTAGATATAAGGATAAAATTCGTAAAAAAATATTCAACGGCACCTCGAAATTTTTGTTGGTTTTAGATAGCTATACGATATCTTGAAAAAATTTGATCAGAAGCCGTATTATATAATTTGATATGACCGTAACAGGATCGAATTTTCATGGTCAAATAGTAATCGTGGAGGCCTTGGTACATGAACTTTATATATTAGTCGTCTTCACAGGCACCTGATCAAACATGTGGGGAGATAAGCGGGACACTTGATGTGAGACTTGACAGATAACGTCGCCTTCCTGGCTCTAGCCTGGCACTTGAGAACATAAACGATGCATGGAAGCAATTTGAAAGGAATGCTCACTTACCATACATATTATGGAGGTCTATGTGAGGTATTCATTCGTCGCAATCTAAACTAATTGATTTATACGATATTTTATAAAAGAAAAATACTGATAGACTTATGAACGCACATCTGAAATCATCAGGACTTGGAGGCTTTAAAATTAAGGACAAATTATTTTTTTATAAATAATAGGTATTTGACATTTTAATAAAAGTTGAGATCAAAGGTTTTGTTATTTTTACCTTAGTTAGTCACTATAATAATGTATGCTATCAGTAAGCTTATCAGTAAATGATTCGGAATTCCAGCTGAATCTCCACAAATTTCAACAATTGATTCGAGCATTGCAAGTCTTCATTTGCAATTTATTATATTTATGCATGATCGAAATCCTGAATCCTGGAATTCTAATCAGAATAGGAGCTCAGAATAGCGCTTTCTAAAAATGAAGTAAGTACATATACATTTTCCTTGACAGCATAAGATGTTAAAATATATAAGTTATGAAAAATAGGATTTTTTTTGTAGTTTAAAGTTATTTTCCTTAGTCAATTATTGGGTATAATGTACGTTCCGTAGGTTACATGTCGAGCCAAATAAAAATAAATTTATAAAAATCTGTCAGCAATTTTTTCCATTAAATTTATTCATTCGCCATTCTGACTTAAAAGCGTTACATGTTCGAACCAAAACACGTTTCTAAGATATTGATGAATTAAGATTAAAAATAAAACCAATTCCGCCTTTTAATTCCACACTGTCAGGCGGAATTGATGTCCTATTATATGCAAGCCAAGCCGGCCATGGCCAAAATTTCAATAGCCCTGAGCGATTGAGCTGAGTGGCACGTGTAACTTTTTGTGCACTCTTTGGAATTCTTTAATGCGTCTGAAGATTCTGGGTTGAATATCTTATTATGCAACATATTTATAGCTCCGAACCGATTTGGGTTAGGTATAAAATTAGTTTCATTCTTGGAATTGTAGAGTCATTCTAAAACGTCTGAACGCAAACATTGCGTGATGTTTACGTTTTAAGGATTGAGACTAATTTAACCGTAATTCATTGAAATCAAAATACCTTTGCATCATAGCTAGACGCAAGAAAAAATCCTTGTTCTAGATAGCATTACTATAAAAGAAATTTCTGGTATTTTAATGTAAAGAATGATTCAGTACGAAGTAAGCAACGAGAAGAACAGTGTTAATAGTGATGTAACACCGACAGAGAGCGGGCGGGGCGGCAACTTTCTACGCGACCTCGTAATGCTGCATTCACTTTCTTCGCGACTCCACACCGGTTACGCAACCATCTCTACGACCGACATACCGGCTTTGAAAGCGCGTCACTGTCACACACAAATGCCACACTTATCCCACGTAATCATCGGCAATTCAAACCGAATAAAGGATAAATACTTTAGGGTTTGAAAGGCTCATTCTGTAGCATTATGTGAGCAAATTTTTAAACAGCGGGCCAAATTGTAACAAATATAGCGCGCAATTTCGAAGGACATAAAAACGCCAGGTGCCATGCTTGTTGCGTCCAAGGTCAGCGTTTCCTAGAGCTGCATTTAGGTTTCTTTTTATTCGTTGCATGTTCCTCGGTTGGAGCCGGATCGCGTGCGGCCAAACCAGTTTGGTTCTGGTTTCCACCACACCCGTAAGGCAGCGCGCCCATTACTTTACTATTTCTTTTATTTAACAACAGTTTTTAATAGCTTTCGATGGAATGATACAATTTTTACAATCGTGACGAGCTCTAAACTTGAAGCATTAAGAATGTTATGTGGTTAACTTAATGAACAATATTCTTTTTAGCTTTAGTAACCTCGAGACCTTAAGATCAATTAATAAGCGTGTGTTACAGCTTTCATATCCATCTGTATCCATTTAATCATCATTTCGATAACTAAATACAATATGTATAGTGTATTTAATAATAATTGCATGCAACACTAATGATTCATCAAGAAAGGAGGAAAATGAATTAATGTAGTTGAGTAAAAAACCCGCGCCGTGAACGAGAAGCCTAAGGAGGCGAAACTGGAAAAGCAACACAAACAAAACAATAGGGGCGGGCTGCGAATTCGGCTTTTTCTTAGAAACCTCCGACAACTGCAAAGCGCGCCAGCAGGAAGTGGGGAAGGACTTAGTTTATGTAACCTAATCACCTGCCTGCTCGAGGCCAAAGCGTCGAATCGGAAAAAATCAAGGCCACAGCAGACTAAATGCGAGCTCAGTTCACAAGTTTTATATCTACCCCTTTGCCGTACGATTACATAGCAGGATGTTGCATAAGCTTTGTTTTGTTATCCTCCGTGCAGGCCGCGTCGCATTTTAGATTAGTTTTTTGTAAGGCCTATTCTTTATTCTCCTCGTCCCGTAAGGCATGCAACATAAAGCGTGAACAAAGAATGTTTAGATCTTATTTTTAAACACTTGGCTTAATATACCTTTATTAGTAAACATTGCGATGAAAAGATTTCTTTTGTAACTTTATGTCTGTTTTCTATGTTCGTTCGTATTTTTGCTTTCGGTTAAAGTATGTTGATGATGTAAGAAGATTTGAAAAGATTTACTGAACAAAATAGATTCACTTGAGTGTATAAGCTTTCTCGGATTTTTCTTCTAAATGAGAAACTTTAAGCTAGGTATGAGCTTGATACAAATTGAGACGCCGCGAATAGACGAGCTCACCTAATATACGTAAAGTGCTTCAGGATTTCTGGAGATATTCCCCGATATTAAGTCGAGAATGTTTTAGGGGTCTGGCAGACGACTAAAGTCATTAAGTAAATTGAAGTCGGGATTGAGAATTTTGGTTTAAAAGTTTGCAGCTTTAGAAAAATGTTTAATTTATGCTGCAGACACTGATAAACACATGCAGTAATTTATAAAGTGTGGCTGTCGCTTAAAAAAAAGGTGGACCGGGGGATTTCCAACGAGAGAATTTTGTGGGTGAGCCAAATAGGGCACTATCCCCAACCTTTATAGATACGCGTTGCTATGGCTACGTGTGCTATCTTTACATCTATGATGCATTGTGTTCGACTGTTCGCATAGAGCAACAAAAGGTACATGAATTGAAAATGAACTCTATAAAAAAGTAATTATTATTAAGCGATGACAGTATAGAGAACTGGTTTTTTATTCGTGTTTGTAATGTCCACACATTTTGAACTCATCTTGTATTTGCCAATAAAATTTTGTATGTTTAAGAATAATTAGTGAACATGTAGACATAAATTAAAGTGTTAGGTGTAAAATTTAACTACCATTTGACTATAAATTTATAAATATAAACCATTTGACTTCAAAAAATAGTATTTTATATTTTATCATACTTATTTTCATTTATGTTAAATAGGTAGGTACTTTGTTGCGAATGGCATTTGGATGAACATTGAATATAACCTTTTATTTACACTACTCGTTTAAACAAATTTGTTTTAATAGTTTTAACCTTATATAGACGTTAAACGCCCAGAGTGACACGATCGTAGTAACTTATATATACGGCAATCTACAAGTATAATGCGCTTGCGCCGACCGACCATGATATTTTTCAAAAGATCTCCATGAATTATTTATTTCTCACGTAGACACCATTACAATTATTTCTTTTCTACTTGAAGGCAACAGCTCGTGAATAATAAGTACCTGACTATTTTAAGTTGAAACAGTGAACGCGACCGACTCCAGCGCAAACTTGTTATTGAAATTGAATAAGGTTCGCTTCTGCGAGTATAATATTTTTTGTGCTTTTAATATACGTAGTCATGATACCTTTTTTATACCGTATGAAGTTATTTTTCCAACGAAGGTATGTATCAGAGGTCTAATTAAGACTTGTAATGGATTACTTCGGTAGCTAATTGGCGGTTTTGGCTTCGTTAAAATAGAAATAAACTATAATAAAGCGGAAGGTTTAACTCATGTTCACTCACGTTTAATGGATGGTAAGTATAGTTAATAAAGGCTCTATATTTTCACCGACAGTTGCCCTTGAAACATTTTCTCTTGTGCGTATGTATCACTGAGACGGCACGAGTTAACTGTATTTAATTGTTAACTCAAATATAGCACATTACAAAAATTATTATCTAAATAACGCTTTTAATGGTCTCACATAAAAAAATACTCACAATTTAATAAACGGAAATGAACCCATCGTATCAATTCACGTTTATTTTAAGATATCTAATTCGAATGATACGAATTAAATAATACTGGTTGCATCTTTCACTAACAATAAAAATATCAAATATGTAATGTCGCTGAAATGTTATGATATTTGTAGTATTGAGAATGTCTTATATTTAATTGTAGCATTTTCTATATTAACAATAACCATCGCCGCGAGTCACGGGGCACGCCTGAAGAGGTAAATACACAGGGTGAACGACCGGAGTTCAACTTGACACATTTTTGGTTGGCCCAATTGTTCGGGATCGCCGACCTGCCTGGCGCAACGGGGTCCCGGCTGCCAATCAGTAGGGCTGTAGGCCGAGGTTGCCAAAATAAGCGTGGTTGCGCCTATTGTAGCCGGGAAGGAGCTGAATCAAAGTTTGACAATGTTCTTACGATCCTTTGAAGTATTATAAGTTGAATGTAATTTTTAAATTATTATTGTGCACACGTTCTTGTTTTTCAGGGCGTCCTTCTATAAATATTATTATAACATTATGATTTATATTGGAACAATATTCTTTCAACCGAAATAGGTTTAAATCTGGCTCCGAGCAAAAAATCCAACACGGATATTACGCTGCCAACTACAAAACAACTAGTCGTCAATAATGATTGTCAATTTCATTGTCGAGGGGATAACTGGCAGTGAGGCCCCACAGTTTGACGCAAATGAAGGGACCACGGTGTCTGTTTTTATGTTTGAAGGGTCTACTTGCGTCACAGGGGATGCAATAAAAAATGCAGGTAAGGGCCCGATCAACGACCCCATGAGCTAGTGACGTCATCGGAATAACATCGTTTCGGCGTATGCGCATCAAGAACATGGAATTTAACGCTATGTGATCACGCATTTGACGTGCCAAAAACAATGGTTTCCGTGTGTTACAGCAATAAAATATGTATGTTGTAATTTGCGTTACGCCTATGTTACACACATAAGACTTATTATTCGAAACATATTGTGAGAAGAATGAGGCCAAGCGACGCTAGCTATACTCACAATTTAGGTATTAAAACGATGTGCCACTGATGTGGTAAAACTTAGTCAAATTGTTTCAAACGGTGAGAGGAAATCCCAAAACTGCATACGGGTTTCTAATGGTTGAATTCGTGTAATTCTCTGGTTGCAAGGCATATGGATACAACAAAGCAGACATTTTTTTGCTTTATTCGATGTGTATCTATACAATTTGCACTAGCCCGTGTCGTTGACCTCTCGCCAGCTGTTTGTTGTGAAGATGAAGGCAAGTGCACAAGACGGGTTAATACAGAAACCATTCCGGTACACACGATCCGTGACAAAAGAGACGTGGATAATGACATCATTATTTTCCTCTTAGAAGATTGCGATAATAATCACACGACATGAGCAACCGCGAACCTTCATATTATTTAAGAATTTCCTGGCAATGGTCACCATTAAAGTTCTCATGACTCTTTCTAAATATCACGAAATAGAAAATGTAAACGACACAAAACAATAAAGTTTTTTGGGACATGGTGCAATGAATTTTTAACTTGACGAATCCTGTTTAGAATTTTAAGGACAAAGAAATCTCTTTTAATGCATGCCCTGTAGCGTCAGGGCGTAGGTCATGAGGAAGCATAAATTTAGAGAAGTCGATAGTGGTTAAGCCCCACAAACCTACAACAGCTGTAGACAAAACGCTTACTACACATGCACGCACCCCTAGACACGCACACCAATGCGACGTGTAGACATAACGTAAACAGACGCAGGTTTATGTACATACCAGATGCCCGAGTAGAAAGAGACAAAAATAAAGGCACGTTCGAGATAGATAAGGAAGGCGCGACAAGGGAGTAGGTTCGCTTAACGACGACGCCGTGTAGGAACTCTAATTAAATATAGTTAAAGGTCGAAAAATAAAAGAATATCTGCATTGCACGTTTCGTTAAATGGTGATCGTTGGTAAAATAAAAAATGGAATAAACAGCTGGGAGCAAGATGAGAGAGTCGGTTTAAAGTTTGAAATGCGTGACTTAAAGAGTAAATAAACGTTTCGTAGGAAGAGGCTAACAGAAAAGTAAACATCGGCGAGCGGCGAGGCCGCGCCGTTGTTAATTAACATACAGATAGTTTAATAAAAGGCAGGAAACAAGCAACGAGGGGAGTAGGCAATGAAGCGGTAAAAATAGAAGCGGGGGCGACAGAGACGCTAGGAATCGATCCTGCGAACAATGTGGATGCATCGCATACTGCCAATCAATAATGAATGCCAAGGCGGTGTCGTACTCGTCATATACGACGCCATTATGTGTTGCTGTTATTGGAATACCGCGGAGGAGCACTGTGGCATAAATAAACTTGAATACTTTGCGTTTAATTTTATTTTAAAAATTTCTTTATTCAACCACGGACTACTATCATATCTATTATTGAGTTAAAAATAAATTATGAAAATTTGTTTTTTATAAAATTAACCAATAACATAAATTGTAATTCATTAAAACGTGGTATTTTATATTTCTAACTATGTTTAGCATTTTTTATCAGCACTGATTGTTAATTCAATGCACCAAATTCATTGAAGGAAACAACGTTAGATTCTTCAATAAAGAGCACTATTGACGCGCTCCTCAACAGAATTCATTCATGATTATAATTAAACTGATAAATGCGGAAGTAACACGACTGTAGGACAGAGCAGCTGACATGCGTCCTGTTTATTTTAGGTTGCCAATACATAACTACGCCGCCGTTGAGGCAGGTCAGGTCCAGGCACAGGCACTCACTGTAAGCCCTAAGTACTGGGGGAGCGAATATAGGTCATCGAGGGAACGATACGGGCCCGCGAAGCGTAAAACAATTCTTTTTTGCTTTCGACCGCACTTGACGACAGAATGCACGAAGTTTATCAGCGCCGAGAGCGTTGGGGCAGGTCGACGAGGTTAACGCCCTTTGCTCATATCATTTTCGTCTTATCTATCCACTTAGTAATTAGATTTAACGTTTTTATTACGTTTTACTAATAGACGTGCAGCTAAACATGCGATCGTTCTAAGTAACCAATAATAATCGAGTTACAAAAAATCTTGTTTTTTTTTTAATTGTTTGGTTGAGCTGTGGGAACGCCGCGGGAGCTCACCGCAACACCATAACATCTAGGTGCAGTCAAGCAAAACCGAGTCTAGACTCTGCTCACATAAATAACTTTCGTTATAGACAGATCCACATAATCTTGTACGTTTCATTAGTGGTTTGCATTTTAATTAAGATTCAAACGTTCCTATGGAGGTTCTCGCTAATTCGCAAAATTCGTTTCTTATTTTATTTGTGCGAGTTTAATTAATTTAAATGGTTTTGGAGCACTTCGAACATTTCGTGTTACCCATCGGGTGGTCTCTAAACCGATGTTAATCAAAGTCTTACGACATAAAATATGTCGAGCAGGACTAACGTTTTGGAAGTCGTTCGGGGAAGCGCAGTAGGGAATCATTTAATTATAAAGTTTATTAACGAACCATTTAAATGTATAAATCGACATACAAATAAACAACGAATCAGAAATGCGCTCATAAGATAAATATCCCGCCAATTGTAGCAACATTGTGAAATATTACAATGGGTGATAATTTTTCACCTTGCAAGAAAGTTTACACAAATGAGTCATTGAGGTAGGCACATACGGCGTACCCTTTGTTATCGGCGATGTAAACGGCCGGCAGGCGGCAGACTGCGGTCGGACGTGGTGCCCTTCAGCCACGAGGCCTTGGCTGGATTTAGACTCGGTTCGACAAACTCCTTGCCATTCGTTTTACTTTCATCGTGTGGGATCTTTTATCGGAATTTTGGAATGCCCAAAACTCTAACTTCGATTAGTTTCTGAGTTTTTCATCAGAATACTGAGAAAATATGTCATGAATGGGTTTCTCTGGAATGTTTCTAAAGGGTCGACGACCTCGGGGACCTTGGCCGATTTTAGACGCAGGTTCGACGTTCGCCTTGCTCTGTTTTATAACTTTCCCCGCACGACGATAAAGTTTATGATTCGTTCAGTCGTATCCTTATGACCATCTGAATCATAAAAACACGAGCCAGATAGATTGAAATAAAAAAGAATAAATAAATTATCTGGAACTTTAAATCGAAATTACTATACTAAAAAACCTATAAGAATATTATTTGGACGTCCTAAAAATATTTTTCTAAATGTCTTATTGTCCGCACTTAAAAAATTCGTAGCATTCGTAATTCGTATATTCAATCGCTGCTTGGTTAGCTGGCTGGTGGCACCAGCAACTTCATAAAGCATTCGACTGTTTATTTTACAAACAATTTATAACATTGAACAGATTCAGAGTATTGTTTATTAATAGAATGTGTGCAGTCAGTAACTACATGTTATTCTGATTGTGCATTAATTGCGAAGGAAAACTTTAGTCACAGCACAGACCTTGGCCGAATTTTATGGGGTCAATGAACACTTCCTATTAGGTCGCTTTCTCTTATTTTATAAATTAGTTGCTTAAATATTCCTCACTTGTAAAATAATTATTAAAACATAATTGTGTCTAATCTTAAGAAATAACATTCTAGAAACAAGTGTTTCAGAGCCACATATGACTACGAATGCTATATTTGGAGAATGTAAATACTAAACTAGAGTTCCTTAACAAAAAAATAACAATTTGTATGACTAATTTCATTTAAATTTATTTGTCCATGGACCATGTCCCTAGAGAGATGTGTAACTGCGCAGTAAACAACTACAAATTCCACCGAAGATTAAACAGTAAACACTTCAATTCACCAAGAGCAAGCAGAGGTTCTCAAATATCGTTACAATTTCGTACGTTCGCACCTCAGTCTATTTATCCACTGTATTTGTAAACGAGCGTTGACCTATCAGTTTTTATGAGATAATAAATTCAACACATTCTCAGGTATCGAGAGTCGCTCGCATAAATTATATTTATTTTTGAGGCATGAACTAACTGTGAATATGTAAAGGTTTTCAGTAAATACTCAAACAAAATGTAAATTGGTTTCTACGACAAACTATCGGTGGAATAATAATAATTACAACGTTCATGTTTACAAGTTAACTTCGTTTACTTTTTAAAGGTTTCCGAGGTCAAATGAAACATATTTATAATATGAAAACGCTATTATTCAAGATATAATCTTCTTTTGTTACATTAGAAGTCCTTTATAAATGACAAAATAAAAACAAGTTCCATTTCATTGTACCTACCTAGTTAAGGTTTTTTCCATATTACTTTGGTAACTTTAGAGTCTTATAAATGTAATGTAGGTATATTTTTTATTAAAAAAACTGAGTAAACGTATGTAGTTGTAGATACTGAAGTGGGTTTCGAAGGATAAGGGTGTTGGAAGCAAACAAATTGTTTGCTGTAGATACAGATGTTTGTACAGTGAAGTGGTTTGGCCTTCGTTAGGATTCGCAAGCCAATTTTCGATGAAAATGTACACACTCACTATACATAAAGAGAATGTAAACATGGTATCAAACTTATAATTATCAGAAACGGAAAAGTAATAATATTTTTCGTAAGAGAAAATTATGTCACATCTGCGTAGTCATTTAAATATAAAATAATAGTGTAAAATGTATTTAAATAAAAACGAATTATTTAATTATCTTTTATTTAACTAAAACATAATGATAGCATAATTCGAAATATGATTTGCCATTTTTATGAATAGCTTAATTTTTTCATTCAGTTTCCAGAATGAGAATCGTCTTGAGAATTCATTATAATGTTTTTATTATATTATGGTTGCTTTGTTGAGATCGGTATCTTTATTGTACACTTATTTTTGTGTTTAACTACGGAGCACGAAATGAAAGTAAAATGTATTAAGTGCATGCATTGCATGTGTGTACGAGCTTAAGATGTTAGAACATAATTTATTTAGAAAGATCTGTGTTTATAAAACGTAACAATTTTTAAATGGATTCAATAAAGCTTAAAATAAGTTTAGGTATTTCAAACTTTAAATATTTCTTACAATTTATTTAAATCTTGTATTATTTTTCATATAAAACACGTATAACAACACCGTTTATCTTGAAACGTAGGGCCGAGTAACTTTTAATTATTTCTGTAAATAGAGTAGTAATTCAAAACACAACGTCGTAAAGCATAAACGTTGAGAATTAACATTGCAATTTGCAAGCTAGTTTGAAAATAAATACAAGAGCGAATGCGTATGTTTGATTTAAACGAATAGCAGAATGCTTACAATACCAGTTCAACGTTTAGCTGAATATTATGTCGAATGCAAACAAATTCATTAAATATAATTAAATTCAACGCCAATTGTAACTTAATGCCTAAACAAATATATAATAATATAAAATAAATAAACAAAATTGTTTACAAAGACATCTATTACAGAAATGTCAATTAAAATATGATAAATGGGGGAACTTCGCACTTTTTATTGCGCACAGATAAAATATCGATTGGTTAATTCGCACAAAAGACGCTGTTTTTATAAATTGAAGTCATTCTTACAATTAAAATGGTCGATACTGGCCTCCAATAATTCATAAGCACCAATGACTTGTACATTTATCACAATTATGATGATGAGATCATTTTCATGCTTTGGTAGACGAGACCTGACATGTAAATTATGACCTATACCAACTTAATGACAAATTTTACCTAGCTTTGTTACGCTGCTAGTGTTTAGTGTTTATTAAGTTTATTAATTAATACAATTATTGTAAGTTAATGTCATTTGATGTCACGGTATTGACGGTTAGGTACCTATTTAACCGCATTGAATAGAACATGTACCGAAGTCCTTATAGGTACCGGATATTTAATTTAATATTGTTTGAAAAAACATCTGAAACTGATGTATTATTTTATATTTATGTACTTATGTCATATTGAATCCCAAGACAATATTTTTGTTAAAAATAATTTTAAGTACCTATCTTCAAGAAGAAAGAAGAACCCAAAGAAAGATAATAAATTATAGTACAGTACAAAAGTATTATTTCGTCTGCATTAGTGTTTCTTTATGAAATTATTTTTACACGTAGTATTTGTATTCTCTTTGATTTCTACTATGGCATACAGAAAGCATAATATTAATTTATATTGTACTAGCGGTCCGCCCCGGCTTCGCCCGTGGTACATATTTACGTTTTCTTTACATAAGAACCATCCTCTTACTTCAAAGAATATAATAAAAAAAGAATTATCGAAATCGGTCCACCCGTTCTCGAGTTATGCGCTTACCAACACATTTTGCGATTCATTTTTATAGTATAGACTAGCGGTCCGCCCCGGCTTCGCCCGTGGTACATGTTTACGTTTTCTCTCCATAAGAACCATCCTCGTACTTCAAGGAATATAATAAAAAAAGAATTATCGAAGTCGGTTTGCGATTCATTTTTATATTATAGATTTACGCAAAGAAAGTAAGAACGCGTAACGCCATCTATTAGCGGAACTTGAAGTTAAATTGTTTTATAACACATCGCCTAGTCATATCGTTATTATTAAAAATATTGACGAACAAAGTGTTATTTTAATTAAAAAGAAAATATGTTTCATCGCAAATTAATTTAAATTTAAAATATTTACATAATCACGAATAATCGCGACACCGTATTTACGTGAAATGAACATTAACACATTTAACATTATGTAAATGCTACGATATTAATTAAAATTAAAATTAAGTGGCAATAGCCCATTAAAATAGAAAAGATAAAGCTTTGTGTAAATAAAATGTTACCAAGGTGACGTTGCCACGAGTTAAAGTTACGGTATGATTTCCCACTGTTGTGTTCTGTCAGTATGAACTCGAGTGCCGCAGTCAAGAACGTTCATTTACCGCCTGCGTCATTCATATCGTGTGCTAGTAACACCATCTAGCGGTCAATGTCGGCATGTCGTTGCCTCATTGGATTCCGCTATGGCGTAACAGATGGCGCTATGTGCTACATCGATGAATTGCGAGAATAATTTTTATAATATTATAAATACGAAAGTAACTCTGTCTGTCTGTCTGTTAATCAATCACGCCTAAACTACTGAACCAATTTTCATGAAATTTGGTATGGAGATATTTTGATACCCGAGAAAGGACATAGGCTACTTTTTATCCCGGGAAAATGACGCAATCCCGGAAATCCCACGGGAACGGGAACTATGCGGGTTTTTCTTGGACTGCGCGGGCGAAGCCGCGGGCGGAAACCTAGTAAAATATAAAATACGAATTTGTATTTAAAAAAGTTAACGTTCTTACCAACGTTTTAAAATATTGTTAATTGTAACGTGATCTTGCGATTGATTAGCTATTTAACTATGATTAAAAAAAAGGTTTTTTATTTATTTACAATTATTTATCACATTTTGAAGTCTCATAAAAATAGTTTTTAGTTATTTCTACTTAAATGCTGCTTAAATCTTTATTATCTGTATAATTACCTCCGTGTTCCTAAATACAAAATTTGGCCCGTATTTTCTGCTGTAATTAGGTGTGTATTGAAAGATAACCTATTGCTGAAAACAGTAAACACGTCAAAGTGTAATGACTCCCAGGGTTGTCGGCAAGCGGCTATTTTAAATTAGCACCATTTGAAAGTGATCTCATCGCGCAGAAGCCATTACTCATTGGTCGTCAAGTTACGTCCTTTAACTGGTCTAATGAAATTCGATCCACTTGTACAATAATTTATTTCGGGCTCGTGTGTTTCACGTATTTATTCACATAGCCTTTATGTCCTGATTTTACAAGAATACAGAGCGGGTGAATAATAAACAAAATTGTATCGAACGTACCTATGTGGATATTTTTTCAAATCATTTTGTATCCTCAACACATTTCACATCATTTCGCAAAGGTATGCTAAATTTCTTAGAAAGTTAAGCTGGCTTCATGATTTGACTATTCAAAATAGCATAATCTGAATTATAATTTCTTGGTATATTATTATGAAGAGTAAAGACATTAAGGCAAAGGTCAGTCGACAATGGAGCGACGTGCACATGCAGCTAATAGTGCGCCCTTTGTTGGTTATTATGCATGATAGAGCAATTAGGTGTAAATCGATGTTATTTTCTTCTATAGTAATTTCAAAGGTTCAAAGGTTTCAGGTGCAATTTGTCGTATGCATTATAACTATTGATTTTGATTATGTTAATGTGGATTTAGTTTCGTTAATACAATACATTCAAGAATTTACTTTACTTTATCGTCTGACGTCTCCTGCAACCGGAAAGATAACATGAAAAACGTTGATATTTTTATGGGAAAATTAGACTTATAATCGATAACTAACGAAGCATAATGTGGCTTACCATACTTTAATTTGACGAAAGGAAACCATGTGGAAAACTGCAGCGGGTAACTTACCTGTAAATAAATATTTCACATTAAATTTTGTTACATAGTACATACATACTACATTAATACAATATTTTTATTCATCCTACATTAATATACCTACAGTATTTAAAATTAAAACATGTTCATAGTTTTCTTTTAATTATATCAGTTATTTATTTTACAATTTCTTTTCGAACTTTGTTCATGGAAATGAAACTGTAAGACAAACCCTTTTAACGAACGCAAATTGAAATATACGGTATTATTTTAATAAACTTCAGTGTAACAACGTTGAAATAGAAAGAAAGGTACTTCAAATAGTTATATTGTGGAAGCCACATAGTTTACGGAATAATACTAGTAAATAGCTCCAGCAGTAGCCATTGTTGCATTCTACACTTCATTTCTCTTTTAAGACTTGTTTACAGTTTTCTTTCAGCAGATTTAAAACTGAAAAAATCTTATTATGGCTACGGGACTGGAATGTCTTTGTGATTATTTAGCTGGTTGAAAAATGATGGCAATGATATAACTACATATTGAATAATAAAGTGAAAAAATATAGCGAGAGTAGGAATAATAGACTAATTTACTCATATTGATATTGTGAGGAAAGGTAGGATAGATTTTTTTAAATCCTTCGTGAAATAAAAATATTTTTTAACTCCAACACAAAGTAAACAATAAAATCGGCAAGTTGTTATTTAAACAAGATTTGCATTTATACAATGCAGTTTCATCAGCGGTACAATTTATGAGCACAATACAAAGGCGAGATTATTTGCATATGTCACCATATGACAAGTAAATTAATCAAGTTAATACGAAAACCAGTTTCTTAATAACTACAGTTATTAACCTTTCCAAGTGTTCTCTGGCAGTTAATTCGAGCTAGCGACTAGATTAATTGCGTAACCATTAGTTTTAGTGTAATGTTACTTTTTGCAATACATCTAGTTCTACGAAATGACTCATGTGATACATTTTAATGTTCTGTCTCATATTATTATTAGCGACAAGCATTACCGTAACATTAATTTTTGTAAGCCTTTATTAAGGAATTCATACATTTTATTTAAAAACGAAGTGCGACAGGTTCTATTGAATCGTCACCAAAAACTATAAGTATATATACATAAGATTCCTGCATATTCACAGATTATAAAAGTAAGAAGAAATTATAGAGGTACGGTCTCTGATCTTCTCAATCCTAATACTTCGCGACGAAACGTATCAGGTAGGTATCTATACCAAAGCGCATTTATAAAGCTTAACGTTGTCTTCGGAATAAAGGAATTGGAGTGAAACAATTTGGTATTCGCGGGTTGAAAACCTTTCAGTAGATAATTACCTTACCAACAACGCTGGTGGGTTAACATTAGCGTTGGTACGCCTGATCTTCGCTGGACTTTGAGATCCGTAATTTCAGCAAGGACATACATATTTAATTCTCAATTTAATATGCATCACAATTCACGACATTTTCCAAGCGATGGTTGCGTTGCTTAAATTATGACCCTCTTTAAATGCGATCGTTAGCGTTGCTCAGGCTTTACGGATAGTTAAATTTCTATTGCCAAGACTTAAGGTCTCTTACTGGGAGACATCGCGATATAAATAGTGGATGAATATCGCCATTAGACTTGGCCTTTTCAAGCTATAAAGAAGCTTACCGAGCTGCTTTACTGCAACTAAATTTTACTTTAAATATTTTATTAGCTCATTAACTAGCTGTATAGTGTAAGCGTTACTTTATACGTGGAAAGTCATATCGTGTTGTCAGATCGCTTTTTTACTTTAATATCGCCGTACAAACTTAAAGGAAAAAACTGAAAATAATCCATACACTGTAGAAGAGGTGGAAGCGATAATATATTCAAATAGCAATAATTTAAATTATTGCTAAAATTTGAATATTTCAGAATAATTTTTGCATAAGTAGTTTCCTATATTTTAAATTAAACTCATTGTGCAAAAACAAATGAAATATATTTAACCCGTACAATTTTTGTTCCATTGTTTCGTCTCAACATTACCTACAGACTTCACGTAAGTACGTATCGCTTTTATTGAGTTTCGAATGGCATTCTCATTTCGAGTCGTAATTTAATATTTTAAGATGTGTTACGTCATTAGTCTGAACGTTCTGGAGCGCAGCGGAGCGCTGCAAGCGTCCATGCGCCCTTGAATACGGATGAGATAGCTCATGCTTTATTTATGCCGTGCATGTGCCCTGGACTAGTGAAAGCGAATGCTATCGATAATCGACGTCTAAAAAGTGATTAATTGGCCGAACGCTTCGTGACTCTCACTCTATGTGATGTGGGAACGCGTTATTTATCATGTGTGAAAATATTGTGACATAGGCTTGTAAGGCATTTCGATGCGATGTGAATGAATCGATTTGTCTATCAATATTGTAATTGTAAGATTCATGTGAAGAAGAGAGCTTTTGTTTAATAATTAAGTTATTGTACACGACGTTGCCACACTTGTATCTTTGCTTAAGAAAATAGCAGGGGAATTATTTGCAATCGATAATATCTTTCCAAAAAATTACATCGCTACTAAAATTAAAATCGTTTACAAATCTATTGCGTTTCACTGAATTCGTAATACAATCATTATGTTTTGGATACACAACATCGCAATGCATCGAATGATCGAAAGAAATATATTCAGAAAGCTTTAAATATTGATAGATATATCATTAGTAATCTGTGGCTATGCGATGATTCCAGCAATCGGATAAATCTATTTTTTGTAATAAATGCAATGGATACATCAGTCTAGCTACGTTGCAACATATTTTTTTAACTGCATGTTCCGTGAGCGAAGAGCTATTTCCCAAACGTTTATTTTCTGTAACTCACGCGAAATAAATATTTAAAATTTGCGAAACGTTACTTAATCGCATAAGCGCATTTCTCAAAATAAACCTGTTTTCAGTCAAGTATCTTTTCGTGTATTGATCGCAGAATGCAAAATTACTGCAATCTCTGATGAGAATATTAATGAGGGCAAATTCTTACATCTTCTTGGAGAAATTATCTCATGGTATTCCGGAGAATTGAACTCTTGCAATCGGAATTTTGAAAAAAAAATATTTTTATTTATTGGAGCATTTAAAAAAAAATTCTAATGTGACAATTGATTTAATAAAAATATCAAATGCATGCTACGTATCTTCATTGAATTATATTTTAAGGCTTTACCAAACCGTAAGCTCTTATCAACAAGATCTTTCAAAAAGACAAACCAGCTCGTCTTGCCTTACCCAAACAGAAGATTTAAAACAAAGATAGTATAAAATATAGGAGGTCAAGCTCGATAAAACCGTTTGAATGTATTTAATCTTACCTATTAATTCTTTCTTAGATCGAGATAAAGATCGAGCTCATAACCGGGTCGACCCAGGACACGTAAGTAGGCCACGCTGTCCCGAATCGTCCCAATTCTAGAAACCGTCCGACCTACCCCATTAGTTCATGACCTAGTTGCACGTAGACGTCATACATAGGTCAATATTGAGCGCTATCGTTTACGCATTTCAATATAGTTACGTCTATACGTCTATAGCTCCAACAATACCTATCCATTTAAACATTGCCCTTTTTTTCAGATTCTGTTTTTCTCATAGGATCACGCTATTGACGTTGATATTTATCAGTACAATTTATTTTATTTCAATCTAAAATAAACGACTTCGCACACCCAATTCGAGATGTTATCCTTATTCAACTTTTATTCATTTATAACCGGTCTCCGAAATATAATTTCAAACTTTTTGTTGTTTTCGTCGTGTTATATTTATTATTTATATTTTAATTTGGTGAAGCGTGAAATTTTATCTTGGTTGAATAATTGATGTATAATGTTGAATGAGATTACATTATAGCTTAAATGTAATAGGCCATAAGCTCTGTAATTGTATCAATGCATTCACAAAGTGCGACTGATTTCACGCGCTGATGGTTGCGAACAATAAGATTTCCATTCGGGATGATTCTATATATATGAAATACAATTGCATTTAGTCAATCTCCGCAAATTATTCACACGGGTTAACCAAAAGTTATTTCTTGCTGCGAGGAAATCGAAATATTATCATACGTCTTGGGAGTTGCGAATTGCGATACATGGAAACTTTGTATCAGTTCAGATTGAGCTGATATTTTATGATTGATTTTAGTAGTTGTTGGTCGAGATCGGATATAATGGGTAGATTCATATGTTCTTTAAAGAATAAATCTCATCAATCTTATAAAATTTATAATTATAATATACGTCAAAATGTGTTGTGATCCCTCAAATTCCACCATATCTTATTCTTCAAAGATTGCTATATACGTTAATTATTGTTTTCTTTGTTTAGCACTAAGTATATCCTGATTCCTGAACATCAGCGTCACCTACGTAGTGTCAATAACGTTTTGTCGGTTTGTCCGCATCAATTCAGCGCACGGCTATACAATGCCGTTTGTCGGCGCGAACGCGTGCGCCATTGCTCAGCAACGCCCCCACGCGGTGAGATCAGCGACTTCCGCTGCTAATTTATTTACATTTGCACTCATTTTATTTGCACTTGATTGGAAATCTATTTGAGCACTCCTTCGTTATAGCAATTCCTACGCAAGTAATTCTAAGTTTGTAGTAGATGTAACTTTTTCGGGTGTAGCAGGAATACTACAAAGTTAAATGCATTGATTTGTATCAACTATCAACAAACCTAACCAATAGTTTCGTATTATGTTTAATATAGTTAATACGCCTAACTTTAATAATAACTTCTGTTTTAAAACCTTTGTATATCTGACATATAAATATTCTTAGATACAAAAATGTATAAAAGCTCGATCTATTGATGTCGTTATGTCCTGAAATTACAATTTTGTTTGGTTGCATGACTTTGTGTAATTTGCACATACAATGATGTTTTATTATTACTTAATGCGTTTGTGAATATTTTTTCATGCGTTCAGTGTTATCGCATGTATAATCGATCATCTATATCCTCGCAAATTGAACCGCGTTTCCGTTCATTGTTTCACTTGAGATTGTCTAATTTTATTGTATTTCCAGTAGCTGTATTATTTACAGTGATTCGCTACAAACAAGGATATTTCAATTAAAATTTCAGCGAATTCGAATTAAAACTCGAATATTAATTTCCTCAACTGTGTCGCCGTTAATTCCTCGCAAACGGGATTTCTCTTCGTAAATTTAAAAGGAATTAGCAGTAGAATTTCTCTAATTAGGTACATTCAGAGAAATAGGATTCTCCTTTAAAGAGATTGCTAAGATAAAGCCAATAAGCTTGTCTATAGGGGTATAATCATTGCTAACGAGCAGATTAAGCCGCGTACACATTATGGGAGCAGATTGCGCCATGCCGGGTTCACACGGGTTCAACCAGCGATAAAGCTGGCCTTGGCCCCGGTTCAGCGATAGACAATACTGATTATGAAACGTTTTAATGAACTGTTGAAAGAGGTAAGACTTGCGAAGTTTTCACAAAAGCCAAAATATGGAATATAATGTTACAATGCTCATTCATAATGTTGTTGTAATTTATTTACGTTTTCACGTTTTCCTGGAGTGAATTTCGATCAACAGCCTATTTTAAGTTTTTACATTTGTTATTTAGAACTTATTTATTATTTTGAACGTTCTTTGATTTTTTCACATTTCTAACCTAGATTTTTTCTCAAAATAGTTTTATTAAATTATTATATTTTATCGAGGTTACAGCTGTCACATTAAATGTACATTTCCTTACACGTGTGACATCGAATGACTAACGACATACATACAATGTAACTTCATATAAGAAACAATTGACATACTGAAGCTAAATTCGTCTGTTGCATTATGCAATTTTATATGAATCGACTGAGATTGCCAAGTTGGCAGACGGCGTTGCAATGGCACGCTTTCTCAATGTTTTCACTAATTCATTAACCTTAAGAACAATGCTTTCGTACTGCATTAGAAAGTAGAAATCCTCAAATAAATATTAGGAATGTCATTGAAAGTGATTGTTTTGTATTTCATGAGTATTTGACAATATTTTCATGATGCTCTTTACAAAGATAAAATATTTTCAAAACACAATAACTGTGAGTTATTACTACTATCTTCTTAATATATATAAATCTCGTGTCACAATGTTTGTCCTCAATGGACTCCTAAACCACTTAACCGATTATTATAAAATTCGCACACCATGTGCAGTTCGATCCAACTTGAGAGATAGGATAGTTTTTATGAAAAAAAAACGTAAGCATGTAGGTACCACGGGAAGCCGGGGCGAAAAGCTAGTTAAATATATATATAAAAAAACCATTCCTCACATTTAAAGAAGCGAATGATGTAGTCTGAGTTTCGATTACTTATCTAATATATAAAAATCAATGCCACTTTTCGTTGTAATTCCATAACTCGAGAACGGCTGAACCGATTTCGATAATTCTTTTTTTATTATATTCCTTGAAGTACGAGGATGGTTCTTATGTAGAGAAAACGTAAACATGTACCACGGGCGAAGCCGGGGCGGACCGCTAGTTAACTATATGTATTTTACCTAATCGGCCAAAATGAAGAGATCGATATTTATTATGTTATGATATTTATAACAAAATAGAAAAATATTTATTTCGATACATTTTCTCTTTACGCAAACTCATAAAAGCATTTCTCAGTTATATTGAATAGGAATTATCCGTATTGAACAGCCATTGACAGAAATAATTCTCAAAGGACTTAAATATCCGATCTTCCATCGTAATTCACATTTTCTTGTATCATCGGTTTATTACTTTCACATGAAATATATTCTTGTTATTGTGGTTTCCAGGAGTACTCGGTTATAAACTTATAAAGCAATAGAAACTGCCAGTTATAATAAATATTATCCCAGTATATTTGTGCAGCCATTTTAAACATATTATTATCTACGATCGCTGCGACAACTATATTCATGCAAATATCTTTGTTACCGTTTCGTTATAACCAATATATTTCTCATGGTAGGTAAGTACTTGGATATATAATTTACTGTTATGAATTTCATGTAGGAACGTTGGGAATAGAACAACGACTGTATGTTTCAATATCAGTAACGGTTAAAATATGCGAGTCTCATATTTATATATATATCTTGATTTATATTGAACACAAAAAACTCGACGCAATTATATTTGGATGTGATATTTTTGACACTTTCTATAATTAGGTATATATTCTTTTAGATCCTACTAAGTATATTATTTTAACTCTGCCGTTGCCGGTCCCAAGCCCGGATGAGAAAAGACGAGGGTTAGCTGGATTCCACCCACCCAGCTGTAAAATCAACAACGCCGAGCGTCAGGCGGCGGTTAATTAACCTGACTAAAAACTGGGCTGCAGTAACCCTGAGGGACTAAATACCCCTCTAAAATCCTGCCATGGAAGGACGTGGGAACCCACCATGAGTAATTCCTATGAGAATCATTATGGAAATAAGTGTAACTACAGATGTGCCAATGTCATGCGATCCGACTGACCATCGGCGTCACTCAGTAACCGGGCTGAGTGATGTGAAATATGCTACCGAAGCTTCTATTGAGTCTTGTGAAGAATCCGATAGAAGAACTAATGTTAATTATAAAAGTAACTCCGGAGAAAGGATAATACCTCTACGTAAAGAACACCGCTTCGCGACTTGGAACGTTCGTGGTTTACTTCAGGCTGGAAAACTGACAATCGTGGATAGAGAAGCATCCGATCATCACATCTCCATACTCGGTCTTAGCGAAACACATATGAGGGGCCAAGGACATTTTAAAACCGCTTCTGGTAACACCTTATACTTCTCTGGCTCCGAAAACAAAAGCGCAAATGGCGTGGGCTTTCTTCTTCCCTCACACATGACAAAATACGTAATGGGCTATAATCCTATCTCTGATAGAATCATCTCCCTGAAGATCAATGCTAAACCTCACATTCTTAATATCTTACAAATATATGCCCCCACAGAAAAAGCCAAGGAAGAGGACATTGACGACTTTTATAACTTACTCAACTCTTCCCTCTGTGCAATTCCGAATCGTGAAATAACGATCATCTTAGGTGACTGGAATGCCAAGGTGGGAGACACTAAAAATGACGATCATATCAGATCTGCTGTTGGATTATTTGGCTTAGGAACAAGAAACGAACGTGGTCAACGGCTCATAGAATTTTGCGTAGAAAGAAACCTATGTATCACCAATACTTGTTTTCAACATCACCCACGCCGTCTTTATACATGGACATCTCCAGGTGCTCGGTATCGAAACCAGATCGACTACATTATTGTGAACTCACGTTGGCGATCATCTGTGAGAAATGTAAAGACATTCCCTGGTGCTGACTGTGGCACTGATCACAATCTACTTGTTGCCAGATTTAATCTTCGCCTGAAGGCAGCCAGAAAATTTCAACCATCCAAACCTCGAGACCTTGATCCTAGTGAGAAACTGCAATTCAGTCGAGCTGTAGAAAATACAACCGCAGGTCTGCCTGTTGTGTTAAGTGCTAATGAACGTTGGGAATATTTTAAAACTGCAATTTTAGACGGCCTCGATACTATTATCCAGAACAGAAATTGCGTAAATCCGCCAAAGAAGTTAAAGACATGGGTGACAGATTCTACTTGGGAATTGATACTGAGGCGAAAAGAGCTTAAGGCAGAAGGCCTGCTGGATGATAACACTCGCTTTGAATACTCCAGACTAGGAAGGCTGATAAAGAAAGAATGCCGAAAGGACAAAAACATCTTTATAGAAAGTATATGCGCCGACATTGAATCTCATGCTTTGAAGTATCAGACATCCGACCTATTCAAAAAAGTACACCTACTCTCTAAGAACTTTAAACCTAAGTCATGGATTATCAATGATAAAAATGGAAATCCTATTAATGATCTAGATGATGTTGCTGATCGTTGGCGTGAATACTGCTCGGCTTTATACTGCTGCACGAACAACTCAAATAAAGCATCCACCCCATGGAATGACATTGACCTGGAACCCACAATATTACGATCGGAAGTTACTGCAGCTATCGCGGCACTTAAGATTAAAAAAGCACCTGGTTCTGACCATATTACCGCCGAAGTTCTTAAATCCCTCGGGGACAAAGGTATAGACTATATTCATTCCATCTGTAATCGCATATGGCAACATGGTGATTGGCCAACTGATTGGTGTAAATCGATTATTTTACCTCTCCACAAAAAAGGCTCCACCAGAAACTGCGAAAACTACCGTACCTTGTCCCTCGTTTCACATAGTAGCAAAATATTACTACATATTATAAATAATCGAATTCGATATTATCTCGATTGGCAAATTCCTCAAGAACAGGCAGGTTTCGTGAAGGGCAAAGGCACACGCGAACAAATCCTAAACGTAAGACAGTTAGTCGAAAAAGCTTATGAATTCGATATCCCACTAGTTTTGTGCTTTATCGACTATAGCAAAGCTTTCGATTGTGTTGACTGGAGCTGTCTCTGGAAGGTACTTGCTGAACTCGGTGTACCCCGACACTTAATCTTCCTACTTCAATCACTATATTACAATAGCCAGGGAGTTGTAAGAGTTGACCATACTTTGTCCAAGCCATTTAAATTTGAAAAGGGAGTGAGGCAGGGATGCATTCTTTCACCCATTTTATTTAACATTTATGGTGAATACATCATGAGAAGAGTTTGTGAAGATTGGGAGGGTGGAGTTAATATCGGCGGCACCAAAATCACCAATCTGCGTTATGCTGATGACACCACGCTTATAGCAAATGATAAAGTCGAAATGGCTTCATTTCTAGACAGATTGGAAAGCATCAGCAATGAATTGGGGCTAACTATCAACAAAGCAAAGACCAAACTAATGGTTGTGGATCGCACAAACAAGATGGATGCGACAAACACGACCAACTTGGATACAGTCGATAGTTTTGTCTACTTAGGCTCCATTATTACTAACAATGGCTCATGTGAACCCGATATCCGAAGAAGAATAGGAATCGCCAAAAATGCAATGTCTCAACTGCACAGAGTGTGGGCAGATAGAAATATTTCTCTTATAACCAAACGGAAACTTGTCAATTCTTTAATCTTCTCCATCTTTCTATATGGCTCCGAAACCTGGACATTGCGCAAGGCAGACTACTCTCGGATAAATGCTTTTGAAATGTGGTGTTGGCGACGAATGCTTCGCATCCCATGGACGGCACGTAGAACGAATAAATCAATTCTCAAGGAGCTTGGCATTACCAAAAGACTGTCCTCCACATGCTTGCGACGAATTTTAGAATTCTTCGGTCATATTGCAAGGAAGAGGGGAGACAACCTGGAGAAAGTCCTTCTAACTGGCAGGGTAGAAGGAAAAAGGCCCCGAGGCCGCAGCCCAATGCGCTGGTCAGACCAAATTAAAACGACCGTAGAAACTAGCGTACCTGAAGCTATCCACATCGCAGAAGATCGAGACAAATGGCGTAAAATAACTAGGAAATCACAATTCCAAAATGATCACGACCCTCAGCAGTGAGGATTTCGACTTAAGGAGGAGGAAGTATATTATTTTTAGATAAAGAAAAAAGTAAAAACGTTTGACGAACAAACGTGATACATATTTCACATTTCTAAGCACGTAACACAAAATAACAGCAATAAATAATTGAAATATTTGGTCGAATAAAAGATATATTTTAATTTGAACGTATACAAAAATAAACATTAATTTTAATAAAATAAATAAGCACATTGCATCCTCCTACGCTGCACTCTGCATTTCGTTGCGACGGTTTTAAAAATCAAATTAGAATTCTTTAAATACCACGATTGCTCAAGTCATGTGAAATACAGCGGTACGTTTTGGTTTATTTATTTTTCCCACCCGATCGTTGGCGAACATACGTAAAAAGTTTTATAGACAGATGAAAAATGCATACTGATGACTTTGAAAATATATTAAACAATTCATATTTATCTACCTACAACTTTAGTTGAGTATAATATTGTTATATTGTAAATGCAGTGAGAATGTGGACACATCAGATATACAATTAAATTATTCGCTCCCATAATTCTTCGGCTCCATAATTGAATTAATTACAAAGATCTTATCGAGTCGCATTATGAAAATGAATTTTCATTAAAAACTTACTCATTCTATGTATAACGCACAGGTATAACGTTAATGTTTCCCGTTCCGTCCTTGTTACGCAACGAGCATCGGTATAAAACCTATAAATTAATTTTTACCGAAGGTTTATCCGCGTAATCGGTAAACAAAAAAATTAATCACTCGCTAGAGTCCGCCTTGACGGACTTAACAAGCGTATATTCCGCCCCAGGTTTTTGCTCGTCGATTATAGGTAGGTAATATGAAGTTTTAGATACTATCTGGTTTTCAAGCCATCGCCGTCGGTAGTGCCGTGAAATAAATCTTAACGAGAAAATAATGAGGGGCGCATGCAACGTGATGCTTTTAGCGGCATGGAGGCAAATATTTTTCGGTGAGACAAGTTTGTTAATTGGTTCTCGGAAACTCGACCGGGTTTCACTTCAAATTAATATAAGGGAAGTGAACTTAATCATTTCGCGGCTGGCAACAAACTTAGATTGTCAAATAAATTGTCCAAGTATAATTAATTGCAGCGAATCGTGATACACGCTGCCATGAATAACTGTGCAGTCATTCTAAGATACATATTATAATATTCAGATCTCATTTAGTATTAATAAATATTAGCAGACAGAATATAATAAATTTTACTTTCATAATATATCAAATCACGTTTAGTGTTTGAATTTAAATTTAAACGAAATATGATATTAAGACATTAAATGCACCGCATGCATATCATGTTAAAAAATATGTGTAATTTTATACATAAGTATGCAATGTACCTACATGCGATCTACGTATTTTTTATTAAATGAAGAGTCAAATATTTACCAAAAAAATATCAAACAATTTTTATCTATTAACGCATTAAAGCAATTCTCAGGTCATTGCCCTCATTATCAGCTTTGAATGATAACGGAAAAATCCTTTTTATACTGATATAATACCGACCAGTTCTGCATAACATACGAAATATACGCTTCGCTTTGAGTAATCGGGTTCTTTATGCAGATTCGTGTTTGTGCTGATAACGAATGTTATAACTAAAATATTTTATGTTCGACCTTGATGTCGGTAGAGTCAAAGAGGTCGAGAGAAGTCATGCATGTGTGTAAATATGTAAATGCGCTACTTCGGTAATTATATTTCGTTATTTTAACAATTGTCTGTTACGTATCCAATGTATTGTATTGAATGTATATTACTTGCTTGATTTATTTAGGTATCATTGACCGGCGACCGCGAGTTTTATAACTTGACAAATAAAGTGATATTTCGTTGACTACATCTATACATATAATAAATCTGTAGAAGGGTCAATTCTGTACATTGAAAATATTGAAAAAATAAATAGCAGGGGGTGTTACTGGATCGATACCAAACCCAAATATGTGATTAAAAAAATTTTTGTCTGTCTGTCTGTCTGTATGTGAAGGCATCACGTGAAAACTAGCGGTTCGATTTCGATGAAACTTGGTATAATTATACCTTATTATCCTGGGCGTAAAATAGGATACTTTTTATCCTGGAAAAATACGTAGAAAAAAATTAATCTTAATTTTTCCGTTTTATCCATAGACGTTGTTTCGTAGAACCGCGAACACACGTTGCGTATTATTATAGGCCTAGCCGTATTTGGGAATTGGGTCCAATAGATATTTATAAGATGTTATTGACAGAGGTACTCAAAATGGAGAAATAACCATCCACGCGAAGACCGACATCCGCGCGGACGGAGTCGCGGGCCGAAGCTAGTTATAGAATAAATATTTAAAAGACAGGCCACGAGCGTCGGAAGCGTTCCCCTCCGACAAAATCACATTATGTCAGGAGTTCCGATACAGCTGGGCTCACAAAGGCTCAAAACTTATTAACCCTTTGTATTTTCCTTTAAAAGAAGTAATCGAGTTTAAAAGAGTAATCCTTCGAACAAAGAAGTCCTTAATTCACATTAGAGGCACGTGTAACCACCCGGGTGCCTGAGTCCTTCGCGGCGAGGTCCTTGGTAAATTGACTATTGTGATTTACAGTATATGTGGGTAATATTGAATCCCCGCTGTTACACGATTACGCATGGTGACATGATATCTGAAAGTAGGTCGTGCTTCTGTTTCGGTTACGCTCTCGTAATATTGTTTTTAAAACGTTTGCCATGAGATCCAGTTTTTCTATTCTAATTAATTTAATGTGTTGTGTTTTGTGTGTGGTCTTTGGTAACTAAATATTTTATTATGAATTTATTTTATTCATTAGATTTTTATGGAACTTTCGTAAATATATTGCTGCTGCGTCAGTGATTACCAAATGATAATCTCTAATAGTAACGTTTATAGAAAATAAATGACAGTGTTACATTTAAAGTAATTTAACTGTATATTATTATAAATGGTAAAGTTGAGTTGTAAAATTAAATCAAGTTAATGATGCTACTGCAATTTGAAAAGGCAATACGTTTGATGGTACCTAATTGACATTAGGTACTTTAATTATACGACGGAGTCAATCGTATTTAATTGATAACGTTCATTAAATAACGTTTACGCAATTCGGTGTAATGGTCTTTTTGTTAATTACTTTATTTAGTTATTTATCCGATACATTTCTATTACAAAAGGGTTGCAAATTGCTGTTTAAATATTTTCTTGTTTTTGACAAGTTTTCTCAAATCACGCAAATCAATTCTCAATTACCTATAGTCTTTATCAACGTCTTCATTCCACCGTGTATCTACTAAGCAGTTTCCAGTTCTAAGCAATGATTTATCAAGTCTGTACTATACCTATTTTCCCATTAGGACTGTACGGTCCGTAGCTGCTGGAGGAGAGCGGCGAGGAGTACCCGTTGGGCTGTGGCTGCGCCGCGCCCGGGGACGGCGAGCCTCCACCGCCCGCCATCCAGTCGCGCACGTGGCCGTTCACAGGGTGCCCGTTGTGACTGACCCCCGGCTCCGCCTTCACCTGGCTGGGCAGCCCTCGGTACGCCACCTCGTGTTTCAGGTCCATGCCGCTGCTACCGCATGCTGCTGTACCGCCCCCGCCGCCCGCGCTCCACACGTCTGCAAATAATAGCCAGTTTATTATGTCATTCATATAAACCCTCAAATGCTATACAGAGCTCAAATGCTACACAAAGAACAGAGAGAACATGTATGTAATTGTAGAGAATACAAGGGAAAGATTAATAGGCAGATTCTACATCTGGATGTAATGACTGTTTAGATTTATAGATATTAGTTAAAATCACCAAACACGTAAAAATTGTAAAATGTGCTATAAGTAACTTTAGCAGCAAATCGTGAAACTGGTTAAGTCAATCAGTCAGGATGAGAATGTATATAATTTGTAATGAACATATTTTTTTTTAATTACTCCTTATAGCTGATAGTCTTGTAGAGAGAGATATGTGCAACTTCTAGGCTTCTAGGCATGTCATATCAAGGTTGTCATAGTTAAAGCACAGATAAAATTATCCTATAATTAGTGTCTAATATAAATGTCATGTTTGATGTTATAAATTGAAATTCTAGAAGTATCAACAGTTAACACAGTTTACAGCGAGAATAGTTCTAGTCTAGATTCTACACCCACGTCTTTGTTAAAAGGTTACGATAGAGGTTAAGATAAAAATAACTCAGCCGGATTTCATATAAAAAGTCTAGTTCAAAATACTCATAATTTGACTTAAACTAAATAAATAACAATTCAATGCCATATAAATATATTTGTATTAAAATATAAGTCGTTATGTAGGTTAAGACGTCCGTGTGACTGATCGTACGATAAACACAAATCAGTCTAAAATCTCCATTCGTTTAGAAACCAAGGTTGTAGACATTTAGTGCATTGTTTATTTCAACACATTAACTAGAACTGAGGTGTAAAAACTGATTAAGTTTATATGAATACTATGGTCGTAACTTTTTTTGGGCAGTCAATTATATACCAAAGAACGTAAAATGACTGTAAATTTACCAATTGCTTTGATTTCCAGGGCTTTTCTCTGCCAGTGAATGTCCATTTATAATGTTAGTTAGTTGCGATTCTATAATTTTATCGCAAAATCCTAAAAATATGACAAACGATTATTCTGAATATTCTCAGATATGAATGAACAAAGACAACAACTATAAATCTAGGTGCACTAGTTTATAACCTAGAAAATGGCACATAAAACATTTATCATCATACGAATAGTGTTGGAAAATTGTAACAATGTATGGTTTAAATAACTAATTCTACTTCTTCGCCATAACTTGCACATGCAACACCTACACGTCGATGTTTACAGAATTTTATTGGCTACACAATAAACTTGGTTACTTCAAACATTTTACGATGAAACATAAAATATAAATATGCAATACACGATTTTGTTCTCACAACGCCAGCTCGGAACAATATTAAAATATTTCATCTAGCGATTTTACGATGCCCTATAGCTATTTTGAGAACGCTCTTTTATTTTTTCACATAAATTATTTTGTCGCGAAACATGTACCTCATATTGTCAAAGGAATTATGATTATAGAAAAGATTTTTTTTTAAATTGTTTCTTATAAGTGTGTATACTGATATATGTTCACATAAAAACAACATTACAAGTTAATGCCAAGTCACCGACGAAGATACACTGTCGAAAGTCAATTGAATCTCGCGTACTCAACCCAGATAGCACCCAGTACAAAGGTAAATAAGCAGTAAGGGCAGAGTGCAAGAACGTAGCTGTAGTGAGAACGCCAACAGCGGCGGTTGCACAACGCGCGGGCGCAGAGAAAGCGGGTGACGTCACGACCTCGACACGCTCACCTACATGCGCCCGCGCCCGCGCCGCCTGCACCAACCCACTTCGCTACCAATGTCGAGCTTTCTCTAATGCATGAAGCCTCACATGTTTAGGATACATCTGCAGATTGCAATTTTTACCTTTATTGTGGTATTATTACATTTCAGTTTGTAGCATTTTTGTGTTGCATAATTCGGAAAGTTATATAGGTAGGAGCGGAAACGGTGACCTTAAAATATCAGCAACGCTGAGTTTCAATGCATGTAGAACGTTTATTTGTATACCTGTAAGCAGAATGGAGATATAGGACGATGGGTAAGCTGATAAGGACGCCTGTTCTACCCTAAATTTATTTTAATTTCGTATCTTTCATTTTTGTCTTATGTCAATTTTAGCGTACATTTAAACGAGTGATGAAACTCTGTATAAGGTTTAATTGATTGATTTCTTAAATCTGTTGAACGGTAGATTCTTAATATGGTAATTGTTAACAGTCAGAAGCGCCAGTCTTCCAACATTCGTAATGTGTTAGATAACCAGGAAGGCGTATCATAATTACCAAACTTACACAAACATACATAAATTATATGTAGATATATAATATTACATTGCATTGAATCTCAATGTATTATCGCCAAGACCGCATAGAAAGTTATGAGAAGATCCGTCGAAATAAACATGAATGCAAAATTCCTATATATCGTCATTTGCTGTTAGAGTTTTCTCGCAGTGTATTTTCCGATTTGCAATATCTACTTGATTTATACGCGTTTCAGCGATCGCAGAATATCCTTGAGAATAAATTCGATGCAAACCACAGGCGATATCTCGGAATGGTCAGTCTCGAATAAGATATTATCGGTAAAATGAGCATGATTTTCGTAAAATGTTCTATTCTGAAGTTCGGAGGAGCACCGTTCCACACCAGTAGATAGTTATAGGACTTATAGGTATGCGGTATGGCAGTCGGCGTGGCGCGCCACTTTATGTAACGCTATTCCATCTATATTCTACAGGCAACACCAAAGTCTCTTGAACATTTGGAATAGTTGATGACGCGGAAATAGAATTCACTAACGCTCCTTCGGTCATACCAACGCGAACTACAGTTGCGCTTCGAGCGATTGCTGGCATATCGTTTGTTACTACGAAACAATGTATTTAATATTCATAAAGTTTTATAGTTTAATTCTTAGTCACTTGAACACCAAATCTGTTCAGTACATCCAAAAGCGTATCTTTGTTCTTAATGAATTATTATTTCATTTCATAATTTAATATTCTATGAGTCTTCATGAACGGAACATAGTCAGTGATATAAGCGAGCTGCGAGGTTACTAGTTACTACGCCAGGCGTACAATTACGTCACCACTGGCCTGACGACCTTGTTATGACAGATTTGTAGGCATAAAGTTCTAAAAAGGTGAGTTCGATAACCGAGCGTGGTGTGAATTATACGAATGTTTGTCGTAATTAGAGAGTTTGACGCGTGGTAGAGGTGGCTCATGCATTATTGAGGCCAGATCGTGGCCAGTGTACGTACCGGACCATGGTAGCCTTTGGCAAATTGTTATCTTTCCCACAGGATCTATGTCAACGGTAAATTGTATATAGTGGTCAAAAATCTGGCACAAAGTAATATAAAAAACGTGGTATGCTGCTTAATAGAAGACCCAACATAAAGTCATTATTATAAAATAATGGCATCGAAATATTGTGCTCAGTTGTATAAAGTTTTATAATAACAAAGGCAACGTGAATATTGAACAAAGTTTCTAAATTAAAGCATCTTTAATGATAGGTAATATTAAGGATTCCGACAGGATGTCTCTTAAAGCTCGACATGCAGAAATTTAACTGAATAAATTAAGAAAGTTAAATGACATCCACCACAACTTCTTTACACTGCATTACGTATGCAACGCTGTTAAGAAATTCAAGGATGAGATGTCTTTCTTTCAAATGACATCTTTTTATTACCGTCGGGAACGAGATTTCCTAAACTAAATGTTACTTAATTTAAACTTTCAACAAACTTCAGATTGTTTTAATTTGTTAAAAGCTGAGGAGAATCTCTTTACTTCGCAACGAACGTGATGTGATTCGGTTTAAGAACAGCATTTTATGTTTAATAAAGTGAGTTCCTCGTCCGTGGCGATGCTGAAAATGAGAAAAATGTAGAAGGAAATCTTCGTTGACCGTATGCGACGAGAGCATTAGTGATCCTCGCTAGACGTCGGTAACTACCGATACAGTGCTGATATCCTCTTGGGAGTGCTTCAATAATGCGATTTCTCGACTCGTTGCGAATGTAAAATCCTTGGATATTCCCACCAGATGATAGTCAGTATTTACTGCGTCTTATTCTTGTGCTTGAGACGATCGGAAAAGCGGAGATGAAAAGATTGGTGAAATCCGCGCTGGCGAATCACGTTCCAATTTCAACGCTTACATCGTAACGTGCGGGATGTGTGCAATTTCATTGAACTTTATATTTTCTTTGTCATTCACTACAATTCAATAAAAGATCAAGAATCCAATAGCGTTTATACACAAATCACATTAAATTAAATTGTCAGTCGTATTTTTTTTTACGTTGAACCAAATATGTAAATTGTATTACATTTTAAACCAAACATGTTATGAAACAGTGTACCAAGCTAAATATAGCGAAGATTATAAGTTGATTGAGACCGCAAAAAGACTGCCATCATAAAGCAAATTACACAATAAACAGTGAACAATTGCTAAGTACATACATGGGTATAGTCAATCACAAGATGAAAACCAGTTACATGTGTCACGACTTTTGTTACGAAAGCATGCTCATATAAAGACGGTAAGCCTGATCGGATGATAATATCGAGTCTAAACACCTCGCCTTCAAAACGATTGCTAAATTAAATCTTGCTTTAAATGGAGAGTAATAATAACATGCCAGTATGGATTATGAGATTAATAATGGTTGTGATTTCGTAATTTATACTATTAAGAATCAGAGTTCTCATTTAAAGTGTGCGTCCCATTCGTCCCATACTATGAAAAGAAGAATACATCTTTCAAGTTGGAAATTGTTTACAGATTATCTATTAAGACTGGTCTTTGAATGATTTTTTAGGGTTTACACATTGTTACGTTTTTGGAAATGCAAGTATGTTCTATACAAAAACTTTGTATTTCTGCGAAGACCATTGAATTGCACTATTTAAGAACGTCGCGTCACCATAAATAATCGTGTAATTTAAAACCTCATAAAAGTTATGAGTAAGTGCATTACTCATGCGCTCTAAAACTGCAAAGTCTAATTACTGAAGATATCTGGATGGTGTCTCTTGATACTTTTTATGGTGCTTATAAATACCCACGTTCCACACAAGGTTCTTTACGACACCTAATTAGAAGCCTACGTTTGTATTTGTACATCGATATTAATTGCCCAGTGTCCACAGCTCTCGTATATTAAGAGCCAGCGCGCACGAGCAACTTTGTCTCCGCAACTATTTTGTTTCTCCCATCAATTGTATGGGGAGTTGCGTCGCTACGTGCGCGCACTTCCATACTATCCCATAGGTAAGCGATGTATTCATTGTTATTTTGAAGAAGACAATCACAGTTTCGTTTTGTAATTGAACGACGCTTCTATAATTTTGTATCAGCAATAATATTGAATAGCAATTAGCAAATGTGAATGTTATGTGCTTGGTTTGTTTTTCTAGGAAAGAACAAAATTTAAATTTAAATAAAATTATTTAACAGCCGTTTAATATACGAGTCAGTGAGTTCATTCCTTTCACGCTCATTAGTATTAAAATTATATTTCTATAGACATAAAACCACGTGTATAAATAAATTGAATTACTTATTTACCTACAGAAAGCGCTTTACTTACAAGGCGATGGCACGTGCAAGAACGGGAAATAAATCCATAAATCAACGGTACATGCAAATTGAATGTAATTCGTAGCGGAAAAACAAATTCTTATCTGTCTCGGGTTGATTAAGTTAGTTTGCTAGAATCCTTTAGTATTCAGGGAACACTCCAATGCTCTGAGCTTTACGCGGCGCCACGATGCCATCTCTTCAACTCGAATTTTGCATCTAAATGTGCAATTGCTGACACCAGAGAAACTTATATTATTCTATCTAGATACTACAAGGTTTTGCTACGAAAACAGAAACAAGTTTTGTAAAAAAGAGTTTTAACTTACAGTTTCATTAATTTATTTTATACAAACTTTAAACTATACTGTAATGTTTGTTGATAAGATAAAGATAAGATGAAAAGAACTATGTTACGTGTTTACTTATATGTTAAAATTTACATTTAATAAATTTTAACAGTTCAAGAATGTACTATATTGCTATTGGCAATTGGCATATAAGTAAAATATAAGAAAGCAAACGTTATCCTTAGAACAGGAATGGCACTTACAAAGAAAACGAATCCCCATAACGGAAGATATAACAATTGTTCTGATGTTTTATAGTCAATGGACGCAAATAAAACTGCCATAAAACAATGAATATTTGAGAACAAAGAAGCACTCAATTTAACTATGCTATAGATAGGAATGGGAATGACTTTTCTATAAAAAACGAAATGGGGTGGATAAAGTGGAGTTTTATTCGGATTTCAACGGGATACTATTGTTGCAAATGTACGTGTAATAAAAATCAATAAAATAGTTTGTAACCATTGATTTTATGTTCATAGCAGTTATTTCATTTATCACATCACACCGATTTCTTATACAATTAGATAGACAAATAGAATTAAAAATAGAATAAGAGTAAGGTTTGTAGTTATTTAAGAAGCACTTAGAACAAAATCAAAAATATACCTACCTTCTGAGAACATTCCAGAATTTTGTACGATTAAGTATTTCAATATTGTTAATTGATTTTTATTCAGAAAACAGCATACGGTATTTTAGTTCCCTCTTCTACGCCATATTGAAGGTGAGAATTTTGGATACAAAACTGACTTTTTGACAAAAGTGTGAGCTTGAATAATGCTTCTATAATCACGTTCAAGGGAAATTGCATACGTATGCCCAGACATGCATGGCATGTTTACAGAGGCGTGGCTTAAATGTGTCTGCACGACAAAATATGGAGCCTTAATGTATATATGTTAGGGACAAGTGATTAATTGCACTCCATTCATTATACCTAAAATATTTTATGAGGTTTTATATACAGGTGTATAGTTATAATAGAAGAATTTTATGTGTATTATGCCGCCCAAACTTATACATAGAGATTGAAGGAAAAGGGCTGAATATGTGAGAAAATATTTATTTCTAGTGGTTCTCCTTTCTCTATATTTTTCGAAGATAATAACAAGTAATGAAATTTTCCAAATAGAGGCATTGGCACTCCATCTATTAAATAAATATTGGAAAGATACCGAATGTAAATAGTTAATAACTTGAAGCTTCGACTTACCATCATCACGAAAGTTAAGTTCCTACACAACCTGGCCGTTTAGCAAACTAAACTAAAGTCACATACTAAACTATAGCAAGTCCATTAACACCCCTTACAATATCGTATGGCACGGGGGTGTATAAACTGTTATGTCACAACAAAACAAACCGCTCGTAGCGAAGCGGTGTTCGCGTCTAGTGCTATCGATCCGGCGCCCTCATTCCGGCCCGACTGCGCCTACAAAAGTACAAGATATCTCAAAGTAGCTATGCAGGTTAGTCGGACGTATTAATCAAATTGTTTAGAACACTTTTTGGAACAACTGTATGAGCTAATTATCCAGGAATGAAGCAATATTCAGGTTAGAGTTTAGCGCATGGGTGCAGGGTTCTAGTCAAAACATTTTGTGCTTTATTTACATCTTTACACCCCCGCGCCGTAATCAAAGTTGTATGCGAGATATTCATTGTCTACAATTTAAACTTTCTCCCCACATCTGTTGCTCACCGTACACCATTGCTATTTATATTACACACACAAATCTTCCCCCCTGCATCTAATTTTGCAAAACAGAAACATTCACCCTAATTGAATTTGTGTTATTTTTGCTCTTGTGGAAAATTGGCTTTGTGCATTCGTAGCCAGCGTGAGAAAGTGCACGAGTTGTTTCAGCTAACACGACCAAGGTATAATAACGCTCCTTCTCTTCTATCGTATTTGCATGTAAATGTCTTTTATTCTTGGTCGTGTTTCCCGAGCGAAGAGGGTTCGTAAAGTAATATATGGTTGCGTGTTGGGCAGTATCGGAAGCTATAATTTGCTGACCGTTATTTAAATTTGCTTTATTATGTGTTTACACCTCGATATTGCTTCTGTGCAAATGGTGGGATCGGATTGGAAGATAAATTCCTTTCATTGATTGAAATCCCACAGTCCTAGGAAGTAGTGTGGTGTGCAATGCATTACTGTTTATCGTATGATGTTTTGAAGGAAAGCTTTCTTTGCAATTATGTATCGTGCATATTATTTATTACAAACAAACTACATTTTTACATTACATACTATAAAACCGTTTCATATGTTGTTATAATTACGCTCAATGTTACGGTAGCTACACAAGTATTAAAGACAGAGCGATTACTCAGTGGGAACCGGGTAACAAACAAAATCCTAAAGCCGTAATTATGCACTGTACTCACAACTTGATTTATTGCTTTGTAATTTTAGTAATAAGCAGTGTTTTACACTGGACAAACATCTGCGTTAACGTGCATGTAATGATGTTGAAACTGCTCCCTAATTATGGTTATCTGCACACTACTCGAGGTGATTGCTCGTAAAAATCAATACCTACATAAAACCTATGCCATGCCATACTCCCTCTATGTAGACTACATTTATTACAATCACGTTATAAATTGATATTTAAATTCACATTAAACTCTACCTACCTGGATAATTTACACGATACCAGGCAAATAATTTTGAATTTATTATCATTGAAAGCAGAATTGAACGTAAATAAATAATAAATTCCAGTAAGGAGGTATGTAACAATGTATTTTATGGTTTTACTTTATGCGAATTACTATGTAGGTAACAAGCCATTGGGATAAACCTAGCGACGGTATGAAATTGTTTATATAAGAGGACGTTTACAGAATTGAGAATATACAAGAGGTGTAAAAGTCTGTCAAGAAGTATGTAATATAACGTGTTGTAAGTGTAATTAAGATGAATTTACGGTTAGTACCTACATGTTATTATCCAATACAGTTTTATGAAACACGTGTCAGCTTCTTTAAAATTTCATTACAGGTACTTTGTTTTGTTTGATAACCGATGACCAGATTTATATGCAAAATAGATTCCAGTGTCGTGTAAAACGAATACAGTAAAAAATTATGATAGAGTTTCATTAGCTACTGTATCAGAATGAATTATGAAAATAGTCTGGCAAGTAAATAATCAAAAGAAGAAAGCCTCGTACTCACTGCACGATCGCTCTTTGTTAGCCAGACTATTTGTCAATACTACTAAGCATCCTAAGCTTTTATTAGTTGAGGCAGGGCCAAGGACAGACAGGGTTAATGTGCAGAATAGATTCAGAATTCAATCTAAAATTGGTACAGTAAACAATATCATAGTATAACAATAGCAAAGCCTCATAACTATGCAAATAGTCCGTGCCAGAACGTAAAAAAGAGAATGCCTTGTATTCCCTTGTAAGCCAGACTGTCAGTCAATACTACTAAGTATTCCGGAGCATCCTAAGCTTTTATTAGTTGAGGCAGACGGCCCGATGCCCTGATAGCAGAGGTGACCTACCCGTGACCTTTGACCCGGGAGCCTGTAACCTACATCCTCTGGCCAATCGATACGCACTTCGCGCTACAGTTGATGTAAGGCTTTATATGTAGATGATAAATATGATTTATTTGATTATTATTTACTATCCTGAAAGGTAAGATTTACGTGCAAGAAAAAAATAAAAGTATTCAGAACAGTTCCATTTATAGAACACTATCAAATTCATACGCAAACATGAGATAGGCTAGTTTAGAATATAGGTAAATGTTGTTTCAACCAAAACAGTCTCCTTATAAGAACTGGAATTATTCAGAATTAAGTTGAAGTCATAAAATTAATTACACCAACTAACAATTCCAAACGAGTCATTTGAAACAGCAACAGAATTGAAGATATTTCAAAACAGTTGCCAACCCACACACTGATATTTGAGACTTCTCGAATAAAACTACAAATTAAGTAATATTTGTACAAGTACTAACGCAAAATATGGGTCAGCAAGTCAACAGCTTAGTGAATGTAATGTTACACTTATCGAATTGCGACACAATACGGCTGATATGAAATATTTTATCCTGATGTATTTTTACATATTAATGTCGCGTGTTTTATGTTAATGCCAACTTAATCAAGAGTTAATTCATTTGTTATTTTATTATAATGTTAAAAATGTTAACGAAAGAAGGCGTAAATTATTAAGTGGGAGGTAGAAGATTAATTAGGGGAAGTACGGACAAAATGACAGGGTGTTTTGTTTTCCAATCATATTTATTTATTTAATGGCATTATAATCAGTCTCAATCGTTTATACTCATCTTAGGTTCATTGACTATCAGTAACACAGTCTATTAATTAAGTAGGATCTATAATAAAATATATAATAATAAAAAATATAACTAATAACAAAAACCATTTTGTCCATATAGTATGGACAAAATGACATATAAGATAAGGACATAATGACATACAAATTTTTAAGAGCAAAGTTCACAAATAAATCCTTTGGTCTTCTTTGGGACACCAGCACATGACGCATGAGCCCAAAGGTAACAAGTTATACATCGTAACCAACCTTCGCCGGGCTTGGAATTGGAAAAGAGGTCATTGCAATAAATGCAAGCGCAGTCACTATCGTCGTCATTGGCCTCGCATGCGAAATCTTCGCTTCCTGAGCTATCATATTTCGGAGCAGTTCTACGCTGCCTCGATGATCTCAATTTCTTCCCCGATTCTTTTCTCTGAGCGTTTTTAGAAGCAGAAATATTTATTTCATCCTCATTACAAATTTTTCTTTTAACCTGTCTCTTTTTTTCTGCCGGTGGATCCTTTGGTCTATTTTTAACAATAATTTCTTGCATATTTGGAGAAGTTAAAAGCCAACCTTCTTTAAAAAACTCCAACCCAAAAAATAAATCATCAAAATTATGTTAACAGATACACTATGGAAAAAATGGCATACTATGTCGTTTTGTCCAATTTGTATGTATGTCATTTTGTCCCAATTCACCGAAAAACAAATAAAAATCATAATTCCATAAAATAACTAATGATTTCAATAAACTTAATCGAAATCACTGGATACTAGCGTAGTTTATCGACTTAAATACAAATAATTACAAATAACAACAAATAACTCACCAGAAAATAGGAAAAAAACACCTGTAAAATAAACTTTTGAAGGCGAGATACAAGTTTGAACTGGTAACTCCGGCGCAACTGTCAGAATGATGCTCAACGTCTGTCAGGATTGTAAATATGGCTGTCGTCACGTGATACAGTTGCGGAGACGTAGCTAAATCCCGCCAATTTTGAAAAAAGGGGACTATGTCATTTTGTCCATACATGTCGTTTTGTACGTATTTCCCCTACTATTCATAAATTAATTGTATTGTTCTATAATCTACGGATTTATCTTGCTTAACTAGGTACCTAGTCCAGATGACTGAGGTTAACCATTAATATCCTAAATCATTGTTTCCAAGTCTCTAAATTCCATTGTATTTCCAAAGTCAAATCTTGTGACATATTTAACTCCCTTTCTCAGAAATAGTGTCCACATTAACAAATGATTAGTCATTTGTTAATGTGGACACTATTTCTATTTATTTTTATTTATTTAGATAAATCACATTTATCAACGAATTACTTTCAACACACAAAAATATCAAACTTATCTTGACTGAAAAAGACAGTAGTTATTCCGTTTCCAGAATTCAGAAATAAAGGACTCAATGGTTTCAATATCGAATCCCAAGGCTGGTATATTCTTTTAGATCGATACTATAGTTTGTATGTATAACTCGAGTCCCGGGATATGACATTTGGGCGAGGCGCCGCGACCCGGTCGCGCCCTCTCCCGCCCCTGCACTTGAACTGGTTAGCTTACTTTCAGTTTCTGTCATCTAGCCTGCTGCCTGACCTACCCGAAAGAAGCAGGAGATTTGTATTGTATTATGTATGATATTACATTGTACATATTGATAGTTTTGCGCCCGATCTTTGTGTATTCATGCCGATTTTCGTGTGAATGAAACTATTGAGAACCTTTTTTTAGCAACACTTTTTTAATTTTTTAAACGTGTTAAGTATCGTTAACAAATAGCTCGTATGTAATTAGTAATTGTATTATAAGCATTAATTATTTCCTTTCCTTATTTTAAACAGTTAAGTTTACTAATACAAGCAAGTATAAGCAAGCAAGCATTGAAATACATTCAATTAACATATTATGTACTATAAATAAATATTTTTAGTACTGCACGTTATTATAATTCGTGACATGTAATCATATAAAATAGCCCAATCCCATTACCCACAAACTCGATACGAGAAAAACACGTACTATCTTATCCGAGGCAAATGACCCCACGTCGGTATTCTTTCATAACACAATAAGACGCTCATGTGACCATTACGACCTGTCACGCAGCGTGAAAAAGATTAAAAATAACAGTTACTGGCACGTAAGAAAAAACGACTTTCTGTAATCTGTCTAGTAAGTGTTCGTCGAATGTTTTATAGACGTTAACAGCCACATTGAACAATTAACTACGGAACAATATATAACACTATGGATTTATTGATTATTATAATTTATAGTGATATTATAATTTATAGTGAATTCTATTTGTCTGTATAACGTTGAGATAGATGCATGGGCTACTCATACATTTTATTTTTAACGAGTAAATACGTATATTTTTACATTTTGTAGAAAGTGGATTAAAATAATACCTTTCTACCACGTGTCTTGTAACTAATAAGTCATAATACAAAGTTGTAGCATTCAGATATTTTGATGTCGCCTTAATTAAAACTTTGCATGTAACCTTAATGAAATATATCGCGGAGTCACGCCATTTCATGCCTTATTTGTCAACTGCTGATAACATTTTGTATACCATTTACCTGAGATTAAAAATATATTCGTAAAAACATTAATTTGGACGTTGGTTTGGAAAAGTTGATTAACACGTTGCTTATGTTTTTATTAGAGCAAATAGTCTTTCAAATTAAATTAAAGGAAATTTTAAGTAATTGAGAAAATTAAATTATTCACCATTTACGTATTTCATTTGTATCTTCTACAATCGCCCAGTGGTCGAAATCTGACCTTTTCGTGCTAACGGCTCTCACCTGCGTTACAATATTCGTATAATAATGGACATAAGTACATTATTATTGGTTATGCAATATAAAAACAACAACATAATAATACCATCGCGATACGCGGAGTATGCACTAAAATACGTATATGAAGTTTTTCATAATACAAAGCAATAATAGCAAATCATACAAACATATACAAACCTATTAGGTACTCGCATGCACTCTTCAACTTTAAATGCTGAATATTCTGATTCAACCCCATCAAAATTCTTTTGTTAACAATGCTGACGTGTTTGGTGTTTCATGTAACGTTTGGCCTCAATCTCGAGCTTAGGCTTCGAGTGTACATCACGATTTGTTGTGGAATAAAAAAGTTAAGTATATCATGGTTTAAAATGTTTCCTTCTACGTTTTAGCTGTAGCCCGTTAAAATTTTTGTCTGTAAATTATTTGCACATACATTATATATACCAAATATGAGTACAAAATTTTGCAAAATATTATTCGCCAAACTTTTTTCTAGAAAGATTAACATATTATGATAATTTAACTGCCTTGATTTTTTTCTTATATTCAGATAAACAAAAAGTTCGACACGTAGACGACGTGAGCTCCAAGCCTAAAGTTTTTATCGTCCACCTTTACGAAAACATTGACGTAGTTACGCGCATCGATTGCATCAATTTCAATGTGTTCAATAATTGTTGATATCGATCTTTATTCAATGCGCCGTTAGAGGCCAGCGCACGCCGCCCAATAGGATTATGTACTTGGATATTTAATACAACACACAATATCATTTGCTTTGTTATTCCCTTAAGCAAACGTACACTGAAAACGCAGTGACTTTGAACACCTGGATGGACAATCATTTTCAAAGTCAAATATCGATGATCATAATATGAATTATTGAATTTTAAACTTATTGACGTGAGGGCTTCAGACAGTCTAAGTACTTAATTGGACTGCACGAGAGAGCTATTAAAGCCATTTGAAAATAATTGGAATCAAAACATAGACTTAACGAGATCGCTGAATGCTTATTATTCTGAAGATGATGAATGGAATGTGGCTTATTGAATTGCTTTGTTTATACATTGCTTCGTTTAAAAGCTTAAGTTTTAAAATTTCTGAGACAGTAAATCCAATAAGTTACGTGCCAAATAGTACCACCAATCATAGAGCAGACGGATTGAGTATCAGAATCGTTGACATATAATTTGCAGGGCGAGAAACGTTTGTAATTATATTCCTCTGGTAGACCGCGACACAGCCGTGCCTAACAAGAGAAAGTAATTTCAATGCTATCTATCTTTGACCGCAAACAGATAGCAATTTAATGACAGCTGGTTTACAACATCGACTTTCATTTAATGATACAGCTTCGCGTTTGAGATGTTAAATATGTTGTAAATGGTCACTGCATTGCAAACCAGTTGTTAATTTCTCTAGCGGCGAACGTCGACGTTTCTAGCCACAGAGTAGACGGTGTGCGACACTACTTCCTGTCGTTATATGGGTATAGATTTACATGAACACTGTTTTTGTAATGCATAATGACTCATATGCAATATTTATTTTAGTGTATGGAAGAGTTAAGAGTTGTAAGACAAAATGGATATACAGTCAGAACTTCTTCAGAGGTTCTGGGTTATCAATATTTGGACAATTTAAAAGTTACGTATAATCATCTATACGTAACTTTTAAAATTTATCTTATCGATTTATCTATTGATTAACTTCACATTTCAAATCTAGACAAAAGGCATTACAAATGTACTGTATTCATCAATAATAAAACCCAATATTGGTTCAAATAAATCATTTCTATTTAACTATTTAGTCTACAATCGAGTAATCTGTTAGCATACCGGTATCAAGCGCCGCGAGTCAGCTGCGGCTCGTGCGCATTTTCTCTCGCAACTATGCCTTTTAAAGAATGCACTTAATATATAGGTTTGTACATAATTCTATATTTAGTATCCATATGGCATTTAACGGTTTGAAGTAAACACTGATCGTTCTAAATATTTTGATGATCTTACCTATCCTGTAGCTCTATTTTACATTAATATAAGAACTCTATCTTATCTTTTTTTTCATAAAAATTCTCTACACAAAATGTTCAGGGATTTGCAAACACAAATTTCTTATTTACCCAGTTCCATAATCAACCGTAAAATTTCCAAAGAGAATAATAAAATCCGATGTAGAGATTTGACTCTACAACTTTTCTGTTATGTAATACTCAAGAATTATATATTTTTAAAAAGTATGAGTTATATTATTATTATAAAACACGCAAAGTATCAATTCTTCAAAAAATTTGAATTTTGATACGTATACATATTTCAATATCAAATTTAGATTTGATAACAAGAACTTACAAAAATTGCAGCACTAACAATGCTTAATTTCAATAAATGCACTCAAATCCATTAGATAGGTCAGTTCACAAATCAATCAAATACGATGCATTACCGATCATCGCGTCCCAAAATAGACGGAATTCGTCTGATCAAAACAGAGCAGCGCGCGGAAGTATGTAGGACGTTCGCGCCGGCGCGGGCGGCGATACCTTATCTTATTGGGTTAATAACCTATAGCCAGTATTGGAAGTATCGCGCAATCACGACACCCTTATCAGGCCGCTTGTTCATCTTCATAGCTTAATATTAAGAGACATGATTGGTCCATCTTATGCTCTCCAGGATATTGGCATTAACAGTAACCGTCACAAGTATTTTATACTTATCGCGGGCACCAATCTCTCACAAATGTTAGTGTTAAGATATTATATAGATTAACAATGTATATATATTGTGCATTTGTGATGAGAAAAAAATTATTAAATAAAATTAAGTTGATGAATAGCTATTTGTGTATTTTTCAAATAATTTTGTTTAATGATACTATTCTCGATCTATCTTTTCTATTCTCGATTCTCTATTCTTAAGCGTAATTGGAAAAAATTCTTTTTGTTTTTGCATCAGCTGTTATTTATAGGTTTGTTAAAGTTAAAAACGTACATAATAGGAAGGAAATTTAATTTGGCTGTAGAGTTTCATGAACACGAACTATTTTTCGCCATATCACTATAATATTGTCCAAGAGATAAAGACTCGTTTCGCTGTAGATAATAAAATAAAATGGCTAGAGAAAGCTGTTTGATAAAAACATGATAACTTTCATTCATCGAATGCAGCCGAAAGCGATTCACGACTTTCCATCTTTTCATTCACTATCATGTGATTATCATTCCTTATTGAGGTTAATATACTTTGTTAATTTAAGAGCACTCTATCATTTGTTTTATGGTTCTTTACTAGTTTTAATAGTCGTACTAATTTCATGTACCCCATGATACTGTTTGTTATATAAAGGAAGATAATTAATTACACTGTAAATTTCACGTGTGAAGGTCCTAGTCCTTCGGTAAGCCTAAAGTAAAGCCCGGATCCAAATGGGCAACATGTTACTGGAACTCCAGAAAATTTTGAATACATTAAGCAGGAATAAATGTAATGTGATTAGAAAAATAGGAAGTCTGATAAGAATTCAGAATAGGCCAAATTCAAACACTATAGCAAGTTAACATATCCGAGTTTACCAATTAGGTAACAACTATTGAGATTTAAAGCGCGTCATCTAATAGTATTCGCTACATTCCAATAAGCATCATCAATAGTATTGATTTTGCTATGTATGAATGGGGTTGGTAATCTATGATGATGCAATATCTATAACACCGTTCCCCTCTACGAAAATGGATAACATAATATTAAACCTAGCCATATAACGATTTTATGCGAGGGTGCGAGTGTCCCAATTTGTGGTGTAACATAAATCTATAACTCTATATTCATTCGCTGTAATAAATCATAATATTACGAATATCAATAAGGCCATGGTAATAGGGATATCTACAGATGTACTAGATTGATTTTTTTTAATTATTTGAAGTGACACTTGATATGTAAGTAATGATGAAAGATTTTAGATAAATTTTTTTGGCATCTTATTTGCGGAAGTAGTCAGAATTGAAGAGAGTTATGTATCTTTAATTTTTAACAGTCTAAGGTCAATCAGTATATAATAGATACAGATGCAGATGATTAAAGATGTATTTTTTAGCAAGAGCTGGTCTTTCATGACATGGCCATAAGCACCAGCAACTATATGGCTAATCTTAAATTTTAATGCTTTGCTTTTATATATGTCCTGTTTGGTTATCCAGGTAACACTGATCATGCATTTGAATTGCTCAATCTCTTCCGTGGTTTTTCCCCTTCACAGAGTATCAAGTTTCTACATTATTACCGTAGTCATTGAAATAAAAGATCAATTTTGATCTGTGCGTGACACTGGACACTGGCAGAATCCGTCTCTATTGGGATAGGGAAGGCCATAAACAAAAAGAAGAAGAAGAAGAACTATATGGTTTATACATTCAAATAATTTGTCTTTCACTTACCACTGGAGGCGTTTTCCGAGGCGAACAGCGGGGCGGCGTTATAATCTGGAAGCAATTACACAACCAATTACATTTGAAATCGTAACAAATTACTTTAATTACTCACTTCGATCCCGGTACAGGCTCGAGATTCGTAATTACAAATTAACTTGTGAAATTGTACGGGAACACCAGGATATCTCTTCAGGTTAAAAATTGTATCCATTAATCACTTGAGCGTATTTATTATGTTTTACACAAAAAGGAATGAAACTGATTTTTTCGTGTGTAAAGTGTGGTTAAATGGACATATTTTGTACAACTTTTAAATGACTGAATAGAAATGATATATGTTTGGAAATGGGTTAATTTCATTAGTCCCTCTTTTTAAGGATTATTTGCATTGAAGTTGAATTTATTATAAGACATAATACATTGTATGTAGCCACACAAAAGGTTTCATTTATTAAAGCGAGAGTGTATTAAGATGATACATCGAAAGTTTTTGTATACAAGAAACACTTCAAAGTTCGACCTCAACTTATAAGTTATAGTTAGACTCAAATGTATTTCTGAAGATTTTTGTTCGTAATTTACATAGATTTAGATGTAGACGAACATTTTAAACATACCAGTATTTAGGTTAAAGTGCATTGTTTTCTTGCATTGTATAAAAATAAATCTCGTTAAAATTATGTAAAAAAAATTCCAATTCTAAAAGAACTAAGATTTATTTAGATTCAAATTTAAATAACGTATTAACGTATAACGTATTCCATTAATTACTTTAATAGGATTAAATACCAATATCATACAATCATAACCGGTTTCAATAGATCATCTGCAAGCGACTTTTTATCCCGCTATATCTAATAAATTTTTAATTAACACCTAGACATTCGTATCAAGAAAGGCATGATTAAATTCCTATTTAATTTTATATCAGCTTCAATTGTAAGAACTCATATCGAATCAGTGAATGAAGTTTACAAATACCTCTACTCAGAGTGGAACTGATTGTCTCCATTTGATGCCAATAATGGCCTATGAAACTAAGGCCACGGGGTAAATGACACTTGTGCAATGTATTGTCTACTTTACGACAATATAACTACTCTAAATTGACCTAACACCCTTTTTCTCACGAGTTTTAAACGTAGTTCAACCTATTCTGTCTCTGATTTGGTTTTGAAATAATGTAGCGATGTGCTCTACGATAAATGGACAATAATATAATTACTTAAGTAATGCGTTTTAATTTTGAGATATGACTTTTTCTTTTCGGAATGGAAAATATTGCCTCTTTTATTTATTTACGATAGCTTCTTTTATTTATGATAACTACGTTTTCTCAATGCTACAGATGGAAAGAATGGTAAATTCTCCATTGTTATCCAAATTAGAACTCTCTAAATAAATAATTACTCACCTAATAGTAAACGTTCATAGTCACGAATGTATTTTTAGTTACAACCTTTGCAGGGATATATTTGATTGGCACATCGCCTAGTCGCAGAATGTCGACACAGTGATTTGAGGCGAACTATATTCGACTGCTAATTTTTGATACACAACACTTGCACGGTAGCACATTGAGTTGACACTTGACACACTGATCGAAAATTCAGTGTTGTATTATAGTTTACTGCCATTTTGCTTACATCTATGGAATGCAAATGTGTGTATAGTCCGTCACTAGCCGCGAACGTGTGTGCGTGAGCAGCGTCAGACATGTTTAATTTAAGTTTACACACACATGCGCAATTCCGCGAGTATGCGCGGGTTGGTGACCTCGTTATGTTAAGTTTTGTTGCTTTTAAAATTCATAGAGAAATATTTTAGTATTAAATAGCTAAAACATTACTTGTATTGATTACAACAACATATAAGTGCTATCGTATGTATTTTTACGATATTTAATAACAACTGTGAATGAAAATAATTCCAATCTATATACTGAATTAAAATTATGCATTAGTTAAATTAATAGTTCAATACAGTCAAAAATAAATCCGCTCATTAGAATCGTTAACCTAATAATGGAACATGAAAATAAAACAAGCTAATTAGTTATTAATTATTATACACACACAGTTAAAATTATAAACTCTACAATGTATTTCCAAGAGAACGCTATTAAATTATTCCTGAATCCTGACCTATAGCAATGTGAAACGTTCACCCACTCGTTTCCCCCACTGACCGTAGTGCCGACATTTTTCCGTGCACACTAAATATATACATACTTCTTTATACTTTATGCATGCATGAACACGCATGTTAACTATGTATGTAGCTATAGGATGCACCTTTACGATCCAGGTTTCCCTCTAAGCAAACCAACAGGACTAAACCCACGAACTTTTTACGAAGTGTCTGCTGTTTACTAGGTAAGTAGTATAAATTATGTTATTTCAATGAGATCGATATAATTTCAATATGAATTAACAATAAATATTCATTACTATATTGCTGCAATCGAATATTACAAAGTATATTCGCTACTTGACATAAATATGCTCAATTTACCACAGCATACATAAATTATAGTAGACGTTAAATAATTGAAAACAATTTACTATCTGAATGAATGGGACTAGAAAATGAATATAGTTTTTGTTGCGCAGAGCTGCAGTGCGGTCGCAACATTGTTCTCATGTCGAGCAGACAGACAGCCCTATAACTGCGGGCCCGGGGTGTGAGGGGGAGACTGAATCCTGACCACGCACAACCAGGCTATGCTTTCCCGTCGCTAACGGCCTATATTTAGCCTTGCATTTCACCGTACTGCATATTGAATGCCACGTTGAAACCGCACTGTTATAAAACACGGCAAAGGGCGTTTAAAAGACTATCGATCGTGCAGACGTCCGCTATACTTTGGAATATATCCAATTTTTTTCACGTTATTGTCTTCCTCACCTAGAAGGATATTTGTAAGGAAATTAAATATTACTTGGCTGACATCCCGAAATCTTCAGGTTTACGATCAAAAAATACGTTTCAAATGTCATACCCAGTTATTAAAAATCGTGACACTCCTTGCGTAGCGACTCGCGGTGCATTTTTGTTGATGACTTGACAGAAATAGCAGCTCGTTTATAAATAAACAATACAGAAGACAACTAAACCATAACAAGCGAGGGGAGGTATCATTGTAATGAGCAAGTAAATTATACGTTTTATAAAAGCTTTCACGACGTAATCACGATATGATGAAGGCGTCTCTAACAGCCTATTTATACAGCAAAATCGCAAAATGATTACAAGCTTCTTTAAGTAGAAAATAACACTGTCGAGATGGCATACAACAATAAGGATGTAATACGCAATTTTCTTTCATTAATCGTAGCATCCAAGCTATTCATGAGAAAGACTACCTATATGAGAAAGACTATATCTACAAAAAATGTGATAAGATGCAAAGTGCAAACACATAATATTTACGAGATCAGACAACAATATATTTTGTACACACATGATGTACTGTATCATCGTGGTTGTGATTGTACCGAGATAAGCTGGCCGCAGTATATAACAGTGCTATCGTGTGTGGGCAAAACCACAAACCACTAGCCTCCTCGCCTTTCCTATAAGCCTTCTAGATTACTTACTGACGCACCACTTTCACCGCTGCGACACGGAAGATGCTCCGCTCCGTATAACTATCGCAGTCTAGTCTTAACAAGCTAGTTAAGAGTTAAATAGGTTAAGAACTGAACCACACAACAGTACAACCGTATCAAGATATGAATAACTGCATACGTATAACATATTTAATCGAAATGGGTTAATGTATTTACTTTGTCGTTTAAATAGTCACGAAGCGGCGATCATTCTTTATGCGTTTAGCTATATATTATGTGCCTTAAACTGAACCAACATAAAAACCAACAAATATATAATACATTAGTTATACAACCCAGTTTTATGCATATGAACTACATAGCTTGCGTACATTGTGTAGGTACTGTTGGCTAACAATGTAAATTTGACATTAAAAACGTCCCACATTTGTAACAAAGCGTTTAACGTCTTAATAAAAAGTGGATAAGGTGTTATGACAAAAAGCATTGCATACATTCTACAAGATATCAGTGTATGATTGGAATTTTAGACTTGAGTGAAAGCATTCTATTTTCCACGAGCAAGTTTCTCTTGAATAAAGCTCTCGAAAGAGAAATCGAACGCGGCGCGTTGATGCGAAATATAGGAAATCGTTCCAGCTAGAAAAACGTGTAAAATCCTTCCACATCTGCCTTATAGCAACGTAAATCGATAATAGGAAGCCCTCCGTCTAGTTCAGCAGTGCGTGCGGGCGACCTAATACACCCACTACGATGGTCTTTGCAATGCGGGCTAAATATACTAGCCTAGCGCGTTCCTGCGCTGCACCAACCGAACGAAACTTATGTGCCGACCACAACGTTCACAATCGCTTGTCCGGAGAAAATAACCAGTTTGTGTTATCGTGCAAGCGATTCGCGCCCCATTTGCCTTGAAATTGGTTTGAGATTTGTTTGACTTGGAGAGCGGAAGGAGGCCGTTTTTCAACAGAGCAGTCGCGTTAATAACACAGCTAGGTGCATTCTCGCTGCAATTTCGCTCTCGGTCGGGCTGTGTGTTTGTGGCGCGCTGAAGATCAGGGCTAACGATCGGCGTGAAGCAGCCGTCCCTTTCGCACGCGCCTATCGCCTTCGCTCCATAGGCACGTCTAGCAAAAGAAATGCTACAACTTTATCTGACAGCAACGCGACGCGACGCCGAGAGGCTTTTGTGCGTTTTCTATGTTTATGATTATAGGAGAGCACGAACAAGGGGCCCTTTGAAAGCGTTGCTTGCTACATAATTTCGCGACTGTTTTGTTTTTGTTTCAGGAGCTTTTTATTGAGGCTTAGTACACAGAGTAAATGATGAAGTCGATACTAGTAGGACCATTAATGTTGCAGATACAAATGTAGAGATTACTTTGACAGTTTTTAATGTGATGAAAACGTTATATAGTACAGAAAAATGTAAGCATAATTTTAATAAACCGGTAAGATTCCTTTTTAGTTGCAGATTATGAAAATAAAGCTTACTTCATGATAAACGATAAGAATATGGATGAAAACGAGACAAACCAGCACGTGTGTTTTGTAAATGTATCACATCCGTGCATCTAATGTTAGATGATTTTAGTGATGACAATTTTAGTGATGTCATATTTCATGTTGTCTATATCTGCAGGGAATTAAAATTTAAATAAAAATTATTGACTATAAAATATATTACAATTTTGGAACAGTTCTGATTTAACAAATTCAAAATGTTCGTATCTTAATGTCCTCTACATAATATATTAAAATAGATAAAACTAAACAATTTTACCTAATAAGGTAATACTATAATACTAGAATAAACTGGATACTCGATGTCTACGAATCGGTAAACAAATATCATCCAACCAAGTTTGCTGTTTGTGTTTCGGATATTATGTAAATAAGTAATGAATATCGTATTCACACAGGTGCAGAGCAAATAGATAATTTCACATTGGTATTACTGGATATTTTACACGCAAGCATTTATTTACAAATTTGCAATATAATTGGACCTTAAATTCCTAGGTAAATGTAGAGTTCGGGGTGGCATTTCCCACATTTGTTACGCGAATGAAGTTGTTATTGAACCTGATAGTGAACACTTTCATAAAATAAATCCGCTGATAGATGATTGCTTAAAGTATATCATTTTATAATGTTGTGGCAGTAACGTCTAAAGTGGTCTTCATGTCTTGCCTAACAAAAATTAAAAATGCATCTCTTTAAAAACAGTGCTAACAGGAAAAACTAACAGCTAAGCTAAAACGAACTGACGAGTACACGGGATGGGAGAGCAAGGCTAAAGAATTGAGTATAAAATTAGATAACAATCGCTCAGTTAATGAGTAAATTGGGCGATGCACTTACAGCAAACAGTCGAAAGGGCCATTTATAGAGGGGGAATTTGGCGGGACAGCGTAACGGGTGCTACGAGTACTATATTTACATTCGGGCACGTGTTCAGAGCTGAATGGGCGCAAAGCTTGCCCTTGACCCCCGGAACGCACGCGGCACGCACCGCCCAAACGCCGCTGGCCGCACCTCTACCGCACCGATCGACCCGCGCCGCACGCCCGACCCCACACACCCCTGATCGATACCTCGCTTCCGCTACTCACACAGATTTCCATTGCAACTTGCGTCTATTTTCCCCGTCTGAAACCTGTCTGCCAAGAAGCAAGTGTCCGGACGAGTTTTGGCGCTGCTGATATTTTTGGAAATTAAGCACCATTCGTGGCTTATTTTTATATATTTAATTTGAAAACTGGTGTGTTATGGCTTATGACACTTATGATGATTATGAGTCACTGTCTGAAACATTTTGGTTTAACAGCAGAATCGTATAATGACACTAGACGAGGCATTTAAGTGAGTTTCTCACGATTAAAATAGTAATAAAAAAGTAAATGATTTCCGCTTTTTAAATCACTCTACATTAAAATCTTACACTCACGCAAACATAGCGTCTCCGTCGTCTCGTATAATATAAATGTATGTGATTGTGTGCAGCATAGATATTCTTCAAATGTGTGTGTAGCGACTAGTGACCGATTGGGTTATGTAACGTTGGCAAGCTCGCTATGTATATGTGCGATTTTCATTTCTCGTTTCACTTATAGCACTGCTCCGAATCTTAAATATATAACCAGTAATGTATATAATTCAAAAGCGCCAATTTTATCGCAATGTAGAGACAGTTGCCATTCGATCAATAGAGTCTAGTATTTATACAAGGCGTGCTGTATACATGTTGTATCTAAGGCAGCAATTACACGTGTCTATTTGACTTCCGTTTTACAATTATTTACTATTCTACAGAGTTTATATGTATGGATAAAAAAATCTTACTTTATGTTTAAAGTGTCAAATAAAAGGGATAAGATTAAAAATAATCTGAGCTTTGTCGTTTTGTCGGAAAACTTTTAAAGGTTTTTCTACCTGTTACGTTAATAAAATTAAATTTATACTCGTAAGCGGTAGAGGACGCCTTAAAGTTTGATTAAATTAAACATAAATGTTTGATAAATGGAAAATTTAGGAGATGTTCTTAGTGGTATCGATTTCATTTAACGATATTATAAAGACAAATATTTTTACCTAAAGACCACGTTATATGACATAAAATGGCTTGTAATTTTATATTTGCAGGCCTTTCAAACAGAAACCATTTACGATTTGCTTAGACAAGCACAACTGGGCTCTATTTATTATATCATATGTAGGTATACAATAGAATCAGGACAGTAAATAATATAGCCCTTCTAAACTAAAAAGACTTTTGACTCAAGAAATATAATAATCTAATATATAAAAATCAATGCCACTTTTCGTTGTAATTCCATAACTCGAGAACGGCTGAACCGATTTCGATAATTCTTTTTTTATTATATTCCTTGAAGTACGAGGATGGTTCTTATGTAGAGAAAACGTTAATATGTACCACGGGCGAAGCCGGGGCGGACCGCTAGTATAATATATAAACACAAATTTAGACTCACTCTCACTGGACGTTAAATCAAGCATAACACATAATCTATAGAAATCGAAATAATACAATATTCTTAAAATTCAACGTTATAATGATTGTAAACTAAGCAGCCGATCTTTTGTGTTTCCATTTTTATCAAAAACGACTGGTATTCGCCGAATAAAGTAATATTTATGGCACATTACTATTCAGCTTCATTTATATAAAAACGAGTTTGGTCGCCATATCGCACATAAAAAATCTAAACATTTTTAGTCGGTTACTGGCTTGTTATTTAAAACAATTTTTTTGTTTATACCTTAATTTTTATTTGTATTAAAAATAAATATCACAGTTGTAATTGATTATAGGTTCGGTGTTTAGTTGGGGGAGAATATAAATTTCTGAATACAATTAATGTACATATTCAAAAGTTTATATTAAGCTTCTTAAAATTCTAAATTAAAATAGTTTTGGTTTGATTGTATGACTAAAGTACTCCCTGTGTGTCAAAAATATTTTAATTTTATCTAGTTATTGAAACGGTAAAACATAAGAATTAGTAACGGTAGAGTTGAATGGAGTAAAAGTTTTTTTTTTCAAACTCAAACATTAATTTTTTTCTAGTTTTTCCGTTTACCACATATTCGGAAAACAATTTCTACTGAGAAGAACCGGCAAGAATCTCTGTTGCTAGTTTAATAGATACAATAGATCACGTTCAGATCATGGGGCTCTACCTTGGCCGGTTTCTGCCGCTACAATGAATATGTAGGTCGTTACCATTGCTTGCTGTCAATTACTTCTTGCTCAATACTTTGGTACAGTCGGTTAAACGCTTCGAATCTTTTGTTATCCGTTAAATTATAGAAGTACTTTAGAAGAAGAATAAATTCATTTTTTTGTCGCGTTTCTCTTGAACTACGATAGTGATTCGTGTTTAGAGGTAATTAAAATATCAAAACATGTTAAAATTATAATAAATATTTGATATTTATTATTTTGCACAGTAATTTAAATAAATTTGCGCATATTTATTTAAAAGTATGATTTTAGAATAAGCTGAGAAGATAAAAGAGTATGATAATTTAGTGATAAAAATTTTCATGATCAGATAAAAACAGAATTATTAAACAATGCACTTAATCGCACATTTCTAAATCAAATATATATCAATAATGGCAAAAATAAATGTAAATAACCTTTATCTTCCTAATTAAGATCAATTAATTGGTGTCACATTATTATTAACAAAAAATATCCTAATGAATATTCGTTTCAATGACCACAAGAAGTTTATTTCGTGCAGGCCTTTGTCCCAAAGATGCAGAATTGCACGCAGCAACCGCTTCGTCTCAAAAATTACTTATCGAGTGTGAAGGAGACTTAACTTGTGTTAAGTTCAAAGACCCCGATGATAAGCGCCCAGTATGAGGAAAACTCAGACATTCATTACGTTCTGACATTTCCATAACCTTTAACTTGAAATTGCATTATGAGTAAGAATTAATTAATATCCATTTGTGTTCAAAGATAATGTAACGCCGATTATTATGGTTTGCATTTATTTTTTCATTTGTATGTATAATTAAAATTAATTTCGAATAATTTAAAATTGAATAGGTTTAATTCAAAATTTTTTGTCTTCTAAAAGTAGGTACGGTGTTGTTAACAAAAAGATTTATATAAAATCTTTTTAATTGAAATACTTAATACAATATTGTGATTTATTATTCTATGAATGTTTTAAATTAAAGCGATGTACCAGTTATATAATCCAATTTGAATAGTACTGAGTTTCAATGCAAAATACCGGTTCCCGTTTTCTAACGCTTAAATCCTGTTCATTTTTTATTTCGGTCAACGGCCGTGCGGCCTTATTGTACGAGTTCCATTGACATCGATCCATAGGGTTATTCAAAATATATTAGTATAAAAACATTTAGTCACGCTTCGATCTACTATTCACAATGAGCTACGCACGTGGCATCAAATGAATTGCCTAACGCTATTCAGTGTTTAGGGCTTTCTGGAAAATCTATGCTAAACTCGTTTAGCTTGTGTCGCTTTGGTAAATGTATTATATTTCCACACAAAAGAGCCATTATATTATTAAATAGAACGTGTAGGTTATTTTTACGATACGCGATTATGAAACCCACGCTCTGTCATCGTGTTTAACATTTTTTTTTTTATTCGAGACTTGGTACAAACATATCGCGGTACCGATCAGGAGGAAATATTAATGGGTATTTTAAACTCTCAAATGATATCGTTAAAACGTGGCCAGATCGTAGGTAACAAACACGTGGCATGTAAAATAATTTTAATACTGTTTAAAATTACCTCTACATTGTAATCAGTTATTTTAACATAAGTCTATCAAGCTAATCTGTAGTTTAATTATTTTATTATGTCACAAATTTCTTAAATATTTTTAAATTGGAAATTGATGTGACCTAAGTCGTACAACAATACGTATTTCTAAGAACCAGTCATCGAGTAAATTAAATTCCAGTGTCGTTCCAATATCTATTGTTTGAACACTCGGTGGCAAAACAATGAACAAAACTTCGTCACAGAAAATTAGGAGTAAGTTTATATAGAATATTTATAGCCAGAGCACGAGGTAATGTTTGGTCTAGGCATTCGATCGAATCGAACGTATGTTGACCGGGCGATTCACCTTGAGACCGCACCTCGACTTATAACGCCACCAAAGCGAATAGTCGCTGCCCGAGTCCAGCAATAAACAGAGTAACAAGCTACGAAACTTGACCGTGTAATATAGTTTCGTACAATGCTCGAGGACCGGTCCAGTGCTGTGGGTGAGCAAGTTGAGGAATGCACGGGGACGGTCTGACTCGGCGTGATTTGAAAGTGTATGCGAGAGCGTCGGATATCGACTTTTCTATGCGTACTCAATCAGTTTAAAAATCTTTACCTGTTAGTGATTCACTGAAGTTAAATTAGTCATTCAGTTTTATAGCAGACGTTATAATGTTCTCCGATACGAATTTACCTGTTAAGGCCTGGAGGCGAAATTTTTCGCAGGATGCGTACGTTTGATTCAAATTACCGGTAATAATACGGTACGGGTTAAATAATATAAATAGGCTATTCCAGTTCACTTCGGCAGTTCGGCTGTTGAGCAATAAAATTATCATAATTTTCAAATAAAACAGTTAGACGGAGGAACAATCAGCTCAAGTATACATCTATTACTATACATATATTTTATACTTAATTAAAATATTTCAAAGATTTTATTTCCATGTATAAAAAATACTACCAATTAAGCTCGTTTTCAATTAGCCAAGATTTTTTCAGCCATGATCACTCAGTGTCGTTAGTTCATTACGTTTGCTTTGATTGACTCACCTTGAATTTGTTTGGGTTCTTTAGCAGTACTATTTCATTGTCTATCAACCCACAATTCTTGTGATACTTCTCACTACCAAAGTTGTAGTTTAAAAACTTTAGATAGAGCCATTCTTAGCTAGTATCGTCTCCATTTCCATGATCCAGACTACTACTAGTTACTAGTTACTATAATGTGATTAGGTATGTACACTTCACCAGACTAATAAATACAAAATTGTAGTTATGTTAGAAGTAAGAAGTACAATTTATTATTTCGATGTTGTATTTATAATATCGGTTTATTCGTTGAAGTTATGTTGGAAGTAAGAAGTATCCTATTCAATATTTCGAAGTAGTATTTATATCTAATATCGGTTAGCTATGTACTTGAACATAAATGAAAAAGCTGGAACAACAATCACAGAGACCAACATTGTGCGTGACTGCACCGACGAATGCTTTAATAAACTCAACTGTATTCAAGTTATTACTGTTAAAACAATTTATAACGTTTCAATAAATCTTATCACGATAGAATAGGCCCACGCAGATAAAGCCAGCTATAACATTATCTCATTAAAAACCGCCCACTCGGTATAACTATTTGTTTTCGTCCCCGCGACTCGGAAACCCTGATGTTTAACGGGCCGCCCCAATTCGGGCACCGAAATAACCCGTACCGCGTCCCACTTACGGTGTCCCCTGTTAGCTCTCGCGGCCGTCGACATAAGGCCTCTGGATGCGAGCGTGGATTTTTTGCGGCCGTCTCCGGATCTTAACCCTATGTTACTGACCCCGAAAACCTTTTCTGCGAATTGAATGAACACGCTAAACAAATATTCCGTATTGGATGCAAGCGAATTAGCTTTTTAGTCGCGTGCCGAACGAATTTCAGCTCACATAGAAAAATTTCCAATGACGTAACCCATTAAATTTTTTTTGGGTCATTGAATGACATTGACTACGCATTCGTGAAGTAATAATATGGGTAATTGTTTTGCAGAATACAGAGAGGAAATTGCAATGATAGCGATTCGGGTTCAACATACTTAGATATGTTTTATTGGCTGGTTAGTAATGATATTGCATTTTGATCTTTATGTGTTTGGAATGTTATACGTGTTCGAAACACGTGGAATGAAAATTGAGTACAAAAAGTGATAAAAATAATGAGTAATGCGAGCTGCCTACGTTATATAATTATAATTCGGACGTGTCCTGATTCCCGGCGCAAGTGGAACGCCTAGGCCCGTTATCTCACATTATAACGCATGGGTATATAGTAGCCAAATATCAGTGAGTTCGGGGTGAACGACCGCGCCCGCTCTGAAGCACCTGCAATCGCGCCGTCTTTGTTGACACAAGCAACTGACATGACGACCGAAGTGATAATGAATGTCTTGACGGTGCAATACACTTGAGATTTGTATTGAAACATTTTATTAATTAATCTTTTATGACCTGTTGTGTAATTGCTTGCAATGCACGTGATGATTTTGCACCTAATTACGGGTAATGTGAACGCTGTTTTGTAAAATAGAAGTTGTTATTCAAGGATGGCAATACTTACGTGATTAAATTTGTACAACGCTTGCCCATTTGTGGTTTTCCGTATAATATTTAATTATTTATCTGTCAACAGAGTACGTAGACTTGGCTTACTTTAAGTAAAAGTATTTGTAGCTCTTGATGATTATTTTAATTTTTAAAGTCATATTGCTATGGTAAGAAGATTATAAAATAAATTTTATGGGGTGTACAATCAATTTGATTTCAACAATAAACATACCTATTGATAGATTGATTGATTTCTGGTATAAATTTCACTCTTATTATTAAATTAAGATATAAAAGTGGGTAATTTGACAATTTTGGTAATTATGAACACTTTAATCCGCAATAGCTAATTTGGATGCCTAACTCCTAAGCAGACATGTACTTTATAGAATTATTCATCTTTCAATGAGAAGGACTAACTTACTTCGCCCGTTTTGCTATCAGGTTACAAGTGGACAGATAAAAGTATAACAGATTTATTACGAGCCAATGTTTCTCGCGAATCGAGGGCACAGCCTTGTCCTGATTCTTGAAATTGGCACATTTTTTTTCTATTCTTTGCATCACGGCCGTAGTATTGTAAACTTTAACAGGGCCGAATATGTTAATTTTTGGTACACATGTTACATGAGAATTTTTTTTTTAAATTCAAACAACTAGATCGTGCGACACTATTAATAGTTAATAGTTATTATCAATTTAGTAACGTCAATTATTAATCTGTACCTGTTTCATAAATTATTTTGCCTTTATTTCATATAATTCCATGGTTAGTTAATATAATTAATTATTTCATATGTTTAAAATTGACAATAGGTTCATGTCTCAATAGAAAGCGGTTGAGTTACCTTTTCTACGACGACTTGTTTTAGCGAAAATAAACTTAATTGTACTGAGGTTCTTATAGAGATTTTTAAGTTTAAACTGTAACATTAGAATCGTATACAAATGCACTGTATAATGTATTTCTTTTTTTAATTAAAGCCGCAAACCACAAAGCCGTTTACGAATTCTGCTCAGTATCATGTCACTTCAGAACGAAGTAAAACAATTTTATTTATATGGCAATGTCACTACATTTTAGTACCCATGCATCGTTGCACGACGACAATAGCACACAGATTATTATGTATTGATATTGTTAACAGCACCGGCGATGCAACGTCGTGACTATAATGATGCCAACCATTTTATTTGCAGGAAATTCCCTATTCATATTGAATTAAAATTTAAATGCAAGCTAAGTAAAATGACAATAACTACGCGAGATGTTGGGCCAACTATTCTCTATGGGAAATTGAATTGGCTCTTAGATACACGTATTTAAATACATTTTTAAATTATAAAAAAGGCACATATTTCGTAACTCTTTTCGTGATTGTCCATTCTAACTCAATGTTATATTCTGTGTTTTTGTTAATCGATAAACAAGTTTCAGAAATGAACTTAACTTTCGTATTTCTAGTTTGTCTATCACGCGACGTGTATCCAATGTAAGTACCAGGCAAGCCAGCCTCGTATGAGATTAGTTCCAGCAATTAAAATACTCCGCTCTCAGTATACGGGAAATATGATTTCACTTTTCAACTCATCAGCTTGAAGGATGTTTTCAGTTTTTGTTAACTTACAGTTTCGGAGTCTGTTAGTGCACTCGTTACTTTATTTAACAAATTTAAAAGGTCCTATTTATTAGAAAGTAGAGTTGTCTAATTTCGTGTATAAAGGGTGTTTTGTACAACTTATTAACCATGTCTTAGTAAACTATTGTAGTGTAGCTGACCAAGTCTTCCACTTTTTGTTTTGTGTCATTGATTGATTGAAAAAAATCTGTATTTTTGTTGATGTTGCTCTTAAAAATCACTGAATATGATGAAGACTTGAGTTGAGACACATGATTTTTTTAAATAAGTTCTGGGTGGAATGATGATTATTATTTTTTATTAAAGTTATCGAATCACGCAATTTCAGTGAAAAAATCTAGAGGTAGTATTTTTACAGATTAATGTATGTATTAAAGCAGGTACTCTAATCAAAAGCGAAATCATAAACCTACTTAACTACATATTACAATTTTCAGGTCAAGAGTTGATTAATCGGATCTGATTATAATAATTAACTTAATAGTCATAATATATTATTTTAAATTATGAAATAAACAGTGGCTAAGTGAAAAAAATGAACTGTCTAGATACTTTCTTTGCTTTATTAATATGAAGTCGTTGTTAAATGTTGAGATATAGGTACATAAATTGATAGATTTTTCTCGAATAAATGTAGTAAATATCAGCCTGCACTTGCATAAAAGGCTTGTAAACTCAATAGGTACATGATATCTGTTATCCAATGAAGGTATTAACTTTAATGCTAGTTTATAGAAGTCGGTTCGGTGTAATTCGATTTAGAATACCTACAGCTAACGATAAGCTGTTCGCTGCAGGTAAATGTTGTTGACCTAACCTTAGGGTATCCCTCAAAAACAAATGTAGCGCAAAAACATATTTTAAGAATGCATTTTGGGCGTTACCTAGGTATTTATTTCCTATATATTATGAATTTATGAAACAGAGATTTAGGTATAGATTACACCACTTTCTTCAAATGAATATTTCTGAACGTACCTATTATGAGTAGTTACCCATATTTTGGGTTACTACCTACCCACATTGGGTAAAATAAAAACCTATCTACCTCAGCTAAAACTTATACCTAACTAGGTATAAGTTTTGACCGAGGAACATAGTAGTAGGTATATAATTTTCATTTTTAACGTACTCATGATTAAAAAACTGTAATATGATTATATATAACACAATAATTATTAATATTGTATTTCAATATGAAGCGAAGATATTATTGTCATCAACCAATTTTGGCTTACAAAAAGGTATTTTTCATGCAATTATTTTAATTTTAATTAATTGTATTTCGGGTATGCAGGTAGGTAGGGTCATTGCGCTGTGTTGGGCCTAGAGATAGGTTGCCGCTGACGGGTCTACGGATGCGTTCCAACGAATACCCGCGGCTCCGTCAATACAGCGGCACGGCGGAACACAGTGGAGTTTAGTCGGTAGGTCCCTGCACTCTGCAGGGTGAGTCCGACATAACCCAGGGCCCTTTCACTGAGCGCTCTGGGTATGCCTAAATGCATTCTCCACTATAAAAAAAAAAAAGGGTCATTGCGCTGGTTTTCGTCCAATTATAGGAGTTGCCAACTTTGTGATACGAAATAAATATTTTGGAGCACCCTTCCTTAAACATATTATATTTTTTTAAAGTCCTTATATAGTCTTCTTTAAGATAATATTAAGTGAAAATAAATCATTTTGATGTATCTTTTAATTTAAATTATTTTCTGCAAAAGTAGGGTAAATGCTAGTTTTCGTCCAAAAAAACTGGTTTTCGGCCTAGTGTAAGCTAGTTTTCGACCACCGTGTAGAAAAAGGAGGGTAGGTCAACTATTAAGTTAAAAAACAATTACAGGTAAATATATACTTTTATTTAATTAACATCACAATTTCTCACTACCTTACAGGTTTAGTTTTACTTGTGGTTTTACTAATAAATAATAATAATCAATATAACTAGTCAATACTGAGATCTATGTAGCACTTGGCAGTCCTTATAGGCGTTAGTGATGACTGTATAATCATTCGTAATAAAGAAAGGAATGCGTCCCTTACAATGTAAATGAATCAAGTAGGTAATAATTACAGGACTGAAATAACATCAAAAAACAGAAATATTCATTCTAACAACAAAAATTTTCATTCTAATACTTTGTTTATCTGCAGATGAAACGTACTATACACACACAGCCATATAATAATAAGTTTTAGCTACTAAAATAAACTATGCTGCCTTACTGATTATTATTTGGCATTAATAATCGCGAGATCTGGCCCACGTTTCTTTAAAAAATATCAGTTGTTTTGCCGTGTATTCTATCGAGGACCATAGATTTAGGAATCCCTTAATCTCTACAGACTTGTCTTACTGATGCCTTATTTTTCCGAATTGCCGTTAAAGCCTTTACTAAAGATTCTTCAGTGTACGCAGCGTCTTTTTTTTCTAGATTTTTTAGACTCCTTCGAGGCCATCTAAAAACAATAAGATCTTTCTGAGGATACGTTGAGTACCTAAGTATAATAAAAAAATACTGCATTGGCAAAACAGACCTAGAATAAAAGATGATACTCAAGTGAATGATAATCAAGAAAAATACAGTGTATTATGTCTGACCTACCCCCATTTATGCTACGAATAATTGACTCTACTTCACTTATGGAGAATGATACATGACTGAATGAATGACAATATTAGGTACCTACAACACTCTGGCCCTCACCAATTACTGCATAAGGAAGATACTGAATAGAAAACTTTTCAATACGTAAAAATAGACGAAAAGTAATGCAAAAGAATAGCTATATTTAATTTTTGTCTACTCCAATACTCATTCATGGACGAAAACTAAAACATTTAAAGCTAAATTTAGTTTTCGTCCACTTCTTTAAATATTTTTTTTATTTTGGCAGCACTGACATAGCAGTGGACGGAAACCAAAAATCTAAACTAATAGCAATAAAGATCACTTCGGGAGAAACTATTCAGTATTTTAAAGGTCCGATAAAGTAAAATGACCCTAACAAATATTCACGTAGCTGTTTGAGTTTCCGTCCACATGGACGAAAACCAAATATTTTGAGAATTTGGTAACCTAGTATCCGTCCACTTAATATTTCGAAGAGTATTATAAAAAAGTATGATAAACACTTATAATTGCGTTTATTATGCTTATAAATAAACATACGTACCAAAAACATTACGTAAACTAGCTAAAACAGTGATTTACCTTACCATGAACTTTTCTCGCCGGCACATTTTTCTCTCGCGCGATGACATCTGCAAGGCACGGATGCGAAGCGGCCACTTTTACGTTAATTTTTTGAACTCTCTTCTTGTCAAATCAAATTTTCATGTTGATAGTACTGTTGCTTAAACATTATGGACCGCAAAAAGTGCAAACTTGCGCGGGAAGGTAGGTTTGTATTCAAGTTTTACGCACGTGATTGTAGCAGGTAAGTCAAATGGACGAAAACTGAAGCTGGACGGCAAACCAGCGCAATTACCCTATAACAATGTTTTTAATGTAGAATTAGGTATTTCATAATGAACAATCGTGAAATTAGTGTGATAGGTATGTACACAATGTACTGAATAATGAAAATAAATTTGGCAGCATCAGCATTGCGTTCTAGGTATGTTAAAATTAATTACTGTCCTAATACTGATCTATGTAGGTACCTATATGTATTTAGGTATATAAATTGAGCAAACGTATACCGAGGTAACGAGTGGTAACATGATAATAATATGAAAAAATCGATGTGTAATTTATACATAAGTACCTAATCGAAAGTGTTGTCGTAGTGTCATTTGTAATATTCACCCCTCATATTAGGCCTGTGTCCGTAAATAATCACAAGAACATTTAGGTTATTAAACATGTTACATAAACATGATACCTACCTACCTATTATGCAAATTAATGCAACTGAACTGTTTGTTAGTCTTTATTGATTATTTATAAACTATTTTTATATACCTACCTAGTTGTAGGTATATTTTTGTCTTCCATTTTCGATTGTTATATTTTAATGATAAATATTGAGGATAATTATTATACCGGTAGAAAAAAGAAATAGTAATTTAATTGATGCTGTTATTTTGATAATGGTTAAGCAAGAATTTGTTAGCAGGCAAGTTACTAGGTAGTTATACTCACCTTACTTTGCCTTTGGTAGTCACATTAAATTATTATAATAGATACATTTTAATGAATAGCCACAAAGGTTTCTGGTAAGTACGTTATCTGAATAATATGATTATACAAAGGCAAACTTTGGAACAAGATGCTGGTAGGTATACGGCGATATGCGGGCGTAGCTTCTACTTCCAATAAACAAGCAATTCTTTCAAACATTAACGCTATAAATATTCAGTTAACGCATTACCAGCAGCCAACAGAAAGCGCTCTCACCGCGCTGGGTTATGCTGTAATCTTAAACCATACCTACGATACCCACCTAGATACAGTTTGGGCTCAATTTTGACGATCCACTCTCGCACTCCGCTAGAAAGTATACGTTATGTAGTTCGCGCGTGCACTAGCGCGGTTGTCTTATTTATCCATCACTGCACATCCGCAATCGAAAACTCACGATTTCACTGTCACAGCACGCGGCCAACAGACCAGCCGGAGTCAGGCATGTACACAACCGTATTACGGTCAGCGCTGCAGCAACGCGGGTGCCAGGAGCGCTAAGTGAAACCACCGAAGACCGAAACCGCGACGCGAGGTCGATGCGACCGTCGATGCGACCTCCACGCTCGAGAGCGTGAGAGTCGAAGCCTGAAAGGTAGCAAAGTATGCGGGTGGAAGTGCAGTAATAATATAGTGAGAGCTGTACGAGACGACGCGCGTGACTCGCCGCCGCCAACTGACGGGGCGCGCCGCGACGAGCCTCACTTCACCACCACACGCGCAATCGCGCACACTCGCGCGGCCGGGAGGCGCGAACCTCGCCGCCCGCTCGCCGCGCTGCTTCGACGCGACACCGCTTTCCGTTCCGACTAGTGCCTCTATGGACGCACTTATCGATAATATTTTAAACATTCCTTATTTGAATTTAAAATTTTGTTGTCCGTCGAAGAAACCCAATCCGCTGAATATTTACTGAAATTTAAGCGTCTCGCTGGACGAATCGGTTGCGCAGTGAATGGACAGCGCGTGTAGAAACAACGAGAGCGCATGCGCCACGCACACTCACTTAAATATAGAGCCTCAAAACGCAAATGTATTTGTTGTACATACACAAACAATATCGTACACTTAAGTAGCGAAGAGATGTAATTTTATCGCCAATAACAACTTCTCCGTAGGTACTACCTACTTATTAGAAGAAAGCATCTTTTTCTATTTTCTATTTCCTTGTATTTAATGTACTTCAGAAATCTAATAAGATTAATATTATAGTTTAGTATGTCTAGAGTAAGGGTCTTCAACGTGCGGCCCGCGGGCCGCATGCGGCCCGCGGCAGCATCCTTGGCGGCCCGGCATTAGTTTACTCAAAATGAGGTTCATATGTATAGAAATTGTTTTTATGTATTTATTTCTATTATATAATTTAAAAATATACAGTCAAAACCGTTTATGGCGACATCGTTTAGAACTTTAGAACAACATACCGGTTAAATTGACCAAAATCAAAGGTCCTGGCTGAATGTTATATGACCGCCTTATCGAAAACATTGGTTTTTACGACATTGTTTACTACGACATACCGCATTAAGTGACCACATTTGGTTAATATTTTCGGAGAATTATATCTGTAGAACGACCGGCTCAGCTGTATTGTAAACAATTTGAATAGGTAACTGTATCCACATCTGGCACGGTATAAAAGTCAATGGCTATTATCGTAAAAGTAATCAAAGTTTAGGGTCTTTTGTAATTCTTAGAAACAAAGCACATGCATGCCGTAGCCTCAAGGCCCGCTTCGTCATTTAATATTTTCGGAGAATTATATCTGTAGAACGACCGGCTCAGCTGTATTGTAAACAATTTGAATAGGTAACTGTATCCACATCTGGCACGGTATAAAAGTCAATGGCTATTATCGTAAAAGTAAGATAGGTTAAATAAAACGCGCGTAGTCCAAAACTGAGTTCCGCGCTCGCGCTTGGCAGGTAGGGGCGCACGGTGCGGTGACGCAGTGGCAGTCGCTGAAACGCAGTGGCGCGCGCGGCTGGCAAGCAAGTCAGGTTTGCATCTCACAGAACTTCGGACGCGTTTATCTCATTCGCTCGTTCAGTGCGTTTAAACAAGTTGTAACTTGATTTAGTAATATCAAATTATTGTGATGGCAGCAAGTTCAAGTAGAAAACGGAAGGTCGTTGATGAACACAGATTATTTCAAGATAAATGGACGAATTTATATCTTTTCGTCTGTGTCGGGGAAAAACCAGCTAAATGTCCAGAAGCTCTAGACTCTAGAGCTTCTGGACATTTTACAAATATAAATTTAAAATTAGTTCAAGTCTTTAGTATTTACTTTTCAGAACGTATAATAAGAATCGCTCGTATTGTCAGAAACAAAGCATCAATATGAATGCACGCGTGGAGGCAGAGTAAGGTCATCGGAATGCTTTAGGCGCGATGCTACAAATTGCGCAAATAGATGTTCCAATGAACTCGTTTAATAATAGCAGGCGTAGTGAGGGCGCCCGCGTCACTGCCGACTGCGGAGTGCCGAGAGAAGCACTCTAGCCGCGCATGTAGTCGCTACTCGCTTCGCCTAACTTGCCGCTTGCCCGCCGCAAACTATAAAATAAAATGTGTTCAAGGTTATACCACGTCACACACGCAAAAATCTTACTAGAATCTTGAATGAGATAATTGTAGAGCTATCGAACTAATAATGAGCGCAGTTGCTACCCACTCTCGGACGTAAAAACTAGAGATAATGGCGAAGAAAAAAAAAATATGAGCGTGATTTTGATGAGCCTAGTAATTATTCTTGAATGTAAATTCTAGCAGTAAAATATCTAAATGACTGGAAATGACGGGATTTAACAAACCAATAAATATAAAATAATAGGAGTGTAATATGCACAACGCGTGGTATTTTAAATTTCGGCATTCTTTTGTTATTTTTAGAAATGTCTGAAAGTGACATTGAAATGACGTTTCAAAGATACTTTTATTCATTGCAGGCGTCACGGCACATCAAGTGACTGAAACAACAAATCATTATCATGTGGAACGACTGTGAATATTAATTTAAATGTATAATTAGAACTGGATATGTACCCCAGCTAATTGGAAAAAATAACTAATTATAATGTCCAATGTTTTTACCAAGAGATTGCACTCAAAATGTATACTTACATACAATAAATATTTAACCCAGTAACAATAAATTAAACTGAAGCTATGCAATAATATTCCAAAGTATGCAACTCGTAGAACTGGTTCAGTTAAAAAGGCTCTACTTGTACGACTTGTTCCCTAAGCTTGCAGATAAATCCATAAAAGTGCACTCTAGGACTTAAATTTTAAAATACGCTCGTTTCTATGGTTTTTTGATTTTATTTCTGGACAAAGATTGAATTTAATCTTCTACTTTGCGATGTCGTTCACTGAAATGCTATAATATATTATTTATTTGTTTTTTAACGTCTGTGATTATTTTTATAAATGCATAATATAAAAGACTTCTTTGTTCGGAATCGATTTTTGTATATTATAATATATCCATACATCCTCTACCTATATGTAGGTATGTAGTAAATCGTGCCATGCCTAATAAGGTTAAATAAAAAAACAAGTCTTGAAGACATTTTTAAAGCGAGAAGATTAAGCGACTAAAGAGGGTAAGCGTACCAATTAGCTCTCATATAATAGCCACCAAAAATGTCACTGAATGCCGCGCTATTTCCTCAATAAATCTTGTTTCAGATTTCAACTTAAATCATTTCACGTGACGTTTACTTTCTCCATAACAGGCTTAAAATACTTTGCACTTTAATTGTGGACACGAAACAATGTGAGGACTGTGTGTCCGAGGTGGTCGTTCTGTATCCAGGACATCAGAACATCCGCCGGCGCCCGAAACATTACCAGAACACTTAGGGGATAAAGTCATGCAAACACTTCAACTGTAAACTGTTATAGTAATCCTATTATATGTAAGCTAAAAGTGGAGCCTGTTTCTGACGTTTTATTTGCTAGTAACATGTAAAATTTTATTAAAACTGATTGTAGAGCTGTTTGTTGTATCATTATAATTAACATGAGTACTCGTGTTAAAAGTATTAAAGAAGCAGCAACACATAGTCTGTGCTATGTAGATTTTCATACACAGGTACTGATGTTATAGAATCTTAGCTATTGTTAAAGAGGAAAATTGAAAGTATAGGTGTGGTCCGTGTATAGCAGCAGCTATGTAAAATGTAGCCTGGGTTTATTGTAGACGAGCTTTGTCCGCGCCGCCGCGGCTGCCTGATGGGCATGAACAAGTTCTACGCACAATGCCACATAAACATTTAAATATTACGAACAAAACATTTTCACAATCTGCAACAGCAATAGAAACAGTCGTAACTACAGAACACAATCATATGGAGTGTTGAAGGCGATGCAAACGTTTTAAAATACATTCAACGCATATTATCTTAAGGTCTGCGTAATAATAACTTACATCGGTTCACTTCACACGATTTAGTATATTGGTAAGTCGTTGACCCATCGGAACATGCCGAATAATGTTTATGTCTTCAACGTACCCATTAGCCACCTTTTTGGGACTTGAGTTATAACATTGGTTATTAAATTGGCTCGTTGTACTACGTAAATATTATATTTAAATGCAGATATGGTAACGTGGGATGTGTATAATCACACAGCATTATTGTACTACCCTCTAAACGTATTTTTATAACAAGGTAAGTATGAGTAAGTCTAAACTTCTGTTAAGTTTTTTTACCATTTTGAAAATATAGTTTGGTTCTGAGAATATTCGCAAGGAGTCTTGTCGAATAAAAAACAACAAAGGATAATAATGGCGAGACCAGGAAAACATAAAATTCATTAGAGCCTACGGCTATTCATACAATGTTTCATAGTTTTTGAACATAGTGCTGTAGTATAGCACTAGTTATATACAATAATTCACATAAATTGCAAAGCATGTTCGCATTTGCTGTTTGTATATTTTGGCTTAAATTAATCTCCTTTAAATGAACATCAGTACCCACCGGAAATTTTTCAATTAAATATTAGATTATGTACTTATGATTTTTTTGATAAGATTGCATCTTAATCACATCACCTAAAGTGAAAGTTTACACTATAAAAAGCATCGTCAATTTCTGAATTATGAACAATATGATAATTATTACTCAACCACAAATGATTCAACATAACAGAGAAGCAACTTCATAAAACAAATAAAACATTCGCTGCACATTTCAAGTCGACTATTTCAATTATCATATAATAGTTTCAAATTAAGCAAACATTTGCTACTAGTGTTTTTGTATACATTGGTGCAATTATCACCTGCAGAGCTTAGAGGTCAAAACGCCTTTCGGCAACCCCTCTCTGCCCACAGCCTGCCCACATCAGACCCAAAATGAATTGTTACTATAAGATTAATCAATACGAATAAATAAACCTCACTTTTAATTATAAGCGAATTTGATTTATGACTTAATATTTGTTTTGCGGCGGTGCCTTTTTTGTTATTAAATCGATTGTTATTTTTAACAAATTTTCATGATGAAAAACGTAACTGAAATAATTATTTTCAATTTTAATTAAAGAACATTCAGGAATATAACTTATTTTCGTCAAATTGAATCACTATAAAATTGCGAATGCCTTCCTCAAGATATTAAGCTTTTTATATTATGTTTGTATACAAAGAAAAATAAAAGGAAAACGGAAACAGACGGCACTTTTTGTATTTAAAACATTTCTTTGATCACAATTTTGTACGAGCTTATTTTTTAAAATAAATGTTGAATTAAGACAAGAGTTTATAAATAGATTTAGGCAAAATAAAACGATAAAAAATATCTTTAATCGTGTCTAAAATATCGAAGCCCACTCAAAGTGAACATTCCATTATTATTTGTTGGCAATCATCTCCAAGCCTGCCAACATAATTGATATTTCAACAGAATAATTGACATAAATGAAAAGCAAACAATACATTAATTATATTTAACTCCGTATTAATTGAAATGGTCGGTTGATCCACGCGCTAGACTCACATATCGGTTGCGCGGGCGCAAGTAGGATTTACTTTTTAGACCAAACCTACTCGTACTCGTCCATTGGGTCAGTATGCGAGTGACGCTAGGGAGATCTTTATGGTCGTATTGCTATTCATATTATACATTAATTATTCATTACTTTATTACATACCTATAAGTACATTCATCGGGAATACAATGAGAACTGCCAGTTTGTATTTAAATTTTTGTTAGTTATAAAAAATGTTTTATGTTTTAACTTTCAATTTAAAAATTATTTTATAATTGAACTCTGTTTCCACAAAAGTTCTAATTTATCTAGTTCTAAGTCTAGTTATAAAAACATAAATTAAGCGACCTTCGAATCTAATATTATGTAGATTGTATTATAGATGATTTTAATAAAGCCCATGCAACGAATATATTCTGTATTATGAATACCCGGCCCTTATAGCAAGTAGGTAAATATACACGATTCAATTTAATCCACTTAAGTGGAGGGCACTCAACAATATCAACTTTAGCGTAACAAATTATTCCGAAAGACATACAATAATCGGACGAACACCAGATTCTGTGAAAGCTTACTTCAAATCCAGCTGTAAAAATAGCATTGGTAAGATCTCTTCTTGCGATCGGATTTTTAATCTTTTAAATTATAACCGGCTTATAACTTATATTAAGAGCTTAACACGATACTTGACTAAACGAACTCAAAAATAATCCTATTAACAGGCTACGAGGGAACGCTTAAAATTATAAATAGATTTTACATAATATTTATAGTAAGAGTGTCGTGGCCTAGAGAGGTGAAGAAACGTCCGATATCATCGAGTTCAACCTAAATTTTTGACCCGATTCAATATAAAAACAGATTGTTGGGCTAACGACCCGCGTTACGTGGAATAGACAAACAAAACAACCGCGGGCCGCATGCCGACAGCCCTTCATAATTTTCTTTAACATGTTTTTTATATAATCTGTGGCTCGATTGAGTAACGGTAATGGGACCGCTAAGGTTCGGTAGGGTTAGCATGACCGTGAATTATTCCGTTCTAATTCTCAAGGACCATTTAAGGTGAAATGAGACCCAAAACAGACGTTTTGAGCTCACGAAGAATTAATTTTTTTCTTCAAAAACTACCAATTTGATTTTTTTTATTTATGGATTTATTTAATTGAAGAGTTTGTCTAGTGACGTGCGGGAACCGAAACACGATTGAAAAAATTTGCCTCGATAGAAAAACGTTGTGAAGTTTCCTAAAAATTAAACGGTCAATCAATTTCATTTGGACAATGGTAAAGTAATATCAATGAAACTTTATCCACATCCATTTCCATTCAATTCTTGAGAGACGTGCGGGATTAGATTTTACATTTAATACATCAGTAATTTAAAAAAAATATATTTATAAATTATGAGCACAAAATTGCGCGTAGGCCGGTCGCTTCCGCCGTTCCGCCTCCTGTTAGTCGACGCTAACGCGTCTTAGAGAGCAGTCCTGTACAACTTTTTCGCGCGGTGCCGTTGTCTACTCGCATACGTGATTTAGTGTTAGTGATACTAAAGTTTTTCATAAACATGGTGAATTTTGGTGGCCAAAACATTGATGGTGAGAACATTAGGAAGAAAATGTTGCGAAAGCAGATAAAAAAACTACAGTTATTGAACCCAAATAGGTAAGTTTGATGTTTATCATGCTTATTTATATTTATTATGTCTTTCGGCCGCTACAAGTCTAAAGATTTCAACTTCCAATATATTGATTACTAGGTATATTTACAAGTCTAATTTGAGAAACGCATAAATCAAAATTTGAAAGTTATTTTTACTTGTAATAATTAGTAATAAATATTATTTTAATTTTTTGGAGTATTATATGTTTACTAAGTCTGAATTGAGCAACGCACAAATCAAGATTTTATAATTTTATGCACTCCGTCTTTATTTTTATTTATAGCTAGAGGTCCGCCCCGGCTTCGCCCGTGGTACATATTTCGCAATAAAAGGTAGCCTATGTCCTTTCTCGGGTATCAAAATATCTCCATACCAAATTTCATGCAAATTGGTTCAGTAGTTTAGGCGTGATTGAGTAACAGACAGACAGACAGACAGAGTTACTTTCGCATTTATAATATTAGTATGGAAGTATGGATTTTATTATTGGTATAGAATAGATAAGTAATGTTTTAGTTTTTTTTTGAGATTTCATCTTCCAATAAATATACTACTGATTTGTGTATGTATGTTTATTTCTAACAGCGAAGCGCGACCACGAAAAATCCGATGAGCAGCCTGCAAGCCAGGACGCAATAAAAGACAAACCATGATTACCAGAAACTGATGTGGATCTTCAGACAGTTTCATATAGTACTTTTTTGTGTAAGTTTATCTTATGTTATTTATTTATAAGTCATAAGATTGAAGATAGTAAAATATTTCAGACTAGTGTAAGTTATCACTGACTGGTTACCACTTACCAAAATTTGTTTTTATGCATATTATGCATAAGCATAATTACTTGTAAATTTTATATAAAAAAATATTTGAAAAATTTGTATGACGATGCCGACAGTCGATTTTTTTACGAGCTCGGACAATAGAGCGATAAATGAACGGACACAGCTGCGAAATTTTACTAATTTTTATAAAAGCACTTGTTATACTAATTGCGGTCAACCGTAAAATTTTGCAAACAAAAGAACGATTTTCTCAGAAAGTTTGCTGTGTATGACGCCGACAATCGAGTTTATTACGGGCTAGGATAATAAAGCGACAAAGGAACGTACACAGCTGCGCAATTTTTTCTAGTTTTGTGATGAAAGTATCTTTATAATAATCGTGGTATTATAATTGGTTTATCAATGAATTTTTCTATAAATCTTTTTTTGTTATACAGAATTTTCGTTTCATTCATTCTCTCCTATTATAACTTATTGTGGTTGTTTCAGCAGCACAATGTACAAGGACAGCTCAAAATGACGAGCAAGAAACATATTTATTTTCGGAACAAGGTGAAGAAGAAAAAATGAAAGTCGTATCAAGAAGATAAACATTGGAACAATAAAATAGTACCAAAACCAGCATTCGAAAATATCTGTTATGTTATGTTATATTATATATCAAATGTCAAAATTCTATCTTATTATCTATACTAATATTATAAATCTAAAGAGTTTGTTTGTTTGTTTGAACGCGCTAATCTCGGGAACTACTGGTCCGATTTGAAAAATTCTTTCGGTGTTAGATAGCCCATTTATCGAGGAAGGCTATAGGCTATATATCATCACGCTAAGACCAACAGGAACGGAGCAATGCGGGTGAAACCGCGGGGAACAGCTAGTATATCATATATCTGATATTAAATATATCAAAATGTCGGATATATTTATTAAAAAAAATCAAAATTGTAAATAATATTTTTTTGTTATTGATTTTTTCAATAAATATGATATATATTATGTAAAAAAAAACCAAACGTAAATAGCATAAGTCTATTATGTATTTTTATTATCATATTGTACGTAAAGTCCCCATGACGAAAAACTATAAAATATTTTGTTTACAAAGATGTTCAAATAACTTATATAGGTAGCGACAATTCTAACAATAACAAATCATTTCATCATAAAATAAATTAGTCGCAAGCTCACTTTTTGTAACCAGTCTTGTACCAATTAAAAATCGACCTTCGTGCAAAGGAACAAAGGTCGTTTTTCTAGTCCGATGGGTCCGGCAACGAAAAGACGTTGCCGGATCGCTTTACTCGGCTTTAACCGCGCGAATATAAGAATTTAAGTAAAGTTCATTGAACCTCCGTTAGTTCCGTATGTTTCCGTCATCTATTCAGTTGTGTGGCATGGCGAGGGGATTTTCGTGAAGCGTCCCGCGCGCTCTTATGCTCCACCCAGGGGGCGTAGCCCAAAAGGTGCACAAACACGATTGTATTTCGTCTTAAATAGTTCTTTGCCCCGTACCCGTAGTAATCGTTTAGATTCGTGTAGAGTTTATATTTTATTTATTATTTATGAAGACCCGTTTATAATATAGGCACAGTTTTCGGTTCTAGTTAGTCTAATTATATTTTTTATATTTCATAAATTATATTTGGAAAGAGATCTAGTGATAGATAGTAGTGAGAGTAGAGATCTAGAGACGATTATGAACCAAGGTAACTTACCTACCATCTAACCTAACATTATCCTCGGAAAAAGAGAGTCCAATAAGAACATAAAATAAAATCAAGATCAACAAATGACTAAAACTGATTATCTTTAAGATTCTTCGTATTCATTTCCATTAGAAAAAAAAGTTACAATAACAATCTACATGATTAATTATGCGTAAGAACAGCATATGAGATACATTCATGTAGAAAATTAAAATACTCGAAACATAAGTGGTCTTTATGAACAAAGAGCTATTCATACGTGGTGCTTGGAACGGAATGCACGATACGTATTTTATTAGCTCCACTACCGAGCGAAATAAAATGATATGTGATATCACTTTTCAATGGGTAAGCCTGAACAGAAGTGTTCGTTGTAAATCTCCGGTTCGATCCATCGCTATATTTATCAGCGATATATTAATTGCTCGACAGGAGTGTACATAATACATATTAGAAATTGGAATATTTGGCTTCTTTTTCTTCCTTTATTTGATGATTACATAGCTGTTAGCTGTTGTTACATGGCCTGTACCCTCATAGGAGGCCCGTGTCCCAGCAGTGGGAACGTATATGGGCTGATGATGATGATGATGATGATGATGATGATAGCTGTTAGAACGGAGGACAAACATGCTACGAATTTTACATTGGAGAACGACTTGCTCAGATGGTTGGCATAAAAAATAATGTTAATTCTACTATGACATGGACCCAAACTATGATTAGGTTTATTTTTGATTTTTTGTGATAAGTGGAGATCACGGCGCGGGTGGCCGGTAAACTACAGCCTCTACTACCTATAATATAAGAAAAACATACACTTATACCAACTGTAGCAGAACAACTTAATTGTAAATCTAAAATTTACAATTAAGTTGTTCTGCTACAGTTCATCACAACATCATATTAATAATATTGTTAAATTCATTGTTGTTAGCACGTCGTCTTACCTGATCCTAAACTTAGACATTGTGCAGGCATACCTAATACAGTCACAAAGGAACTGCCGGTGCCCTATACGCTATACACAGTAGACGTATATACTGTTGAGTAATTTATGCGAACCCATATTAAAATATAATGTCTCCATTTATCTTAAACATAGCCAATTAATAAAGAAAATAGAGATGTGTGGACGCATTACATTAAGCAATATCTTTAGAAGCTTCATTACAGAATGCTTTCAAGTCCTATGGCGCTATATAAATAAAAAAAGGTTTATAATAGTTTCTCAGTTAATAGGTAAACCTCAAGTTACGAGTGTATTGTTATCTCTAGTTTAATTGACTATTTCTCAGTTCTGACTCGACGCATAAATTATTCTAGCTGCTTATAACGAATCGACTCGTAAAGTCACATCGAAAGTGCAAGCTGACGGCAAAATTCATTCCATGCACTTGCTACTGGGCCACTAGACGATCGTATTGGAAAAATGGCTTTACAGACATCAATACGGCAGTTGCAACATTTCGTTTTACACATTGCGTATAGAGGTTACAATCCTTTGCCACCGCGATTAAATAAGTATGGAGTATTGAAAGAGTACTATTTATAGATGAACGAGTAGCGAAACCTGTGTAGCAGGATAGTGAGGTATAATGAGAGGCGAACTTGGAATACTGCCACAACAGCCGAATGTGAGTGACAGCCAACGACACTTATCTGGTTACTTTACATTTGATCCAGCAGCTAATGAAAAAATATACTACTTTCAAGATTTATTTTTGGGACTCTTCGCATAATTTATTTTGTTTGCCAGTACACTTATATCAAAAGAATAATTTTGATGTGAATACTCGAATGACATTGTTCTCTTTTGTGTCGTGAATCTTCGTTATTGTTTACTACCGTTTCTTTTATACTCGCTTGTGTTTGCTTTCATGTGAATATCATACACCTTTCTGTTGACTTACCCAAACAAAATAAAACATTTTAACGTTTATATTTTTAGTGAAAAAGTTATTATCATCAACCATGTGTACTGTCAATAGATCATTGTTATTTATAGATTAGTTAGTTATACATTTTTAATTTTTATACATATAGCTCTAACTAAAATATAAAATGATATGTGATTATGAATAAAGAATCATGAGACGCTACTATACTATGCTTCTCTTCTTCATGGTATGGTATCTTGCAATAAACAGACAGAAGCTTTAGATCAAATGGTACGTAGACTATGTAATTATATATTTTAAATGCGGCCGCGGCGTAAGAATAATTATAACGAATTTCAAGAAGACTTCTTTATGGGTTTATACAGCTAGTAAAGTTTACGTTCTCATAGCATAGGCAGTTTTATTGAAGCTAATTAAGAGGAATTTTTACTGCATTTAATGTATATGTAGGGGAGCCCTATACATACTAAAAGTAAATGTTTAATTGAGCCTATTACAGATTTAAGGTTAGTTATGAAATAGCTCTCCATCCATTATTTATTTCAAGCAGCCGACACCTCATTTGTAGTAAATTCAATGCAAAATTTATTATTTTGTAATATAGTATTACCAACAAATGGACACAAAGTGGGCAACTTGAGGATACCCATCCATAATAAACTTCTTATACGGCAAAGAGAAGAATTGTTTATTCTCTAATTTCAGCATTTGATTGAATGATAGAAAGCGAAGAAATGGCACAGGTTGTATGGAACAAATACGAAACATTTTTATTTCTTTGGAATGACTAAATTACCTTATTTACAGTCTTTCATAAATACTGAATTCGTATCCAAGAATGCTCGGATATACCAATATCAAGAAGTTTGACATCTAGTTAGATTAAACTATAAAATTATAAGTCATGCAACGATATACAGTGACGATGAAATACATACTAAAACACATACGAATGCTTCAATAATCTGTCTCGATTAGAAATATAGCATAGCATGACAAGATCGAAGCGTGAATTATGATCCTAGCTCAAGGTTAGGTGAGGAGTCAGCGAACCTTTTAGGACCTATATCCTGCCTCTACGAGACATCTTCTTTAACACGTGATTTTACAAGTGTCTATAATAAATAATAAAAAGTATGATCTATTATTTCATATCCTGTCTTCTGCCCCTATTTGAATATGTATCGCCTCATGCGATAATTTGCTTGGAACTTTCGGAGTTTAATAAATAAATAAGGCAAATATATTACAAATGCGCGTACAGTGCATGAAACTTCCATCATAAAAATCTACAAGTACCAGTATTAGTAGTAGTAAGTTAAATTTTCCATTTAGTTTTGGTAATGTTCCTGCTATTCGTGTTATAATATTATAAGATTCAAAAATTTAATGTTCTTTCAAGAAACAATACAGACAGCTAATAAATTAGACGATGGAGTGTAGGCGTATTAAATGAAGTCATTACGTAAACTGCCGATTTATGTAAAACTAAGCAGAAAATTTGATAAAGCGTAATGTTTTGAATGGATTCTCTATGAGCGATCTAGTACGAAACCTCGAACATCTTCATTAAAGTGACATTACATCTACATGAGCGGTCGCCAAGAAGCTTATATCTAATACACTGGAGATTTCGGTATGAACATTGACGTGTAACAAGAAAATATTGCCCAGTTCATGTTTTTTATCACTTTCACACCTAACTTGGTATTGCCACTGTTAATACGAAGTTTTCCCAAGGCTACTATGTATGCTGTAATATTCTGTGCAAAAGGTTAGTTTTTGTACATGAGTTTGTTGATAAATTGCCAAAAACGTCATTCAGAAGCATTGTTGGATGAGACAATTATTATTAATGCTAAATAAAATAAGTATCTGAACCAATTATTAAAAAGCGATACTCCCTGCTTATGGGTAGTCACCATAATAAAATTGTAGCAACTCTCACTTTGTCAATATGGCATGTGTGTCAAAAAAATTGCGTCGATTCGAATATTTAAGTTAATATTGTTGCTTATTTAATGAATATTTTCCGAATATAAAGAATGCATTGTATTGTGCAAAATTGCAGAAGTGTTCGGACACCAAATTCTGGCATAGAATTTCACAGGCAAGTGTATATTTACGTTATTTACAATATTCCTCAATAATCCAGCATTGACCTGTTTAGAATCATTTCAATGGCAAAAATTGTCTAATTAAGCATCATTTTAGTAAGCAGTCATGTTAAATTTGTTATTTCCCCAATACTTTATCATTTTTCAACAAGTTTTCAATAAACAAATTTAACAAGTAAGGTAACCATGATGACGAGTTTTTATGGATAGCGAGGAGAATATATTGTAATAACAATATTATGATGAAAATTTAGAACACCATTTTAAAGATTGTTACTAGTAATGAAACAACACACGACATCGGTATTGCACTCACATGTAGTTATAAGATTGTTCGTTTTTACATTTAAATTTATACTTTTTTAACTTACCTTATATTTTTTGTTTTACGTATTTCAGCTTTCCAAAAAGTAAAATAAAAAGAAATATATGTGCCCATCAAGATTACTGAGGATTACGACCCAGAAAAAAATACCTTTTGAAAAATAAACTTTGTAAATTTAGCTGAAATTTGTGCAAGGCCGCATAAACAGTTTTTCTTTGATGATTTTGGCTTGAAATTGACCCGTCGAAGCAACGCGTTTAAAAAGAAGATCTGAGTAGCTTACAATTTGGTAAACAGCACCTGATGCAAAACACAACTTTCCTCTATTTACAAAGGATGTTAATGCTATATATCGGTTCATATCCAAGCTTTGTAGCCAAAAGTTATTTAAAACTATCATTCTATACCAATTAAAATTGTATGTACCTATAAAGTATGACCATAATATTATAATATAAATACTGTTAAAAATATACCTATGTCGTTATTATTTATAGACCATGATTTTTAGTTTTTTCTATTTTGAAAAATCCTGAATTTACAAACCAACGTGGTCACTCAACAGAAAGAGACAAAAAACATGACTGACGTCATTCTAGGTCATATTTTCTTGTTACAAGTTAATGGTATTAGTGCAATCTCCAGTGTATTAGATATAAGCTTCTTGGCGGTCGCACTCAATGTTATGACTTATGACACTGAAGGTTAACAATAAATATTAGTATATGTGTAGGAGTAATATTTCAACGCACCGGAATCATGTGTGAACTATGATAGATACGAGGTCGTGTGCGCGGTACCAAGGCTAATACATCATTATGTGGATTGAAAAATACATCGTGCTATTTGATTCCAACATAATTAATTAATTAGTATCACCACAGACAATATAATACTATAGTCCTTTTCAACTAGGATGATTCCTGTGACACATCGATTGTTGACACGTGTAGAGATTGCCTTTACTGAAATCGTATCAATTGTTTCCGATAATCGATAATATTTTATATGGAAATGAAATCGATTTGAATAAAGGACCAAAATCAGTTATTTCGGCATTTCGCCAACAATTAACTAAGGAATCTTAGCAAACAACAGCGACAAAAAGTAAACAATAACAATTAGTAATAATAACAGATTATCACGTAAAGTATCAATATAAAAATGCAACTTGAATACAAAGCTGACGGACTCGTACAGACGATTGACGCGATTGACAAACGATAACAAGATGGGCGTCGATTATATGATTTTCCAACTCTATAATTTTTCAACGTTCGATTTCATGTACACGAATTGCGTAGGTATTATTTTTTTGTGTTATTTTATTTTATTTTTCGTTATATTAAACTAAACAATACTGTTTTTGTTTTAGTAGCTTAAGATGTTTAATTTTTATATTTTTGGTATTAATGCCGCCTTGAAATAAAAATATTATGTATTAAAATTATTTTTGCTTTTTAAACATAAAATACGTAATTCGGAACACAATGAAGTGTCACAGGAATCATCCTAGCTGAAAAGGACTATAAAATATTACGGATTACCAAAACCATAAGAAATCTTGAATAGTTTTCTCTATAACTATTTACTTTTTTATGTGACATACATAATAAAAAGTTTGTACCACAATTCATTATTATTTCCTAAATTTAAATAACTTTTAAAATAGTTTTAGACTCTACAATTTAAGCTAGGAGACCGAATGTAACTCGAACGTCGTACTTACAGTGATTACACTACTAGATGAATGGTGCATCTAAATGAGTGACATCATCGAGTCTACGCACTTGCAATAAAGTTACTCATAATAATTTTAAATTTACCATGTAGTATGTAAAATATGTTAAACGTAAGTAGTTTAAATAATGCATTTTAAAAGTCATGTGGGTACATTTTTAAACACTGATTAGGTTGAATTATCTTCCGACATTTTCCTCATAGTGTAAATAATTCGTGTACTAATTAACTTTTTAAATGAGTCTGAAGTGGAAGTCTATGTTTCGTTTAAAATTACTTAGTAGTTCTTGGAAAATGTTCTAATAATTACGAAATACTAATGGAAAATATGATCGTACAATTTAAAGGTATGTTATATGTATAGCATATGCTCGGACGGTAAAAGGTACCTAAAACGTCTGTAATTTGGACAATTTCAGGCTTGTTTATTAATGTTTGGGTGCGACGAGTGGGGACAGGCGGTCCTGACAATTGCAACATCCGACGCGCTGTCTGTCGCACCAATTTGCGCCGGCGCAGCGCGACCATTTGCTCTGCACCCAGCCTGACAAAACAGCAATCGTGTAACTGCATCTATGACCTCATCTTATTGTACTTGAATCGAGTAGGAGTGACCGCTAAATGGACGCGTTGTGAACCGATTTAAGACAGCGAACAGGGAGTGCGTGACCGAAGTCTATTATATCGGTCATAGTAAATTTCTAGTAACATAACAAGGTCGGTCGTTGACCGTTAGGAGCCCTACAACCTACCCATCATTAAGGTTACTTTGAAAGGTGAATAATGGACGCTCCGCTGATGCCTTGTGGCTCGAGACAATGACATTGAAACATTAGCTCATATTTCGTACGTGTGTACGCTATCGGTCATCGCGGACGTGCATACACTATTTTAACACCTCTCAATGTGATTGGAATAAACGCAAATGTTTTTGGCTTTTGTGGTTTAGAAATTTGCCACCTCTAAATTTCATCCATAATAAATAATTTATATAATGACGCAGAAGTGACTTTTTCTTTCTTGTCGATTTGATATTCAATGTAATGTAAGATAATATCTGGAATATGTCATGAAAACAAACGAATGGGTTGCAAAGTATGATTAAATAACATTTGTATAATATTCTCCATATAATACCGCTTAGAAACTGATATGAGAAAAATCATACAGACAAAATTGAATGCCTTATTAAAATATCTACAAGACAGCCGAGCTGGGGTAAACAAAGCAATCAATTAGAGTCGAAGAGTAAGTAATGGGCCAATAAATATCTAAGAGCCGCGGAACTTTAACTGTGTAACCGATCAATACTGTCATGAAAATTCAACTAAAATACTTTATAAGCCATTATTTATTGCACTTTTGCAGCAACATGTTCAACATTACTTATTCTAAGTATACATTTAACTATGAATTAATAGCGAATTCCGAACTTCTGACAATCGATGAGGTTTAATTATTTATACGTAAATTGCCCGCGATATTCGAAATTCTAAAAAAAAGTAAAAAGATGAAGTTAACTTATTTAAGAAAATGTTTTATTTAATTCAACTTTAAAAGGTATTTGAGTACAATAAGGCTTACAAATTGGAAGAACCACGTCAAATATTGTTGTGTATGTTTGTAACATCACGCTCTTTCGAAATATTATCCTCTTATGTTGGATCGGTTTAAACAAATTATAGCTTTGCAATACCGAAGAGGAGATTAAATTAAATTTTCTTATTCATAGAAGACTGATGACTGCTAACTTACTCAATCAAACCATACTGTGCATTAAGGAATGTGGACACTAAGATACAGACTGTCCTAGTTTGGGGCACAAATGTGACATGTTTGTAACTAACCCATCAATTGTTCAATATATGATTTTTATTTTTTTATATCGTTCTAGCTCATATATATTTTATTCACATTATCCTATTTGTATTTAGCTGAAATCCTAATACAATGACACAACACAATATATTTTTAACAAGCAGCATCTCATCGTTCAAGATGCCACACGACACCGGAGCGGCTACGAGAGATTATCACGCAAAAACCGATCACACTTGATTGATGACGTACATCTATGACTATGATTAATATCACATATTCTCGACACCGAGTGTCGTATTAACGAAACCTCATGTGCCGTTCCACACTTAAATGAAACCTGCGATGTTCCGTTGAAATGATATTTTAACAGCAAAATAGAAACTTGGTTTAGAAATCTGTATGAGATTGATATGACGAATAAATACAGAAAAATATGTATTATGAAATTTCCATAGAGGCTATAATATTAGATTATGTTTTTATTTAAGTATGAATCACCTCTAACGGTGCATTTACATGGAAAGAGCGAATGCTCATTTTAACCCCAATAAGTGAAATTCTTTGTGTAAACTGTAAACAGGCGTAGAGCATTCTTTCGTTGTTCTTAATGTCTTCGAAAAGATAATAGTTTGCAATGTTATAACACTGAACAACACAGAATACGAGTTACACAAAAAAATCACGAAATAATGCTCTTGCTCTAGCTTTGGCTCTATGTTCGTTTGTTATAAATGCACCGTATCGTATATTTAACGTCTTTTCATTAATGGTGAAAAAAATTATGAACTAGAAAGAAAATAAATATTTGTATATTATGCATATCAAGCTTACTAATTATCTTACATATTCCGAACTGTTTAAGGCAAACTCTAAGTGATAGAGTCAACATTCTTCTACTTTGAAATATTCAATTATCGCCTTAACTAAGTAGTTAGAAGTCTGCATAAGCAAATTTTATCATGTCTGTTTATCGTACAAGATACGACCTTAAATGAACAAGGATAGGTATCTCGTCGATTAGAATATTAACAGAATATTTAAAGATTTTTTTTATTGTTAATAGTCCTCATCTAGATTCGATGCCTTTCATGGTTCTTAATATGTTCAAATCGAAATTGTGTCGTCCTTTATACTTTGTTAAAAAATTCCTACATTGGAACCTAACCTTCCTCCTCAACCTAAAATTCTCTTGGGTATCACTATAAGGAAAGGTGACAAAACACTCGCAAACAATAGCCTCGCTTTATTACCCTGTGGAATTTTACTTGATATACTCAATGTGAATTATGTGAGCAATAAAATCTTTTGTATTTGTAATCTGCGTGCAAGCATAGCAAAGCATCCTGTTCAGTATGTATGTATAGAAAAGATCGAGAGCTGATAAAAACGTAGGTGTTATTCTATCGACCAGTCGATAATCTATGCTCGCGGACAACTTGTTTAAACATTATTTTAAATACGATTTTTTTTCTATGTACGCAATTACGATTGTAGTTTTTATGCCCAGGAAATGTTTAAAAAGTCTCTATATATTATTTTGAACCAGAATAAAAAATATAACTAAAGACTAAATTTTGTTGAATCGTTTGTTTTAAATAAAACGGAATTAATTTCACATTTTTTTTTCATTCTTCCTTTTATTACCCTATAACTATTTTTGGAAGTTGATTCAAATTTATGTAGTACTTTTGTAAGTGGGAGTCGAGCATGCTTCGGCACGAATTGGGCCAGCTCGCACCGGGGAAGTTACCACACTCCCACAGAAAACCGGCGTGAAATAGCAGCATGCAAGTGTTGCTGTGTTTCGTTCGGTGAGTGGGAGGTCCGGAGGCCCATCCTATTCCCTACCCATCCCTATCCCTTCCTTACTCCCATCGCTAATCCTTTCCTTATCTCTCTCATAACTGACATAATGGCAGCGGAATTAAATAGTATTGTACCCCAGGAGGGTACCAACCTTCGTATTGTTGGAGAATCCCTCCCTGAGCGTTCGCGCTCAGGCTGCCCTGCGTACTCTGGGGAGGGCAAAATCCCGATCAAGAATACCAACAAACGCAAACGGGCTCATAATTCTACGAATACGCCTTTATTATCTGTAGACTTTTGTAATGTGAGGGGCCTACATTCTAATCTTAATCCCGTCCATCACCACCTGGAGACGGCAAAGCCTGCCTTGTTGTTCCTAACGGAGACACAAATTGGTCCTCCCTCCGACACATCATATCTCTGTTACCCAGGTTATAAACTGGAGCACACTTTCATCCCTCGAGCTGGTGTGTGTGTGTTTGTGAGGGAAGATATTTGTTATCGTCGCCTTAGCGGTTTTGAGGGCACTAACCTGTCTGTCATCTGGCTCCGTGTGGATTGCGGTGACCATCCTCGCATCTACGCGTGCTTATATCGATCGCACAGTGGTGATGCTGAAACCGACCGCCTTATCGAGCACCTCCAAACAACGGCTGATGCAGTACTTGAGCAAATCCCTTCATCAGAAATCATTGTTTTGGGCGACTTTAATGCCCACCATATCCAATGGTTAAGCTCACGCATAACTGATCACGCGGGGAGAGCGGTTCACGATTTTGCAATGGCTTATGGTCTTACGCAACTAGTCACCTCAATTACGAGGTTGCCCGACATAGCTGACCATACACCCTCCATACTAGACCTTCTGCTGACCTCTCTCCCGACTAATTATCAGGTTAACGTCGATGCCCCTCTTGGGACTTCAGACCACTGCCTGATTCGGAGCATAGTGCCAATCTTGCGTCTAACTCGTCCCCGGTCACTCGGGAGCCGTCGCGTTTGGCACTATAGGTCAGCGGATTGGGATGGGATGCGTGAATTCTTCGCATCGTACCCCTGGAAGCAAGTTTGTTTTGCACCTGATCCTAGCGACTACGCTGACTCAGTTGCTGATGTGGTGTTACAGGGAATGGAACTGTTTGTACCAAACTCTTTAGTCCCCATCGGCGGCAAGTCCCAGCCCTGGTATGGTCGCTCTTGCAAAATGGCATCCCGCCAGAAGCAAGAGAGTTTCCATGCCTGGGCAAATGCTGTGTCTAAAAAGGATCCAAATGCTGGTGCTCTTAAAAAACAGTATAATTCTGCTTCCAGGGTCTATAAGAGGGAAATAGCCAAATCGAAGTCCGAATTTATTGGCAGCATTGGTGAGAAGCTTATACGCTACCCTTCTGGGAGCCGTGCTTTCTGGTCACTCGCCAAAGCTGTCCAAGGCAACTTCTGCAAGCCATCATTACCACCTTTGCGCCGGGGAGATGATACTTTAGCCCACTCCTCCAAAGAGAAAGCCGATCTTCTGGGTGCTCTCTTTGCATCTAATTCAACCATGGATGACGGAGAGAAAGTACCGCCTGCTATCTCGCGGTGCAAGAGTTCTATGCCTAATGTGCATTTCAGACAGAATGCTGTGCGAAAGGCTCTTCTCTGTCTCGAAACACACAAAGCGAGTGGGCCTGATGGTATCCCCGCCATTGTTCTCAAAACATGTGCTCCGGAACTGGCACCGGTTTTCACAGAGCTGTTTCGGTACTCCTATAACATTGGCGCAGTCCCTGCTTCGTGGAAGACTGCCTCAGTACACCCGATCCCTAAAAAAGGCGATCGTTCTGATCCATGCAACTACAGACCTATCGCGATTACCTCTTTACTCTCAAAAGTGATGGAAAGCATCATTAACGGCCAACTTCTGGGTTATTTGGAAGAAAACCAGTTGATTAGTGACCGACAGTATGGCTTTCGCCATGGACGGTCAGCTGGTGATCTCCTAGTTTACTTAACCCATCGTTGGGCTACGGCAATCGAGAGTAAAGGGGAGGCCTTAACGGTTAGTCTGGACGTTGCAAAAGCCTTCGATCGGGTGTGGCATCGGGCTCTTCTCTCGAAACTTCCAGCCTATGGACTCCCAGAGAAATTATGTAAGTGGATTGCCAGCTTTATTACATCTCGTAGTATCCGGGTCTTGGTTGACGGTTCGAGCTCTGCACTACTGCCTGTCAACGCTGGCGTCCCTCAAGGCTGCGTCCTTTCACCCACACTGTTCTTACTGCATATCAATGACATGTTACAAATCAGTAACATTTATTGCTATGCAGATGACAGTACTGGAGATGCTATATATTCCGGCCGCCCAAATATTTCTCGAGAACACGTCAATGCAAACCGAAACATACTTGTGTCCAATATTGAGGCTCTCCTTGGTGAAGTCGCTGAGTGGGGTCGACAAAATCTTGTCCAATTTAACCCTGGCAAGACGCAAGTATGTTCATTCACAGCCAAGAAAACCCCATTTCTCACAGCTCCCTTATTTGAGAACACTCCCCTAACAATAAAGCCTAGTATCGGAATTCTCGGTGTCGATATATCTGACGACGTTCAGTTCCGCTATCATTTGGAAGGCAAAGCTACTATAGCTTCTAAAAAAATGGGCATCCTTAATAGAGCGAAGCAGTATTTCAGGCCAGGCCATCTCTTGTTACTTTATAAAGCGCAAATACGGCCTCATATGGAATACTGCTCCCACCTCTGGGCCGGTGCCCCTCAATATCAACTCCTTCCACTCGATAGCGTGCAACGAAGAGCCGTCAGAGTTATCGGCAACCGGACACTTACTGATCGGCTGGATTCACTAGCTTTACGACGAGACGTCGCATCTTTATGCGTATTCTATCGTCTGTACAATGGAGAGTGTTCTGACGAGTTGTTTGAACTGATACCTGCCGCAGACTTCCATCATCGTTCTGCCCGACACAAGGCAAAGTTTCATGCTCACCACTTAGATCTTTGGCGTACGAGCACAGTGCGTTTTTCTCGTAACTTTTTACCACGAACTACCAAATTATGGAATAGCCTCCCCGCAGCGACATTTCCTAATGTCTACAACTTGAGTGTCTTCAAGAAGAGAGTGTACCTCCATCTCAAAAAGTCGGCAACGCACCTGCAGAATCCCCTGTAGATCAATATGGGCGGTGGACTCGCTTACGATCAGGCGCTCCACAAGCCCGTTTGCCCACTCTAATATTAAAAAAAAAAAAAAGTAAGATACCAAAAAAATGTAAAAAGTAAATCTTATAGGTACTTCTTTAATATCTCTCAGAGACCACAGTCTTACACGGGCTGATTGCAAATATTTTGCCAGATAAGAAAAACCCGTTGGGCTGGACCAATTCGGTATAAATATGTCGACAAAACCAAGCAATGTATCAATTAGGAGGTTTAAAATTTTAAATCACATCGCCTTTCGGAAAAACCATTCGGTGTGACACTTTTATTGTTGTGTTTTTTCACGATAAAATGTTGTTTGGCAGGAACCAAATAAGAACTTACTTCATTACTCGCTGAATTTTTGTGTTTATTTAAAGAAGGTTAATTTGATTCTAAAATATATTAAACGTAAGTAGGTATGTACTTTAACTTCTTCTGTTACGATTTAATGAATGTCTACTTGCGTATGAAATACTTATAATAAAATGTAAGAAACATTGTGTTGACTATAAAACGCTAACAATAAACACCAATTTCCGACAGTAAATTGAAATTTGATTTAAATTCAGGCGTAAGTCAACAGCAATTCTGTCGAATTGCGTCGACCATCAATGCCTTATTTCGGGAGGTCATTGTGCGCGCGAGATGACGTCACCGGTGACCTTGACGCGCGAGCACCTCCCGCCCCGCGCCCGTCGCCGCGCCGCGCTGCACGCGTGAAAAATGTCGCTGTCAAATGCGGCAAGTGTCACTTGCCATTACTTACGGTGACCAAATTTTCCTAATTATTATACCAATATATTTTATCTTTACCACATACTTAAGAACAACTCTGTGCCTCCAGTGAATAAGGGAGTAAGACGAGTTATTCCCTTTGGTTTTTATTGCACCATTGGATTCAGCTCGTCAAAATACACAACATATCAAAAGGTCATATCTCTAGCTGCATCCTAACCCATTTTTTCGAATGACCCAAACGGTACAAGTAGGGTGTGATTAACGGTATAAGTTACCTTATCCATCATTTTAGGCAATCGCAAAGGAACTATTCGTCTCGAGTCAAAATAACCCACGAACACAAGGACGTATGTGTAGTTATACTTTTTGAATAAAGACATAATTCATTTTGTTCCATCCGTGCTAACACTATTTTAGTATATAAACGCATTTGTGTCATTTTTCTAACATGAGCATAAAGGAACAACTCTTAGTGTCATTGGTTCAAGTGACGACATGAGACAGTTTCGCATTAATGCCGTGTTGTAATTGGTCTATTTGAATACTGCACGGAAACAACAGACACTATTTCTTTTTGCTTAATAATATTTTTCAATCGTTTTTTCAATAAATCTGGAACAATAAATCTTTATATTTAAAAAAAAAGGTATTTATCAATCAACTTGGAATACTAATAATATTTCTATGGAAATTAACTATTTTTTGCAATAGATAAAAATACAGTTTTAATTAACACATTAAGTGCATTTAATGATATTATACTCTTTGTTTATATAAATACAGAACGATAATTGAATTATCTAAAAAAGCCAACAAAAATGTTAAACTTATATTTTCTTCTTTTAATTGGGTAAGTTTTCTAAAAAATAACTAGTTTTTAATCTTTTTTTTTAATTTAATCTAACCAATAATACTATAATTATAGACGCATAGAAAAAAAAATTATAACCAGTCTTGTAGAGTCTCTTCAAGTCGTATTTGCATCCAAGGCACCTTCAAATCTGTGCTTAATTTTTTCATAAAATCTCTGCGGCTCATTGATTTTTCTTTATTTATCTATATTATTTTGATATTATAAGATATAGAAATTGTTAAAATTTCTGCATATCATGCCGTAAAATATCGCCACAGACCACCTATAACTTTCCCTGTAAGGTAACTGAACATACAGGAATATGGTTTTCGAGCTTCTCTTAACTCTTTATAGTGCTTGTATCCTCAATGTATAACACATATTCGTTTATAACCACCAGACAACATCTCAGCCACCCAATCCTCTTTCTTGGAGTCCAAATCCAGCGGAGGACAACAGTCATTTACTAAAATTGAAGGTTTTTCGTCCTAGTGTTAAAGTTTTCTGGATCCTATTTTATACTCAATATATAGTATATAATACTATATCATGTAAAACGTGACTTGGAAAAAAAAATATTCACATAAATCACAAAATAATTTTTTTTAAACAATCGTAAAAGAAAGGCCTGGAAGAAATCGCTTTTAAGCGATAAGGTCACCTTTTGTACTTCGCATCCATACAAATATATATTAATACTGTACATTGTAATATTAAATGGTGTGGTACAATAAATGATTAAATAAATAAATAAATAAAAGTTACGAAGAGCCCAATTATACGTCAAAATGACGTACAACATCCTCTTTACTACAAAATGGCGGAATTTACCGGGAAGAGCCAACTATGTACTGCTAGGTCTCGACGGCTAATGAGTTGTTTCTGGATTTCGAAGTGATTCGATGGTAAATATAGAAAAGACAAAGATATTTCGCCGCGGTGTACATCAAATTTACGTAGATTGGACTTCTAGGGTTAAATGCATAAACACCTAAATGTTGTTTTGTTTTTATTATATCTAATAACGTTAAAAAATCCGTTGATTTCACTCGTTTTTCAAGCTACATGCATGGTTGTTCCACTAAAAGGCTTCAATTGAGTCATAAAGTACACAAATTTCAAGAATGATAAGTCGCATTATTTCTATAAAACCAAAACTGGCAATAATTTAAGTCGCGTTATGCGACTATGAACATAGTGCATAAGGGCATAAGTCGTTATATTGCAAAGAGCAAAAAAAACCTTATGTGAATACATTGAGTTATTCCATGAAGTACTCGTTCATAAGGCCACAACTACAAAAAAACACGAAAAAAGTATATTTATGGGGTTGTTACAATATGTGTTCATATGTAAAACTAAAGTCTAACATCATATCTTACCCATACAAGCTTAAAAATTTGAAGTTATAAAGATTTAGTGTTGATATATAGTTTTTTGTCTCTCCTGAAAAGTGTTGTTTTTGAGTTATTCCCTTATTCACTGGAGGCACAGAACTATTGCCTGCTCTTCCTCGTTAATTTATCATAAAATCGGGCGACCTTCCTATTATTCTGAAGGCAACTTTACATTGTGATAGTTAAGCCGAGGTTGGCTAAGCGTTATTGTATTTTTGAATGAGTCTCATTATCGTAGAGTAGAGACAAAAAATTCAAAGCGAAGTTGATGCGCACGAAAAGTTAATAATTTTTAAATGAGTTATCTTCGTCGAAGCGGATAAAACGTATCCTCAATTACTCATTAATCAATAAAAAGCGAAGTTTCGCAAGTTATTAGCTAGCAATTAGGCAAGTAAAGTGCGGGTGAATCGACCGTCTGACATTCGGCGCCCTTGCGTCGCCCTCGTCTGCTTAAAGGCCGAACTTACACTTTACAGAGACGCATCTGCGAAATTTTACGTCTCTACAGATTACAGACGCTATAAACTTTGAATAATGCATCAAGTGTTAGACGCTGAGATTGAATAAAATAACAGGTGAAAGTAAAATCTGAAAACTATTTTTTTATATACATACGTCGTACTGTGCACAGAACATTTTTTATTAACTAAAAGAAAGATACCTAATATTTTTGGAAATGTGTAAAAAACTAGAAATTACCTGAGAGATTTCTTTAAAAAAGCTGTTTCAAAAATAGATCTATACTTTCTAATTGCTACGTGACCGTAGGCATTCATTTTTCAGCCTGATTCATCCAGGGCGAGTCGAGGCTCACCTAGTTACTTATACTCACTTGTGAGTTGTGACATCAACAAATTAAATGACATGAGATACCATGCCACCATACCATTTTAATTTCAATGAAAAATGAAAAGAGATATTCAAGATTTTAACATACGAGTAGCTCTTGTTATGAGCAACCATTAGCGGCAACATCATAACATTCGTAACCAGCGATCAGGGAATGTGATTCATTATTTCATTAGAGGGACCGCCACTCTTGTGTGTCATTGACTTTGCGAAAACGAAAGTAATCAACGATATTACGGTCAATTATAACAATAAATTATCATTTAGGGTCATTTGCGTTTTATTGCAAATTAAAAAATGCTTAATTGGTATCGTGCCAATATTATTTTATCGCCTACAAGGTGAGATGGACAAACATTAACAATAATTTATCTTATTGATTTTTTGACACATAGAAAAGCTACGCACATTAAAATTTAATTAGTGTTTTGTAAATAAAACATTAATTCGATTTTAGGGAGGACAAAAAGTGTCCATCTACTACAGTTTTAAAAAGATAAATTGTTGTTTCAGAGTATTCGCTTCAAAAAATAATATATTATGTGCAATAATGAAAATACAATTTGAAAAGACACGTTTATTTACTTAAATAAAGGTTAAATATTTCGCCAACAGAAAAGCCATTCACGAAAAAAATATTGCGTGTTATATGGACCGGAAATTGAGGTTTAATTGCACAAAACACGATTTGCAAACATTAGCGTTAATTTATGAGCTATTGAAGAGAAAATTAGTCTTTGCTTTTAATCCCAAGCATTTTAAACAGAACTAAAAGTCACATTACTTCTAATATATTTATTATATTCTATTAGTTATCCCATAATATTCACCTATTATTAATTGTGATAAAAAAAGAATAATAAAAAAAGTAAAATTGCAGCATGTTACATAGAACTAACTATAATTATTATCTGTGCTGGAACTTGTTACTTTGAAATTCAAGATCAAAGATATACTTAGAAAGGAAAGATATATTAAATCCTGAATGAAAATATAAATTTTCATGCTTTTATTTACTGAATACTTTTTACAGAACGAAGAAATTTTTAAGGCTTTACGTTGATGTTTTTTACTGCAACACTGGTTATGTTTTAAAAATATAACTTCTTAAAATCACACATACATAGGACTAATTACTATAGAAAAGAGAAATTATACTAATTATATTTGGAACCTTACCGCTAATCAAAGCGTATCCTTGTGGAGTCGAGGTAGATATCGTCAGAATAACACTGTATCTGAAAAAGAAAAAGAAGTATTAAATAATTTTTTATTAATAAAAATAGATCAAATTCTAATCGTAGGTATATTGTACTGATATTAAAATTGCGATGGTGTGTTCAATGATGTGCTAAAAATGTTTAAAAGACTTCTATGAAATTGGACGCAAGAGTCATAAATCATATCCTGTATGAACTCGTAAGACATAATATTATAATATATACATATAATATTGAATAGTAATTTGCTGACGATATCTATATCTAACTCAAATACTTAATAATTTTTCTTTGAAATACATACAAATACCTACATCTATTAATTTATTTAATAATTTTAAATATAACAATATGTATATAAAGCACTAGCTGCTCCGCGCGGTTTCACCCGCTTTGCTCCGCTCCTGTTGGTCTTAGCGTTATGATATATAGCCCATAGCCTTCATCGATAAATGAGCTATCTAACACAGAAATAATTTTTCAAATCGGACCAGTAGTTCCCGAGCATAGCGCGTTCAAACAAACAAACTCTTCAGTTTTATAATATTGATATATCAAACACGTGTAATGGGCATAATATTGACCCTTCGTAAGCCTGTTTGGGACAATGGCATTATCTTTATTATGTAAATTACATTCGTGCCTCTAAATCTCAATTAGGCATTAAGAAACTTCAACAATTCAGCCGAATTAATTTGATGAATTTATGTACGAAAACAAGATATTACGAAGAAGCTGTGTATAACTTAGTGAAATTATTTTCTAAATGTTATTTGTTTCATGTTATCCAGAGTTGTGAAATTCATATCTGAAATCGTAAATAATATTATTATTCATCTATATCGTATTCTCTTCTCAAATATCTCTATATTTTTACTCACGGGTCAGCCCTGAAGTCGAGAAATATAATCCAAATCTAAAATATTACCTAAATATTATAATTGGAAACATCAAAACAAATAATGAAGATAGATATTTTATTCTTTAACACGATATCCAAAATAACACAAAAACATTTTTTCGTTCGTTAGCACTCTAGCTAGCTACTAGTCATTATTCTGTGCTTTTAATAAAATTGTACAATGTAATTATATTAATTGTTTTGACTAAAATAGTAATACCACAGACTAATAATAATATACTACGTAGTAATACTATACTTTGTGTTTTGCTATTATTATTTAGTGAACAATATCGAACAACTCTTAAACATAAAAAGCTATTTATTTATTAACACTTTATTGACATTGTGCTGGCATACAAATAAATTATTAAAATTAAAACTTGAAACTAGTCCAGCAACCAGCACAGAAGGCGGCCTTATCACTTAAGAGTGATCTCTTCCAGGCAACCTTCTGTGTGGAGTAATAATATTATGAAAAAGGAGGTAGGAAGTACAAATATATATTTGTTGGTTATTTGCAAAAATCTTAAACACACTGATGAAAACATGTGTCCTTGTTCATTTTCGTAGCCGGATTACAAACTAATTACAAACGAATATTTTACAATTCATAACACATTAGTTAATGGGAAAACTTTAAGTTAAGGCTATATATTTTGTCAAAGTTAAGTCTACAGTAAAGGTAAACCTTCAAAAAAGGTTAGTACATCTATGTTAAATTTTATGCCCATGTTCTTTTTGTAGTATTTGTCGCACAGGTATTTTTCGTAAAATCGGATTTTAGCATTTGTAAACTAAATGATATAATTAATAGAGCATAATATGTTTATGAACGTAGTTATACAATAATAAAACAAATTCGTAGTGAGCTATGTCTTAAAATAAGATGCAGATCTTTGAAGATGCACGGTTTACATTTTACACAAATTCGCTGAAACCGAAACATGTGTTTGCTACACCTAAACAATAATATTCATTTGAACCTATTCTAAATACTAATATTATAAAGCTGAAGAGTTTGTTTGTTCGATTGAACGTGTTACTCTCAGGAACTACTGGTCCGATTTGAAAAATTCCTTCGGTGTTAGATATCCCATTTATTGAGGATATGGCTGTAAGCTATATATCATCACGCTAAGTTCAACAGGAACGGAGCAATGCGGGTGAAACCGCGCGGCACAGCTAGTGCTTTATATGCATGTTTTCTTTATAATTATTCAACAAATTGGTAGGTAGGTCTATTGGTAAAATATGATTCATTTTCAAAGGAAAATTATTAAGCATTTGAGTTAGTTAAAGCGACAGAAAATTACTATCCAATATTCATGGAAGGAATCCAAAAAAATAATTTCTTGTGAAGTGTATCGATTTTATTGCAATTTTCAACCGACAGGAAATTCAATAGTTACGCTGACGTTAAGGAAGTCCAGTTTCATATTAAAACTCACAATTCGTAATTATGTGAACATATTATTTTATGTTTTCGGAGTATATTTACGACGATCGTTAAGATGTTATAAATCATTGTCACACCAGAAACACGGCTTAAATAATTAAATGCCAAAAATTTCACTTTCAATTTTGAAACCGTAATTCATATCAATATTTATGATGAAAGAAGAAATGTATTTTTTGCATAATTAATAGTAACGTAAAGCTAATTTTTCATCTGCTTTGAGATGGAATAATTAAAAGAGTGATCTTTTTACATGCACTAACTACAATGTTAAATAAAATAAACACAGCTTAAACACAGAAATAATCGAAGTTTCGCGAAGTCGATGCCCACGGAAGTCAATGTCGCGTGTCAACAATCCATCTCCAGCCTTGAAGCAAGTCCAATCAAAACTATTTAGCGTACCCCGCAAGGGAAATCACGGAATTCGCTTATCTCGTTTTATTAGATCATCCCCGAAGCGAGGACAGCTCCGCACACTCGTCTCTAGGGTAAATACACTGCTATTTTATAAGTGAAAAAACACTTGAGGAATGGGAATCAGATTTTATTTTGTAAAACTAAATTATAGAGATTAGGCATACAAATATATTACAAATGTATATATTAAATATGTTACGAGTGTACTAGCATTAATACATTTAATGAAAAGCACAGTTGTCTCTAAAAAGAAATGTATAACAAATATTAGATAATAAAACGACTAGAGACTTTATCCATTAGACATCTGAAAACTTTTAGTCAATGTCGCATCTAAAATAGCGCATTATATTGATAACAATACGTACAACTTGCTGTTAAAATAATTGCATGAAAACCTTGAGCAGGATTCCTTTAGATACATTACCTTAGTTTATTTACTACAAATAGAGTTTAGCTAGCTACCTTGGAAGCTCAAACAGCTCTGAAAACAATATAAAGCTTCACCTGCTACTTATTTCTTGTTAGACAAATGGTTGTTTGTGATCCTTAGTATCTATTTAGTTCGGTCAGATACAAAGAGAAATACTGCTTGGATTTTAAAGACTTAGCCTCTAGCAAGTGTAGTATTTATCGTGGTATTATTATTGAATAAAGAGCCGTATTATAGTAAATTTTGTGAGAATTAAACCATAAAGTAGCATTAACTCCCTGGCAATAGGTTTGTTTTATACTGAAATATGTGACCCAATTCTATTGAAACAGAATTAATTATGCATTTGATATATCGCACACTTAAAACATAAGTGGCACTATACAAAAAAATTCATTTTTGAGTTAAGTATGCAGTCAAAAGGCATAAAACGAAACGCTCCTAACGCAAAGATCCCGGTAGCTCTAATGCGTCAAATTTTTGCTAGATGTCGCTAGTGTCACTTATGAATTTGTCACAATTTGTCCGGTCGGTAATTGATAAACCGGCACTATGCCATTTCGCGTCAAGTCTCCGGTGGGAATCCTTGTCGAGGTGAGTCCAAAACTGGCACTTTGTGTAAAGTGCCACTTATTTAATTAATTTGCTTTCGAATATTTATAGTGACTAAATGCATAAGTGGCAGTTTGAATATAATGCCAGTTATTTAATAAGTTTAGTGTGGATTTTGTTTTTATACGAATTCAATAACGGGCATTTTCTTTAAAGAGCCATTTAATCAATAAATATGCTTTTAAATTTTCGCTGTGCGCAATTACATTAGTGTCAGTTATATTATGCTAACTTTAATTAGGATTTTGTTTTTATACGAATTTAATAATAAAAAAGGCATTTTGTTTAAGGCTTTTTGTATTATACTATCATGGATCCGAAAAGAAGTAGATGTAGAAGTATAATAGAATTATCAACTCAGAACAATCAAAGAAAAAAAGAAAATGATGACGATGATGGATCTCAAATTACTAAGCATGCTTCTAAAAGAAATTCCGATATTGTTGAACCGCTTTCAACAATGAGTGCGTCCGATTTGAACATCATGAGAAGTTCATCCTTTAAGCTCTTATCACAACCAAACTAACACTGACGATGGTGACTTTTTTCTCGCCTCAGACGATGACAGAACATACTTTCCAATTTCCATCAAAGAAAAAATGCAGGAGATCAAACTCAAACTCGTCGTCATCGTCTTCGTCGTCCAGTTCGTCCTCATCTTCGTCCTCAAGCACATCATCCAGTTCAGCTTCAGCTTTGTCTATACAAAGGCCATAACCTGACCCAACTAATTACTCAAAGTACTATAGACACACGTAATAATTTCGACCCTTCTAATCCAGATGACGAAACAGAGAACCCAAAATGTAAAGTAAAAGGAATGACCAAATGCCAACCTCTTTAAAAATTGATGACATTTCCTTCACTCAGATTGTTGAAGTTTCTAATAATCATCAAAGAAGTGATCATCTTCCTGCTGATTCGAATCTTAAAAGTGGTCTTGCTCCGAATGATGGTTATCTTGTCGCCTTTTCCAGCCCTGCTGATAACGTCGAAATCATACATTTTAATACAAATGACACAGGAACGATGAACGATAGGTACTGCAAAAGAAGCTCCAGCTCAGTAAGTTGATGCAATTACAAGAAAACGAAAAATAATAAGATCGTTACATACTACAAATATTGTGAAGATACTAAGAAATACAGGCAAAAAATATGTTTCAAACTCAAAACGTTTTTCCAGCTAAAATGATTAAGCAACCTTGTGGAAGTACATGTCGTCTGAAAATCGCAGATAGAATTTTTGAAGAGTCACGAAAACTTATTTTTAACTTAACAGAGATAAAGCCCAGATATAAATATAAAAAGATTAACTCCAATAGAAAACCGAAGAAGGTTAACGAAGTTACTGCAAGATTTTTACTGACTCATGATAATTAAACCTGCGTATCAAACGCTGATTTTTACGTAACTTTAACAGTTCCTACTTCGAAAGAATTTGACCTTATCAGATTAATTGAAATACCTCTAATAATTACTGTACTGATTAGTAAGTAGTAAGAACAAGATTTTAATGTTAATGTTATTTATGACAATACTTTTATCTAGATTCAAACAGACTTGTTAATTATGAATATTATGTGTGGTAATTTTGACCGAAAACTATGAGCATGTGCCAAATAAATATAATTCTTTATTATTTTAGCAATTCTACTGTTTTATTTCTCTCTTTGTTATTATTACAATGTAGGGAAAATAACATTTTAGAGGTCAGTAAGCAAAAAGTTTTGAATAACTAGAAAACTATAACCGACACTATACTAAACATTTTTTTTAAATGCTTCTCCATTAATAAATAATCAATAATTTTATTGTTTGCCACTGGATACTGAAACAGCGTTAGTTAAACTGTTATTTTAATCCGATCACGAATCTATATTTGTATTTTTTTAGTTCCATATCACCCATTCAATTTTTAAAAAATCTTAAAACGGCCGTACTGTAAAATTAACATTTTCGTTTAGTGCCATTTATGTTTTAAGGGTGCGATATTGTCCTTCATATTCATAAGTATTCCGGTTTAAAATCAGGTGTTCTTGAAAATTTAGTATGAAATTATGATTGCACACTAAGTGTAGGTTAATAGTATTGCTAGTTAGATTGTTTAATTAGATATTATTTATTAAATAATTGAAATGCAGTGTTTTAATAACAAATTGGTCGGTTCTAAGGTTCTAATTAGTGTAATTTAGTAAGAGTTAAGAGTAATAAAAAAATATTTTGGCCATTTGCTTTATTTTTTCAAAAACAGTGACATTTCTTATTCTAACATACCTACTAAAAAGGAAATACAGGAACATTTTTATTCCACCATAAATTATTTTAATTTTTTTCGAAAAGCCTTTTTTTAAGTTACTACCAACTCGGAAGGTCTCTTCCATCAAGTAGACGACGACACTCAATAGTTGCTCTATTTCTCAACATATATTAAAAAAACGTGTGCAAAATACACACAGAGGCATAAATTACAGAATGTACAATAAAATAATCGTTTATGTTGTCTATGTTTACATAAGATCAGGTCATTGTCCTATTCTAATGTAACAGTGCGTCATTCGAGTGCAGTTTTCAATGTATTCTTAGAAAATAAGAAATAGAAGCATGACTCATACGCCTTTCGCCAAGGACTCGGTAACTCGCGTTGCATGCGATGACCGCCACGACATTATTTTTGAAGTTACATATTTTATTATGTTCAAAAAGATAGAAATTAGGCATGCGTCAATAAGATAATAATTTGGCATCATCAACGATTGAGAGTATTTTTTTACAAAAGAAGCTTTGAATATTGACTTATTAGATTCATAGGTTCTTTTGAGGTGGATAATAATTTATTCGGATATTCTACCATACGAACTTAAATATTTTTTTATACAATATCAATGAATACTTAGTAATTTATTTGTTATAAGTGAATTTTTTAATTCAATTGCGAAGTCTAAGAATTATAAATACAGAATGCGTTTTGTACGAAGACAATTTTACCAACTTCAAAAAAAGGAGGAGGTTATAAATTCGGCCGGTATATTTTTATTATTTTAATTTGGAATTTATACTATTTTTTTTTTACAATTGTCATGAAATTTGGTATGGAGATATTTTGATACCCGAGATAGGACATAGGCTACTTTTTATCCCGGGAAAATGACACAATCCCGGAAATCCCACGGGAACGGGAACTATGCGGGTTTTTCTTTGACAGCACGCACGATGCCGCGGGTGGAAAGCTAGTATTTTTATATATAATCGAAATAAATGTGTTTCAACCAACGCGAACGGTTTCAACTGTCATTAGCATTGGTCAGTGGTCACCTCACAAATCCTAGAAAAACATTATTCAACAATATATGTATATAAAATGACGTTATTCAAAACGGTGTACGTACATCCCACTATATATTTCGGTATTGTTAAAAATAGCATATTATAATTGATAGCCATTTGCCGTCGATGACATTGCGACCGAGGGTCAGCAGTGCGGAAACGTTGCCCGTTGCGGCAAGCCGACCGTGAATGTCACAAAATTGACTAAATTGAACCAGCATCCGTCACTTTGTACGAGATACGAGGAATCCAATTAATTATAGCCTAATCACCCTTATTTGTTTGCAGCTTGCCCTTATAAAATATCCGCTGGTGACTGAACTATTTTAATTAAACATTTGGGTAAATTAGGGATGACGTGGGTAATGCGATACTTATAATGGCTTATGGTAACGTTCGGTTAATTATATTACTATTTATAGATCTGGGTTAGCTACCCTTATTTTAAGACAATGGTAAGTCCAATGAAAGGAGCTTTGTTGAGATAGGTATGTTATCTTATTAAAGATTCAAACTCAAACTCAAACCGTCAACCGTGAAAGGTAATGTAACAAACATACACCAATACAAACATTCGCATTTATAATAGTAGTACAATATATTCTTGTACAAATATCCCTCATAAAGTTAACGAGTTTCTAAGGTCATAAACTGGAAAATTATAAAGCGATAGAGCCATCAAAAGAAGCTCTGTCACGCGTGCTAACAGCGACAACCAATCATCAAAGTATCGTTAGTGGGTGTCAAGTAATTACCTGTTACATCTCGTCATTATAGACACAAATTAAAACATAAAACGCTCTCAAGTCTGTAAAGTGACACGATGTTTATTGCCAATAATTACGCACGTGTGCATTAGTTTGGTATCTTGGTATGTTAAATAATAATGTACGAGTTGTTTCATTTTCTTGAAGTTGTACTTTCTAGGGTAAGTATTACTATATGTATTAGTCTTTGACATGCATGACTCTGTATAGAAAATGTTGTCATAAACATTTTATACCTACCCTTATATATTTAGCTGATATAGAGTGATTGAAAAATGCCTTTGTAACAATAGTACTAATTAATGGTTTTGCCTCAAGTATAACTAATAAATTCCCTTTAAAAAATGCAGCGATGTAGGAGGCGGCATTGCCTGTAGCCATCTATTTGTATACGAGTTGTCCCTTTGTTCGTTACGGAACTATATATCAATTGAACATTGCTGATAAACTAGTTAACAAGTGCAGGTTGTCCGGGCTGCGTGTGACCAGGTCAGATGAAGTAGGTCATGCCCTCCGCCCCACTCCAGCTATTTATTAATATCGCCCGAAATATGGAGGCTTCATGACGCATTCTCGCTGTCCTCTTGAGCTATTGAATCAAATATCAGGTGCTACAGATGAATTTAGGTCAGGTTATGCTGGTTACAAGACGGGAGCAGTTGCTATGCAACAGTTATTTGCTTTATGTACTTACTGTAATGCTTCTAAATTATTCCAACCAATTATTTACAACTGTAGCGGATAACTAACCTTACTTAACTACCTTGTTATTTTATTACAAAACGGGTGATGTCTTGTTCTGATAAGGCTTAACACTTAAATGCTTATTTCGTTTCAATATAATTTGTCTATTACTGTAGAGCAAAACTAACACGCTTAGCTGAATAATTACAAAATCCAAACAAATTGAATCTGAACGGAAATGGGTTTGTTTATTGCAGAGAAAGATTCCCACTTTTATAGCGGCCGCAATTTTCTTTACACAACTGTGAATTTATCTGGACTATCTCTAACGGCGGCCGTAAATCAGGATCCCAGATACTTTATCCCAACTAGCAGTAGCAAGCGGTCAATATTGGTTGATATCAAACGGTATTGAACTCGACTTGAACGTTATTTTATAATGATGTGCTTCTATAATAGTATTCTATACATGTTGCGAGGAATAAAATAAGCTTGTTTTGAAATAACCGATCTATTTTTATATACTGAAATTATTTTCGTTTCAACTTATTTTCCTTTAATATTAACACAAGATTTTTATTTTTACTCCTATTAATTCTTCGCTTAGGACTACAATCTCGGTATATATCTATTATTTATGACATAATGGAGACATTATACCTAGTTCAAGCTTATAGATTATTCTATGATTTGGAAATTATTACAGTGCTTAATTCTTGGAAGTATTTGCTTCATTTGATGTTGACGTAACAGCACACTAGGGGATTTGGGAAATTGCCTTTTGACTGCCCAACATATTATCATCATCATACTCGTAATATAGACTATTGTATCCTATATATTAATCAGAATTATTATCCAGCTTTTCTTTTATTCATCCCAATAGATTGCGTGACTAAAATGTCCCAGCTAAGACCTTCATTTACAGCATAATCAGGATTCCACGGAACAATTCGTGGTATTAGATCGTGCGCTATGTGGAGTGGTATTGCGTAATGCTAGCACACACTGGCTTGCATCGCGCAGCCTTGCCAACGATATCAAGCTTCCCGGGCCGATGTCTGGGTGACCTTTGTATTCGTCGCTAGGAAACTAGGTCGTCGGCTTCTGACCTTTTTGTTTGTGTTGCAGCGGTTTAAAAAAACACGCGATCTATGCCGACCGCTGGCCGGAAACGCACGGAAACTTTAGATGCATTTGGATTTGAACGTGTTGTGTGGACGTTTGGAACAATTTTGAAGACTACAATAATTTTGATAACAGCGTATGTGATTAGTATAAACGCCCTTGCATTTGTTTAGCTTGAAGTCTTTGAAACCTTTTCTACTTTGAACTTTAAAAAAATTCAAATAGCTTCACACTTTAACTATGTATTGACATGAAATAGTTAAAAAAAAGAAATAAAAAAGAAATATTATTCATGTGATCTGCGCTCTGTTTGATCACATATTCAAAAGTTATTTAAATATTGTAAGACTATTAAACAATTCTTCAAAGAAATAGTCGCCCGGCATTGAGTAGAATTTATAGATTTTATGCATGTTTTATGACTTCGTTTGACCTCCACAATTCATACTTCTAAGTTCTAGTAACAATAGAAACGGACCTTGCATTTAATTTGGATGAAGGAGAGATCAGTGTTAAATACAAGTCATCGTTACAAATAAAAAATAAAATGGGTATTAACAGTCACGTTTTTTGCATCGAAAATGTTATAAAATGGATTGAATTACTTTGGTTTCAAATTCATATAAGGGTTGATTGAAGGACGATTTCACAAAGTAAATTGAAACGTGGCAATAATCATAAATATTAAAATAATCATGATGAATTACCATTTATATTACGTACCAGTATCTTTATTCTCGGAATGTGCGCAAGAAAACGCAATTCGATTGAACCATTATTCGATTAACGTCGATATCAATCGAGTAATGATTCATCGATTCGCCAAGTCAAGTGAATACTGCACGGTGACTGAACACATTGTAAACAATGCTACAATGTTCAAGAATCGAGACCGATGTGCGATCTTGCAAGGAATCTATCGCTTATCGAACGATCATGCGAATATAATACCTATCCTTGCGGGTTTCTTTATTATCTGCTAATCCACTGGAACGGTAAGAGCCATAAAATGGATTTGTACGTACGATTTATAATTGAATGCAATAACTTAATGCCGATATAAGATATCTGTAGGGGTATGGCTATTCAATTGTTGGTGATAAAGGGAGAAATAAAAGCAGTGACGCTTATTTAGGTCACCGCCTTTATTAATCAAGGGAATGAGACTTCTATTAATTCTATGCACTGCCAAATTTTTTTAAATTAGTTTTTTTAGATCTAACCAACTAACTAACCGGTAACTCTTGGCTATATTGTAACGCTCTACCACGTAGAATTAAAAATATTATATTTATTATGTAATTTTAATAAGGGCTTCTAAAAGTATTTGACTAATAATATTCGATGATAACTGCGTTTCCTTGTAGAATTTGATATTCTTTCTTCATAGAGTAATAAGAACGCGGAGTCTCATAATTATGTATTAAAAATATCACATAGGCATTACCGTGGAAGGATTAAAAACCATGCCAAATGTTTATTTAAGGAAGAATCTTTTAAATGTTTTAACTAATATTTAAATTAAAGTCTTTCTACATCTTTTAAATAAAGTAAATTATTCGTAGTGAGCTTGCAATTCATTCTTCGAAGAGCTTGTTCAACCTACCACGTAATTGAAACGCAGCGTGTGGTCTAGTATAAAAATTAGCATAGAGTAGCTACGTACATTAAGCACCTAATAATCTCCTTGCTCTGTAATAAGACATACACAGACTGATTCAGTTCCATAAATTTCCACCGTCCACGCTGTTAACCTGTTGTGGTGTGCCCTACACATGAGCATAATTATTTATGCAGGCTGTAGTAAGGTATGTTATCTGCAGTCGAGTATCAAACTAGTATAAGCCTAGCTTCGCAAATATGCAAATATCTTTTTTCCGTCGGCGTCGGCGAAATCTACAAAATCGTGCCTGCTCCGACTAGATAATGAACAGAGATAGTGGCTACGTGAGCCAACAGCTAATTAATCACACCTGAATCTTAACAAGCGCCGCCCCGCGGATTTCCTCTCATTAAAATTGTCTTTGTTTACCTCGCTGCATGTCGGTATGGGTAATGTGTCTAATAGCTGGACGTAAATTAAGTATCTACGTAATTTAAGGGCTTGCGATTAATCAGATTATTATCTTTATACAATATAGGGGCAGAATAAATAATTATGGTGGTTCTAACGCCGTTAAATGAATTTCATTGTTCGTACTCTCAAGTTATAGTTGATTTAGATTTTAGAATAATTGTAAGAGTACATTATTATTCTGATATGTGTTACATTTTTTAAGTTCTAAGATTCCCTAAATAAATTTCCCTTAAAATAAACTTTTTCAGAATCTAAAAAATAGTTAAAGATTTACAAAGAGCAACTAGGGTTAACAAATAGGGTTTCTTCGGCTATCTCTATAATACACTTTCCGAACAGGTGGTAAATATTAATCTTTGTAGTACCACGATTCAAAAGCACTTTTCAAAGAAGTCTAATAGAATAAATTAATGTTTTAGTTTGTTTGTGTAAGAAAATTTTTACTATTATAAAGTTTCCAAGGACTAACATTTATTAAGGATTAATTAAAAACAATTATGAGTCTTACCTTTCACTGACCGGTGTGATCTTTGCGATGTTGTCGGCATTCGTTAGGTTCTCCACTTTTACGGTTTATATTAACTTATATCACGAAATCACTTATTGCAATTGGCAGTTAAAATTACTTATTGCTTTAATTGACGAACTGCATTATTATTACTTATGAATTTTAATGACCACAAATAAACGAGCGGGTTCGAACCTGAAACAATAAAATTCATGTAAGTGGGATATAAAATTAAATAAACAGCCTTACCCATAAACTATATAGTTACGAGCTAGCTAAAGATCACTACCCAGATACCTAACTCAAGTTTTCAAGATGACGACAGCTGATAAGCGGCCATGAATAAAATTTAAATAATTATATTTTATTTTCTTGATTAATAAATTTGTTAAAATGCACTATGTACTTGGGTTTGTGTATATTTTTTGTTGTTAGTTTAAAAATTATTTTATATTATTGTTAATTAAAAGCCTTAAGTGCCTAGGTATGGAAAAAATAACTTCTTTCATGATTCCCGCTTTAGACTAATTTAGATGGCATTTCGGGAAATCTTTTAAATATTTTGAGATCAATTTTATTAATTTCTAAAAACAATATCTACTGATACAATCATCATCAGTACCTATATTTTTTATTCCCAATGTCACACTCAGAGGTTTTATGCATCATTAAGGCAAAATTCTACACGATCATCATTCTCAGGTTGATGTGACATGTCGTTAATCTTTTCGGTTCTAGGTTTTTTGTATTTTTAGGCACAAAAATCACTCGACATTTAAAACTCAATGTAGGTATATATACATATAACGTGTACAATAAAAAAATACAGTTTGAAAAATATAAATCCGTCGTTTTCTATAGATCTAAAAGAGTTTAAAATATAAAAGTATGTAAATACGTATATATTATCTTTTTTAACAAGACACGTACCAAAATAACACATATTACCTAATTTAACCCGCCATTGGTGACGTGAATTTGACTTACACCGTTGGTGACCCCGGTCTCACGCACCGGGGTTTTTGACTACGAGTTTTTCTGTAATTTACAGTTCATGCTACTTTTTATTGGGATAAATATAAAATTTGTTGTTTTGTTGTCAATAAAACATAGGTATTTCATAAATCAAATATCTTTTATTAGCATAAGACAATATCTTTGTAATAACTAAAATTTTCAAGTATTTTAACAAAGGTTTTTTAAAACTCAAAAATAGAGCAACAATCTTAATTATTTAACAATAAAATTAGGCTTAGTCAGTCTTATGACATTGAAAACATAAAATGAAGTAACATAAATGGTAATACTTCGACCAAAAAAATAAATATACAACACTAAAATCACTCATCTTCAACAGACAAAAAACTAGAGCAAGTTGGTACCTATTACGTGCGATCCGGTTCGAAATTATCTGGTTCGAAGTCACTTCCAGATTCAATTTCCAATGACGTTTGTAATCTATCCTCATCAGATACTGCTTCTTGCAAAAGAGCCTCGAGACGACGCTGATTTCTTTCGTAAGACATGCTGAGACAATGTTCACAATTTGAACAAAAACACAGAATTTCTTGTAAAATATCGATCAAATCTAGCAAAACGTTTACTAATAATAGAATTATATGATTAAACTATAAATTACTACAACAGCTTTATCAAAATGAGTAAAATAAAAAAAATACACAATAACCATTTGACTTACTTAGTTGGTGACGCCGGTCTCACGCACCGGGTTGGGGCCAAAACTCTGTAACCTGCGCCTGCGTCGCTCTCGCGGGATAGACTAGCGGTAGGGGGCGCGAAATTAGGCAGCTACTCGAAACCACAGTGTAATTCGATAAACGGTGACAAAAATATTTGGGTTTCTTTAACTGCCCGGTCTCACAGACATATAAGGTCACCAATGGCGGGTTAATATCACATCTTCGACATGTCAGGTTAATATCAATTATTATCATATTTTATTCAATCTTCTTTTTGTATATAAATATAATAAATGGCCTTAAATAATATAATATTTGCGAATATTTTCTTCAATTACACTTTACGGTTCGAAAAAGACATTTCATACCTCCGCGTGGCGCGTACATGTTGCGGTCGATTGTAATCTAAGCAAGGCATACGTTCGATTAGATTGCGAAAACTTCACATTGAAAGTAATGGAGAAACAATAGATCCGACCGCGAATCCATATCGCCACGAGTTATTATCACGAAGTCGTTTCGAAGAATTCTGCGACCAACAAATAAAAACGAATTTGTACCCTTGCCCTTGGGTATACGAAATGTGCGCTGTAATAAACCGAAAGCGTCGGTGTCGAATGCGATCTTCTCGAAACGTGTTAGGAATTTCAGCCTCAAACGTCCTCAAAATAAAGGAGGAATTTCTTTACACTCGACACTCGATGCAATGAGTTAGCTAGACAGTTTGAATGTCAAACCAATGATCGACAGCGACTGCTGCAGCGGTGCAATAAAAAAATAATTTATTCACGTCTGAGTAAATAAGATGATGGCTATGCAAATTGAACATTTGGCTCGGCTTGAGCAACGGAAGCCGAAGATAGGAGTAAATTAGGCAATCATGTGATTGCAATCTCTCCATATCCACGCTTATGTAACCTCTGATGATCAGAACTCGTAAAACTCCAAATTATTGGGTTAATCTCGTTTAAATCTGGAATTCTCGAGTTGCGTTGAAGATTAAATGTTTGCTGAAGGATGCATAAACAAGATTTCATTATTTTGTTAGTCTTGCGAAAAGATGAAACAGGCTCATAAAATATTTGAATCTGGAGCGCAATGCAGTAGCAGGAAAATATTAAATTTGATTAAAATTGAAATTGTACGTTGATAGAAAAGCACAAGATCTTTTCATAAATACAAATAATAAACCTTAAGTACTATGGAGGTATAATTATTATATTATAAGGTTATCTTGTGGTGTTTATCGATTTATCAAAATAAATTTAAAACATCCGAATCCGTTAGAAAAAACTTTGTAATGATCGAATACCAAGCTAACACACCACGCTTTGGGTTTTATTAGAATTCTTCTTCGTAGTGACATAAAATAGACTGATTAACTACTAAGATTACGTTCAAAGCGTATCTAGGACAGCCTGTATGCGCCAAATATTGTGAAGGCCGCTTCGAGGCAAATCTGGCCAGGCATTGAACTATGAAATGCCGGAAGTCGAGGCCGATGACTGATGAGCTCTACCGACCTAACATAGAGTTGCCTTATAAAAAAATCTGCCACGTAGAAGATATACACTTATTTTTCCTGTACGTATTATTTTTACCGCATCTTGATATTGTCACAGATTACTTCAAATAGTATTTCTCAAACGATATACAAAACATTTTTCGTAAATATAAATGCTCTCTAGTTGTGAGAATTCTGATGTCATTTTAGAAAAATTAGTTTACATAAAATTAAAAATATAACAGGGAGTCCTGACTCTACCAGTATTGTTGAAGGTTGAATGGTAGACAATTCTGAGAGTTTCATTCATTACATTATTATAATTTAGATGATGTACAAAATGTATGGCATCAGATAATTTTTGAAGTGAAAGCTTCTTTAGCAGCGTTGGGTATAAAATCTTAAACTCGCGTCAGGACACGTGGCCTGATCGAAAAAGCGTAAGACGGATGTTTCTTTTTTTTAGACCTTATATTCCATGCGTAAGACGGATACCATTCCAAAATATCAAACATGCTGAACGTTAATAATCAAGTTTTCACTTCTGCCGGCACTCCCGGAGTGCAACCCGTCTTTTTTTTACCTGAGATTCTCTGAACAGGCTGGATGGTAATTTGTTGCTAATCTCAATATTTAATCGAACTCTAGATGGCATAGATCATAGTGAAATGTACTATAGATTCAGATTCACAATTCAAATAATGATTTAGTTAATCTTTTTAACGTTCTCGCTTTTCATATTATAATTTTACGTCAAGGTACTTAATTATTCCGTCTATTTCGTGGAGGTAGAGATAGTGAAAGAATTGTTTTATTTATTTCCAAGAAGTTTTAAATAATAACTGCACAAGTACTGCTTCTCGAGTTTCAATAAAAGAAGCAAACAGCAAAATTACAGACTGCTCTACTCTTAAGCATCGTTTTTTACGAAAGAAAAGTTGAATGTAATGACATCAAAATGTAAAAAGCGATTTTTACCTTACAATTTGAATAAGTTTAGTTTGAACCTGGTTTTTTACTTAGCATCTACACAATTCACGTTATTTAAACCTAATGTAATGATGTCATTTTCGTTTCTGCTTCCCAACGTTTGATTAATGAGGATAATATTTTACTCGCAATAATTGGAGGTTGCATGGAATGTTCTAGATTTTTACATGGCAGATAAGTCATGAATAAATACACGCTGGTTTCATTTAATTTTGATATTTCACAAAAGTTACTTCTACATTGTTTTTCGTATTATTAATACGAGAAATACGAGCTTGAAGGTAAATTAGAGGACACAACTTAAATTTGTTTCTTTTTTAGTCCGATACTTTTTGTGACGATATGTGTGTAGTCTCACAATGGTGTTGAATTTGAAAGGAATATATTAGCGTGCGGTCGATGGCTCGACGTTTTTTTGGGTCTTCTAACGACAAGTTACAAAGACGATAATTATGAAATATTACGCGCTTTGTTACCTTTAATTTTATTTTTGCAGCTTATCTCTCAAGATTCTTATATGGGTATTTTAAATAATTTCGTCCACAATAGTAATGTTAAGTATTAAATTTAATTTGATGAGCTATACTAGTATTTGCATAGCCTAAATTTGAAACCTAAATCTAAACGGGTTGCAAACATTTTTTTGAAAATGAAATTGATTCTATGTGATTCGTTTAGTGGTTTACTGTAAGTTTTCATTCTTTTTAATCAAATTTGTATCCCTGATTCTTAATTCTTTAAATTGATTATTTCAATTTATTGCACCAGTATGTGCTCGGCTGTGTAACTAAATTGTTTCTCTACAGCCATGACCTGTCTATAGAATGTGTCCTTAATCCCAATTAAGTGATTTAGGGTAGATTGGAAGGGCCCTGCTAGATATATTTGTCTCGGTTAATTGGTGATCCCAAATTTATTACTCCAATAAGGCTTAAGAGTTTTTAATATAGCGGCTATCTCTGAAAATTACATTTTAAATAGTTTGTGAATCGATTACAAATGAAGGTGACCTTTAATAATATAACTATTTATTTTTATTTGAACAAACTACATTGGATTACCAGATTTAACCGGATCACACAATATAAATAAGGATCCAACTGATTTATCGTTCAAATACTATTGGCACGATCTGCAACATTCGCCATTTGTAAATTTATACAACACACAAAATAACTTTCTGCCCAAATAAATTCAATTATTGTAAAGACCAGGTAGGTATTTGGAAACACTTATTCATCTATATAGATAACTTCGGCTATATGATCGTCAATATTAAAGGATAAATCATCTAAACGAATAGAAATATAATTAAAAAAATAAGTTAATATTTTGTAAGGAGTTTGGATTTTGTTGTACTTTTTACCTGAACAATCGAAGTCTGATTCCCTACAAATATCCCCATGATTATTTAACATACTGAAAACAACCGTATTGTTTTGAAACAAACAGTAAACAATTCGCTTCTGAAACTTACGGAGTTTCATAGTTATTGCTTATTAAGGGATTTAAGGGCTTCGCTTTGTGAATAAAATATATTTGATTTGTGTTCATCGGGACCGCCTTTGTTCTAAAATGTAATATTGTTTTGTAACAAGGTAACAATTGAGGCAGTTACCAGAAATACATCAAACGAAATTCAAACCTAGCCAAGTCAAATGTTTCCGTATCAAGCACAAAGATAAAGTGACAAAAGAAGTTGGAATAAAGTATATTCCTGGAAAATACGACGCCTCTTAGGCAGAAAATATTTTGCACATGTAGCAAGTTTTGTGTGACGAATTTTCTCATAAATATATGAACTCAACACGTGCTTCGAAGATTATGTCTTTCAAAAATTTATAACCTAAAATTGTTTCATATTAATTATTATGTAATGATATGTTTCAACAGATTTATAAACTAAGTATGTTGTAGTAGTTGTAGTATGTGTTCTTAAAAGTTGTTTGGTTATAAATTATAATTACAAAATATGTACACAGGTTTTAATCTTAAAGATATAGATATTCATTCATTTAAACATTACTTCTTTTAAAACATTGATGCCATTAGGCCGAAGACAAACAGCTGTTTATTGTTTGTTATATTTTTCTCTCCAGAAAAGCTCTCAATTTAAAAGCTTTTACATTTCGTAGCACATTAAGATACAAGGTAAGATACTCTATAAACCTTGTTTTATGACATTTATATCCTAGTGACCTACATTAAACGTTTATCGTTTTTTTAATGCGTACCAATCTAACACTCCACATTGTTATATAATTAAACAGCGTGTTTTTAACTAAAACAAAGTTTTTGAACTATAAGTATGACTTAAAACTTACTAAGTTTGTATAAATATACATAACTATTTATGTATCCGTAGAAAATATTCATTTCACAATGTTTCGGACAGATGTACATACATTATAAATTTCACAAAGGCCAGATGTCTAGTAAGAAACCAGGTAAAAACTAGTGTAACAGCTAGATGAAGTTCTTTCATAGAGCGATACCCTTTATAGAAATAGGACACGCTTTTTATTAACCGATCGTAGTTCTTTTAGCACTAGAACGGGTTTTACAGGCCCCTCGATTACATAGGAAACAAAAACACTCGTCGAACGAACAACTGATGCTGTATGACCATGAACTTGCCCCACTTTCTCACGATTGAATGCAGGGCAGGATACAAAGGAATTACGTGTAATATGCAAAACGACATCATTCATTGTGGACAAAGGATGGTAAATATTGGGTAATGCACTGATTGTGCCGTCCTCCGCATTTTTATTTTATTGTTGAAAGCAACGTGTGCTATGCCACATCTTGCGTATCGGAATATTGGTTCGCCTGTTCCTACTTTCTACGTAATAAGGTTCGGAGTTGGCCCTTTTTATGATTTCCTGGTGTTTTCATATTTTGAGCACATCGAGATTCCAACCCGGAAATATAATATGTTGTGAACGTATTTTTTGTTCGAAACGTTATATGAATTATGGGAACGGAGATGGACTTTTTAAAAATATTTCCTATAGAAAATTTCCTATATTATAATATCATCTATAGGTGGTATCTATGAAGTCCACAGAATGTTATGAAGGTAATAACTTTGGATCTTACGACATGGAGTTCTAAATGTAATAGACTTATGAAACAACAGTTTTGCAACGGTAAAATAACTAATATATAGTAGGTATATTAATAGTCGCGTCCGGCATATGTTACTTCTCCAGGTGACATCTGCTCGTTCCACATCTGACACAAAAAGTGAATTCACATACCAATTTTATTAATTTGGACTTCATCTCAAGGTGGTATGTATCCGTTTCGACATCATTCATAAGTTTATATCGAGTCTTTGTGTTCCTGGTATACGGAGCTAGAGCAAAATATTGAATGAATAAAATGCGTTTAAACGTTAAACGTTACTAATATAAATTTATAAAGAATAGAAAAAATTCGATCACGAGGCGGGACTTGAACCCGCATCCTTCGCGCCATTCCGGGGCGGATGCCTAACCAACTCAGCCACTCGTGACCCGCCTCCAATAAGTGGAACAAGTTATTTTTTGTATAGTAATTGTAATTTATAATCGACAATAATATTTTGTATTTGGCACGAGAAATTTTTAACTGTTTGTAGAGCAAGTGATAACTGCATTGCTCTAAGCACACGTGGTTTAAAACTGAATGGGGAAAAAAGCACCCTAACTATAGCAATCAAAACCTAACCCCTTCAAGAATAGGGATAGATAAATGTTACACTGATCGATTGTTCTGTTGAGTTGCGTGGAATGCATCTGCCCCCTGTGTCTCTACGCAATGTGAGTATTACATATTTGCTATTTTAATTTTGAGTTGCAATTCGTTTTATTTATGAGTACTCGCACTCATAAATAAAATGAATATTAGTATGTTTCATGCTAATTAGACAAAGTTGTGTATAAGTGTCACATTTAGTTATCCTTAGATTCCGTAGTACTGTTTTGATTTTGCTCATTTCTCAACTGCCCTAACCATGTCTGTTCTAATGCTTGAATATATTTTATCAAAATTTTAACACCCATTCACAAACATACACGAGTTTCAATTTCGATCTTATGTTATAACTAGCTTAACGCCCGCGGCTTCGCCCGCTTTCTCTAAAACGATTTGAGATTTAAACTATCCTATCTCTCAAGTTGGATTGAACTGCACATGGTGTGCGAATTTTATTATAATCGGTTAAGTGGTTTAGGAGTCCATTGAGGACAAACATTGTGACACGAGATTTATATATATTAAGAATAAGAAAATAAAACATGAATAAAAATCTATGCTTCTATCTTATGCTTCTTTTTTTGTGATTGCTGACATAAATAAGTGTATTCATGAATAAAGTTACATATTATATCGATATCAAATCATTATTTAGCCATTAACTCTACTTAAATCAGTTATTTCAGTATTAAATATCTGAAAATGCAGTTATAACACCAGACTTGCGCATGGCTATAGATAGCTATGCAGTGTTACCCTGTTAGTGACCTACCTAGCTATTTGAAGTATAACCTCATTTCCGTTTTCTCGTTGAAAGTAACATAATGCAGATTGAAAAACAGAACACACGAAAACACAAGCACTTACCGCTCAAGCTCCTGTGTACTTTTGGGGCGAAATTAGTATCCAGTTATGTGCAATAATAAACATTAGAGTGCCGCGAAACGAGGCGGTTTCCTTAGCGCATCCCCGCTGCCCGACGCGGGTCGCTCGCGGTTACGCGGGTAACATGAGTGCAGGGATATCGCGAAACTAGGAATTTAGAGTGTTTTGAAAGAATTGATTTAGGGGCAAAAGAGTTGTGGACAATGTAAATGCGGTAACGTCAGGGATACGGAGCGTGCGCACTGAAGGCCCGTCCGGTACTGCCGTCCGCCATCAGACGGCGCTGCATGCTACGGTATTGATAAAAGCGCAAAGGGTGCGATGGGATGCGATTTGTTCAGCGCGACCAACCTTGAACTCGGCTGTAGGATATTAGGTAATTTTGAGGATAAACATTATGCATTTTATGGTGTGGTTAAATAACGCGCAACTGCACTTTATTTGGTGATATTGTGCAGAGCTTTTTTTAAATGACACATCGTCTCTGCTTCCTCTTCAATATGAAGTTACATCAAAAATCAAAACTCATCTGTACACTTAAAAAAAATTGTAGGATATTATCCATATTTACACACAAAATGAATGATATAATAAAAAAGTTACATTCAATGACAAATATGCAGCTATAATGTTGATAAATCAATATATAGGTATGAAGATGAGCATGCAATAAAGAAAAGGGGTAGAGTATGTCAGTACTTAGCTGTGTGGGGTAACGATGAATTGATGATGAGCGGCAATTGTTCTGTAAATATTTTTTTTTTTATTACAGTCATCTTGATATTATTTATATCAGCCATTGTTCATATTTCAAATTCATACTATTGTATTCAAACTTTGATTTAAAATTAAAAAAAAAGAAAATATTAAGTTCATATTTCATACTTTTTTATCATATTTAATATCACCATAATTTGCTGATTCTTGTTTGAATCCCCTAAAAATTTTAATGCAATCGATTCTAAGGACATTAAAATATTCCCGCCTATTTTAAGAGCTAGCTGAAAGTCTTATAATAATACACTGCAAAAAATATCAAAGCAATACGTGTCTATTTAATATACTACCAACAAGTAAAATATCGTCAGTCTCAAGAAGTTGTAAGTACTGTGTGGGAGTAAGATGTTCAATAGTTAAAACTGAAATAAAAGGACTGTTGATTTCACAGGTTCGGCCTTCGCTGCTAACCTTGGGATGCACTCCCCCACCCACGTCTGTCCCCTCCACTTTCAGTCTAACCTCTGCGTTCTAGGTCATCCCTGATTTTCAGCTCGGAGCGTTTTCAGACGAAATCGCTATGATTGGATATCCTTGGAGCTTTCACTGGAACGACGCAAGAATAAGTTCAAGATTGAGAAGATATTACAATGTTCATTTCAATTTTCAAATCTTATTCATTGCATTTGTGTTTGCTTGTGCATATTATGTATTGACAAATGAACAGGTCAAAATTAATACTACAGAACTAATCTTCAAGACACTTAATAACACATATTATGTAGAGTCCTGTAGAGTTTCAATTCCAGTAGAGCTCTGTGACAATATTATATTAATTTCATGAGTTTATCTTGTTTCTTAGTTTTATTTTAACTATAAGTTATATGTAAGTATTATATTTTGTATCTTCAATAATATATTTGTGTCTTTCAATTACCCAAAAATTTTTATGCGTTTCTAAACGTAACAATGTTTGAGTCGTTAGATAATATTATGAATTAATTAATCAATATGAATAATAGTTCAAATAACCATTTAATAGAAGGTCAGTGCTAACGATTGGTATTCAATTAACTTTTGATACATACTGTATAAATCAATGTTTAGAAATAAAATGAAATGATTATTAATTTAAAACTGCTTTGTTTGTTTTATAACATTCGATGGATATTATTGCAAGAATATTTTAATAGAATTTTATTAATCAATTTTCATCTTATTCGTCCATCTTAAGTTATTAATTTATTATCTGCATTGCCATAAAAGTAACAGCTTTCATGAAATTTATTACAAATTATTATTAATTAAATTTTGATTTGATTCATCTTTACGAGCAGTCACTAATAACTTCAGAAATTCGTTTGATTTATACGTCGAATAAACACATACAAATTGAATCTCTCACGTAATATTTCTCAAATATCTTTATTTTCATCGGTTTCACAGCCAAAATGTACTCTTAAATTCTCAAAACTTTCGCCTCTATAAATTATTATGAGCAAAGAAAATTTACTTCCAAAGTACTTAATTTAAACTCGCCACTCATAATGTATATAGATAATATAGATTATTGGTATTCCAGAATAAATCTCAGTATGGACGCATTAGCGGCATAAACGACCATTAAAATGATTTAATGGTGCATTTCTCTGTTAAAGGCGTCAAAATACCCCGGCAAAAACAATGTGTAATGACACACGAATAACGACCAAAAGCGAGGTGAAGACAAACAGTTTTGTCGATGATTCAACAATATTTTTCTTATGCAATGTATACGAAAAGATTTAAGAAGCATTTTTATGTCGTCATAACATAATATATCTATCAATTGATAACTGATAACTATACCATAATTTGAATATATAATCACAACCATAACTACTTACTGCCATAGGATGTTAGTTTGTGATCTGATCTGATATTATATTATAGTAAAAAAATATTAGAAAATAATACCAACAATACTTTTTGAATCGAGTTTTGTAAAGGTCCAACTACAAGTGTAGTCAATAGTGTCTGGTATGAGTACTTCAGGGTACATGGGGCTTAATGAGTGTTGATGGATATTTATGAGTTCGCAATCGCTTCGCCACATCACACGAGTTGGCTGTACGACAATCAGTCACGAACACATTAACTTGAATATTGTATGACCTGTAAGCGATAAAACCTTAACAGGTACATCCATAAAATTTACTTGCCGAATAAAATATAATTTTCGCTATTAAATCCGAATCTCGCACAAAAAGTTGGGTTCGACCAATAAAAATGATTTATCGTTGGTTTGTCGTTTACGCTGTATGCATACGGCTTAAGCAATTATAAATAATAAAATATTTTCTGTACATCTCCAAGGTGGATGATCTTGCAAAACTTGTTTAAATGAATGACATTATTGCTATAGAAACACTTATTTTAATTTTTATATATTATGTCAATTAAATTAAGTACCTAGTTATGTTAAATTTGCAACTTCGATTAAGGCCAGAAGTTTTTTTAACAATAATATAGTGCTGTTAATTCTCTATAACCGAACTGTAAATTTAACTGAACTATATTTTCGGTTCGTCACATTGAATGAAGTATTTTACATTTACAACCTTTTCTGTAACTTGAAATACATATATGTATTTACCTTTGTATGTAAGTATGTATGTACGGATGAAATCTTGATAGGTACTCAATTTGAAGTAGATATTATTTTAAAAATAATTAACTTATAAAATTTATTACAGACTGCAGTAGTCGGAAAATATTTCGCAGAGACACGTTATTTAGACATCCGTTTCTTTATTCTATATCGATTCCAAATAACTTACCATACAGAATTCAAGTACAATATCGTACCTACATACCTAGTACAATCTTATAGAAATCCAGACATGTAAAATGCAGGGCAAACGCTTACCATTTCATTCATCCATAGTCAATGTATATTTTTATGTAAGTACGACAGTATCTTCAACGTCAACTTCCTGTTTACTGGCTGTAAGAATAAGCTTATTTTCATTTCATTCTCCATAAATGAAAAACCGTTTGTTTGTTTTATTCCTTATCGTGGTAGAGTTATAACGAGGTGATATACCGGTTTTCGGTTATTACCGATTATTCGGTTAATTGAAATCAATGAGAGCCTTAAAATGCATCAACACAAGAGTGTAAAAGACATGATATGGTCACTTAATATATAGTAAACGTTTATATATCTTCAATCCTTATTCAAAGTTATATTTACTTGAATGAATTCTCTTCTAAAGCACCGAGTGAATCACATTCGCGTCAAAACTACGGACACGGCATGGGCACTCTCGGAATATAAATTCTTTAATTTCCAATGCTAACTGCGTGGCAAATCCCCAAGATACGCAAAACACTAGGGATTAACGTATTCCAACTACCATTTAAGCACACACACTGAGCTCTATTCACGATGACAATACGAATATTATGAACACAAAAGTTTTGTGTCTGTTAAAGGCGGATGGTTTGAGACAGTATCGATATGGGTACCTAGTTATGCAACCCTATTGTATTTGTGTATAACTGTATAGTCTGTATTGTTTTAAATGAACTAATGAATGACTTCTTATTAGAGTTTGTATTACCTATAGTTAAAAATGTTTTTGTGTTCCGTTAATTAAAATCGAGTAATCCTTATAAGTTGTAAGGCTAATTACAGTCCTCTGAAATCACTAGAATAGTTTGAAGGCCAATTTCACAATTTTTACTTAAATATAATCCTGCGTTTATCTTTGTTTGTACGACCATGTATCGGCCACGCGAATGCATACATGATTATGCTAAACGCCAGACCCGCATTTCAATTACTCAAGACACCTTCCAGACACTTAATATAACTGGCATCACTAAACAAAGCGAATATTTAAACCGTTATATTTCCAGAACGAAATCTTTAAGTGAACTTAGAAGCGGGACCATCTGACCCACATTAAGATGCCTGTGACACATTCGTCTCAAAGTCAAGGGTGATGATCTTGATTTGAATTTTTTCTTATCTGTGCGAGTCTGCATATGGTATAACACGTGATAGCCTTATCTATTGCAATAACAACTTTTGAATTTTAATGTATCTAGAGGAAATCGCTGCAAATAACTCAGATGCATTTTAAACCAATAGTTTATTTTGAAATGTTTTACTGCAATTATTTCAAGTGTTCGTAAGGGACTAAATAAGGATGATAGTAAATGAGAATACCTACGAATTGAGAACCTCCGTCATTTTTGGGAAAGAAACCAACATATACTTATTTGGAAAATTAGATTCATATCAGGAAAATTCCATATCGATGTGGAGATTATCTAATTAACCCTAGTTGATAACGTTATTACTATTATTTATTATACTAGCTTTCCACCCGCAGCTTCGCCCGCGCAGTCAAAGAAAAACCCGCATAGTTCCCTTTCCCGTGAAATTTCCAGGATAAAACTTATCCTATTTCCCGGGGTAAAAAGTAGCCTATGTCCTTTCTCGGGTATCAAAATATCTCTATAAAAGGTTCATGCAAATTTGTTCAGTAATTAAGGCGTGATTGAGTAACAGACAGACAGACAGAGTTACTTTCGCATTTGTAATATTAGTATGGATTAAGATATCCGATTACAGAATATATCATAAATAATCTTAGGAGTGTGATATGAGGCATAAGCTTCATTCCAAAAACTATTACTGTAAAATTTAACCAAAAATGTAGAGTTTAGACCTTTCAATCAAACCAATCAATAAAATGTTGTTCACGAAATATTCTATTATATAACGAGTCAATTAATCCCATAGAAGATTCTAGAAGCATCTTGTGAACCATCGTGCAACATGAAAAACGATAAAAAAAGCAAGAATGACCTGAATGCAGGCGCGCTAGAGCACCCTTCAGTCGTGAGCGTACTCCAAAATGCATTACCATGACGTCGACAAATTTCATGGTATTATATCTTTTTATTTATGTACTAGGTATGTTTCATATAATTAGCTTACAAGTTTAGGCAATTTATTTTAACAATGTATTTTATTTTTTACTAAACGTAGCAGTCATGTAGCAGTGTATCACAAAGTATATTGTATACAAAAACAGTATCTTTTATCAATTTATAAAGGATATAGTATGAGAGTCTTTAATTTTCTACAATGTAAATGGAATAATGATAATTGATAAATTGCATACCAGGGAAAACTGCATAATTTTTATAATTGATTGACATAAAAATATTTCTTTCACGTACCTTTTGCTTAAAATATTCAAAGCAAATTGATCAAATCTTATGTTTTGTGGGGCAAATATTTTTTTAGTATGTCTGTAGATATTTTAGTAACTGTAAAAAATTATAATACAGCTAGAACTTCCATGCTACATGTTTTGTGAAACCTTGAAATGATTTGATAAGAAGTTTAATCTCAATTTAAACATTACAAAACGAGTAAACGATTGGATAAAACTGCATTATGTTACATAACAAGAAATACAAAAATATTGTACCAACATTACCTATTTTTTTTTTCAAATTAACTTACAGAAATAAAGGCATAATTTCGTATCACCTTGCATCAGCCCCTGTGGCCTAATGGATAAGGCATCGGCCTCCTAAGCCGGGGATTGTGGGTTCGAGTCCCACCAGGGGTAACCAAAATACTTTTTTCTTGTGAAGTTTTATTTACTACGCATTTTAATATTCAATTAAAACATGTCATCAAAATACATAATTCTTTTAGTTTGTTTAGATTTATTTTTGTTTAACATAAAAATAAGAATATATTAAATAGGTATTATATATTATATATTATATTATATGCTCAATAAATTCATATTTATAAAGATTATTCTTTAAAAATACACTTTAACACTTATTTTTAATTTTTAAATTTGTATTAGTAAATTCATCACAATTAATACAGGTAACTAACTATTTAGTAAGTATATTTAACTTTTCGGTAAGTATACCTACCTTAAAATAGAGTTTTCATTTTTCAAATATATTGACGAAACTTATCATGTTATTATTTTATGAACCCAAAAAAAGTAAATTAAAAAACTATACAACGACGTCAATTCCACTTAAAAATCCTTTCAATCAATAATTGTGTATAATAATTAATAAACAAATACCTAATTATTTGATAAGCGAACGTTCCTAAACTCTACATATTATACTCTACGAACATATTAAAGTCTATAAAATGCTAAAGTTTAATGGCCGGCGCATAAAATGCAGGTACCTATTACGTGTGTATGTGCGTAGTGTGCGTGTATGCGTTAGTCTGCGACCTTGAAAGGGTCGGTCGTCTGAAAGCCTGTAGCTGAAACGAGTGGGGGTGCCGGGTGGGCGGGCTCCGTCGATATTTCACTCTGCCTCCAACTCAGTTGTAATTTTATTAAATGTATTTATAAATTCAACGTAAATATTTAATTATTCACGGGATGAAAACAACATCTCAGATATTGGTTAAAACCTCTAATTATTTTTCTTAGATGGGGTTCTTGTTTAATTTTGCTTGAAAGAAATCGACATTTATACTTTGCTTCGTTACTCGATTGTAATTTTATGAGATTTATATTTATATTTTCAGCGTAAAAGATTTAACTATTCATCGGATCGGATTTTTTATGTTAATTTTGCTTATAAAATGAGCTATATTATATGAGCCTCTATTTAATAATGACTGTATTTTTAATACTGCAAGGCCGCCGCCTTAGGGTGGGCTATTTTCAAATCTTAGGTTTTACTCAGATATTTTCTCAATTTGATGTCTAGACTAGCTTAAATTAAATTAGTAAATATAGCATGGCCTCTCTTAGGTATTATGAAATATAAATATGAAATACTTATTAAATTATTTAATTTCTACAAAGACTTTTGAATAAGTAAGTGTCTATTTATTGAATAATATTTTTTCAAACTGAAACTGAACTTTTTCCTATAATTGATAACTGAATTATTGTTCTAACTTAGACTAAAGTACACACTTTCAAATATGTACACACGTTTTAATCCGAATCCTTTTGGGGTTATAAGGTCACCGAGGGACATCTTTACTTGGAGGGTCGTAAAAATATCGTGAATGAATTCGCGGTCTTTGTACAACGAATTATGTAGTGAAAATTATATAATACACGTAGGTTACAGCAATGTTTATAAACACGTTGCCTGATGATGAGTTTTTTTAAATAGTTGTTGTGTATTGTGGTGATCAATTTCTGTAAAGCATAATATTTTGAATATATATAAATTTTTTTATTTTATATTTTATATTTTTTTATTTTATATATATAGATATCTCCACGGGCACTATGTTGATCAAACGTGCCATATAGTTAGTAATTATTTGATCCGTTTTCACTTGTTGATCCGATTGGTATTTGTGGATCCATTGCCAAACCACCGTCCGTATGTGGATCCGAACGGAGCCACAAGTGTCACCATCAGTAATAATAATAATTACGTGCTTTTTATACAAATCCACCTTTTTTGCGTTTTAGCTCTTGTTGATCCGATTCAAATGAGCCAATCAGAGCCCACCGAGCTTAGCCATTGGTCGCTTGCGGCCTTAGCCATTTGAAGGTTTCAAGACATTTATTCCCGTTATAGAAACGTATGTTGCCGTTCGCCTTCCATAATTTGTTCGGATCTTCGGAAGGGCAAGATAGCTAGCTCGTCTATTAGGATAGTGGCGATTTGATGTTCAGAATATAATATTTGTATTTATGTTTTTATGTAGCGCTTTGCGGATGAACATACACGTATTATAAAAGTATAATTGTTTTAAATTCATTATTTTAGTGTCGTCGTAGATTTTATTTGTAGAAGTTAAAAAAGGATAGTTAATTTTTTATATATAGGATAGTTAATTTAGAAAGTTTTAATGATTTTATTTTGTAAAATTTGGGGTGGCGCTAATTTATTTTTGTAAGCACTCCCCGATACTTCTATTAAATACATTACGTGCGGCTTTACTAACGTGTTGTAGATGGTGTGGCGTAATTTATGATGAATGCAAGAAGTAATATTATTATGCAGAGATCTAGGAAGTGCTGATAATTTATTTTTTAGGTGGTCGATGTGATAATTCCATTTCAGAGAGCTGTCGATTCGCAAACCTAGGCATTTCTCGTGGGTTTTATGTTCTAATACAACACCGTTAATTTTAAGTGGAGCGTGTGGTGGAATAATTTTGTTATGAGCTTTGAATTTAGATATATTTATTTTTAGTAGATTGCATGAATTATTTAATTTATTGAAATCATTTTGTGCTTGCGCTATCATGTCATGTATAGAGGGACCAAAATAAAACAGACAGGTGTCATCCGCATAAAGTGTTAGGTGACCATTTAGCTTTAAATCTTGGAAATTATTAATATAAATTAAAAAAAGCAATGGGCCTAGAATCGAACCTTGTGGTATGCCACATGTAATTGGTAAGGGAATGCTATCATGGTTATCTATTTTAACTATTCGTGATCGATTTTTTAAATATGATTTCAGCATATCTAGTGCTTTACCATTAATGTTAATAGATGCTAATTTCTTTATTAAAAGTTCGTGAGAAACGGTATCAAAGGCCTTTTGTAGGTCAATAAACACTCCCAAAACTATATTGTTTGCGTCAATGTTCTGTTTTATTTTAATAGTTAGGTCCATAGTCGCTGACAGAGTGTTACTTTTTGGCTTAAATCCGTATTGACGCACTGAAATAAAATTAAATGAGTCAAAATATTTTTCTAATCTCGTGTGTAAAATCTTCTCCAATATTTTTGACAATACTGGCAAAACCGAAATTGGCCTATAGTTACCAGGTTCAAATTTTGAGCCACCTTACGTTACCGAAGTACGAAGAGTTACCTTCGCTATTTTTAACGAGTCCGGAAAACGTCTTTGACTTATGGCTTGGTTAAAACAGTCGCTTAAGGTATGATTTAATTTTTAACCAACTTCAAAAAAAAGGAGGAGGTTATCAATTCGGCCGGTATATTTTTTTTTATGTATGTACACCGATTACTCCGAGGTTTCTGAACCGATTTACGTGATTCTTTTTTGTTCGATGCGGGATGGTGTCGAATTGGTCCCATAAAAATTTTATTCGGATAGGCCCAGTAGTTTTTATTTTATGGGCATTTTTGTCTGTATTTGTAAATGTTGCAAGTGCAAGTTTGAAGTCGGTTGTTTTTAACGCAGTTATCTACTTGTTCTTTGATGCATTTAATTGTTTTTGTAGTAATACCATCAAGACCTGTACTACAGTTTGAATTAAGGTTATTTATAATTATATATTTTTTTACTGGCTTCGGTAGGTCTGAACTTATTAGTGAGGTAATTTTTTAAAATTTCGTAGTTGTCTTTAGATTTCCTCTCCTTTGAGTTATAAGATGTCGATTCTGGGAAACGAGTAAAAATTACATTTTTTTCGCGGCTCTTTCTGTAGTTCCTTGATTAAGTTTTAAATTATATGAAGTTGATTTTTAGACGTAAAACCCGATGGATTGGCTGACTGATTTATTGATTAAAGATTTAATTCCAGTGATTTTATTTTACTCTCACCTTAATTTATCTGGGATTCTAATTGAGAAATAGTACTCTTCAATATGTTTTGTTCAGTAATTATCATACATGCTGATGACTTAATTTCATTGATTTGATTCGTATTTTGGCGAATTAAATTCAAGGATTGTTCGTTGGACGATTTAATTTCGGTAATTTGTGTTTTTACCTTAGAAATGTTCTCATGAATTTTGTTTACTATTTGTTCATTTGAGCATACATATTTTTCAAGTAATGTACGGTAAAATACGGCTCAACTCCGACCGAATATCCTTCATATCATCACTAAATCTACAATCTTGTTCTAGCGGTTGTTTCCGTTTTCCGTAAGTAATTTGAGTATCAGTTGGCGTAGAACTCGTAGAAAACGAACTTAGCTTCGATAGATCGGGATGCGATCCACCGGCAGTACCCACTGCACCACTGCTGGTTAAACGTGTTGGCGATCTGCGTACACTCATATTTACTCCATAATGGATAATTTGTGCAGGAATATGAGTCGTCATTTGTTTGACCTAAATCTAACATTTTAATTATTTTATCAGATTGATATCAGAATCAGGGCATAGGCGAACGCTACACGTCAATAAATATTATGATAATTATCTTGATATTTACTGATGATTCAAGAGGTAGGTTGTTATTTGTAGGATGCATACTACTTGAGAATTATCACCGTCACTGTATGACGAAAGGTTCGTCCAAATATCTATCTTTTTAGGGTTCCGAATTTTTAGTTTCACAACGTTTTCTATAAGTTTCAATTGACTTACGGTCGACTTCTTCAACTTCCATAAAACTCAGGAGATTTTGCTAGCCCTAATTTCATATCCCCATGTCAATGTCATGCAAGTGCATATAAATGGTACAGATCAACATACGACTTATGATTTGGTATATAAAACGGAGTCAAGAAGTGTTTGAGCATTTCAAAATTTGAACCGTTTCGGAGTCGAGTTCGTCTAGTCTAGACGGATTTAGAAATGTATGGAACATTAACTAACTATAATATGTTTGTGTACGGAGCCAACAAGTACTGTAGTGTTTACGAAAAATTAATCTACGTTACTTAATATACAGTTTCGTTCTGTCGGATCCAATAAAGCTGTAATTTTGATAATATAAATGGATCTGATCAACATACGACTTTGGATTTGGTATATAAAACGGAGCCAACAAGTGTTTATGGGTTTCTGAATTTCGGCCGTTACGGAGTCGATTCAGTTCAAGATCTTAGCAATAAAAATGTTGAGTATATCAATTTCTCCATGAATATGTTTGGCAACGTCGCCCAAAAATTTGCGCCGTTGTCACTCCGGGCAAGATCTATGCAACCGGAGTCGAGTAATAAGGGGGAAAAGGTGGAGTCAGGAATGCACGGCAGTCGGGCTGGATCAACTTAGTGCCCAAGTTGGTATTTATATATATATATATATATATATAAATATAAATAAATAAATTCAGAAACCCATAAACACTTGTTGGCTCCGTTTTATATACCAAATCCAAAGTCGTATGTTGATCAGATCCATTTATATTATCAAAATTACAGCTTTATTGGATCCGACAGAACGAAACTGTATATTAAGTAACGTAGATTAATTTTTCGCAAACTCTACAGTATTTGTTGGCTCCGTACACAAACATATTATAATTAGTTAGACTAGACGAACTCGACTCAGTAATGGTTCAAATTTTGAAATGCTCAAACACTTCTTGACTCCGTTTTATATACCAAATCATAAGTCGTATGTTGATCTGTTCCATTTATATGCACTTGCATGACATTGACATGGGGATATGAATTTAGGGCTAACAAAAAAGCTCCTGGGTTTTATGGAAGTTGAAGAAGTCGACCGTCATTCAATTGAAACTTATAGAAAACGTTGTGAAACTAAAAATACGGAACCCTAAAAAGATAGATATTTGGACGAACCTTTCGTCAAACAGTGACGGTGATAATTCTCAAATAGTATGCATCCTACAAATAACAACCTACCTCTTGAATCAGGGCAACTCTTTGGCGAACGCTACACGTAAGATCCATATTGTGATCCATCAATATTTACTATCGGATTACGATATTTATTGACGTGTAGGGTAGTGTATTGACGGATCACAATATATCGCTGGATTTCTGGAAAACCTTGTGATCTGATCCCAGGACCTAGATCGCTATATTTATCTTGCCGTCATCACGTCTGGCTCGTACAAAGAACGCTTCAGTACTGACGCGATACGTATTGATGGTGTAGGGTGTGCTGTGATCCCTCCCAAGATACATCAATAAATATCAAGATAATTATCATAATATTTGATGACGTGTAGCGTTCGCCTTTGCCCTGATTCTGACATCAATCTGATAAAATAATTAAAATGTTAGATTTAGGTGAAACAAATGACGACTCATATTCCTGCACAAATTATCCATTGTGGAGTAAATATGAAAGTACGCAGATCGCCAACATGCAGTGGGTGGATCGCATCCCGATCTATCGTAGCTAAGTTCGTTTTCTACGAGTTCTACGCCAACTGATACTCAAATTACTTACAGAAAACGGAAACAACCGCTAGAACAAGATTGCAGATTTAGTGATGATATGAAGGATATTCGGTCGGAGTTGAGCCGTATTAGTACATTACTTGAAAAATATGTATGCTCAAATGAACAAATAGTAAACAAAATTCATGAATAAATAATTCAATTACGGGGTTCAAGTCCCGCCTCGTGATCGAATTTTTTCTATTCTTTATAAATTTATATTTATAAAGCATTTGAATGCCATAAAAACCAAAAAAAAATATAAATTCAACATTTATTTATTTTTATTTTAAACACTTTATTGTGCTGCCAACATAACAAAAGTAGGTACAATAGAACTTAAACTAGTACAAACAACACAGAGGGCGGCCTTATTACTAATAAGTAATCTCTTCCAGGCAACCAACAGATTGTGTGAAAAACAATATTACTACAGCGGAGGTAGGTAAAAAAATAAACATAAATAGATGATATTAAAAATACATAAAATACACACTAAAATAAGATATAATATACCATACCAAAAGATATATACAATATATACATAATAATAATTATAATGCTATAAATAAAATAAATATAATAATATATTAATACATCATAAAAATATAAACATAATATACTATAAAATATACTACAATTATACAAAAAAACTATATCGATTCAAACGCAAGATTTAAAAAGTGGTCACGTATGAGGCTCTTAAATTTAGACAGAGAGACATTTCTGAGGTAAAAGCACAAATTACCGAAATTAAATCGTCCAACGAACAATCTTTGAATTTAATTCGCCAAAATACGAATCAAATCAATGAAATTAAGTCATCAGCATGTATGATAATTACTGAACAAAACATATTGAAGAGTACTATTTCTCAATTAGAATCCCAGATAAACCAGGGTGAGAGTAAAATAAAATTACTGAAATTAAATCTTCAATCAATAAATCAGTCAGCCATGAGCCAACCCATCGGGTTTTACGTCTAAAAATCAACTTCATATAAATTAAAACTTAATCAAGGAACTACGGGACAGAAAGAGCCGCGAAAAAATGTAATTTTTGCTGGTTTCCCAGAATTGACATCTTATAACTCTGAGGAGAGGAAATCTAAAGACAACTGCGAAATTTTAAAAAATACCTCACTAATAAGTTCAGACCTACCGAAGCCAGTAAAAATATATAATTATAATTAATAAGCTTAAAAACTTACTTCAAACTGTAGTACAGGTCTTGATCACTTGATGGTATTACTACAAAAGGATTAAATGCATCAAAGAAAAATTAAATCATACCTTAAGCGACTGTTTTAACCAAGCCATAATTCAAAGACGTTTTCCGGACTCGTTAAAAATAGCGAAAGTAACGCCTATCTATAAGAGTGGCTCAAAATTTGAACCTGGTAACAATAGGCCAATTTTGGTTTTGCCAGTATTGTCAAAAATATTGGAGAAGATTTTACACACGAGATTATAAAAATATTTAGACTCATTTAATTTTATTTCAGTGCGTCAATACGGATTTAAGCCAAAAAGTAACACTCCGTCAGTGACTATGGACCTAACTATTAAAATAAAACAGAACATATACGCAAACAATATAGTTTTGGGAGTGTTTATTGACCTACAAAAGGCCTTCGATACCGTTTCTCACGAACTTTTAATAAATAAATTAACATCCATTAACACTAATGGTAAAGCACTAGATATGCTGAAATCATATTTAAAAAAATCGATAAATATTTCACAAATAGTTAAAATAGATAACCACGATAGCATTCCCTTACCAATTACATGTGGCATACCACAAGGTTCGATTCTAGGCCCATTGCTTTTTTTTAATTTATATTAATAATTTACAAGATTTAAAGCTAAATGGTCACCTAACACTTTATGCGGATGACACTTGTCTGTTTTATTTTGTTCCCTCTATACATGACATGATAGCGCAAGCACAAAATGAATTAAATAAATGGTTTGAATGCAACCTCCTAAAAATAAATATATCTAAATTCAAAGCTCATAACAAAATTATTCCACCATACGCTCCATTTAAAATTAACGGTGTTGTATTAGAACATAAAACCCACGAGAAATAACCTAGATTTGCGAATCACATCGACCACCTAAAAAATAAATTATCAGCACTTCTTAGATCTCTGCGTAATATTACTCCTTGCATACCTCATAAATTACGCCACACCATCTACAACACGTTAGTAAAGCCGCACCTAATGTATTTAATAGAAGTCTGGGGGAGTGCTTACAAAAATAAATTAGCGCCACTCCAAATTTTACAAAATAAAATCATTAAAACTATCTTTAACTATCCTTTTTTAACTTCTACAAATAAAATCTACGACGACACTAAAATGATGAATTTAAAACAATTATACTTTTATAATACGTGTATGTTCATCCACAAAGCGCTACATAAAAACATAAATACAAATACATATTATAATCTCAACATCAAATCGCCACTATCCTAATAGACGAGCTAGCTATCTTGCCCTCCCGAAGATCCGAACAAATTATGTAAGGCGAACGGCAACATACGTTTCTATAACGGGAATAAATGTCTTTAAACCTTCAAATGGCTAAGGCCGCAAGCGACCAATGGCTGAGCTCGGTGGGCTCTGATTGGCTCATTTGAATCGGATCAACAAGAGCTCAAACGCAAAAAAGGTGGATTTGTATAAAAAGCACGTAATTATTATTATTACTGATGGTTACACTTGTGGCTCCGTTCGGATCCACATACGGACGGTGGTGTGGCAATGGATCCACAAATACCAACCGGATCAACAAGTGAAAACGGATCAAATAATTACTAACTATATGGCACGTTTGATCAACATAGTGCCCATGGAGATATCTATATATATATATATATATATATATATATATATATATATATATAAAATCTATAATAATATATATATATATATTTTTTATTATTTCATGTATAATATTTTGGAAAATATGATTGCTTTACAGGCTTTCATATTTAAGACTGGACAGTGGACACACAGTACGTGGTTTGTAAAGATGGAATCACAATTTGAAACTCATTTGAAAAGATTTAATTATTGAACTAGCTCCCGCCCGCGACTCCGTCCGCGCGGATGTCGGTCTTCGCGTGAATGGTTTATTTCTTCATTTTGAGTTACTCTGACAATTAAACATCTTATAAATATCTATTGGACCCAAATACGGCTAGGCCTATAATAATACGCAACGTGTGTTCGCGGTTCTACAGAACAACGTCTATAAAACTGAAAAGTTAAGATTAATTTTTTTCTACGTATTTTTCCAGGATAAAAAGTATCCTATTTTACGCCCAGGATAATAAGGTATAATTATACCAAGTTTCATCGAAATCGAACCGTTAGTTTTCACGTGATGCCTTCACATACATACAGACAGACAGACAAAAAATTTTTTAATCACATATTTGGGTTTGGTATCGATCCAGTAACACCCCCTGGTATTTATTTTTTTAATATTTTCAATGTACAGAATTGACCCTTCTACAGATTTATTATATGTAGTCCCCATCTAGAAGAACTTTGAATCGCCATTACATAGTTTTACGAATTACCACCGGTTTCTATTATCAAGATAACCTCATTTTGTCTACTACAAAGACATGCCTAAATTATTGAATGTGCTGAAAAAATGAACTGAAATTTTACATTATTATCGTATAAAAATATCCTTCCATATCTGCAGCTCCATTTAACATACTTCATATCCCTCACGCTTAATAAACTTGGTGACATTTTTATGAACTTAACAAAAGGTGTGACGTATATTATGCAGTATATTATGTACCAAGGTCCGTCTGTCATTGGTGGTGTGAGGCGGGAGAGGCTTAGTCGTGGAGGCCTATATTCGCCCTACATCAAAGTCATCGGCGTTCAATGCCCGCGTTGGGGTTGCTACTTGCTAGCATTTCATAGTATATCAGGTGCGACCAGTTGATGATTGATTTTAATATCTAGCCTTTATTTTATTATTTTAAATTCATCAATGAATTACACGAACCAAATAGTCGCTTCTTTGTATGTTTGTCTATATATGTAAGACATCTAAATAACTGATCATTACAGAATTATTTTTTTGAGGTTTAAATTAAGGTTTAAATTGGTTGTCATTTTAATGTTACCTATGTACCTACTTGTGATCTTAACATGTTCATTATATAGCTACCCAAATCGGTCATTAATTGTTACAAACAGTAATTTTTACCGTGTCTAATTTCAAGTCGTCCGCCTCAGGAAGAATTAAATAATTTAACTAGATATAGGTATTTAAAATTTCGTGATGAGTGCTTAAATATTTCTCTTCTAGGATAATACACAAGCTATAGTTGTGTGCTTGTAAATAATTTTATTGTAACCCTAATTTACTCCTTGATCATCTAGTTCAAATAAAGTTTGTTCAGGCGTTCAAAAACTTTCCTGACAAGAATATAAAGATATTGGAAGCTAATGAATCGCAAAAGGCTTCTAGGTCATAAAATATTTCACAAATACATTAATCTAGGTAGGTATAATAGGTTTAAATAAATCTCGTGTCACAATGTTTGTCCTCAATGTACTCCTAAACCACTGAACCGATTATAATAAAATTCACACACCTTGTGCAGTTCGATCCAACTTGAGAGATAGGATAGTTTAAATCTCAAATCGTTTTAGAGAAAGCGGGCAAAGCCGCGAGCGGTAAGCTAGTGTTATTTAAAGATCAACTTTAAAAAATCTAAACCATGATCTTGCATTTTCAATGACCTTACTGGTAATTTTCAGGCTGACTGGACAAAATGTACAATGTACATAATTATTTTTACCTTTGTATATTTACTGACTTTGTATAAAAGAAAAAAAAAATATTAGTATTTAGATTAATGACATCTTTCGGGCAATGTGGTAAACGAGTATATATTTATTTCAGCGCCATCTAGTGTAATTTGAATAAAACACTAAGTGCAAGCAAGTGAATTGGTACTTGGAAATCACTCCTAGATGGCGCTGTTTCAAAATGATCATTTAAAAAGTTAAAAACTAATAAAATTAATATTGAGTTTGCTAAACAAGTAAATACCGTAATATTATGAGAAATCAAAACAGTACGTTATTTAAATTTCTTATTTTAGTTTTATTTACATTTTACATTATTTTTAATAATTATCTGTGACGGAAAAAAAAAAATAAGAATACCGCCAATGCTGTATTCGAAATCAGAAATTCCAATTTCCAACCAAAAGGAAAAACTACATTTTTCAACTCCAATTATTACCATCTAAATTCTAACACAATAATAATTAAAATATAAACGGCTCGATTAAAATAAACCTATGAAACTGTGAGTGGGTATCTAAATGTATAAAATAAATTATTTACTTAGATTGATGCCATAATATTTTAGCATCTGTCATTAATCCGTGATAAATTATAAATAATAATAAAATAATAATAAAAATCTTTATTTATCCATACCTTCAATTACACTGTGTATGCCACTCAATTTATATAAACACAATACTTAAAACTATGGACATTATCGTCTAAACTAGGCCGAGCCTGTATCTTAGACGATAATATCTTCCCACCATGTAATATAAACTAATTATTCACAATAATACAAGCGTGATACATGCGTTAACAAAGTTACAAAAATTATCATAAATACCCTACCTACATAATATATTTCCAAATAACAAAAAAATTAATGTAATCCGAAATTAAATCTAGGTATTCGGATAGTTCTGTTATAAACATAGAGTCATGTTGTGTTTAATAATATTATTATTTATTATGGCCTCAAATGCAGTGATATTACCTATCAAAAATTTAATTCTATAGTTACATAACTTGTTCTAAATTGAATTAATTATAAAACCTGGTTAACGCATATTCAATATCTTATGATCATAGATTATTTTTTATCGAGTGACATTGAATTATTTAATAGGTAGGTATGTACTTGAATATTTTAGTGCGAAAAATCAATTAAGCACCTAACTGCATAAAAAAATATCATAAGAAATTAATTTAGTACCTAGGTAACCTTGACCAGCATAGAACGTTATTCATTTTTTTTTTGTAATGAGGTTGTAAATTTAGTTTAACAAACCTATTTACATGATGTTATAGCTCACTATCAAAATAATATATTTAAGATTTTAAAGGCATTTTAAGTTCACTTTTTTACAAATAATTATTTTTACTCTGCTCTAGGAAATGAATAAAAAATAGAAAATATTATATTTATCGACACAGTCAAAGAGTAGCATGGAAGAAATCGCTTTTAAGCGATAAGGTCACCTTTACAACTATATTATTACTATTATACAACTATACCTATATACAATTATACATATAATTTGTACTGTAAATTGTAATGTTGAATGGTGTGGTACAATAAATCCATAGATGATCCACTGACTACCGAACTCGTGGAGAACTGTGTTTCTCATATTGCCTGTGTGATGATAAGTTTGCTACCTATAAACTACATAACCTATCGGGTCAAATAACGGAATCGGTTCGATTCAAATTTATGCGCATGATATATTTTAGATTGACGAGCGGATGGATACATAAATATTGAGATGTGATAGAAAATAAAAATTTACAGTATTTATTTATTTAATACATCAAATCCGTTACTTTGAGGTCGAAATGAGTAGGAAGACAAAATACAGGTTAAGCGAGCAAAGTGTCATAGGAGCATGAGAACATACAGAATTAAAATATGATTTCGAAAGTTGAAACAATATATTTATAATTTTATAGTTAATTTTTCTTAATTTCCAACTCAAAAAGTAATCGTTAAACGAGATAAAGGAGCTGAATTCAAAGGCGCTAGATTAGCTACCTACCTATATTTTTTTGGAAATTGAAAGATGTCTTGACTCTGGAACCTACTCTACTTATATTAAAGTATAACATAATAGCGCTACATTTTCCCCTCCACAACTACAGGGTAGTTAGAAGCCATTATACAATCCCGTGATCTTTTTGGCAACATAAAGTATGGTTTTCAAATAATTTCTTTATCAAATGGTATAAATTATTATTTTGTTCAATGATTGGATTCATTTGTTTTAAAATAATCTTATGAAAGTTAATAATGCTTCTTGATTACAGAAAGCTAACAAAATTTGATTTGTCACATATACATTATAAGATTGTTTAAACCACATTTGAATAAACATCTAGGACATTCGGTATATTTCCAACATACAGCGGGCAATATCAAAACGATTTTTTGTATATTATAAACAACGAGTTAAGCCATAAGTGGTGACGCAACGGCGGACGGGCGTTTCGCAAACGAACCGCGCGCCGGCCGCCGCTGCCTCTACCTTATTATGTCATACTTTCACAGTCTATGCTGTAGGTACACTAACAACCTAGAGTTTATATTAATTAAAATAATGGTAGGTATGTGTCTTTATCAACGTAAAGATAAACACTGTCTATTTATGTCTCTTTCTCTGCCTTAATTCTTAAAAATATGTGTCATCAATGGCTTGAAAATATTTTCAGTATACATATTTTCAAGCCATTTGGTAGGTACTCTACATAGAGTACCGAGATATTTTTGTACCTTTTAACTTGCTCGCCCAGTTTGATTGAACATGTATGCCATGAATCGTGACACTATCAGAAAGGGATGTAAAGATGGAAGGATCAGTGTACATTTGGTTTTATGTTTAAAAAAAGTAAAAGAAACAGATATACAGGAGGCGAATGGAATGCGCTCGAGCTAGTCTTTGAAGTGACGCTCGATTATATAAATGTAAGTTTTCAAAGCACTTTTTGGTTGAGACCCTAATCGCAGTCGTTTAAACGCGCTCGGTTAGAGTCCCAGCTGAGTTGTTTTGCCTTTAAATTATCATATGACATTAATTTTAATTGAAGTGCACCGACAACACACTATGGACTTGTAACGAGTCTCACAGGGAACTCTGCGGTAGGTACACAATATAATAGTGTCGAATCGTGACGTAATATCATTAGTTTAGCTAGATGGTATGCTACATAACAATGGGACATAATCTCCATCAAACATGCACCCTTATATAACAATGAGACGTTTATATAACGATAGCTAATATAGAGCAGTTAATTGCGTACTTACGAAAAACATAGTACTCTTTAAAGTTAACAAGATTCAAGATTTCTGAGAATTAAAAAAAAAAAAAAAACAAATGTTAAACATTTAGTTAAGACATATGACAGGAATTAAAAATATTTAGTCTGCGTTATTACTTGTAATGAAAAAGATATTGGTATAAAATCTAATTTATTTTTGTTAACCTTGTAAGTTGTAAGGTAAGGTAGGTAAGGTAAGGTAAAGCACAAACTGACTGCAAAAATATTATAGTATGCACACAGATACTTATTTATTTTAGGCAGCGTCTATTACTAATCGCAACGGGTAATGGGTCTTATGAAAATGGTCTTATGGTCTTCAGGTTGGAACGCACTACAGGAAACAGAAGATATAAAAGACAATATTAATAATTTTATAGTAACAAAATTGTTAATAATAAAAAGGAATTTATTTACCTTTCTTTTAAATTGTTCTTTTAGATTTTTAGTTCAACTTCTCTTAATTTTTTTGTAAAGAGTTTATTTTTATAATTTCATCAAACTTTTGGCTAAAGTGATACTTGCATAGTATAGAATAGTTATAATATTCAGGTATATAACTTGTATCAACGGATGGATAAATGTCTCCTGTAACACAGGACATTTCCTAGCATAGGAGACATTGTTCAAATATTGCAATTAATTGTACCTACAGCTACTAGTATATATGTTTTACTTTTATGTAAGTTATCCCATAATTGCATGTACATGTATATTTTTTTGTTGTCAAATAAAATAATTTATTTATTTTTATTTTATTTATTTTTTATTTTTACACGTATACATATTGCCTACACGTAACATTATTATCTTCAATAACAGAGATGGTCGACGGTTTCGCTTTATCTACAGCTGATCTCAACGAAGAATATTCTCGGTTGATTCAGTTTTAACTGCTAACTGTCCCTCTTATCAAGATCTGTAAATGAAAGACAAGCATCAATCTTGGCATTACGTAAAGGATGCAACTGTTTTTTGCACGCTAACATACAGGAAAAAATTATTGGGTACTTGTTACTTCCTATTTTATACCATAACTGACTAAACGGGGTTTATTTATTATTTATTTATTTATTTATTTATACACTTTATTGTGCTGCCAAAATACATAACATACAAACAATACTTATTCTAAAAGAAAAACACAGAAGGCGGCCTTAAGTAAGAGTGATCTCATCCAGGCAAACAACTGATAAAAGGATAAATAATAAACTAGAAATAGGAGGTAGGTAGGTAGAAAGTATACGCAAAGATAAATAAATAATAATGTTATACAAAGATAACAAAAATATTATTAAATAAAGATTATAAATAAACTAAATACTATAAAATATATATTTTTAGGGTTAGGGTATATATATTTTTAGGGTAGGTTTATATATTTTTAGGGTTTATATGAGCTAATCTATTCCACCATAACTGTTGTTTATCTTCATTAAGAGCTCCCCCAGCAGTCATTGTTTTGTCTATTGCTTTTTCTTATTTACTCGCCATAAGATCCCTTGGTCGAAGCATTGTCGAGTTCTCTTGCGTATTACAGTTACCAATACATTTGGCGATTCATTTTTATAATAGAGGTACATTTATAGTTGGACGCAAATAGTAATATAAGAATACAACACAAAGTACGCATACATCGAGTTGTGGACGAATTCCACAAAAAACCTGCTACCTAACACCTAACACGAACACGAACACGAACACGAACACGAACACGAACACGAACACGAACACGAACACGAACACGAACACGAACACGAACACGAACACGAACACGAACACGAACACGAACACGAACACGAACACGAACACGAACACGAACACGAACACGAACACGAACACGAACACGAACACGAACACGAACACGAACACGAACACGAACACGGACACGGACACGGACACGAACACGAACACGAACACGAACACGAACACGAACACGAACACGAACACGAACACGAACACGAACACGAACACGAACACGAACACGAACACGAACACGAACACGAACACGAACTCAAACACAAACACAAACACAAACTCTCAAATTCAAATTCAAACCCAAACTCAAACACAAACAAACTCTCAAATTAATAAAATAATAATAATATAAGTAAATATATAAAAGAAGAAAAATAATAATAAGTAAATATATAAAAAAGAAAAAATAATAATAAGTAAATATATAAAAGAAGAAAGAATGTAATAAATAAATAAGTACGTTATTCCAAAATATTTTTGTCAAATCCGCGAACGTCTCGACACTTTCAGCGATTTCCTTATTGTTAAGAATTCTCCGAGTTCCCTTTGAGTTATTGCTTCAATCCTTACAATCTGCAATACGATCTTTATCGACTTTCACTTTCTCTTATCCCTCTGTATCTACACGCTGTCCACCAATTACACGTTAATGTTCACTATATTTTATACAACGATCGGAGTCGCTTGTTTATTAGCTAAATAAGCTTTATCTATACCATCTTAACTAGTCTAGATAAAAGATATCGTGATACATAGCTAGCATCTAATGAAATTGAGTCAGCTGAATTATAAATATGGGCTATAATAATGGGTTGTTTATTTATTTTTTTTTTATGGTAGAAGGAGGCAAACGAGCCGACGCCTTGCCTGATGGTAAGCTAAGTGCGCCGCCCATAGACTACCGTAACTGGGTTACGGGTGTTGCCTACTGGTAAAGGGAGAGGGACAGGATATTAATTAATAAAATGGAAAATAATATTAAGGGAAAGGCTTCAGTGGATCAGGGAGTGGCTTAATTTATTGGCCCTTCAGGTAGTCATAAGCTCTCTTTTTGAAGGCCTCCATATTGAAGCTGTTCGGGAATACAGACTTTGGCAGTTTGTTCCAAAGTACAGCAGTACGCAGAAGAAACCAACCGCCAACCGTCAACCGTCAACAAGCCAACCGTCCAAATGGTGTGGATGGTAGAGGTTCTTGTGACGGGATGTGCGGTGGTGAAACTGTGCTGCAGGGATAAGGTCAAATAGTTCTTTAGAACACTCCCCATAATAAAATCGGTAGAATATGCAAAGAGACCCTAAGTCCCTTCTTAATTACAGAGGGTCAAGCTTATTGGTAATCCTGGGATCGGCGATAATTCGAGCTGCCCGACGTTGTATGCGGTCAAGTGGAAGAAGTTGGCACTGCGGGGCGCCAGCCCATAGATGAGAGCAGTACTCCAAGTGAGGACGTACCTGCGCCTTATACAATGATAGGAGGTGACTTGGCTCAAAGTACTTTCTCGATCTATTGAGGACGCCCAACTTTTTGGAGGCCAGTTTTGCTTTTTCTTCCAAATGACCCCGTGGTCATTGCACGTCACTCGAAATATCGACGCCCAGAATTCCGATGGACGGCGAAATATTAAGAGGAGTATTCTGAAAGCGAGGTGAATGGACAAATGGGGACCGTTTCACGGAGAACGCGCAAACTTGAGTCTTATTGGGATTAAATTCTACTACTACTATTAATAATAGTAGTAGTAGTACTAATTAAGAATAATTTTGTAACTTATACATGTAATGTATGTGACGTAACTCAAAACTCGTTAAAGGCTTTTAAAACTTGATTAATTTAGTGTAATTAGTAATTAGTATTATTACCCTTTTGGGAATTGGCTAATATTGAATATTTAATTATATTGTAAGATATATTTAAATATCATAGAAGGTTACAAATCCGTTTCGACTGGTTTAATTCTTATTGCACGACCTTGGTTAAGCGCCAGTAAAAAACAAATAACGGACTTTCTTTCCATGTAAGTCTTATATAAGAAGTTATGTAGAAGTTACTAGATCACATCGCGAGCGAATGATATATACTTATTTCATATTTTATTTTCATCACAGATCTTAAGATATTCATATAAAAGATAGTATCTTTTATCTTACACAAACAAATAAAAACTTTGGAATGCAATAGTTTGAAAGTAAAATACAAATAAGTTTTAAAATTTGAAAGTTAATAAAGAACATTTTTTTACGTCTAACATAAAATATTTCATTTAAAGATTATTTAATCACAAAGGTATTAAGATTTCTTTGACTCTACCGTCTCTACCTACACCTTCCTACGTATATAGATGCCATGCTAATAAAATCGACTAGGAAAATATTGTAGAACTTATATGTTTAAAGTCCTCTTAAATAATTTCCTCCTTATGTCACCTCGTTGACAATCTGCGATAGTTTTGTATGACGTCATCATACGCCGAATAAGATGCGATTAGCGTAATATTTTATGTAAGAGAAAGGGCTGGGTCGGTCACTGTATTATTGACGGAATCAAAAGTATGTCAGTAGGTTCTGCTCAAACGTCGCACACGCATCGAAGAGGGGAGGACTTGTATGTAAATATCGAATATCTCACTTTTTGCTTGTGGAATGAAAGAGATGCAAAAAAAATGCGAACACTGTGTTAGTGTGTTTGTAATACGTTAGATAATATTTGTGACCTTTGAAATACAGGTAGAGTCTAGGTCAGGTCAATAGTTACGGTGAATACATTACGAGATGCTGTGCAGAAAATTAAGAACAACATTAATTGCTTAAAGTTTATTTTCAATTTCAATTTAGAAAAGCTAAAATTAAATTTCATAAACAAAATTATCCACACTATTCGTAAAATGATACTAATTTATGTGTTGTGATTGCGTACTATCAAATATTAAACAGTCGCATAGTTCACAGCATAATGTCATAAATGGGTTTCTATTACAGGACAGCAGTTGATGATTATTCGCTTATCATCGCCCTTTGTCCCTCACATTACAACAAGCGCTAATAAAATAATATTATAGTATATTGTTATTCCAATCAATTTAATTGGGTTTTATTACGACCCAGAAAAAAATATTTTTCTGATCAGCAAATAACAAGTAAGTAATTTCCTAGATGCATATATTATGTAACTAGAAATGACGGATTTCAAACGCGATTTTCGACGTTTCGAGCACAAAATAAAAATAATACGCGCGTAAAATGAAACTCAAGAAAATACATTACTATATATTGTTTGTTTTAAGTTTTAACTGTAGATTGTTTGGAAATAATATTTTTAATTTACTTGTTTCGTTCCACGCTATTTTCATTAATCACGTAAAACATTTACATCTTCTTTTGTAAATATTTAGTGATTATAAGGCAATTGTGTGACAATGACCGGATGTCACCTCAGCCTAGCGTTGAGTAATCTACTTAAGTTTTAAATTATGAGTACCAGCGGGATTTATCTAAATTAAATAACTCGTTATTAGGATAAACTTCTACGAAAACCATTATGCGTCTCTTCACAACAATGCACAAATTGACAATAGATACGTACGCATTTTAAGAAGCTAAGTAGAGTCGAGATTTCGACTGATATATTTGTGCGATTAAATATTATGTATACGGAATAAATACGGAATAACAGACTATCAGTATTACCCGATTATGTATTTTTTAAATGATATATTTATAATAATATCGTACGCGTATCGCGTAATATCACTTCTTGCATTCCTCATAAATTACGCCACACCATCTACAACACGTTAGTCAAACCTCACCTAATGTATTTAATAGAAGTATGGGGTAGCGCTTACAAAAATAAATTAGCGCCACTACAAATTTTACAAAATAAAATTATTAAAACCATTTTTAAATATCCTTTTTTAACTTCTACAAATAAAATCTACGACGATACTAAAATAATGAATTTAAAACAATTATACTTTTATAATACGTGTATGTTCATCCACAAAGCGCTACATAAAAACATAAATACAAATATAATATTCTCAACATCAAATCGCCACTATCCTAATAGACGAGCTAGCTATCTTGCCCTCCCGAAGATCCGAACGAATTATGGAAGGCGAACGGCAACATACGAGGGAGCACGTTTCTATAACGGATTGCCAAGCAAATTAAAAAGTGTAAACTCATTCATTGTATTCAAAAAACAATTAGCGAAACACATCCTGGAAGACCACACGCTCAAACTTTGAATGCAATGAATGAGTACCTAACCTAAACTTATGTTTATAGTATGTAACTTACTCTAAATTTTTAACTAACGAATGATATTTTTTATAAATACCTATGTTTAAAATTTAAGTTTCTCATGTAAGTGACTTAATGTCTTAATGGGAATAAATGTCTTTAAACCTTAAACCTTAAACCTTATTTCGGAAACGTATTTAGACATACTTATTTCTTTTTAAAAGTTAACAGGTTTATGAAATTTTGATAAAATTGTTTGTAAGAGCATGGAAATTCAATAATTCTCCGACTAAGTCTGCTCAGGTATCGTTGATACTATACACACATACACACAGACCTGAATACCATACACACACATTTTACATTATTTTCGAATGGTGGATCCCCAATATTATCGATGTCAGTAATAAACGAGATAATTGGCTTACATTCAAATCTTGCTTGCGATTTCGGTTGCTTCGGAGGACGTTGACCGACATACTTTGTATACATAAATATTCTTATGACCACACAATTTAATAATATACCGTTATAACATTCAAACATTTATACATTCTGTACTTATTGCAGTAACAATTGTTTGTAAATAAGAATGTAGGTATGCCGTTATAAATTACCTACAATTCGCGGTATTCGCTTTCGATTGAGCTTACATGATCATCTCTTCCTGATATTATTTCATAGGAATGTACGATACAATCGCATGTATATTTTTTATATTGTATGGGAATTGACATGAATGATATTTCTTATATTCTTTATTCTATAGATATGTGCCTGCCTATTTTTATCTCAGAATTATATAAGCTGCATCGTAAACTTTATCCGTTTCGTAAATGCTTTCCAGATAAATGTTAAGTAATCCGGCGACATAATTATGGGGCAACTAATAGAATTTTCTAGAATTAGTTCGTAATAATCATTACCTAATACTAAACAAACAACATTTTATACGTTATGCGCATGTAAGGGCAATACATATGATATGAAGGGCCTCCTAAATCTCATCCATATATTGATGTTTACACGCCGCCACACGTGTTACGAGGGGTCCAGCAAATTGGCCATGTCCGTTCTCACTAATCATATCAGGCATTTACTTGTGAACGGTGTTGAGGCCTACGATCTTATTAATAGATCTACTTGTACACGCAATATGGAAGAGGATGTACGAAGAGTATTGTACGTTTATATTGAAGAGAGAAAGAACAAATAACAACCGCGTTTCTAGAAGCAACGAAACAGTCAACTAAACTCTCATAAGGAAATGGAAAAGAGGTTGGTTAATATTATATTTGATAACAGTTGGGATCATAACAGTAAAACACCGACGAAAATAATGAATCTAAACACCCATTTCCCACAGTTTCTGTCCTAACTCTAATTTCAGTTAATATTATAAGGTTACTGCGCTAAGCATTAAACGAATGGTTTTCAAAATGCCCAGTCATTTAATTGTATCCACTATCCATAGTTAAATAATAATTAAATAATTTGAATCACGTCGAATAGCATTATTTACAACGTTACGTGCACGCATTAATTGATGAAGACATCGTTTTACCCAGCTGTTTACGTAGAGGTGAATTCTAAGCATGTCCGTGAACTTAGCAGAGCATTTTTAGCAGATCAAAAAAATAATGTGAGTTCATATTGCGTGCAGTTGAGTTCTAGAGTTCCTGATACTTTTTAGAAATAGTTCTGGCGTTTTTACCTGAAAAAACGACATTTGAAAAAATGATCTGCCAACTTCCCGTAGCAGAGCATTTTTAGCAGATCAAAAAAATAATGTGAGTTCTTATCTCGTGCAGTTGAGTTCTAGAGTTCCTGATACTTTTTAGAAATAGTTCTGGCGTTTTTACCTGAAAAAACGACATTTGAAAAAATAACTTAGCAGAGCATTTTTAGCGGATCAAAAAAATAATGTGAGTTCTTATCGCGTGCAGTTGAGTTCTAGAGTTCCTGATACTTTTTAGAAATAGTTCTGGCGTTTTTACCTGAAAAAACGACATTTGAAAAAATAACTTAGCAGAGCATTTTTAGCGGATCAAAAAAATAATGTGAGTTCTTATCGCGTGCAGTTGAGTTCTAGAGTTCCTGATACTTTTTAGAAATAGTTCTGGCGTTTTTACCTGAAAAAACGACATTTGAAAAAATGATCTGCCAACTTCCCGTAGCAGAGCATTTTTAGCAGATCAAAAAAATAATGTGAGTTCTTATCGCGTGCAGTTGAGTTCTAGAGTTCCTGATACTTTTTAGAAATAGTTCTGGCGTTTTTACCTGAAAAAACGACATTTGAAAAAATGATCTGCCAATTTCCCGTACTAGATAATTTTTAGCGGATCAAAAAATTAATGTGAGTTCTTATCGCGTGCAGTTGAGATCTAGAGTTCCTGATACTTTTTAGAAATAGTTCTGGCGTTTTTACCTGAAAAAACGACATTTGAAAAAATGATCTTCCAACTTCCCGCAGCAGATCATTTAGTTGGCAGATCATTTTTAGCAGATCAAAAAAATAATGTGAGTTCTTATAGCGTGCAGTTGAGTTCTAGAGTTCCTGATACTTTTTAGAAATAGTTCTGGCGTTTTTACCTGAAAAAAACGACATTTGAAAAAATGATCTGCCAACTTCCCGCAGCAGATCATTTAGTTGGCAGATCATTTTTAGCAGATCAAAAAAATAATGTGAGTTCTTATAGCGTGCAGTTGAGTTCTAGAGTTCCTGATACTTTTTAGAAATAGTTCTGGCGTTTTTACCTGAAAAAACGACATTTGAAAAAATGATCTGCCAACTTCCCGTACTAGATAATTTTTAGCGGATCAAAAAAATAATGTGAGTTCTTATCGCGTGCAGTTGAGATCTAGAGTTCCTGATACTTTTTAGAAATAGTTCTGGCGTTTTTACCTGAAAAAACGACATTTGAAAAAATGATCTGCCAACTTCCCGTACTAGATAATTTTTAGCGGATCAAAAAAATAATGTGAGTTCTTATCGCGTGCAGTTGAGTTCTAGAGTTCCTGATACTTTTTAGAAATAGTTCTGGCGTTTTTACCTGAAAAAACGACATTTGAAAAAATGATCTGCCGACTTCCCGTAGCAGAGCATTTTTAGCAGATCAAAAAAATAGTGTGAGTTCTTATCGCGTGCAGTTGAGTTCTAGAGTTCCTGATACTTTTTAGAAATAGTTCTGGCGTTTTTACCTGATTTTTTTACCTGATAAGAACTCACATTATTTTTTTGATCCGCTAAAAATTATCTAGTACGGGAAGTTGGCAGATCATTTTTTCAAATGTCGTTTTTTCAGGTAAAAACGCCAGAACTATTTCTAAAAAGTATCAGGAACTCTAGAACTCAACTGCACGCGATAAGAACTCACATTATTTTTTTGATCTGCTAAAAATGCTCTGCTACAGCTCCGTCACGCTGGAACCCGCTTTAAAAAAAACCTTACTTTTTTTCAGCCTATTTTACCTACAAACGATGCTAATAAATGTAGTATAGGTCAATTTTTTGTAGTCTTATTAGTTACTTAGAAAACATCATTGATATCGTTCGAAGTAAAAAATATAAATAATAGCGTGTTGATTAGTTTTGGAATGGGTTCCAAATTGATTGTAGTTTATTGTGGTGGCAAGAAAATTCTTTATTTGCGTTGTTTTATCTCAAATTATTGCAAGAAGGTCACAATAACAAGATTTTAAAAAATAAATAACACTTGTTCAAAAACTACAAACGATGCCAATAAATGTAGTATAGGTAAATTTTTTGTAGTCTTATTAGTTACTTAGAAAACATCATTGATATCGTTCGAAGTAAAAAATATAAATAATAGCGTGTTGATTAGTTTTGGAATGGGTTCCAAATTGATTGTAGTTTATTGTAGTGGCAAGAAAATTCTTTATTTGCGTTGTTTTATCTCAAATTATTGCAAGAAGGTCACAATAACAAGATTTTAAAAAATAAATAACACTTGTTCAAAAACTACAAACGATGCTAATAAATGTAGTATAGGTCAATTTTTTGTAGTCTTATTAGTTACTTAGAAAACATCATTGATATCGTTCGAAGTAAAAAATATAAATAATAGCGTGTTGATTAGTTTTGGAATGGGTTCCAAATTGATTGTAGTTTATTGTAGTGGCAAGAAAATTCTTTATTTGCGTTGTTTTATCTCAAATTATTGCAAGAAGGTCACAATAACAAGATTTTAAAAAATAAATAACACTTGTTCAAAAACTACAAACGATGCTAATAAATGTAGTATAGGTCAATTTTTTGTAGTCTTATTAGTTACTTAGAAAACATCATTGATATCGTTCGAAGTAAAAAATATAAATAATAGCGTGTTGATTAGTTTTGGAATGGGTTCCAAATTGATTGTAGTTTATTGTAGTGGCAAGAAAATTCTTTATTTGCGTTGTTTTATCTCAAATTATTGCAAGAAGGTCACAATAACAAGATTTAAAAAAACAAATAACACTTGTTCAAAATCTACAAACGATGCCAATAAATGTAGTATAGGTCAATTTTTTGCAGTCTTATTAGTTACTTAGAAAACATCATTGATATCGTTCGAAGTAAAAAATATAAATAATAGCGTGTTGATTAGTTTTGGAATGGGTTCCAAATTGATTGTAGTTTATTGTAGTAGCAAGAAAATTCTTTATTTGCGTTGTTTTATCTCAAATTATTGCAAGAAGGTCACAATAACAAGATTTTAAAAAATAAATAACACTTGTTCAAAAACTACAAACGATGCCAATAAATGTAGTATAGGTCAATTTTTTGTAGTCTTATTAGTTACTTTTTGTAGTCTTATTAGTTACTTAGAAAACATCATTGATATCGTTCGAAGTAAAAAATATAAATAATAGCGTGTTGATTAGTTTTGGAATGGATTCCAAATTGATTGTAGTTTATTGTGGTGGCAAGAAAATTCTTTATTTGCGTTGTTTTATCTCAAATTATTGCAAGAAGGTCACAATAACAAGATTTTAAAAAATAAATAACACTTGTTCAAAAACTACAAACGATGCCAATAAATGTAGTATAGGTCAATTTTTTGTAGTCTTATTAGTTACTTAGAAAACATCATTGTTATCGTTCGAAGTAAAAAATATAAATAATAGCGTGTTGATTAGTTTTGGAATGGGTTCCAAATTGATTGTAGTTTATTGTAGTGGCAAGAAAATTCTTTATTTGCGTTGTTTTATCTCAAATTATTGCAAGAAGGTCACAATAACAAGATTTAAAAAAATAAATAACACTTGTTCAAAAACTACAAACGATGCCAATAAATGTAGTATAGGTCAATTTTTTGTAGTCTTATTAGTTACTTTTTGTAGTCTTATTAGTTACTTAGAAAACATCATTGATATCGTTCGAAGTAAAAAATATAAATAATAGCGTGTTGATTAGTTTTGGAATGGGTTCCAAATTGATTGTAGTTTATTGTAGTGGCAAGAAAATTCTTTATTTGCGTTGTTTTATCTCAAATTATTGCAAGAAGGTCACAATAACAAGATTTTAAAAAATAAATAACACTTGTTCAAAAACTACAAACGATGCCAATAAATGTACTATAGGTCAATTCTTTGTAGTCTTATTAGTTACTTTTTGTAGTCTTATTAGTTACTTAGAAAACATCATTGATATCGTTCGAAGTAAAAAATATAAATAATAGCGTGTTGATTAGTTTTGGAATGGGTTCCAAATTGATTGTAGTTTATTGTAGTGGCAAGAAAATTCTTTATTTGCGTTGTTTTATCTCAAATTATTGCAAGAAGGTCACAATTACAAGATTTTAAAAAATAAATAACACTTGTTCAAAAACTACAAACGATGCTAATAAATGTAGTATAGGTCAATTTTTTGTAGTCTTATTAGTTACTTAGAAAACATCATTGATATCGTTCGAAGTAAAAAATATAAATAATAGCGTGTTGATTAGTTTTGGAATGGATTCCAAATTGATGGTAGTTTATTGTGGTGGCAAGAAAATTCTTTATTTGCGTTGTTTTATCTCAATTATTGCAAGAAGGTCACAATAACAAGATTTTAAAAAATAAATAACACTTGTTCAAAAACTACAAACGATGCCAATAAATGTAGTATAGGTCAATTTTTTGTAGTCTTATTAGTTACTTAGAAAACATCATTGTTATCGTTCGAAGTAAAAAATATAAATAATAGCGTGTTGATTAGTTTTGGAATGGGTTCCAAATTGATTGTAGTTTATTGTAGTGGCAAGAAAATTCTTTATTTGCGTTGTTTTATCTCAAATTATTGCAAGAAGGTCACAATAACAAGATTTAAAAAAATAAATAACACTTGTTCAAAAACTACAAACGATGCCAATAAATGTAGTATAGGTCAATTTTTTGTAGTCTTATTAGTTACTTTTTGTAGTCTTATTAGTTACTTAGAAAACATCATTGATATCGTTCGAAGTAAAAAATATAAATAATAGCGTGTTGATTAGTTTTGGAATGGGTTCCAAATTGATTGTAGTTTATTGTAGTGGCAAGAAAATTCTTTATTTGCGTTGTTTTATCTCAAATTATTGCAAGAAGGTCACAATAACAAGATTTAAAAAAATAAATAACACTTGTTCAAAAACTACAAACGATGCCAATAAATGTAGTATAGGTCAATTTTTTGTAGTCTTATTAGTTACTTTTTGTAGTCTTATTAGTTACTTAGAAAACATCATTGATATCGTTCGAAGTAAAAAATATAAATAATAGCGTGTTGATTAGTTTTGGAATGGGTTCCAAATTGATTGTAGTTTATTGTAGTGGCAAGAAAATTCTTTATTTGCGTTGTTTTATCTCAAATTATTGCAAGAAGGTCACAATAACAAGATTTAAAAAAATAAATAACACTTGTTCAAAAACTACAAACGATGCCAATAAATGTAGTATAGGTCAATTTTTTGTAGTCTTATTAGTTACTTTTTGTAGTCTTATTAGTTACTTAGAAAACATCATTGATATCGTTCGAAGTAAAAAATATAAATAATAGCGTGTTGATTAGTTTTGGAATGGGTTCCAAATTGATTGTAGTTTATTGTAGTGGCAAGAAAATTCTTTATTTGCGTTGTTTTATCTCAAATTATTGCAAGAAGGTCACAATAACAAGATTTTAAAAAATAAATAACACTTGTTCAAAAACTACAAACGATGCCAATAAATGTACTATAGGTCAATTCTTTGTAGTCTTATTAGTTACTTTTTGTAGTCTTATTAGTTACTTAGAAAACATCATTGATATCGTTCGAAGTAAAAAATATAAATAATAGCGTGTTGATTAGTTTTGGAATGGGTTCCAAATTGATTGTAGTTTATTGTAGTGGCAAGAAAATTCTTTATTTGCGTTGTTTTATCTCAAATTATTGCAAGAAGGTCACAATTACAAGATTTTAAAAAATAAATAACACTTGTTCAAAAACTACAAACGATGCTAATAAATGTAGTATAGGTCAATTTTTTGTAGTCTTATTAGTTACTTAGAAAACATCATTGATATCGTTCGAAGTAAAAAATATAAATAATAGCGTGTTGATTAGTTTTGGAATGGATTCCAAATTGATGGTAGTTTATTGTGGTGGCAAGAAAATTCTTTATTTGCGTTGTTTTATCTCAATTATTGCAAGAAGGTCACAATAACAAGATTTTAAAAAATAAATAACACTTGTTCAAAAACTACAAACGATGCCAATAAATGTAGTATAGGTCAATTTTTTGTAGTCTTATTAGTTACTTAGAAAACATCATTGTTATCGTTCGAAGTAAAAAATATAAATAATAGCGTGTTGATTAGTTTTGGAATGGGTTCCAAATTGATTGTAGTTTATTGTAGTGGCAAGAAAATTCTTTATTTGCGTTGTTTTATCTCAAATTATTGCAAGAAGGTCACAATAACAAGATTTAAAAAAATAAATAACACTTGTTCAAAAACTACAAACGATGCCAATAAATGTAGTATAGGTCAATTTTTTGTAGTCTTATTAGTTACTTTTTGTAGTCTTATTAGTTACTTAGAAAACATCATTGATATCGTTCGAAGTAAAAAATATAAATAATAGCGTGTTGATTAGTTTTGGAATGGGTTCCAAATTGATTGTAGTTTATTGTAGTGGCAAGAAAATTCTTTATTTGCGTTGTTTTATCTCAAATTATTGCAAGAAGGTCACAATAACAAGATTTAAAAAAATAAATAACACTTGTTCAAAAACTACAAACGATGCCAATAAATGTAGTATAGGTCAATTTTTTGTAGTCTTATTAGTTACTTTTTGTAGTCTTATTAGTTACTTAGAAAACATCATTGATATCGTTCGAAGTAAAAAATATAAATAATAGCGTGTTGATTAGTTTTGGAATGGGTTCCAAATTGATTGTAGTTTATTGTAGTGGCAAGAAAATTCTTTATTTGCGTTGTTTTATCTCAAATTATTGCAAGAAGGTCACAATAACAAGATTTTAAAAAATAAATAACACTTGTTCAAAAACTACAAACGATGCCAATAAATGTAGTATAGGTCAATTCTTTGTAGTCTTATTAGTTACTTTTTGTAGTCTTATTAGTTACTTAGAAAACATCATTGATATCGTTCGAAGTAAAAAATATAAATAATAGCGTGTTGATTAGTTTTGGAATGGGTTCCAAATTGATTGTAGTTTATTGTAGTGGCAAGAAAATTTTTTATTTGCGTTGTTTCATCTCAAATTATTGCAAGAAGGTCACAATAACGAGATTTTAAAAAATAAATAACACTTGTTCAAAAACTACAAACAATGTAGTTGATTGTAGCTAAACTCATATGTTTGTAGTGGCTGCTAAACCCCTGTAAGCAATAAAAAACAAAAAATTTAGTGTTCAATAAGTTAATATATTCAAAACAATTATGAGCCTTGGATTTCGTGTCGTTTGTAGTTTTATTATTAGTTGAAATTATAAAAAAATAACAAATAGTAGTACTTAGTTATATCACATATCACTCTTGTAATTGCATATAAATATTTATGATTATTTTATTACATAAAATAGCATATGTATTGTTTTTTTCTTCATTAAATCTTTTTTAGACACTACTTTTTTCTTAGAGCTGCTGGATTATTTATATTTTTTACTTCGAACGATATCAATGATGTTTTCTAAGTAACTAATAAGACTACAAAAAATTGACCTATACTACATTTATTGGCATCGTTTGTAGTTTTTGAACAAGTGTTATTTATTTTTTAAAATCTTGTTATTGTGACCTTCTTGCAATAATTTGAGATAAAACAACGCAAATAAAGAATTTTCTTGCCACTACAATAAACTACAATCAATTTGGAACCCATTCCAAAACTAATCAACACGCTATTATTTATATTTTTTACTTCGAACGATATCAATGATGTTTTCTAAGTAACTAATAAGACTACAAAAAATTGACCTATACTACATTTATTGGCATCGTTTGTAGTTTTTGAACAAGTGTTATTTATTTTTTAAAATCTTGTTATTGTGACCTTCTTGCAATAATTTGAGATAAAACAACGCAAATAAAGAATTTTCTTGCCACTACAATAAACTACAATCAATTTGGAACCCATTCCAAAACTAATCAACACGCTATTATTTATATTTTTTACTTCGAACGATATCAATGATGTTTTCTAAGTAACTAATAAGACTACAAAAAATTGACCTATACTACATTTATTGGCATCGTTTGTAGTTTTTGAACAAGTGTTATTTATTTTTTAAAATCTTGTTATTGTGACCTTCTTGCAATAATTTGAGATAAAACAACGCAAATAAAGAATTTTCTTGCCACTACAATAAACTACAATCAATTTGGAACCCATTCCAAAACTAATCAACACGCTATTATTTATATTTTTTACTTCGAACGATATCAATGATGTTTTCTAAGTAACTAATAAGACTACAAAAAATTGACCTATACTACATTTATTAGCATCGTTTGTAGTTTTTGAACAAGTGTTATTTATTTTTTTAAATCTTGTTATTGTGACCTTCTTGCAATAATTTGAGATAAAACAACGCAAATAAAGAATTTTCTTGCCACTACAATAAACTACAATCAATTTGGAACCCATTCCAAAACTAATCAACACGCTATTATTTATATTTTTTACTTCGAACGATATCAATGATGTTTTCTAAGTAACTAATAAGACTACAAAAAATTGACCTATACTACATTTATTAGCATCGTTTGTAGTTTTTGAACAAGTGTTATTTATTTTTTAAAATCTTGTTATTGTGACCTTCTTGCAATAATTTGAGATAAAACAACGCAAATAAAGAATTTTCTTGCCACTACAATAAACTACAATCAATTTGGAACCCATTCCAAACTAATCAACACGCTATTATTTATATTTTTTACTTCGAACGATATCAATGATGTTTTCTAAGTAACTAATAAGACTACAAAAAATTGACCTATACTACATTTATTAGCATCGTTTGTAGTTTTTGAACAAGTGTTATTTATTTTTTAAAATCTTGTTATTGTGACCTTCTTGCAATAATTTGAGATAAAACAACGCAAATAAAGAATTTTCTTGCCACTACAATAAACTACAATCAATTTGGAACCCATTCCAAACTAATCAACCCGCTATTATTTATATTTTTTACTTCGAACGATATCAATGATGTTTTCTAAGTAACTAATAAGACTACAAAAAATTGACCTATACTACATTTATTAGCATCGTTTGTAGGTAAAATAGGCTGAAAAAAAGTAAGGTTTTTTTTAAAGCGGGTTCCAGCGTGACGGAGCTCTCTGCTACGGGAAGTTGGCAGATCATTTTTTCAAATTTCGTTTTTTCAGGTAAAAACGCCAGAACTATTTCTAAAAAGTATCAGGAACTCTAGAACTCAACTGCACGCGATAAGAACTCACATTATTTTTTTGATCTGCTAAAAATTATCTAGTACGGGAAGTTGGCAGATCATTTTTTCAAATGTCGTTTTTTCAGGTAAAAACGCCAGAACTATTCCTAAAATGTATCAGGAACTCTAGAACTCAACTGCACGTGATAAGAACTCACATTATTTTTTTGATCCGCTAAAAATTATCTAGTACGGGAAGTTGGCAGATCATTTTTTCAAATGTCGTTTTTTCAGGTAAAAACGCCAGAACTATTTCTAAAAAGTATCGGGAACTCTAGAACTCAACTGCATGCGATAAGAACTCACATTATTTTTTTGATCTGCTAAAAATGCTCTGCTACGGGAAGTTGGCAGATCATTTTTTCAAATGTCGTTTTTTTCAGGTAAAAACGCCAGAACTATTTCTAAAAAGTATCAGGAATTCTAGAACTCAACTGCACGCGATAAGAACTCACATTATTTTTTTGATCTGCTAAAAATGCTCGCTACGGGAAGTTGGCAGATCATTTTTTAAAATGTCGTTTTTTCAGGTAAAAACGCCAGAACTATTTCTAAAAAGTATCAGGAACTCTAGAACTTAACTGCACGCGATAAGAACTCACATTATTTTTTTGATCTGCTAAAAATGCTCTGCTACGGGAAGTTGGCAGATCATTTTTTCAAATGTCGTTTTTTCAGGTAAAAACGCCAGAACTATTTCTAAAAAGTATCAGGAACTCTAGAACTCAACTGCACGCGATAAGAACTCACATTATTTTTTTGATCCGCTAAAAATTATCTAGTACGGGAAGTTGGCAGATCATTTTTTCAAATGTCGTTTTTTCAGGTAAAAACGCCAGAACTATTTCTAAAAAGTATCAGGAACTCTAGATCTCAACTGCACGCGATAAGAACTCACATTATTTTTTTGATCCGCTAAAAATCTTGTACGGGAAGTTGGCAGATCATTTTTTCAAATGTCATTTTTTCAGGTAAAAACGCCAGAACTATTTCTAAAAAGTATCAGGAACTCTAGATCTCAACTGCACGCGATAAGAACTCACATTATTTTTTTGATCTGCTAAAAATGCTCTGCTACGGGAAGTTGGCAGATCATTTTTTCAAATGTCGTTTTTTCAGGTAAAAACGCCAGAACTATTTCTAAAAAGTATCAGGAACTCTAGAACTCAACTGCACGCAATAAGGACTCACATTATTTTTTTGATCTGCTAAAAATGCTCTGCTAAGTTCACGGACATATTCTAAGCGGCGTTTAAGTGACCCAAGATTCAAGAAAATTATGTCCGAAATGATGCAATTGTGTTCACGCTCGGATGCGAATTGGGGACGGAGCATAGCGTACTAGCTGAGACCTCGGCTTGAATGTGACACGCATAATTTTCACTTTTTATTACCCGAAACAATAGTTTTGCTAAAAATAGTTTTTTACCATTGATTGGCTGAACGGTTTACTGAAATTGATCAGTCAATCAATGATATCGCGTCCATTACCTGGTTAAGGTACTCATAACATATTTGTTATGAGTAAAGAGCAAGAGATCAGTGACCGTGATCCATAAATTGTTTACTCAGCTTTTATGTCAAATAGTAGAAACATTAATATGACGGTTCTAGTACAGTATTCCGTTATCTGTGATTATGGTATTGCTTCCACCAATACAATTGTTGAATACTTATAACTGTACGAAATGTCCAAAACGCAAGTAGGTATAATAAAATATAAGCAATCATAGTTCACATTAACCGTATAGATTACCTATTAAGTAACAGTTCTTTCCCGTTATCGTTCATCTTTCTAAGATTTAACAGTGCAGTGCAGAATAGCTTGCAGCCAACATCGTGCAGGAATTCAGTTGATCTCATCAACGCAATTATAAGCGTAGCGTGTGCCTATAATTCTAGATAAACTAGATACAATATAATGCTCATAATCATTCTTTATTCGGATTTATTATTATAATTTTACTAGCTTTACGCCAGTGACTTCGCCCGTTAAGTCAAAGAAAAGCCCGCATAGTTCCCGTTCCCGTGAGATTTGACAATAAAACCTATTCTCAGGTTTCAAGCTATATCTCTATGCCAAATTTGAAGTAAATCCATGCAGTACTTTTAGAGTTTAGCCCGAACATACATACAAATAAACATATAAACAGGAAAAAATTCTGAAAACTATATTTATGGCTTTGGCATCTATTATAGATCACGCCCCAAGTATTCTTTTAAAAAATATTCAATGTACAGTTTTGACTTTCCTACGATTTTATTATTACTTATAGATAGAGAGAGTAGTAGAGTGACTCTTGAAGTGTGATTAATAATAATACTAGATCTTAGTTTGTTTGTACTAATAGTACATTAAACTTCAAATTAGAATTAATTGTCCGTAATCAAGTTTCACATTAGCTAAAGAGGTCTGCAAGTTGCAACAAAAATGTTAATCAGAGGTTTTCCCACTCGCGAGAATTAAACACGTTCAATATTTACCGACTTTATCCTCGTGGCTTTCTCTTTCACGAGTTATTAATAAATATATTTTTTGGTAATTGCTTTCGCTTTTATAATAGATGTTTAAAATAACTCACTGAAAATTTTACATTCTAAAATGTTGTAACCATACATCGCACGTTCACTCTTCAAGTTGTTAAATAGGTATAAAAGTCTAGTTTCAAAATAACTTTATAAAGATTAAAGTGCAAATGATCTCTATTAATCTATTTTGAAACTAGGCTCTCATTTTTAATTTATGTAAATTTATACAAGTTTTTATTAAATCCGTAGTAGGGTTAAGATATATTTTTTATACTACCCACAACATAGTAAATTAACGTATGAACCTCAAAATACTATGCATTTCTTCAATCTAATATGTATATTAATTTAAAATTGTACTACATGAAATTATAAACATTTATCTAGATGACAGAAAAGTATCAAGGAAAATCCTAACCCGAAGGTTGTTCGTCGCTATAATTTTTGGATTGTTTGTATTTGGTAATGTTATGTGACTGGGTTGTAAATGTGATATTTTGAAAACGGCTTAAATCACACTAGACAATTATGTATTCTTTATGTCTGCGGTCCGTGAAACCACATCATTCCTTGATGTGGTACAGATTGATGCAATATGTATTATTAAGCCATCTTATTTTGTTCCAGATCTTATCATTTGGTCACATTTAGCAAGCTATGGTAATTGCTTGCCTCGTTTGTGTTGCGGTTAGCATGTTTGACTGTTTGTTAGATGAAGGTCCTAGTCCCATTGAATTTAGAGAGTGGCGAAATAGTAGAGCATAATTATCATTCTTATACACAGTGTATATTTTCTAAACAAATGAATAGTTTCTTATGCTTTAAAGAGATTTATGGTATAACTAGATGCAGATCAGTAATATTTAGGTAATAATGATTGATAAAAATTTGATAAATTAAAGTAATTTCATGGTAGAGCCATTACGCCTTTTGTAAATATCTATCGTTTACTCTTCAACCATATTCTAACACACAATGAAAAGCATTGACTTCTGGTATTATATTTTTAATATACCTATAGGTTATACTTGACAATTAAATTTCAAGTATCTTACAAAACCTTAGTACTGAAATTAATCAACACGCACTGGACCAGCGCGATGGGTTATTATTTGTCCAAACCTCTTCCCTTATAAAATACATATTAGAATACAAAATTACTAAAATTGCTCACAATAGGAAAACGTGGATGAAGGGAAGAGAGGCCTTTGCCCAGCAGTGGGACAGCCATGGCTGAATAATAATAAAAAAAAATTATACCTACAGGTGCGTATTTCTTATTTCATTTGATAAATCAAATTAATTATTTTCTTTGCTTAACTTTTAAAAAGAGAATAATTCGAATTTATATAAGTAAAATATTCTTAGTACAAACGCACCAAATATTACATGATTATATGATGTAATGTCTACTCATGCGGCCGGAAGGAGGTCGTAAGCAGGATAACTAAACAATTGGGACTAAGGATGTGGATCTAATAATGTCTTAGAGCTGTCGTGCATCTTCAAATAAAATTTAGCTTTCACATTTGTTTAAAAGTATATCAGATAAAAATAATAAATTGCTACTTAATAATAATTATGTACTCTACAGGAAGCCTATGCTACAGCATATCTATGCTTAATTTACAGAAAGTATATATTATGTCTACATGTTCAAACTGAGGAGTCAAATCTATATGATAAACTAGCTTTTTTCCCGCGTTTTCAAAGAAAAGCCTGTTCCCGTAGGATTTCCAGGATAAAAACTATCCTATGTCCTTTCTCGGGTTTCAAAATATCTCTATACCAAATTTCATGCAAATTGGTTCAGTAGTTATGGCGTGATTGAGTAACAGACAGACAGACAGAGTTACTTTCGCATTTATAATATTAGTATGGATATAGATACCTAACCAAAAAAAGCACTCTAGGTTAATCAAATGGAAACAGCCATAAACAATATAATGATTTGTAAATTAGAATACATTGAAACTAGAAGGCTAGTGTTCAGGTTGAGTAATTAATTCACCGACGTATGTTTAATACTTCATGCCCTAATTCCCTTCCATTAATTATACATGAATCATTTTCGACATTGGTAATATTATCTACATGCAAAAGCGTAAGCTGTTTAAAATGGACAATCTATAACGCCCTGTAGAACATGATTGTTATCAAAACAACGCGAGAGGAAGGAATATTTTCCCAAGGTTTTCAATGTTTTTACTTTTCGATTTATATATTTGATTCGGTTTATGTTATTAGCAACTGATTAAAATAATGAAATTCCCGATACTTCCTGACTTGACTTTCTTTTGTATTCATTAGGCAATCCGCTTTGTCAACTTATTCGATTTTGTTTTTAGAAAAAATTGTATGAAAACCTAACAAGGGACTCAGATTTTAATGAATATTTTCAGTTTCTTTAGTAAGTAGTGATGAGATAAATTATTAAGCTTATTATATTATGTTCAGGAGGGAGCTGTAATTCTTCTTATATCTATTCACATTTGACAGAAGTTTATGACCAACACCAAGTACTCACAATTAATATGTAACAAGTTCTAAACTAATCTAAAGGGCAGTACTCACTTGAATCTATAAAATGTTTAAGTATTAACCATTTCACATTTAGGTACATATAAAATCGCTATGTGTCATTGACAAAAGTTAATCATATTCATTGAAACTGGTTGTTATTTTATGAACATTGAAATTAAAAAACGACAAAAGTAATTGCAATATGTATTTTATTTAAAAATAAATAAAGTCCTACAAATAATAGTACTGGGAAATTACCGGATTGCCTGTAACTACTGGCTGTTCACAATTTAATAAAACGATTGCGCAGTACTTCAGGTATTGACGGTAATAATTTTCGTAATTTGTGTTAAAATAAAAAGTAAAAAATACTTAGTGGAAACATTCACAATGAAATTTCCAGTGAAAATTGTGCTGCGTGGATAAAAACTGTTATGTATAAGTAGATACATGTTATACCTACTTCTATTTTAAACAAAAAAGAACAATGTACGAAATATTATACTCCATCCTTCATATGAAGAGCGAACTTCGGCACTTATGCTTACTATAAAAACTGTGGTTGTTCTGCTGAAAGCACATACGCAAGAGCTTATTCACTGAAAGCTCGAAAAATTTATTCATACAATGATATAACTCAGAACATTTGGATCCAAATATTTCAGAATATGTATTCTGATGTTTATTATATTATAATGAAGCATATGTGTATTCCTCTTAATATACATATACTTAAATAATGTGGGTGTATGGCCCCGCGTGCCGAATGTAAGATGTAATTCAATCATTACGATTGTTCCCAAGTCCCAACCGACCACAAGGACCACGATCCTTGTCTCCAAGCAATTTCACATAACTGTGATCAAGTTTTATTACAATTCTGAGATATCTATAGTGGAATGAATGGAATTTTGACAAGTCTAGGTTACCGTTAATAACAGGCGCGAAAAGACAAAATTATGGTCATTTTAATGATATACTATAAGAATAAAACTGTATTTTGTGTTCAATAAACAACATTTTTTGTTTCTTGATGTTTTAAATTGAATTTGACTCGAGTTTAAGATGCATTTTTATGAATGGGTGCCAACGCCGGTGCCGATGCCATGCCCGGTCGAAGAATCTGTAGAAATAGTAATTGAAAATACAAGCATGCACATTACTATGGTACAAGTTTAATTGCAACATAAAAGTTACTTAACATTTATTATATGTACATACATATATGAATACAGAGTTGTAACATGTAATTGCAAAAGCCGCTATTTAACATCGTTTAACAACTTGGCATATTATTGTCATGCAAATGTTTAGAGACATTCAAAATTTAGGAAAAGCAATATTTTTTTGATCAATATGCTCTTTGATCTCAAATTAAACAGGCTGTTATCTAATCTTAAAATAATACTTAAAGCAATTTAAATTAACCTCTTATTTGTTAAAAGAGGCAAAATCTTCTAATCGTAATAATATTGAATGCGATTTAAGTTTATCCTAACAAATCTGTTCAATAGACATTCCGAGTGTATCATTATGTGGTCAGAATACGCGTGTAATCCTAACCATTACAATATATTACATTAAGGCCTTTGTTTTGCATAATTGATACGACAGCTCAGCATAGCCTATACACATGAGTCCTTGCATCGTAAAATCCAGAAAGAATTTAATAACTAAGTGAAACTGTGTCATTTAAGATTTTAGCATGTGCCCTGGTACTCGTTTACCTTGTCAGCAGTTAACTTTTAAATGGTCCATTGAGCGCGGTTCGACATGGGTCACGATACTTTACGGATCGACTTTTAGCACCTGATTTTACAATTACGCAATACAAGAATAAATAGCGTGTTATTCATGGCGTCTATTGATATAGTTTAAATGAAATATGTAAGAATACGATTTTCACACCAATTTTACGGTGTCCAAAATGCCCGACTCAGAATTACTATTGTTATATTTGTGCGGCTCGGAAATAATGAAAAGCGTTTAATTATATAATTGTTTCTATGCTGAATTCAGACGATCTTGCAGATAAAATAATATAATATTTTAGATTTTCCGTTACATTTAGGGAAAAGCCTTGTTTGTACCTATTATTGTTTCATAAATTCCCAGGATACAAAGGAAAAGCATAAAAATGGAGGATCAATAAAACGATTCCAGGTCTACACAGATAAATGTAGTTACTCGCGGCATTAAATATACTTTTTTTTTTTTTTTTATGTAAGAGCAGGTAACTGAGCAGGTGGATCACCTAATAAAGTGACACCACCGCCCATGAGCACTGACAAAGTTACCTTTGAGAGGCTGTTACCGGCTGTCGAAGATGGATATAGGCTCTCTTTTTGAAGGAATTTAAGTCATGCACGTGCGGGAATACAGAAGGGGGTAGACTGTTCCACAAGGTGGTAGTGCGGGGTAAAAAGTGTCGCGAGAAGCGTACGGTACTCGTTCGCCAGCGGTCCAAATGGTGTGGATGGAAGTGTGCTTTATGACGGGCGGAGCGGTGGTGAAATTCCACTGCAGGTATGAGGTCGAATAACTCCTCTGAACACTCCCCATGGTATATGCGATAAAAGACACACAGTGAAGCAATGTCTCGTCGCAAAGCAAGAGGGTCAAGCCGATCGCTAAGTCTTGGGTCGCCAATCATTCTAACTGCTCTACGTTGAACGCGATCAAGTGGAAGGAGTTGGTATAACGGGGCGCCGGCCCAGAGATGTGAGCAGTATTCCATGTGTGGCCGTATCTGAGCTTTATATAGTAATAGAAGATGGTCAGGCCTGAAATACTGCTTCGCTCTGTAAAGGACGCCCAGTTTTTTTGAAGCTAGAGAAGCTTTGCCTTCCAAATGATCGCGAAACTGAACATCGTCAGAAATACTGACGCCAAGAATCGCGATGCTAGACTTGACGCTGAGGGGAGTGTTCATAAAGAGGGGAGCTGATTCAAATGGCTTTTTTTTGGCCGTAAATGCACATAGTTGCGTCTTAGTGGGGTTAAACTCTACGAGGTTTTTACGACCCCACTTTGAAACTTCTTCCAAAAGAGTTTCAATCTTGGACACCAAAGTGTTTCTGCACTCATCGACATTTTCTCTCGAGAAGTTAGCATGGCCAGAGTAAGAGGCGTCACCAGTACTATCATCTGCATAACAATGAATGTTACTAATTTGTAACATGTCATTGATATGCAGAAGAAATAGTGTGGGTGAGAGAACACAGCCTTGGGGGACGCCAGCGTTTACAGGCATAAACTCCGAGCACGATCCGTCGACCAAGACCCGAATATTTCGTGCTGCAAGAAAGCTGGCTATCCATGTGCGTAACTTCTCGGGGAGTCCATATGATGTTAGCTTCGATAGTAGAGCCCGGTGCCACACCCGATCAAAGGCTTTTGCGACATCAAGACTAACGGCTAATGCTTCCCCTTTACTCTCAATAGCGGCAGCCCATCGGTGAGTTAGAAAGACCAAGAGATCACCAGCCGAACGTCCATGGCGAAAATCATACTGATGGTCACTGATCAGCTGGTTCTCCTCCAGGTAACCTAAGAGCTGACGGTTGATTATGCTTTCCATGACTTTTGAGAGCAAAGAGGTAATAGCAATGGGCCTGTAGTTAGAGGGGTCTGATTGATCGCCTTTCTTAGGGATCGGGTGCACGGCGGCGGTTTTCCACGAAGCTGGAGCAATGCCGACATCATAAGAGTGCTGAAACAAATGCGCAAAAACGGGAGCCAATTCTGGAGCACACGTTCTCAAAACAATGGCAGGGATACCATCAGGGCCACTCGCTTTATGGGTGTCAAGAGAAAAAAGTACCTTACGCACTTCACGTTGAGTAAAGCGTACATCGGACATAAAGTACTGGCACCGCGAGATAGTAGGCGGTACCTTTCCCCTGTCGTCCAAGGTGGAATTGGACGCACAGAGAGCGCCCAATAAATCGGCTTTCTCTTTGGGCGAGTGGGCTAAGGTATCATCTTCCCGGCGCAAGGGTGGGAACGTCGGCTGACAAAAGTTTCCTTGGATGGCTTTAGCGAGCGACCAGAAAGCTCGGCTACCGGATGGGAAACGTGTCAGTTTTTTGCCAATTCCGCGTATAAACTCGGACTTTGCTATGCTAATTTTCCTTTTGTACTGCCTGGAGGCAAAGTTATATTGTTTTTTAAGAGCACTGGCATTCGGATCCTGTTTTAATAATGCATCTGCCCAGTTACGGAAACAATCTTGCTTCTGGCGAAATGCCTCTTTGCAAAGATGACCGTACCAGGGCTGAGACTTGCCGCCGATGGGTACTACAAAACTCGGTATGAAAAGTTCCATTCCCTGCAGAACCACATCCGCGACAGAGTCAGCATAAGCACTAGGATCGTGTGCAAAACAAACTTGCTTCCAGGGATAGGATGAAAAGAACTCCCGCATTCCATCCCAATCAGCCGCTCTGTAGTGCCAAACGCGACGGCAGCCACCGGATCGGGGCCGCCTTGAGCGCAAGATTGGCACCACACTGCGAACCAGGCAATGGTCTGATGTGCCTAAAGGGGCATCAGTATTGACCTGATAGTTATTTGGATGGGAGGTGAGCAGGAGGTCTAACATGGAAGGGGTATGTTCCACGACATCAGGCAGCCTCGTGATCGAAGTCACCAGTTGTCTTAGACCATTAGCCAATGCAAAGTCGTAAACAGATCTCCCCGCATGGTCAGTAAGTCGTGACCCCAACCATTGAGTATGGTGGGCATTGAAATCGCCTAAGACGATAATTTCAGCAGAGGGGATCTGTTCGAGTGCTGCGTCGGCTGTGATTTGAAGGTGCTCCATAAGCCGATCGGTTTCAGCATCACCACTATGCGACCTGTACACGCACGCATAGACCCGTGGATGGTCATCGCAGTCTATACGAAGCCAGAGAGTTGACAGGTTGGAATTAACGAGGTTGTTGATGCGACGATAGCAGATATCCTCCTTTACAAAAACACACACACCAGCTTTAGGGATAAAAGTGTGCTCCAGTTTGTATCCTGGGTAGTGAAGGTGTGATGTGTCAGGTGGAGGGCAAATTTGAGTCTCCGTCAGAAATAATAAGTCTGGCTTTGCCGTCTCAAGGTGGTGGTGGACGGCATTGAGGTTGGAGCGTAAGCCTCTCACGTTACAGAAGTCCACTGATAGCACTGGTGGTGGTTTTGATGACTTTTTGCGCCGTTTGCGCTTAGGTGGTTTTTTAAGCGGACTTTTGCCCTCCCCAGAGTACGTAGGGCAGCCTGAGTTTTGATTCTCAGGGAGGGATTCTCTAACACTAGTGAGGTTAGTACCCTCCTGGGGTAGTCTAAAATTTAAATCCGCTGCCATATCTTTTTATTTTAAGAGGAGGATGTGAGGAGAGGAAAGGATAATGGAATTGTAAAGGATTAACACGGGAAGTATAGGGATAGGATTGGGATAGGTAGGAGAGGGATACGGGCCTCCGGTGCCCCCTCTCATCGTACGAAACACAGTGGCATTTTCATGCCACTATTTCACGCCGATCTTCTGTGGAGGTGTGGTACCTTCCCCGGTGCGAGCTGGCCCAATTCATGCCGAAGCGTGCTCGACTCCCACTCAAAAATAAACTCAGAAATATACTATTCTAAATATTTTTTTTCTAATAATAGTTATTTTTAGTTATATTCGTCATGCATTAAAGTGTATTCTACAGAAGTTGAAGAGGATAAATAACAATTCGTTGTTACGCTTGAACAAAACGGATGGCGTAAATACCTACACTCGTCAACTAGCCTTTAGGTGTCTATACAAAACTAATTTCAACATTAATAATCAGCTCTATATCTTCTTCTCTGACGATTCACTCTTGGCAGAGTGGTCGTGGTCACGTTGAGACGTCCACATCGGTGGACATAGGCGGGCACAGCTCTATATAGAGCTACTTTATAGGTACTACATATTTTTTATTAGACCTAGAGACATATAGAGCAAGAACTATAGCAGCATATGTACTAACTATAGCTATACTTTGTGTACCTGATTTAATTATTATATTTTTCAATAGAAAATAGGAATAAGTATGATTGAAATCAAATAATGCGCTGAGCCAACAGGAACAGGAAACAATTTACAGGAACTTTAAAACACGTGAAGAAATAATATCAGTTTGGTTTTCTTCATTTTCTTATTTATGGCGCTAGTTTCTACAAGTTTTCCTTTCATAAGTTTCTACTCCTAACAATAACAAACAGGGAATTAGTGAAATCGTTCCTATTCACGATTGATTTAGTAACCAAGGGAAATAGGGCTTCATTTATACGTATAGATTGCTAGCTTTCATAGATAAGATTAAAACCTTCTCTTTCAATTAAAAAATCGCATCAAAATCCGTTGCGTAGTTTTGAAAATTTAATCATACATAGAGACGGATAGACAGCATATAATGATTCTCGTATGTGATATTAACTCAGGTAACTCTTTTCTACTTTCTGACTGGATCGTATTGTAATATCAGCTGTAGTTAAAAATTGTTAATTTTCACACGAATTTTTCTCCTTTCTCTAGAAAACAGTTTTTTTTTAATCTTTGTATACTCGACTACTTTGTGTACTCTATATAAAAATATAGACGTATAAAATGGCTAAATATATTTTGTTAATGTACCTTTCATATTTTATATGAAATGATTGGCATAATCATTAATCTGTATCTAATAATATCAAAACAGTATTATATTAGGCAAGTATTTTTATTCATTATTTTTATCATTTTAATAGGAAATATATTATATCTATAAGATTTTATTACACGGAAACTGTAACACGGTATATTAAACATAATTTAAAAAAAATCGTTTTGCATATTATTATATCTATTTATACTTTGATTGAGCATATTAGTACATTTAAGTACAAAAAACGAATATCGAGGTCGTCAACTTATAGTTTTTTAAAGAAATAAAAACATGACTGAGCTCATAATTGAACGTAGTACGTACTTAAAGGTAAAATGACCAATCTATTGAAATTAATTTTATGTGATTTGTCTTTTCTGTAGCACTTGGATTACTGATATAATATTCAATAAATCTTCGGATAAATAGTCTAAATGTGGATAATGGTTATATTCCAATAGTTTGCTCTACATGAGTGCTTCATAAAAATATTCCCTGTATTATGAACCATTTTTAAATATATTTTGGCTTATCATATTTAATACGATTCCTACCACCAACCAATCCAAAATAAAAGTCTCCATTTTCAAAATTGGTACCATAAAATATAAATTTCTTCAATACTCTACGCCCGTAGTTTTAGGTAATGAGCAAATACAAAAGCTGGTAACAATGTACCATATTTTGTAACCCGACTACCTACTCAAAAAACAACTATTCCGGCCACCCACGAGTAGGGAAGCTGGCACAAAGGCTCCTATCGACCATCCCCTTGATCACGCGTCTCTCTAATCTCTGCACGATTTTGTAAGTACTTATTAATTTCATTGTATACACCACTTAATTGGTTTTTTATTCCACGGGATGTTACCATATCAAAGGCATGGTATTATGTACATATATGAAAGTGGACTTATTGCTGCAAGGATATAATAACGCAGTTATGTAAAAGTTTTAAAAATGCTTATAGACCTGTTTAGTGTATAAATGCAAGCCGAAATTTGACACATTACACATTAGATATACCTAAATCAAGAAGTTATAAACGAATTCTGAGATAACTGCGTTTGGAAACATAAGTGAATTACGAAAGTAATGACTATTTGTTCAGAGACAGCACTTAACATTTCTAACAACAGTGCTTAAATCTAAATCGTCACTATAAAGATAGACGAAATTCCAAGCTTGACAATGAAAAAAGTTCATGGACTTTAAAGGATTAGGGTCTAGCGGGAAGTTGTGGAGGTGGTCCTTATCTACGTGCCGAGTAGAGGGGCAGCCGACAGCGCTCTCGAACACTTTGCGCTGAACCGCGACTACAAGTTGCCGCTCTGCGCCCGCGCATACGATCCGAACCGAGTTTAAAAATATGTATTCGATTTCAGTGCTGAGGTGAAAATTGTGAAACAGTGCGTTCGAACTAGTGCTCAATTTAACAGGATTTATTTTTTGTGTATAACGCGATCGTGCCCACTATCAAGGTAATTTATTATTTTTCACTATTGATTATGTTATCGCAACTATTTGGGTCCTATTGCGATGTGCAGTTTCATTTTGCGGACACTTAATTGCAACACTTCTTGCACGTCCGGCAATACTTACTTTCACGGTGAATGGTGATCGTTAAAGATTCATATTTTATATTTCATCAAGTTAAATTCGTTACAATTTTTTAATAATGTTATTTAAAAATAATTTATAACTTCTCGAAATACTTAGATATAATTAAATAGTTTTCTAAACGCATTTTTTTATTTTTAATTTACCAATTTGATACCGACTCTACTAAAAGAAGTTTACATCTAACAATTACTCTACATGATATAATATAATGAGGTATTATTATATCATATATTTAAGTGGAGATATAATTTAGTGGAGGTTTTATTTAATCGGCCCTGATAAACAATAATAAGTCCTACGTAGGTATCTACGTGTTTTTATCATATTAGTTTTCTGCATAGATATGTGCATCATATACATATACATTTATACGTTGTACACATACGGTGAAGCCTCGATTTATTCCAGTGATTATTAGTTACAGAGAAAGTGTGTAACACTTGTCTTACACAAATTATACGACAAGACCTCAATTCATACAAATATTTTTATATTTATTGAATTAATAATTCCGTACATATGCACATAATAATCGATTAATAGCTTGATTAATAATATAAATCATTAGCCCTAGATTACTAACCTTCGTCGATTCGACGACGCGTCACCAAAAAAATCGCGATAACTTTTACGCGCGCGACCGTATGGTTTTCTAATTTCAGCTAATCTCAACCGACCCGTTGGGCTTGCGATGGACAGTAGTGCTTTTTGCGTGGAAGGCCCACACGTGCTGTTCCAGAAACCATGGCTCGTCACATCGACGAAGGTTAGTAGTAACGTGACTTTTTGTACTATTTAGTTAAGTTAAAATTACGTTATTTTCTTTTATAATGGTGCCTATTATTTTATTTTTTAGATGAGATTCATTTGTTATTATTAGAAGTCAAAAGCGATGAGGAAAATTCAGCTGCGAGAGAGCCTGAAGACCACATTGAGGCTGATCCAGTGCATGAAATGGAGGATGATGATGAAGTTTCTATTGTTAATGAAGAGCAATTTCCAGATCAAGATTATGAGGCAAGTAGTAATACATCTTCGCAACGTTCCATTGAAGACGCGACACCTAGCACTTCAGCTGACCCTAGCGATTTGATTATAAGACCATCGCGTCCCATTCTTCTTGGGAAAGATAAACACATATGGTCATCACAACAGTCAAGATCACAAAGCAGAAGACCTTCAAGGAACATAGATATTTAAGACGTAGGCCTGTACGCTTTTTCAAGATATTTTAGATCCTCTTCGATGTCTTTCAGGTATAATTACTGATGACATTACTGATACTCTGCGGGACTCAATCACATAAATTTTAAACATGTCAGGAAGAAGTAATGTGAGTGTTATAAGTGAGACTGAGCAAAGTAATGCTGCTGATGACTCTCCACAGCACAATAAAGAAACATATGTGCTATATGTCCCTCCGTAAAGCAAAGGCAGACTAAAAATAGGTGCACTAAGTACAAAAAATCGTTATGAATGGAACACAAACTTTATGTGTGTCACAAATGTTTTAGTTCCTAAGCTATTATGAAAATTATATTTTTAATTACTTTTTCCGATATTATTTTTGTAATAAATAGTTTATTTCAAGCAATTTGGATCTATATTTTATATGTATGGTATTTTTCAAAAAAATAAAGAAAGTTCATAAAGCGTGTACACTATGATCTCATTTTGATGATTGTTGAAATTAAAATTTTGTTAAAATAAATATTTTAATATTTCTATACGTAGATTAATACATTTTCCTGAAAATAAAAATATATCTACAAATATTTTTTTTTAATTAAACCCCTAAATCCCCTCCAATAAACAGCGTAGTCGAAACGACGAAGGTTAGTATTAAACGTCGAAAAATAAGGTTAGTGTTCTAGGGTTAGGATCTTATTAGTCACGATAAGTCACAAAGCTCTATTTACAAAAATACCGTAATTAATAAATTAGGTTTAATTCTTTGGCCTTCCTATTGTTATTGTATTTAATTTAGGGATTAATATAATATTTGATGAATACAATTCTAATTCATAATAAAATCACTCATTTATTAAAATTGCTTACGCATACTAACGCTCGTTTCTATTGTATTTAAACTCCAGAAAAATTTAAATTCATACAACCCTGACAGCTCCGCAAACATGCAATCGCAGCCCTTGAAGGTGCATTAGTCCCAAGTCAAAAGTTGCGTGGAGTACCTACAAAAAATGTCGTACACGGGAGTAAACAATGCTCGGGACGCAGGTAGAAGTTTGAAAAATACATTATCGACTCAGACAGTAAATTGATTCTTTGTGTATGGACAATGGTGTCGGTGGATGCTATTTCGTGTCAGGTGTCCGATACCATCCTTTTGTGGCTGGCGAAACCTCTTAGCCGAATTGGTCACGACAACAATAAATGGGTATTGGAAATTTTTATCTATCAGCCCACTAGCCGTAGCCCGAATGAGAAATGGCTGCAAAAAATTAGCGCTCCGTCGTGATCTGAATAGTTGCTATTGAAAAAAGAATTGAAATAGAGTTTTGCTACAGTTTTGCAAGCAACAATGTACATGGAAAATTTTAGAAAATATGAACATAACATAAGAGAGAAATATAACTCGAAACCACAAACCCAGAGATACCACGCGGTTTTTGATTACAAGATAGAGAGTACAAACGTATAATGTATTACATGTTTCAAAAGATCAAGCACCCATAAACCTTTTGATCCATACAAATTCGGATTGATTTATTTCACCTGTGGCTCAGTCACGGAACAATACCACCTAATTTACAGGCATGTCACGTTAATTTGTATAATTGTGACGCCGTATCATTAAGAATTAAGGCGCATACAAACACAAGCCCATCAGTTTCGAAAACGACCTCAGTATATCAAGGTTCTATTGGAGAGTGATTGCAGACATAGAGTAATCAGTTAAGAAACATTTTATAGGGCACTTACGCCTGACTGTTCGATATTTAATTACGTTTACAACATTACTGAGAGCCAGTCACATATTTTACCAACTTTGTGACGCGAATTGTTCATTGTTATTTTGGCTTTTATGTTCGATGCTTGGCAATCACTTAAGTAAAAAGACTTCGTAATTAATAATTCAAAATATAAGGATATTCAAAATAAATTATATTATTTTAAATGATAACATAAAAAAAAGTTTATATAAAAACAAATTGTGTTTCAATGGTAAATCGCGAGAAAGTGATTGGAACGAAAAAAGTTTTCATAAGGAAAATTTTTGTTTTCAACTGATCGGCTTCTGTTTTTGGCACAAACTCGTTGAAGCAGTAAGCACTCAATTCAAGATTAATTGTTTTTTTTTTTATGAAAACTCAGCGCAAACATTAGTTGGAATACCTTCTAAACTAAATCGTGGTTATATAAAATTAATGAAGTAAATAGGTAGGTACTAGGTATCTCATCTGTGTCCGTTTCTAAAAACAAAGCGATGGATATCCTCTACATCGTTGTTTCGCTATATGTTTGTAAGAAATATTGATATTATTTATAGTTTAAACGCTGGTGTAATATGCAAATTATCTCTAAAAAATATTACTCTATAATTGCAAAATATTTTACTATTGAATTCAAAATATAATAATAAGTTACATAATTCAAATAAAAACATTTAACGCTTTTCTGTGCGTGTTTAAAATTATTATAAAATAGATTAAGTGAATGTTTAAACCTTGCTTATTTAATTGTCAAGGACAGGTATCTGTAATTTTAATATGAGGCAATTTATGTTTTTAAATTCTCCAAGTAATTCAATCCACGCTAATTGCACACCGAAACTAAATACATATATAGAAGTTCGAGATATGGGTAGGGTAAGTAAGAAATATGATGTTAAACTGGCAAACTCAATTGTCTATTTTCTGTTTTTGAAAGACGATAAATATATCACTAATAAACTCCTTTAACTTTTGATTATCATCACAAACGACAATTTTTAATTCACTTTATAGGTACAAAATTATTATTGGACAAGCATGATAAATTATTTCTTACACATATTTATTATAAACTCCTTTCCTTCCTTTCCTCGCCGACGGAAACATTTTCATGGTCGTATAAAAATTCTCATATCAACAATTTCCGAAATTAAAAAAATGTCGTATTTCGTAATGCGTATAATAATATGTTATCTTGATTATTTCACATACGAGTACGTACATGTAACGGGGCTACAATATGACGTAGTTAGAGAGACTACGGAATCAAAGGATACTACCGCAAACAATAATTTTATGGCGGAAGCCCAGTCAATATGAGGAAGTATTCCGAGTCATGCCTGCAGTTCTGCCGCGGTTTTTGAACTCTGAAGGATATCGCCTTTCAGTAATTGACGTATTCGTCAAAAATCTATAAGTCTTTGTCATTACCTCCCCTTCCTACCCTACCAATGGGCCATAAGGAAACAATTAACTATAGTATGATAAGTGGTTAAATAAAATGCTTTATGTTGCACCTTGCGAATAATCATGGAAATCTTATGGCTTTACAACACTGTAAAATGTTTTTACTACGCACTTTTTTATTACTCTAGACAATCTCATATATAACTAAATAAAATCGAATCGCCGATGTACATCCCGAGGGCTGGCTAATTGGCTTCGCTGTTTCTATGAAATATAAATTATTTCATGCTATAAAATTGAAATAAAATTTGCAGTAAATTTTATTGAACGTTGTGTAATATGTTATTTAATATTCAATATTATACACATTTTTTTCAAAACCTTGTTCAGTAAAACAAATATTAGAAAGTATCAGAAGTATGTGATTCTTTTCTAGCTACATAGAAAGATTTTAAACGTAGAAAGACAATTAAGTTCCTATTCATTTTATAAGGGTATTAAATACTTTTAATGTATTCGAGGAAGCTTTCAACGTTTTGAACAAGAAATGTTCGTTCGTAGAATTTTACGCACGACTTATTTATAAATGGATTTTCAGCAATTCAACTTCCTTAATAATGACGAACATGACGTAATTTATTTTGAAGAGTCCTTTGGAAATTCGGATTATAATAAAAATGAAAGTAAATACTAGATACAAATTTCCGTCATGATGTTGATATTTGGTAGTTCGTAGAGGGCGATGAATGAGAGAAAATTGAGGCAAAGGCCTATAATAAACTTCACGATTGTAAGAATCATGGATGATACACATTACAATAATTATAGATATCTACTGTGACCTGTAGACTAGCATAATCCTACTAATACATAATATTATACGAGTATGTGCGAAAGCTTTTGACGATGAATTAATGTAGTTTTGTAACTCATTCACGGGAAAACCACTGAACCAATTTTGATCATACTTGGCAGTGATGTAGTTTATGTATCAGAACAAAATATTACAAGCTATTGAAATACTTGCTTTTGTCTATGATTTCGTCTGCGAATGAAACTTAATCGAATAAGCTTCGATAATAACAACTTTATAATTGACTAGCTTACCGGCGCGGCTTCGCCCGCTTTGTCTAAAACCTGATAAATTAAATACCTTCCTCTTGAATCACTCTATCTATTAAAAAAACCGCATCTAAATCCGTTGCGTAGTTTTAAAGATTTAAACATACAAAGGGACATAGGGACAGAGAAAGCGACTTTGTTTTATACTATGTAGTGATGTCAGATGATCATTTTATCCTTGTTTTATCCTACAAATCGATAATATTACTTCAATTATTTATTTCACTTTTTATTTGATTGTCAAAAATCATAAAGAGCTTATTACACGGTCGCGTACCTTTTGGATATTTGCGATTTGATTGCTGCGTGGCGTTGTGACCTGCACAATGACAGATCCTATTTAGATATCACGCTCCACTGCGTACCTACATATTATTTTATAAGATCGTTATCAAAATATTGCTTTACGTATGATATCCTTAATGCAATGTGAATTAAAATACAATAAATAAATATTCATACTAAAAGCTTACAAAATATATTACTCACTAAAACTTAATTTAAGCTTATTAAAATTCAAGAGTGCATTGTAAAAGTGATATGATGCATTTCAAACAGGTTTTATCGGAATGGCTATGGTATTCCTAATCTTTTAATGGTAAACGTTGTAGCATTAGAGATTGTTTGTTTGCGCTCAGGAACTGGTCCAATTTGAAAAAAATCTTTCGGTGTTAGATAGCCCAATTTTATCGAGGAAGGCTATATATAGGCTATATCTTGACGGACGCTAAGACTACCAGGACCCACGCGGGTGAAACCGCGAAGCTGAGCCAGAAAAGACATACTTAAAAAATATCAAATATGTAAAAAAAATACACTTTAAGCCAAAACCTATAATAAATTTAACGACTTTTAAATTTAAATGATTTGGTTGAGTTGTGGGTTAAAAGGCATGTCAGTATCCGTTACAGAGTAATAAGTTAAAATGATGTATTGTTTGAAGTCTCAATATATAATAACTCATAATATGTTATATGAGTATTGTTATATTATGTGTTTTAAAGGTATTGTTTAGTTCTCTATTGTAAGTTACTCTTTACCCATCTTTGTTCTTTCATTTGTGTTCCTTTTTTGCTTTGCAATCTATTGGAAAACGTTGCCAGTCATAATCAGTGCGAGCTGATATCTCTTCATTCTTAAAACCATTTCATTACTTTTATACACAATAATAACAACGAAAAATTACTTTATGATTTTATTTACCATTAAATTCGACATTAATAACATTTGGTTATATATACAACTCGATAAAAACAAAAAATTCCCATCATATTTTTCTCCAGACATTTTTATATCACTTTACATAAAGTCTTTATAAATTTAGATCGTACATTTCCCTAATCTCCTCAATTATGGCGCGAAATACAACACCGGATTGTGAAATATCTCCGTGGGACAAAATTAGACATAAAATTTTGTATACTCTAGCGTTTATGGCTCCATTAGAGTCTAAAAGATTGTGAAAGAAAATTGTACAGCTACTTATAACGAATATGTTTACATTTACGCATAGCATTAGGCAATGAAGATAGAGAAAAACAGAAGACGCAGTTGGTACTTACTTTTATAAGTCCTTGAAATTTTATTTTATTTATTTAAAGGCGTAGGGATGTGACGACCCCACCGCCCACGGGTTGGATAACTGTGTGACAGTAGTTATCCAACCCGTGCAATCAGTCATAAGGCGTAGGGATGTGACGACCCCACCGCCCATGGGTTGGATAACTGTGTGACAGTAGTTATCCAACCCGCGCAATCAGTCAGTACCCATTCCCAGCAAGTGTGCAAGCCGTGCTTCAGCTGGGGAGTACATAGGGTACTAAAAATATATGCAACTTAACGGTTTCCTCGGGGAAGTGGGCGACCCTCGAGTGTATAAAGCCTGTTATATGGATGGAAGAGAATAGAATGCGAACTGGGCCGCTTCCTGGGGGTCGCCAGGGCGCGCCTGGAGCTGGCGCTGGGCGCGGCAGCATGCGGGACGCCAGCCAATCCCGCCGACCGACCCGACCACCTGGTCGGTCGAACCCACCATCCCCACCAGTAAGCTTGACGACAGCAGGGCCGGCAACGACCCAGCATATGGAGTCCGCTACTGGTGGAAACAATAAAAAGACTCGCATGAGATGGTCAGCTGACCAAAATAAAAATGCCATGCGAGCATATTATAGGGCGACTGAGGGTGAAACCAACCGGACTGGGTACCGAGTGCGACTGCTCCGCGAATTCAACATCTTGGAACCCAACATCACCCTCACTGAACAAAATCTGGTGGATTTTATTTATTTATTTATTTATTTTGGTCTACCAACGTTTGTTTACATTACATATAAAATATCAAAATACACATACACAATTATAAGATCAATGTAAAAAAAACACTTATAGGTAAACACAGCATGCGAAAAATAAGTTTTAAGTTTTAAAGTATACAATTACACCAAACAATTTTATTAGTGAAAAAAAAGGAAAACCAATGATTATATATAATGTACTTAATCTATTCTATTCCTTAAAAAGTGAATTAAATGTTTTGCGGAGCTTGTTGGGGGAATCTACAAATATATCAAACATCTGACTGTAGTTATTTACAGTTTTACAAATTCTCGGAATGGGTGAGTTCCGACCCGATACGGTTCTGCGTTGAGGAGGACACAGCGGCAACAAAACCTTACGAGGATATCTGGAAGGGACCTTTAAGTGAAAAAAATAGACTTGCGTTTAGCTCTAGCTTCATTCATTTACGTCTGAAAAATTTCAGGGAATCTAGTTATTTTAGGACTTGGACCAATATTAGCGGAGAATACTTTTTTAAAAGTTATACTTAAGTTACAATTATGCCACCGCGCGTAGAAATTGTCACATTGAATATAATATGTTGAATTGCTCCAATTTCTATTCCCTCCTTTCCTTCTTAAATGCAAATACTTCGTTTATTTTTGCACATATCAAGTTATGAGTCAAAATTATACAATTCATCTATTTCCCCACATAAGTGAGGAATAACCGATCGAGTCCACGTTACGTCAGCGCGTTGCAGCACCGCCTTGCGACACGACTGGCCATTACCCCTTGCGCTTAATAGCTGAGGAAAAAATAAATTACTTAGAAAGTGACTCTTATTAATATCTACTTCTCCACTAGCTAAGTGCGTAATTCATATTGTTTTTGTTAATGCCATAATTGCACGGAATGTATATAAATTGCAATGGCCGATCGGATTCCGATTTATCGAAATTATAAATGCTAAAATTTATATAATATAAATGATATAATTATTTCCTTCTATTTATATGTACAATTAATACATATTACATTATTTTAGCGTTCATAAAAACATTTTTACGTAATAACTCTTGAGCTGATTTACAACAACATATCCTTATGTTGTGACCTATAATCGAGGTTTTTTCCTATAACCTGTGGTATCAAATAACACCATTTACTGTTGTTTATAATGTAAATCGAGACACAAAATAGATACTTATTCGGAACAGAAACTCACTGCACCGAGCGCAGCCACTCGCATAGCTATGCGTGCGTGAAAATGTTTTCATTTTCTTCGAGATACTTCTCTGCATTGAAATGAACGAGGAAAATGATTGGAGAGACGTTCACCTGTCCACATTGACTAATACTGCACATTAATGTACTTAATGTTCGATAATTTCATTCAATACAATCTTACCAAAAGCGTAGGCGCGGCATTGAAAAAACAGTCACTTAAAAATGATTACATCCCTAATAAAATGTCACAATTGAATAATGACGAATGATTGGCAAAAGTAGGCCGATTACTTGTTAGTTACTTCAATTAATGTTAGAGATAAGACGATTACAAGACAACTTACAAGTTACAAGAGCAGATTGCAGCCAACTTCAATAACATTGAAAACTGAATAAATTTAACCTTTCATTATATTTAGCCTTTAAAACTACAGATACAGTCAGAGTTTTGTACAATATTCTTATTAATTTTATATAATAAAGGTTATAACAACTTCGCCAAATACAAAAATACTAAATCCTAAACTGAATTATTATAAGACGTATAAACAAACGTCGTGTAGTGAATCGTGATAGGTATTTTAATACTTACATTTAAAGCAAACAATTCATTAAAGTCGCATTATTCGTAGAAGCTTTTACATTTTCATTCTGTAAAGCTTATCATTAATTGAACTAAGAATAAAGCAGTTTGAAAGATTCCCTTAATCCTTCAAGTAGGTATTTGATTTATATTCCGGCTTCCGCTTAGAAGATAAAATAATACCGAAGACATTATAGTTCCAAAAAAGTTTAACCCTTATTAGTGAGCGTGTAATGTTTTCGCTAACCTTTTAAAACAGATGAAGAAATTAAGGAAGATTTCTATGGGTCTGTAAATGATAGGTTTCACCAGTCCTGTTCTAATGCCGTTAGCTTCCTCTTTATGCAAGATACACGTATCGCTTACTTATTACTACATTCACCTAATATGGTATTGCTCTTCCTTCTTATATATGTAATTACGGTCTTATGACAAACTTATAAAATACAGTCGCAAACAGTATTTAATTTAGCTTTTCACTTCAATCATTTACAAAATTATTTAATGTTATATTATTTGTTATTTATACTTACGTATTCCACATACCCCGGGGATGGTAAAGATCCTTACCTATTCATTCATTCTTTACGTTTTTAACTATCAACCTTTTCGATAGTGTATATATTCGATATTATATAATATGTAACATCGCGATATAGTACAAAACAACAACTTTAGTAGACCGTGTATATTATAGTAGATATGTACTATAATTGGTTTAAAGTTGTCTTAAATACGTAATCGGTCGCAGGTCAAACAAGACGGAAATTTACTTTCACTGCCTTGAAGCAGATATTCTGTAAAAGGACAAAGCCAGTCCATTAAATTTATACCGTTATATTAAACAATATAGAACATATACAGCCAAAAGATTGGAATACAGGGATCATCTGCCCAGTGCATAAAAAAGGTAGCAAGAGGAAATGTAGCAACTACCGCGGAATTGCTCTGTTGCCAACAGCATATAAAATCCTGTCGTACATATTGCTGGATAGACTGGAACCCTACGCGGAAAAAATCCTCAGTGATTATCAGTGTGGGTTTCGTCGAAACCGAAGTACGATCGACCAGATTTTCCTGCTCAAACAGATCATGGAAAAGAGGTGGGAATACGCTCTGAGCATGCACGCGCTATTTGTGGATTTCGAGAAGGCTTACGACAGTATTGATAGGGGCGCCCTGTTTGCAATTTTAAAGGAACTTGGAATTCCAGCCAAACTGGTGGACTTAATTAAAACAGCTATTGGAGACAGTAACATGCGAGTGAGGGTGGGCAAAGAACTAACAGAAGAGTTTGCGGTGTTCACCGGATTAAAACAAGGCGATTCTCTGTCGCCTGTGCTATTCAATTTGGTACTGGAATATATCCTGCGGAAAATGCTTGCATTGGACTGCGGAGTGTTACTAAATGGAAAGCATTTGGTGATTGGATATGCTGACGACCTCGCATTGCTTGGTGAAAACCGTGACGAAGTGGGTAAAGCCGCTGAGACCTTAAAACAAGAAGCTGAAAAGGTCGGACTAAAAATAAACGGAAAAAAAACGGAATATCTCCATATGAAGCGCTATAGGGACACACGAACTCAACGCCAAAACCTACAGGTTGGAGATACGACGTACACGGGAGTAGCTAGCTTCAGATATCTGGGTTGCACGATAACGGATGCACACACTAGAGAGGAAGAAATTAAAATCCGCATACAAAATACCCTCAAGTGTGGTGCAGCCTTGCATAAAGTCCTCGTGTCCAGGCTTCTAAGTAAAAAAACCAAACTGCGGATATACAAAACGGTTATAAGACCAATACTTACCTATGGTTGTGAAGCCTGGACCCTAACCCAGAACGAAGAGCGTAACCTTTTAGTCACAGAACGAAAGCTTCTTAGGAAGATCTTTGGTCCTATCAGACAAGAGGATGGAAGTTGGAGAATCCGGAAGAATGCCGAATTAGAAAAACTCATGGCCGAGCCAAATATACTTGGGGAAATAAAAGCGCATCGCCTGCGTTGGCTTGGTCATGTAGAGCGAATGGGTGAGGAGCGAGGTCTGAAGAGAGCATACTTGGGCCGTCCCTCGGGCCGTCGGCCGGTGGGTCGACCCAAGTATCGCTGGCGCGATCAAGTGGAGAGGGACCTGAGTGCGATTCAAGCCAGTGAAAACTGGCAAGTGACCGCTCAGGACCGGGGAAGGTGGAGAGTTCTCGTCTCGGAGGCCAAGACCCACTTCGGGGTTTCAGCGCCACAGGAGTAAGTAAGTAAGTTATATTAAACAAAAATAAATTATATAAAAGAAAGTCTGTCAGATGCTTCACTTTCTTCGCAAATTAAATCGGTTTCTGTGTTTTATATCTAGAACTTGTTTATTATAATTTTTAATTTATAATATAGATAGTCCATTGAACTTTAAAGTCTCAGTTCTAGAAGTTGTTTCAACCTTGTATAAGTGGGGGCAATCGTTCATAATTTTATGATTTCAGTGATGTTTTTCGAAACGATCCATAAATTAATGCAACATGTTACTTACATATTACAAAAGTTATTTTGACTTTAATACAAGGTTTTATAAATCTATCCTGTTATAACATTCTCTTTAATCATAGAATAGGTATATATATACTCCATCACGACCTTTTTTCGAGTGATACTTTCATAGGACATATTTACCTATAACTTTACAATATACCTTGACAGCATTGTTTATTTTATCCTGTGTCACATATAAATAATTGAAGCAATTAGTATTTGAACTACATAATCATTAGATGGACGGAAGCATGTATGAGGAAAGCTTGGCAGCCTCGGTTCAACCTCACATTTGCCTTAACATCTGCCAGCCTTGGAGACGACCTTCTTCCTTCTATTGGTGAGGCACATTATTGCCATACTTCCGTTTCTCCCAAACTTTGACGGTATAATAACTAATTGGGCTATTACTGCGTCAAAATAATATCAAAACATGATTTACTTCAAGGCAAAACTCCATATTATATCGGGCAAGTGCAGAAAATAATATAGAAGTCAACAGCTCTCCCATATGACTCAAATGTTGAGTAAATAAATGTTAAATAAATTTGTTAAATGCTAAGTAAATAAATAAAGTTTAAATGAAGGTTAACAGTGAAAGAGGTTATCGTGTGAAAATTCATCATCGCTAAACAATGGAGATATATTGTGACAAACATCAATAGTATGTGTGAATTTGTAAAATGGAAACTTTTATAGTAGCAATTAGAATACAATTTTGTAGAGCGCGATTGTGTAACTAAAATCCAAAAAAACAAACTTTCAAATTACGCACATTAGTGTGATGATACCCATTTAGCAACATATCCAAAGCTGATTTTAATATTAAATTAAATACATATTATATATTTTGTAATTCAAAAGAAGATAATGTACATCAATAAGAAGGTTATTAGATAAACGAAGTATTATTTCGTTAAGAATTATTACTACTAAACATTGGATTAACGGTGATGATGAATGGTAAATGGCGAATTAGGACAATGTAATAAGTCAAGATTGCGATAATTTCCTGCCCATTTTTGGTAATATTACTCCATGTTTGAAATAGCTTTACCGTTTCTTTTTGAATATGGTTAAAGTATTTTAAAAATGCAGTTCAACAATACATGTTAATTTTATATCCATGCTTGCAACTAGATCAACGCGTCTATCACACATAATGTCGATGTTAAATTTTTTTACTTGAGAGTTACCTATAAGGCGAACTACCTAAATGCAATTATCTAAACTCTAAAGATTCTGCGCCAACTCAAGCGGCCGCGGCATGCCTTCATTTCAAAATTATATTGGAAATTGATATGTTAGACATTGAAACTTCTATAATATTATCTATAGATTTTATGAATAGATTCTTATACAATAGATAATATGTAACCTAGTCCTTATATTATGTAGTCCTACATCTAAAATGTAGAGTCATTATTTAGTGATGTCTTATAACATCAGTTTATAAGCTGATATTGATAGTAATCGTATATATACTATACGATCACTATTAATATTTTTAGAAATAAACGGAGGTTAGTCCTTATTACTAATAATACTTTATAGTTTATACAATATCCTTTTATTTACAAAAGCAAGTTTACTTGACCTAACCGTTATCTTTTGTGTAAATTAGTAATGATGTACAAAGTATCCTTTAGTTAAATACATTTAAGGATGTTTGTTTTACACTAATCATATAAGGTAGGTACATACCTATCTATACTGGGTTCAGTTTCCTGTGAACTTAGATAGAAAAAAAAATTGTGTGGTTTTATGAAACCACGGCAAAAGTGAAACTTTTTTTCACACTATAGACATTTAACTAAAAATTATCGTATTTGTACGATAATTATCGTACGTATCGTGCGTCACGCGACATGCGCTACACAGACCAAAAAGCTTGAGACGATGTAATAAAAGTTTGACTTTCAAAGATTATTCATTCTCTGAAAATTTGATTTATGTCATAAAATAAGTACCTATTTCCGATCTAAAAATACGATAGCACATCTTAAATATTTTAGCAATGTCTTTTTATAATGTTGAAAATAAATATTTGCGTTTATTTATAGGTTTATCGAGTTCTTTTATATGTAGAAACAGAGAAGAAATAGAAATCGTCTTATGCTCCAATGAATCAAATCAGCCGGTTCCTTTCCAGTGACTATGAGTTTTTTGTGCTTATTTTAATAGTGAATTAGACTTATTTATCCCCGACACTTTAAATGTCAGGTTTAATTTTGGATGAGAAACCATAGAGCTTAGAAGAAACCATAGATAAAAAAGATCTTTGAAAACAAACATTTGTTTTATGGAAAATGTTGTCCATGAAACCCTTTCCAAGGACTCATACGCACGTGTAATGAACAACAAATCAAAACATGACCAATACTGCGTAAGGGCACGCAACTAGCGGATTTTTACGTGCCAAGATACCAAATCAGCTGCAGATTTAAATTAGCTACACATCAGCGATTACAATCACGCAAATGCGTGTAACCTTAGCACCGTATCTAGAAACTCCTTAACAATTTTATGCTATTTATTGCCCAGTACCTTATAATCATTACGAAATTGTCGTTAGTTCAAGTTTAAACACAGAACGACCTATGTCAAGGATGTCTTGCAAATCAGTGAGTCACTCTCGGTCAACGATTAATTAGATAAGTTTTCTTAGCTGTTTATTTTCAGGTATTGATTTCGAATACAAAGTCAAACATTAAGAATTTATTTAAGGATTTTCCTCTTATTGTAGCAAATGCAATGAGTCAAATAGATGTGTGTAGGTGTTCTATATAATACATAATATATCATTTCACGATCTACTCTGTAACGATATAATTACTTATGTATGTTTTTTTTATGACTAAAACCAGACATTCTACAAGTTCTAGAGCATCATATTGTACTTAATCAATAACTTTACCTTTAGCAAAGATAAACTAAGTAATTCCTTACATAGAGTTCACAAATAAGCAAACGATGTTTTAATGAGTGAAGTACAATATAAATATTTAATTCGACATATTCTTAATCAAGCCTTAAAGTAAAATACAATCGTAATGAGAAAAGACATAAAAGGCATTATATAACCCATGAGAATTATGTGTATGTAATGTAATTTCACATAATTTCCTATTCTATGCTGATTATAAAAGGAGCTCTATTAGTTCCGCGAATCTCGATTTTCTTGTCAATAACAATCGATGTGAACTAGGACAAGCAGGGGTAAAGATGCGCTCTCTAAAAACACACTCATTTTGCGTGTAAAAAGCGAAAGTTTCTAATTCATTGTTTTAATAAACTCCCGCCCAGATAATTGGCGTGATTTATTTAAGGAAACTCTATGAACATCGCGATTCTAAATCAACATGCATTGATTCATTTGACTGACAGCTTAACAATAACATGATAATGAATAACTGACATAAATGAATAATACACACACACTTTATTGTATAAAGTAATTCATAAAGTATTTGATACTAAATTATCAACATTTATTATTTGTTGAAAACCTTTAACAGGAGCTTCGGCGAAACGTGTAAAACATATTATCTAGAGAGCTCTTTGTTAAAATACAGTTATTTGCTGCACGGCGTACACATAAATGGTATTATAGAAAAAAATATTAACCGCCGATTCCGTTCACACGATCATACTCGCGTATAATCATCAATGAGCTGTCATTATGTCTTCAACTCAATAAACCACCCATTCCGCACGTGTAGAGTCACTGACCTCTCGTGTTTACTTTCACAAACATAGCCTAGACTTATAGCGTAATTGTAAACAAATCATATTGGAACAAACTTTAAAGGACAATTAATAAGTGTACAGGCGAGTTATAAATGGATACGCCTAGCAATAAAATAACGAGGTCGCGTTTAATATGGCATCAAACGCATTACTATGATCGACCATTAAAGATCTCGAGTAGACAGGAAAATCTTCGGAAAACTGTACACATTCATACTAAGTAGCTAAAAATTACAATTGCATTAAATCGTGATAATCATGGAACTGTAATTGTTGAGGGCATACGAGGTTAATTGTTTTGGAAGAGTTTATGTCATTAAATTTTATCTTAAAATATAATTATTATAATTGTTACTTTGTACAAAACATTAAGTAGATTGTCTATATTTACTTGACATTTACACATGTAATGCTGGCAACGAATCTGAGGTCTTAAATATAGTGAGTTATAAAATTATAACTCACGCAACGATTGCAGTAACCATGCGATTAACATTTGTAACATTGCACTGAGATGAGATGTGACACAATCATGTTCTAACGGTTCTATATATTGTATAGGAAGGCAGTACCCAATACCCATACATAGATACAGGTAGTTACGTCTGTGTGTGAAGAATAATATACAATAATCTATCGATACAATGCCGATATTATTATAATTAAACTATTGATTTTCTTTTCTAACAAATTTTCTCAGACAATTTATTGTTATAAACTTGATATTTTACCAATATGAACGTAGATGATATCTAAAAATTACACAATATTTAAATAACAAAAATATTTAAATCATATATTATTCATTCGATATATTGAATTTATCTTCAATGTAAATGAAATTAGGGCCAATGTTATTTAGAGTTAAATAAATAAATAAATAAAATACTACAATTGATATTTATTTTATACGTACTACAGTGAAAGGCCTCTGTCGGTCAAGGAATTCCACGCGAGTAAAACATAGCAATCATAGAAACGCCTCGAAACATCGTTTAATTTAGTAATTAATATTATATAGCCTCTGTTTCTAAATAGTTAAAACTGACATCTGACTATTTATTATAGAAGATAAGATCTTAATTTAAAATTTACATTTTGTAATGATAATAATATAGTGAATTAGTTAAAGTCATGTTTCCATAGAGCGAGCGAAGCAACGCGGTCAGTGTGGACGTGGCTCGGCTAAGGAAAATGGTTTGTGCTTTTCCTAGCAAACACAGTTTAAGCAATCATTATAATGTTCTTATTTCCATTATATTTAAAATCGTTATTATAAATATTAATAACTTAGAGTAATAAACAACAATGTGTAAGTATCATGCACCTACGTTCATGATAAGTGTCATGAATGGTTCAACGTAGATCATTTAACAAGAAGTTTACCGCACCCCTTTAGTCAGTCACACAATAAGCAATCCTGCGAATTGCTATCGTTAAAAAACCACCAAACACAATATATTGTCGTGGTTTTACACCAACTATTGTTTCAATATTACTCATGTCATAATATCTACCATCTATTGTTGCGACCCTCGTCATCTAAACTTGAACTTATGCACGTGCTAATGATTCAAGAGTTTAATATTTCTATGTTTTACATAATATTATGGCGATAGCATTATAATACGAAGGACTGAATATTAAGTAGGAAGGATTTATTCAAACAAATTCAAATGCATTAACATTTGTTACTAAGCCCTATGAATCCTGAAAGTTAAAACGAACGACTAAAGATACTACAGCATTTAAAAAAGTATTTGGATGGTGATAATGTGTCCAACGTTTGCTTGCCTTTTGATTTAATTAATTATTATTTAATACTTTCAGAAAGAAAGTAGTTATTTAAAATTCACTGACGAATTAAATGAAACAAATCAATTTAAATTCCAACCCATGTAAATAATTTAAAATAGGCAGACAATAAAAATAAACATTGTAATATCCAATTTGAACAGATGCCATAAAGTTTTATCTGCTAAATAATTTGTGTACCTATTAATTAATATAATTTATTATAAACAGAAATCTCCAAAAGTTCATAATTACTGTCTAATCATTAAGATTAAAGATATAATGAGCCAAGGTCTTCATTAAGATGTCGGGCACGCAAGTTTCATAATTGCATACCGACGTGCTCTACATCTATTTGCAATCATTGCTTTTTATACATAGTTGAAGAATTTTGCAGTCTATAAATTTGTATGAAATCCCGGACATGTTTCTTGTTCATTTCTTCGAGTGGTTGATCTTTTGATTTGATTAAGGTGATTGTTTTGACTTTTGTAGGAAAATCTTTTTAATACGCAACTTGTTTCATATTTTGTGTCTAGGATTTTTAAAATTAAACATTTTTTTTAAAGTTAACATTACATAGGTACCATTAATTAAAAGCTTATCTTATTTATCACGGTATTAAGTATATAATAGGTAACAACTTTAAGCAAATATTAGATATTAGTGTAGGCGTTTTAAATTGAGTTTTCTCATTGCTCTACGCTTTGTTAAATTTAATAGCTCAATAAAAGTGTACGTGACATAACACAATGTGTAATTTTACTGTAATAAGTTTCTATTCATTGTAATACATTTGCATTTACTGTAGATCGGATCCTATGTATTTATGCGGTTTGTTAGTTTGATAGAATTAAAACTTAACCTTTAATTTTTTTTTCATGTAAACTTTTATAGATTATTTTTTTATATGAATATTCTTATTTATGAACATTTTATGAATAGTTTATTTTTAAACTACTACCGATTCGGGATGTCGCTTCTACCATAGAATATAATATATTCTAACTTCTACCGAGATAAATTCAAATTACGTGAACATTTTATGGAGCCATTCATATTTAAATCTCAATTATTTATGGATATTGATGGTCGTCTATACTCTATAGTCTATCTAGACAATCGATTGTTTTATAAAAACTATGAATTTTAACAACTCCAGTAGACATCACAATAATTTTTAAAATCTGTATAAAATAAAACGGTAAAATTAAATTAACAATTTTGAGTCAAGGCAAACAATAATCGTTAAGGTCAAAATTACTTGCTCTGAATTATTTCACTTACCTTTATTTATAATATTAAGAATTTAAGTACTATAATTTTTTTAAGACCATAATATTGCAATGCAATGAAAACAATGTTATGATGAAGATCACATTATTTTAAAAGTACAGATTAAGAGAAATATAATATAGGTACTTAGTTAACATCATTATATTATAATTATAATATTAATAAAAAGACTCGTTTTTATGAATAAGAGTCTGTTCACAGAAAGCAATTTCCGGAACTAATAACTAAATTATTGCTCGGTGACATAGTAAATAGTAACCTATATTTTAAGCTTTATACCGCATCAATGCTGTAGGGGTAGGATTAGCGGTAAGTACCTAATTAAATAATTATTGTGTTACGAAACCTTACGTTCGTTTTCAACTAAAAAAATAATTATATTGTATCTAACTGTCTTGTTAGTTGTTACAAGAACCAAATACGCAAAACAAAACAAGTAGTGGACTGTGGAACACGTGAAACATTGACAACCAGTTTTTCATTACGAAACGAGGACACGCTTACCACGGACACTTGCTTCTAATATCTTCATGTAAACAATTAAACCTGATATATTACTAGGTAGGTACTAATAGCCACTTATCCGGGCTTTGAACGAGTTAATCCGTGACTTCACCAATATGAATAATACCTACCAGCTTACTCGGAAAAGATGCGTAGCTTTCGTAGAGGTAAAATAATTTTAAAGATCGGTAGAGCAGCTGCTGTATTAAATCGAAACATTAAAAATACACACAATTCTTTGATAAAAAAATCAAAGCTTACCTCTTTATAACTTTAATATTTGTTTATATTTAACTATCAAATAGGGAACACACCCGCCGGGAATCCTGTTCCGCATTATAAGACACTATTTTAACTTTTTTTTTTATAATATTCTAGGTTACTTAAGTACAGTTTTGCTAAGGATATTATCTAACCAAAATAACTCCTTCAATTTATAATATTAAGGGGTCTGTTATATTCATCGACGAATGTACGAAAAATGTTTAGGTATTCCTTGCACCAATTTCATGATTTTTTTATAAGAGCACGGCTATGGTTGGTCGTGTAGCATGAAATCGATATTATACATCTTTTTTACATTTTTAGCAAAAAGTGTAATGAGTACGTTATAAGAAAAATCCGTTAATACCTACTGAAGAATTTCTCGTGCATCTCGTGATAATTATTCTTCAAGTGTTGATCTAATAGTTTTCCGACTATTTACCTACCTATCTAATTTGATATAATTGCTATAAATACTCAGAACAAAAAACAAAAAGCAATTTGTCCATATCTGAGTGAACGGAAAAGTTATCTAGGTATTATTCAATTAAAATTAAACTTAATTGTTTTGTTTCAGATGGGCTGCAAATTAACATTCGTCGACGATGTACTAAATCGATCATTCTACAAACTCGGCCTGGTGGTCGGCAAACAGCCGGGCTACTTCATCATCATCCCTGTGCTTCTTACCCTATTAATGATCACTGGATATCAACGCGTTTACTATGAAATGGACCCAGAATACCTTTTCTCGCCAGTCAGTGGGCAAGGAAAGTTAGAAAGACGGATAGTTGAGGAATATTTCAAAGTTAACTATTCGCATAGGTTCAATGTTGGCAGGATAACACGACCAGGTAAATATACATAATGATTTATTTATTTTTGGTTTAGATAATAAATGAAGATTTGCCTACGAGAAATCAAAATACTATTTATGTGAAATTGAGTAAATCATTCAGTTAAAATCCTAAATTTTTCAGGTAGATTCGGTCGCGTGATCATCGTTTCAAAGGACAACGATACTAACATGCTACGAACAGAAGTATGGAAAGAGCTAAGAGAATTAGATGACTTGGTTCAAAATGTGACCGTCACCATGCCGACCGGAGAGACGTTCACCTACAGGGAGGAGTGCGCGCGCTGGGAGGGACAGTGCTTCGTCAACGATATACTCAACTTGGACAAAATTATAGGAGAGGTACGTGTTTCAAACTACCCTCGTTGGCAGTGGTATTATTTCCAACTTTTTAGAGATACCTTCTTTAGGACTCAAAAGAAAAGTACTTAGTAATCAAACGCGGTTAAGTATAGGTAGTTGTTAAGTGTGTTATAAGTTAAAACCCTCAGAGATAATGTCTATTCAAAAGGACAATAGCAACAACTAACGCATACATTAGTGTTTTACCGTCGTTTTGAAAGCTCTGTAGAATTATAGTAACAAGTACTTTCTATATTACAGGTGGAGCGTGGCGAATTGAACCTCACGTTTCCCATAATGTTCAACCCCGTGACGTGGGAGGCTCACGCTTTTCCCGTATACTTCGGCGGTTCGAAGATAGTGGACGACACAATCGTGTCCGTCCCCGCCGTGCAGCTCGTCTGGTTCGTGAGGACTGATACCAAACTGCAGGAACAACGGTGAGGATATCCATAAGTAATTACATATATATATATATCTTACCTATATATCTTATATATATCATACCTTTCCTTCCTAGTAAATTAGCCTTTTAGTAGTTACTATCGGTGCTTGTTCCTTCTCCTACTTTTTCTTTAAGATGATAATAATCAACAATAATAGTTATGTTTTCGTTGAGTTCACTATCTCTATTAACTCTCGGGAAGTATGTAGGTAGGTATTACGGTTTGTCAAAAATATTATCTATGAAAAATCTGGTACGGATCAAGATCCGTCAAGACAAGTCTTGCAGAAGGACATACATAACTAATTAATAATTAATTAATGAGGTCGTATAAGTGATATAATACCTTCACATTGTGGAAGGAATGACAGACCACAAGCCGCACCTGTATTCTAAAGTGAATGATATTATAATATTTCAATGCCAATTTACAAATTAACAGCTACCTACGGTAATAAAAAATTGAATTTTCAAGGCTGATTAATTATAACGTATATAAACTTCGATTGCTTTTCTCATTAGTGTGTTTATGTATGCGTCAAAAATAAGCTTATACTGTGGCTTATACTGAAGAAAAAAAAACACAAAATAGAATTAGTTTACAAATAAGGAAATCATTATGTGCACAATTGTAGGAAACACATTTCAGCATTTCTAAAGTCACTATTGTGTTCGGTGTAGCGTACATTCATTTTTATGACTTGTTTTCAATTTCAATAGAGTTAGATTTAGTAAACAAGAAACAACTGAAGTTAAATAATAAGTTTCGATCTTGACACGGTTTGAAAAGTCGTTTCGAATACTAAACACTATGTAATGTTTCGAGAATACGAATAGAAAGGTGATTTTCAGATAAAACTTGCAATACTTTTTGTAGTTTGGTTTTATTGTCTGCTGTAATATGGATTTAAGTACTCCGGGAGTGCCGGCAGAAGTGAAAACTTGATTATTAACGTTGAGCATGTTTGATATCCATCAGCTGTCTTACGCTTTTTCGATCAGCCGTCTCGCCGTTTCGTCAACGCCGCTAAAGAAGTTTTCACTTCAAAAAATTATTTGCTTTAACTTAAAGATTACGATAATATCTATTAAGATAATGATAAATGACAAATAACTGAAATGAATATTGTTATAGATATGTATAGATTTACTATCAAGTATTAGTCTAGCTTTGCCCGTGGTATTTACATAGCCTATGATAAAATTTAAATAGCCCATAGCATAGAGCTCATGGATCACACGCATATCCGACGGTGAAAGAATAATTGAAATCGGTGCAGTAGTAACAGAGATGAGCGCGTTACATAATACAATCATAATATGAAATCACTACGTGTAGACATTCCATTACTTTAAACCGTATTTCTCATTATTTTTCCTTACATTTCCAGAGGTGCAGCCTGGGAAGACGCGTTTTTAGATGCTGTAGGTGTGGCAGAGGACACGGGGCGATTCAAACACATTTCAGTCGCGAGATTCGCGTCACGAACACTCGACCACGAACTCGAAAAGAATACGAGGACCGTTATACCGTTTTTTAGCTCCACCTTCATACTGATGGGGATATTTTCTATTGTTACTTGTATGATGGGTGACTGGGTCAGATCAAAGCCCTGGCTCGGTTTGCTGGGTAACATCTCGGCGGTGATGGCAACCGCAGCTGCGTTCGGCTGTGCTATTTATTTAGGGATATCGTTTATAGGAATCAATTTGGCCGCACCATTTCTTATGATTGGTAAGTTATTGAATTTTTTTTTTTATATTATGGTAGGTAATTGATATTGTTTTAAATGAAGTGGGTTTTGCCTTTTTGTACGCCGCTGTTAATGTCAAGAAAGCTATTCGTCTAGTAAGTCAATTCAATAAATAGTACCTGTAGTATTTTCTTACTGGTATATAATAGTAATAGGTACTGTAGATTTGTCACAATTCACAAATTAAATTTAAAATTTAAATAACAGGCAGGTAATATTAGATTGGCCAAAAAAATCTTCCTAAAGCTTTCATAATTTGATATTTGATAAGTACAAAATTCTATTTTGAAAAATAACTCAAAAAATATACCTATACAGGTTAAGAGAGCAAAACCCGAACTTTCATGGCTCTTTACAGTATGTCAACAACAGAAATAGCTAAATTATGTCCTTAAGTACCTACCATAATATGTAGTAATTTAACTCTGATTGTAGGCATCGGTATCGACGACACTTTCGTAATGCTAGCGGCGTGGCGGAGGACGTCGCCGCAGCTCCCCGTACCGGAACGCATGGCAATCATGCTGTCGGAAGCCGCTGTCTCTATAACCATCACTTCGGTGACGGATATGCTATCGTTCTTCATTGGAATATTCTCGCCTTTCCCGTCTGTGCAAATCTTCTGCATGTATTCAGGTATATTGACTTTGTGTTATTAATATTAAACATTCGTTGATCTATCAATAATGTTACTGGAATATTTGTTTAAATGTTGACGCTCTTTGGGCGATTTCCGTCTCAACTTACTGTAACTCGTAATGTTCCCAAAAATCCCATAGCATTTTGATAATTGTTGCTCTAAACAAAGGTTTACCTATGATGATATTTATTTTAAAACATGTACCTAATATTTGTATGAAATAAACACGATGATATAACTAGTTAAGTAGTTAAAATATTAAAAAAAAATCAAAATTAAAATTGAATACATTTAATTTGCAGGATTAGCGGTATGTTTCACTTTTGTGTGGCATTTAACATTCTTTGCTGGTTGCGTTGCTGTATCTGGATATAGAGAAAAACAGAACCGACACACAATCACTTGGCTTAAAGTGCTACCAGAGTCTAGAGCGCGAAAAGGTAAGAAAATATATAGAGAAATATAGTAAACTTACAATATTCACAGTTGATTATAAACCAATCATAATGAAATCTACTTTATTTTCAGAAGAAAGATCCTGGCTTTATCGAATATTCTGCAGCGGTGGTATCGATCAAGCAGATCCAGATAACCCTATTGACAACAAGGAACACTGCATCATGTCTTTCTTCAAAACTACCATGGCCGATTTGCTCAATAACAACTTTATAAAAGCAGTAGTTATCGTAGTATTTCTTGCATACCTCGCCGGAGCTGGATATGGAGTAACAAATCTCAAGGAAGGTTTGGAACGAAGAAAACTGTCGAAAATTGATTCTTACTCTGTCGAATTCTTTGATCGTGAAGACCTTTACTATAGAGAATTTCCCTACCGAATTCAGGTAAAATTGTTTATAAAATTATCTATACATATAATAAATCTGTAGAAGGGTCAATTCTGTACATTGAAAATATTGAAAAAATAAATAGCAGGGGGTGTTACTGGATCGATACCAAACCCAAATATGTGATTAAAAAATTTTTTGTCTGTCTGTCTGTCTGTCTGTCTGTATGTGAAGGCATCAAGTGAAAACTAGCGGTTCGATTTCGATGAAACTTGGTATAATTATACCTTAATATCCTGGGCGTAAAATAGGATACTTTTTATCCTGGAAAAATACGTAGAAAAAAAATAATCTTAATTTTTCAGTTTTATCCATAGACGTTGTTCCGTAGAACCGCGAATACACGTTGCGTATTATTATAGGCCTAGCCGTATTTGGGAATTGGGTCCAATAGATATTTATAAGATTTTATTGTCAGAGGTACCTACTCAAAATGGAGAAATAAACCATCCACGCGAAGACCGACATCCGCGCGGACGGAGTCGCGGGCGGAAGCTAGTCTTTAATAAAGACATCTCTGTAATTCATATTATAATCTTGACTGATTATTATTACTTTTTGTCATCAGGTTATTATTAGCGGCAGACACAATTACTCGGACCCAAAAGTTCAGGATGAAGTAGAAACTCTAACGAAAAGTCTAGAAAATACATCGTATATATCGAACTCTCTATACACTGAATCTTGGTTACGAACCTTCGTCGACTACGTTGAGAGAAATAATGACTATCTAAACATTTCTATAGATTCAGAAACAGATTTCATTAAGAACCTTAAAGAGGTAAGTTCCGATTTGAATTTATTCACAATAATTAGTTAGTAGATATTCTTTGGCGTAGGTAAACGTTAACAAATCTTTTTCTTTTTTCAGCTTTGGCTTTTCCCCGCTAATCCATTTTCTTTGGATGTGAAGTTTGATGAAACTGGAGAAAATATAATTGCTTCCCGATTTTTAGTTCAAGCTATCAACATAAGTGGAACTAATCATGAAAAAGAAATGGTAAAGGCTCTCCGAGAAGTTGTTGCACAATCACCACTTAACGTTTCCGTTTTCCATCCATACTTCGTATTTTTTGATCAGGTATATTGTGATGTTATTTTATTTTTAATTCAATTATTGGATCATATCAATTACAGATTTTTTACTGAGAATGTTTTTTTGTTTCAGTTCGAGCTTGTACGACCGACCTCAATCCAAAACCTTTGCTACGGTGCCCTCATGATGATGATAACATCTTTTATTTTTATACCCAATATATTGTGCTCCCTATGGGTCGCCTTCAGTATAATCTCCATTGAAATTGGAGTAGTCGGGTACATGGCACTCTGGGATATCAATCTCGACTCCATATCGATGATCAACCTTATCATGTGTATAGGATTTTCAGTCGATTTCACCGCTCATATTTGCTATGCTTACATGTCATCCAAAGCCAAACGCCCTAAAGACAGAGTCAGTGAATGTTTATACTCTTTGGGTTTGCCCATTGTTCAAGGTTCCTTCAGTACGATCTTGGGAGTGGTTGCGTTATTATTGGCTGACAGTTACATATTCTCCGTGTTCTTTAAAATGGTATTCATGGTAATATTTTTCGGTGCAATGCATGGTCTATTCCTTTTACCGGTGCTACTGTCACTTTTTGGACCTGGATCTTGCACGAAACACGATGACGATATAAAGTTGACTAAGATTGAGAAATGTTACCCAAATCCATATTGCTTACCTCATCCACAACTTATGCTTAATGATAAAATCTATAATGGAAAAAACGGAAGCCCAAACGGTATTTACAAAATCTACGGTGAAGATAAAGACCTCGGCATTGGAACATCGGGTGAAGACACAAGCGAAAGTAGTTCCAATCAATCCCAACGGCGTCAAATCGGAGATGAGGAAAGCAAAAGGAAGAGATATGAAGATGGCTGGAAACGATTCAATTATGGACAAAGCACAAGTCAATTTCAGCCATCTGGAGAACTAGACATCTACGGACAGGATAACGACCGCACTTGGCAAAGGCAACGATATGAAGCCAACCGCAGGGCCTTTGATAATCACAGAAGAATCCCATATAAAGAGGATGATTTCGGAAAACCGCGTAAATCAAGTGATACGAGTCCACGGCGGGACGAACCGTACAGAGTGACTCGAACTCATTCTCATCATAATTTACACAGGCCCAGAGCTCCAAAACGTTCCAACTCTCACCAAAACCTTGAACATATGGATTACGTCGCAGAAATGCGCTTTCCTTGACATTAACCCTACGACCTCTCCATGAAATATAAAAGTTCAAGAACATTTATTTCATGTGCTCAACTTGTGGACCAAAGTATTATTTTTGTATGAGAATATAAACAATTAGTTAATTTTCAAGTATATAAAAGACTTTGAAGTGGTGTCATTAATTATTAAATCTAGCTATAGAAGAGTGAAGTGTTAGTTTAAGAAATTAGTGCGGAAATATTATCAAATATTTCACTTGTGAGGTGATGGAAAATATTGATATAATACGTAATATTATGTAGAACACAGATAGGAAGCGAAACAAAAAATTAATTTGGATTTAAACATAGTATTGCTCAATTTTTAAATAATAAGCTGCAATGCTCTCAATGAAACAATTTGTATTTTCTGTATTAATTTATTTAAGTAATGAGTTCCTACAATCTATCTTATCTACATAACCTAAAAGAATACAAAACATAAATCAGTCGAACTTAACATAAAGAAAATTATGAACATGCATAAAGTTTTGACATGGTTAAGATCTAAGCAATTAATGATGAATAGTGTGATATTTACAATTAAAACTGGGTGGGTGTGTTGTTACCTAGTAATGTGTACATATGATTTATTTAAAATAATTAAGTCTAATATTTTATAAAGCTTTAACTGTATCTTATACTGCTGTAAATAGTGTGATACATTAAGATGCCATGTACCTTTCTCCACATTTCGATTTCTAAGGTACCCATTTTATTGTATGTATCTTTATATTTAAAATAAAAAAAGAATGGGCTTAAATATTTACGGGCAATACTTTGCCTTGCATTTTGTTTGGTTACAAAATATTTTTGAATTATATACATTTGCATGTATGATATTTAGTGGTATTGCCACAGCTCATGACTGAATACTGTAAATATTTGATGTGTTTTGTATTAAATAATCTTAGTTTTATAAATTTGTTTTATTTCAAAATAAAATTAACTCAATAATTTAGTTTCACACAGATTACATAATGTAATTCATAACACAGTAATACAAAACAGAAATTATTTTGAATGAACATTCATTTTGTAAATCATTCTGATTGTCAAGATTTATCATACACTTTCTTTAACAGCCCACTACAAAACAGCATCAAATCTCTACTTTCAAATTTATCACATAAATATTGTTGCAAAAAGGAAAACCTTTTGTCCTCAGATAAGTTAGTATCCGTTTCACATTGTCTTTCAACTATTTTATCGATGATCTGGCTGGATTTACTTAGTGGTAATCTCTCTACAAGAGTGTCAGTGAGTGTTTCAAACACTTTATCGTCCAGTTTATCCAAAATATCAGGTTTCTGGAAAAAGAAAAAAAAAAGGATATATGATTAAAAATACATATAAATCAAACTTACATTACATATACAAAATATTCATATTAGGCTTAGAAAGTCAAAATACTCACTTCATTTATGTGCATTGGGATGTCATGTTCATAAATCAAGGTTCCCATATCTGTCTGTACAGAACTGTCAAATTGTTCCGTTATATCAGTTTGTGTACTATTGGATGACACATCCAAAATGTCTGTTTGTATTTCAACATTATCACTTATTTTTTCTGCTAAATCTATATTTTCTGAATTAGGAGTTTTTAAGTCATCTTCGGTATTAGATAAAGCTTCTTCATCAGTAATCTCAATACTTGGTATACTGTTAGCCTCTTTTCTTGGCAAGTATGTACTTAGTACTTCCTTTACAGTTTGTATTTTAGGTGACTTTATAGACAGCCTGTTCACTTCAAGTTCAGTCATCTTAGCGAGGTCACCAATAGTTTCGATTTTACCTGCAAGTTGTTTGACTAGCAATGCTCTCATCACAGGTGATGATAATTCAGTGGCAATGTTTTTAATAGAGTCTGTGCAGTTTACTAATTCAGGACATATTGGGTCGGTATCATTAAGATCACTTGTTTTAACAATTTCAATTACTGGTGTTGATTCTAATGTGCTCATTTGTGTATCTTCACTACAATTCTCACCAACGAAACTTTCTATAGTCTTAGTTAAGGCTTTGTCAAGTCTCCGCTGTGATTTAGGCGTTTGATTTTGGAACCGTAATTGTTTCTCTTGTCGTTTACCCGCGGAACTGGGAGACCTACTCCCGCATGGTTCAATATATTTCTTAACACAAACCGTAGTTGATACAGGCGGATCATGAAAACTTACGCGTTTTCGCTGAAAATAATTAAGGAATAATATAAATATGTGATTTTAAGCTTTAACAGCCAATGTTATTCACATGTTATTTATAAATATCAAATAATAAAGGAATTGTTAGATATTATTATTATCACAACTTATAAATATTTACCTTACTAGCAGGAGATGGAGTAGCTTCATCGGCAATGTCGGCTAATTTACGTTTTAATATAGGCCCAGAAGGGCTGCAGTCGGTAGTGGGAAGATCTCGTTTAAATTTAAGAAAAAGATCACTATCTTCATTGTCATCTGTGGCTTCGTTATTATCGGTAGTATTGTATAATATTCTTAAATTTCTTCTAGCTGAAGTATTAATAGGAGTAGATTTTTTTACTTCATCACTCTCTGCCATTTTCTCAGAAGCATTAATTTTTTGTAAACTATCTGGCACACAAAGCCCTAACATTTGAGCTCCCCTTCCACCCGCACGTACTTGAGGTCTATTTTTTTTCAAAGATAAAGAACTAGGACTCGTGCTAGCAGCTGTTATTTCTTCTCTGGGAGGCGAGATATCTCTCTTGTCAGGAGACACTTTATCTTCAGTAAATATTTCTGGTGAATTACACTTTTCTATTGGTTCCCCATTACATTGTACAGGTGAAGCAAGCTTTATAACGACATAGTCATTGCTAGTTTCTGGAGATGGCGTTCTCTCGTCTCTGACAGGGCTTAATATTTTTATTGGAGATATTTCTAAAGTATTATTAAGAAAATCTTTCTTCCTCTGTTCGTCATCTTTAAATGGCGAAGAAGCTGCCTCCTCTTGGCTTGATTTACAAACAGTTAAATCAGTTATTGTCTTAGTAGTCTCATTTGCCGTCGTTATTGAAGCATTTGTAGCATCATCATCAGTTACTGTGTTAATTGAAATATCATTATTTATGTCATTTGTTACCAATATATTGCTATCATCAGCTTTGTCGTTACATGCTATAGGTTTTTCTTTTACTGCTGTTTCATCATTATCTAAGGTAAAATTAGGGTCAAGTGGTTGAGTATCAGCAGTAGCTATACCCTGTGAATCAAGTTCCATGCTTAAGTCATCATTCTTAATTTCAACTATTTGCTTGTCAGATATTTCATGGATTTCATCATCATTAATTTCAATGGGTTCAGTGTCCATATTTTCTGTTAAATCAATAATATTACTTTGTTCCTCAGCAGTTTTATTTTGAGGTAAAACAGTGTCATCTTTATCATTGCTATTTGCCAAGTCGTTTTCCTTCTCTAATTTGTCGAGTTTATCCGATTCGGAAGAATTATCTATACTATCTTGCTTTTTAGCAACAATTTTATCAATATTATTAATTTGTTCCAGTGCCACTATAGGAACTTTTCTTGAACTATTTTTTGTTGATCTAACTGAAATAGTTGTAACTGAAGAATCTTGAGAACTTTCAATTATATCTTGAGATGCTGTTACGTCTATATTTTGAGATTGGGTTTCATCAATTGAGATATCTGTTCTATCTTCCTTACTTTGACTGTCTTCTTTTGATAACATCTTCAATTCATTCGTTTTAGTTTTATCGTTTATTTTCTTTCTAGTTGATGGAGAGTTAGACAATACTTTTCTAGTTAACCTTTTCTCAGGCTTGGCATTTAAAAACGGATGTCCCTCTACCATATCTATTGCTAACTCTTTTTCAATTCGGGATTTTTTCGACGATGGTTTTTTAGTTGACGATTTGGATGTACTCGCTTCATTTTTTGTATCAGTAGCTTTTGGTTTTGAAGGTGTGCTAACAACATTAAGTTTTGGCATGCTTGCTTCCGAGTCTATTGTCTCTTTGACATTGTGGTCATTAGAACTTAATAAATTATTATTTATTAGCATTTTGGGATCATCAATGTCAGTTTTTTCTAATGTCGATCCAATAACTGATGATTCCTTAATTGTTTTTTCTTTAGCAATGTCTTTACAATCTGATTTTAATGTTATATCTGTTTTTTTCACCTCATCCACTGGTAGTTCTTTGTTAATTGTAGGTTTATCATTACTGACTTTATTTGTTTCATCGCTAGTAATTACTTGATCCGATTCCTCACCATCTTGACCCAGGGATGGACGCCTTCTCTTTATGGAAAAGATTTCAGAATCATCAAATTTCTTAGGTGGTCTCTTAGTACGTGCTGGTCTTGAACCGTTCAGTTGGGAAGGTGCAGAATTAATAATATTAGCATTGGCTATTATTTTGGCTCCCATAGGCGTCTTCGATCCATTCTCACTTATGCTGGCTGTAACTCCATTTTCATCATTTAAGTTCGACTTTTCAATTAAATTTCTAACATTACGAAATACTCGATCTTTTAAGGCCATTCGAGGTGATTTTGTATCTTTGGTTGTTGTAGGTTGTAAAGTACTTGGTGTGGAATCTTTCGGGTTTTTAATTATATTTTCAATGTTATTTTTTTCGTCATTGATAGGGTTGTTAGCATCACATTTTGAAATATTTTCCATTATTTTAGGCATCATTTCTTGGTTAGGAATATTCGTAAGGGCTGTAGTTACATCTTCACAAGCCGAAACACTGGTAGACTTGCTAGATGAATTGGCATCATTTGATTCAGTTTTCCAAGCACTTAGTTTAAATTCATCTTGAGACTGTGACAAATCTTGGTATAATGCAGGAATGTCTTCTCGTTTCCTTTGAAACTTCTCCTTTTGATTATCAGTTAACTTTTTCGGATTGAACTTCCAGTTGGATTTGACCACAACAAATTCTTCTCCATTTTCTACAACTGTGTTTACAATACTAACTTCTTTTTTCGTTGTTCTCTTTGTGGTTTGTTTATTATTAGGAGTTGTAAATGAATGATTGACTATTTTATTTTCCTCTGATTTGTTTTCTTTAACAGTTAACTTCTCGACAAGTTGCTTAATATCAGCATCTTTATTTTCATATATTTTTAAAATAGAAATAATATCCACATTATTTTCTATATGTTTAACTAATAGAGGAGCACTTTCCTTAATCCCTTCAAGAATAAGCATATTAAGTTTGGAGTAGGCATCCATTTTTAAAATTAAACCAATACTTGTTAATACCTTTTCTATACAGGCAAATATGTCCTTTTTCTGAAAATATCAGGAGTACTTATTAAAAAGTGTTTTTATTGACTTAAATAAATAATAATTAATTAAAGAAAAAAAATCGCATCAAAAAGAAAAATATGATAGTATATAAATTATGTCTGTGCTACCATAACTCTACTAGGAAAGCAGGAATATATTCAAGTTAAAAAGGCCAAGTAATAGTCTGCCTGTGTGTTTTCATATTTTTAGTTCGATTTATGACTCCCAAATATTAATTTTGAATAATAGGTAGCTATTTGTATTCAGTGTATAATATCAGTTAACTGAATGCTTGTTTACATCTTTTGAAATAGGAGTGTTGTTTGCACTCACAAGGGTCACAGGGCTTTACAATTGTTTTATTTCCTACTAGCGGTCCGCCCCGGCTTCGCCCGTGGACCCGTGGTACATATTTCGCAATAAAAGGTAGCCTATGTCCTTTCTCGGGTATCAAAATATCTCTATACCAAATTTCATGCAAATTGGTCCAGTAGATAAGGCATGATTGAGTAACAGACAGACAGAGTTACTGTCGCATTTATAAAATTAGTATGGATGATATTGATTATCATTACTTTAATTGTCAACCAATTTATGCATAAATTCAAATAATCATAAAATAGTTCTTTACCTCATTTGTATCTTCATTTATTATATTTGGTGTTACTTTTAGAATTTTGTTGATAATTAATAACAAATGTTTAGCGCAAGCGACACTTGTAGTCTCTGTTAATCTATTTAATATCACAGCAATATGTTGTAGCAACTGCATATAAACTGGCTGGATATGTTTATAATTATCAACTTGCTTATGTAAATGCTTGAGTATAATCTCAGTCTTTTTCTCGAATTTCATATCTGAAAGATTGAATGTATTAGTTAAATATATTAATTTACGATATATTTAAACAATATGAAGTGATAAATACAAACCTTTATCTTTTACTAGGACTTCTCCTGCAATGGTCAAAATAGCAGTCAAGCTAAATATTGTGCAGGTGCCTTTATTTGAAGTATAAAATAGTAAAATAACATCATTTACACTTGGAGATGTTACTTTCTTACTAACATAGTCATATATTGCTTGCCATGTTAAGACATATTTATTTACCTGTAACATAAACAAGTTAATTATAATTTACATACATATTTGAATGCCTTACAACTAAAATATTGAATATATTATATTGATAAAATGAAAATCATGTACTTAAGTATATAAAAATAATAACCAAAACTTACATTTGAATGTAAATTCATCTTTAAAGGCCACGAAACCATGTTAATTAAAATTCTTGGACAATTAGTGAATTCAAACTTCAGCGTGGACTCAACAATAGCTGTCCACAAAATAAGACTACTTTCTGTAGTTGGCAAATCTTTGACAATGCTTTCCAATATAGTAGATGTCTTATGTGATGCCTGTATCAAATAATCTGTACATGACCTTATGCTTGTAAATGTTTCTTCAACATTACACCTGAAAATTAAAGCAAGACAACTTAAATTATATACTGCAGAAAACCTACTATTTAACCTTTCTTGTTCTGGATTGCTATGAAACAGCCGAAAAACATTGAAATTTTTATGAAAAAATATTTTGTCATATTATTAGCCAAAGTAATTATGTATTTCCTCAAGTTATATATCAATATCATCTAACGCTATACATAGTAACAATTAAGATATCCAAATTTACAGTCTAATATACATATTTCATACCTTGAATAAAAGTTGTTATTTGATTGGTCAGTTAATATTGAAAAGATTTTTAAAATTGTATCTTCATGCTCTGATTTTATTTTCAAAAGTGGTTTGATATTTTCATCTTCTTCAAATAAGGCTGGTAATAAAACATTTATTACAATTTCAGAGGTCTCTGCTTGGCAATCCTAAAAGAAATATATAAACAAATTAAAATTGCAAATTAAAAATAAATTCGTATTCATTCACTTCCAAAGAAATTGTTCTACCTGTAAAGATTTCTGTATCATGGTGAGAAGCTCAATAAAAAGATCTCTTCTGATATTATTCTCAGGCAGTTCACCAACTGTAGCAACAAATGACTTCCAAGCACACTTTACTTGCTTTATTAATATCTTATCACCACTATCAGATCCAATTTTAATCACCACACTGAGAGCATTTATCCAATGTTTCCAATTTGTTACCAAGTGTGTGGTTGTTACTAATTTACTTTCCAATTTTGGCATATCAACACAACCTGTGCAGTTGTAATGTGCAAATATATTTGCAAAACATTGGAGACTCAACTTCTTTGTTTCTTCAGTGAATAATCCAGGAATGATCGCAGGTTTATTCGATACAACTGGTTTTCCAAAACAAAATTGTATAAACGGCAGTAAAACTGTATCAGAAAACTTTGTCATTTTCGTGTGAAACTTGACTATGAAATGCCACCATGTGTCAAACTTTGCGAGCGCAGTTTCTTCCACTTTAGCATTATTAGATATGAGTGGTATTAAGAGCAATTTGACTCTTTTATTCATGTATACTTCATTAGTCTCTGTGGAAAAATTGTCAATTAAGACATTCCAGCACTTAAAAGCGCGACATCTGTTTTTAACGTCCATTTTAAATGCCATTTCAACCACTGGCAACATGGAGTTGATGGGACAAGCAACTGAATTTATGTTTTTTGTGATTTGACTTTTCAGCAGCTTTACACATACCATCCATAGTCTATGCCAGTGATTAGATCCATCTTCAAGTAGGCGTTTCATTACCAATGGATATCTGTAATTCAAACATGTGTTATTCTTTATGTAGGTTTGAAATATAATTTTATAATTCATGTGGTAATTTGTAAAAGAATGTAAATTAGCCTTCTAAAAATAGCTATTTGGTACTGAATTAAATTTGGAACCGAGATAAATATTAAAGTGGTCATTAACACATATGACACAGAAGTAAATTTTCTGACTTCACATAGTACATATTTAATGTAATGTTTAGCCAAGAGACTCGAAACTTTCTAGCAATATAAATATTCACATCAAGTTGCAGCATATAATCTAGGAAGCTCTACAATCTTAGTAAATACAATTTATACAATCATTGTTTACATTTTAGTTTCTAAAAACTGTTTGATTAACAAGTTTACTATAGTAGTGCATAAAACTATTTCTTTATAATATTTATTTAAAAAGAAAAAAAATTATCACAATGCAGGATTTAAAGTTTAAACTTTAAACCCGTGTCTCGATATTTGTTTTAAGTGACATTAATTACAAAATCACAACTTACTTATTTGGTACATAAATACATTCTAGTATGACAAGCCATTTTGAATTATCAACATAATCAAAATGGAGAAGATCCTCTGTCAATAGCTCCAAACATAGCAATGCATTTTGCACAATATTAATGTATATTGTTGATGAATTAAAAATTGTTGGAATAAGGCTTGAAAACCAAGTGGTAATTCCATTTTTGACAAACTCCACTCTATCACTGTGTGGCATAATTTGCAATAGTCGTAAAATGAAAAATGTTGGCTGTAAACAAACAAATTAGTTTTTTCAAATATGCAAAATAAGTATTTAAATTAAACATAACTAGCTTTCCGCCTGAAATCAGTTCAGTAGTATTTGAGTGAAAGAGTAACAAACATACACATACACATCTATCCTCACAAACTTTCGCATTCATATTATTAGTATGTACTTCATTCATACTAGGATTCATATACCTTACAGTTTGCAACACTGAAGCATGTAAGCAACAATGCAAGTTAATCTACACTAATATTCTACAGAGGAAAACTTTGTTTGTTTGATTGTAATGAATAGGCTCATAAACTACTGAACCGATTTTAAAACTCAAACTCAAACATTTATTAATTCAATTAGACTACTTTTAGTAGCACTTTCGAATCGTCATTACATAAGTATTTTTAACATTTACCACCAATTTGGAAAGCAGTATCTATGGAGAAGAACCGGCATGAAACTCCATAGTTGCTCTTTTAAAATCATGTCAATATTACATAATCTGTAACTTATATCTAACTACATAATATATCATAATAAAAATTCTTTCACCATTCGAAAGCTACATTATCCATGAGTAATATTGCCTATATAATATTATCACGCTAAGACCAACAGGAGCGGAGCCACGCGGGTGAAACCACGCAGCAAAGCTAGTAGATGTAATAAATTTAATGGTTTCCAGAATTATCATAAAAAAACTTCATATACATATGTAAAAGATAAACTTACCTGTAAAATAACTTCAGTTGGTGCTCGACTATTACAGTATATTTCAACTATTTCATAAATTTCATTAGGATGTTGGACAGCTAATGATATCAATGTTTCATCTGGATATATCATTAAAATTTCAAAGCATAGTAACCTGAATGACTCTATGTTTTGAAGAAATGAAACTGTTTTGAGAGTGCTTAGAATTCCATGTGCTGATGGAACAAAATTTACAGTAGTTGATAATTTTTCTTTCTGTAATAAGAAAAACCATTGTTTACATTCAACTGCTACATAATACTGTGAATAAGCTATTTTATTGAATAAGTGGAACATTACCTTAATTTTATTTAGAAGAAATGATAAGATATTCAAACTGTTAATACCATATTTTTTATTATCTTCATTTATATCTTGAAGACATATTGAAACCAATTTTTCGGCGTCTGAACATTTTATTGGCTTATCTGTTTGTAAAACTTTTTGAATTTCATTGTAATGTGTAGTATTGAATGTGAAATCATCTAAATTATCCAATATACTCTCAAGATCGACTGAACACTGTTCTTCTGGCATGGCTGAAATCAATAATACTATGTAAGTTTACAAATTTTCAATATATACTTTTATTTCAAAGAAGACGATATAATTATTGAATACAACATAACATAAGAGAAATTGTATAAATACTTGAAAAAAGAAACTACCACGACATTGGCGTCTATCATATATACCTATACCTACCGTATGAAAAGCAATCTTACCAATTTAAATCTAACACAAACACTTTAATATGTATTCGGTTTGTATTTGAAAGAACATTTAAGAATTAAGATTATCGTTGTCTTTTCGAGTCACTAAATTAGACGAAATTCTTTTAAAATAACGTGTAACATTGAGAAATCAGAATAACAAAAACTGACATTTTGTTGATTTTTCTGGCGCGAATTATGCGGTACAATGTCAATTGTCATTTGTCATATGTATGTGACATGTGTCATTATTAGACTATAATATCATCATCATCATAATCTAAGATCATCATCATCATCATCAGCCCATATACGTTCCCACTGCTGGGACACAGGCCTCCTATGAGGGTACAGGCCATAATCCACCACGCTGGCCAAGTGCGGGTTGGCGGATATAATATAGTCCTCTATTATAGGCCTCAGAGCAATAATAGGCATAGGCCTCACTTAGGCCACAGGCCTTGCTTTAGGCGCATATTTAAGAACGTTTCCAGAATTTAAAATTAATCTAATTAAACCTCGGAATTAAACATTAAACAAAAACCGGACATATTTTACTAATAGGTTCTAAAAGCATCATTTATGTTATCCTAAACTAAAATAACAAAATGTCTACAATACAACAATAAGTCATTGAGCTATTATTACTACGTATGGAGGAGACACCACGAAGAAAATCTGTGCGCCAAGCGCGGCGGCCGCGGCGGCGCGGGGCGGCTAGTGAGTCAAATGACGCAACATGGCGCCCACCAAAAATTTTGCTCGGACCAAGTTTTAAAAATGATTATCTAGTTAATTACCGATGAAAAGTTATTTCTTTGCACTTTGCCTCATTACTTGAATTATTAGTGCAATATCGTAACACAATCGAGGGTATATTTGATGAGTAACATGGTTTTTTGCTATAAAACCAACAATACATGAACGCGACCATCGCGCTGAAGCGACTGAGTGCAGTTTGGCCATATGGCTTATGTTGAGCGGAACATAAGTGATGTAGGCGGTGTCGTCTCCATATGTATATCTCAATGCAATAAGTGTTGTTTTTGGAAGGAAGTTCCATATCGCGTGTTGCGAAAGGGGGCTAAACGGAAAAAATTAAGATGAAAAGTTGTAACGACACTTTTTTCTATAGTTTTAAGCCGTGCGGCGTGCACGTGTTTCTCTAACGGTCTCTCTTACTTAAAACTTCGTTCCATCCGGGTGTCCCTTGACAGCCTCTGAGTTTTAATTTTCTCATGTGCATGCATTAATTTATATATTTAGTAGAAACGACTATGTAGGTGTATGAGACTGTGTGTTTATTATGTAAAAAAAAGTAAGTACGCCGTTACGTTAATACCATAATTTTTACCTGAAAACTGAGTTTTATACCTTAAATATTCATAATTTCCTTATAGGTACTTGCGGCAACCCTATAACGCCCATAGACTTCAAGGGACTTTCATTCATTCAATAATAATTTCAGCTTGAAACCACGCCAAGTCTACGCGTTCCTGAAAAAAGGACAGACTTACCTATAGACGCACAATAAAGTGATCCACAATAAACGGTTCCGTTTTTTCTTTTTGAGGTTCGGAACCCCAAAATAAATAAAATTTGAAATAAATAATTAAAATCCGTCCTTGGGACATCAACTGACTATTTTTTACCTCTCTGTTAAATTTCAAGATTGTAACCAAATCTGTGATTGTAACACAAAAAAATGAATGACATTCATACAAACTGTTACAGACTTGACACATTTGATACAGCTCTATTGAAAAAATTGCTGATCTGATGCGCGCGTCTACCACTAGTCACTACCAAACAAACTACCTACCAAATTTCATCTTTTATAATGTTCAGCGGTTTTGAGACTTCATGATGTGACCTTACGCTTTTATACATAAGCAGGTGTCCCACAAAAGACTGTTTAATAATTAGTAATATTATCTAGTCCAGTATAAAGGATGTGTAATGTAAGTATTTTTTTGAAAACTTCTATGTGTGCTTAGTTACCTACTACATTGCTAGTAGGTACCCTACCCGATTGTTTTTTTTTGTGATGATAAAAAAACAGATTGTGCCTTCTGAGTTCTTCTAAGTAGATATTTGTGTTTGGGATAATGTAATTTGATAATTTTATAAAAATATGTTCTTATTTGAATAGGTACTTACTGTGGGTTTTTTAGAGCATTAAATGAAATTTATAAATAATTCAATAAATTTGAGCTCACAAATAATAATTGGAGACTGGAGAGATTCGAAACCCCGTCCTTCTTCTTATTCTGGCGACTTATATTGCTAGGCCACCCATGATACCACCTTATCAGTATATATTTTCCAAAGACCTGTTTCATTATTCTTTGATAGGAGAACTTAAATTGAACTAATTTTAAAACCTATCAAGCTTCTATCAAGACGTAATAATTAATACACGATCACAAATAATGCCAAAGACAGAATATAATGGAAGCATTTCTTGATTATCCACCCACCGCCTAAAGTGAAAATGAAAATTGTAATGCAACATAATGAGTAGTTATACTATTACAAATTCAAACGATTGTATAGCATTAGTGTGCAATGAGCATGCACTTGAGGAGTGAGAACCAAGCACACGTTGCTTGCTTATTTTAAAAGTAAGTGCCGTAGTGTGTGCACGCGATTGTAACATAACAAATCCGAGGCAAATTGAATCGTATAGCTGTCGAGGTCCGTGCGCATCGTGTTCAGAATAATAAAGAGCGAAGACAAACAAACTCTCAAGACCATGTGTGGTTAGGTCGTGAGTGGTGATAGAACATTCAAGTTGTGTTCTCAAGGGTAATTTAGCAAGTATCTAATTGTGTAAGTGATTAATTAATATGCCTGGACACACCAGTAGTCCATATTGGACCGCAGTGGATTTCGACAGTGAAGAAGACGAGCGTTCCGCGCCCAATAACAGAATGTATCTTGATCCCTGGGATAACGATGCTTTTTCAAGAATGAACGAAGAATCGATAGATTCTAGTCAGGATCAATTCAATTCCATAGCTGGGGAGCCAGTTAGTGCTAGTTTTTACTATGTACCAACAAAAAATTATGATTCGTCAGAGGAAAAGTTACCACCGCCTAAAAGGATTATACCAGAAGAAGTAATAACTCCCGACCATTCAATCTATAATCGAAAGACATCCAGATCTATGATTCCCGACCATCATGACATACCGATTTATGCTCATAGACCCGTGGGTAAGTTTATGAAAAAAAATCTCTGTAGCTATGCATAATTTAATTATATACCTACGTATATTTTTATATAGATAAGTACCTATATTGAAAACAAGCCTAAATAAAATGTAATTACCTCATACATTAATAATAACTGCGTCCTGGAATGTTCATAAAACAATTATCTTATTATTAAGACAATTGTAAATATCGTCTGTAGGTACCCCAAATAAAATATTCGTTCAGTAATATTTGCATAAATAATTTGACTGTCTTTAAAAAATATTTTTTTTATTTGATTAGCTAATAAGTACCTACTTAACTAGCAGAGCTGTGCTATGTTGCAGATTCCACCTAATTTTTTTCTAATTTATCATTTTTCAATAAAATCTGCTATTTTTAATCAAAATGTTAAGTCAGGACGGACGGTGATAGGACACTCAGCATTGTTTATGTACCAACTATGGTACATAAACAATACGAGTGTTCAGTGTTTTCACAGATGCGTAGGTATAAGTTTAAATTGAAAAAAGAAAAAACGTTGCAGGTGAGAGAAGGCGGTCTATGTACATGGGAGAACCTATGTACGCCCCTCATCCCATGATATATGAGAGTATTTATGGTCCCATGCCAATACCTCCGCCCGGATACGTGCCTCTCCAGAGACCTCGAGTTTCCATTACGCATCATCCAGATTATGTACCAGTAAATAGCTATAACAAGAATAGAAGACATTCCAGGTAAGCAAGGCGTATTACGATTTACGACATTCTTGAAAAGTTGAAGTTCGTATATACTGTATAGTAAGTACTTAAGCTGCGACACATGGTTGCATGTTACTACTATATTTAAATAATGTGTACAATAATAATTGATCACGTTAAAAATGAAATCGATATATTTCATAATCTTATGGCATTAGAAAGTGGTCTTTTATTTTATTATCATGCTATTATGAAACTAAATAGTGCAATTAATTATGCGTACGGTCTATCAATGGAAAGTCTGCATGAAAACCCATTATTTTATAACACTTCAACATCAACGCAACTATAATATGATATATCATATAACCACAGACTAATAATAATATACTACTTACGTATATAACTTTTTTATTCCATCTAGATGAAGAAAAACTACATCAGTAAATATCTTCTTCTTTGATAAATAAGTATATAAAATTCTGAGAATCGGGTAGTTATGAAAATCGGCTAACATATTTTTCATACCCTTAGGCCTAAGTGATAAGTGTAAGGAAGTTTGCCGGGACAACGTAATAATTAGTCAGTAAAGGAATTCAGATTTCTAATTTTTTTTGACGTCGTTTGAGAAACAATTAATAAAGAACCACTGTTTAGCAGCCATGCACCTGACATCCAATTCACGACTGATTTACGTAGGTAGGTAGATATTATATAAAAATCAAAAAGTTATAAATTTTGATGGAATATATTCCTGTAGTTTATACTTTATTGGGTCCTATAAGTTGTTAATTTTCTTTGGGGTCGTGAACTAAACTGAAGTAAACCATTGACAATCATAAACACTTACCATACTGAGTAGATTCTCACCTAATGTTTCCACCACAATTTTTGTTATTAACACAATATACAAATATTTGATCGAGTGTGGGTTTCAATGCGATATGTGCATTGAAATACAAATGATAGTCGTTAGGATGAGAAGGTCGTCCACCGGGCGATCCAAGTAGGTAGATAATCATGCTCACTGTAGCATTTCACAAATGGATTGTAGGAAATTCATATTTATTTTTCTGTAATAAGTAAATTCGAATATAGTCTCATTAAAACATTTTTATTGACCTTGAAAATAGACGTTTTGAAAATAGATCATTTTTCGCATCAAATAAATTGTAAGTACCTAGGCAAGTACCTACACTACTTAATTTTAATGTTGTTTTCCGGTCGTTAATTAGATAGCTTAGCTCATATTCTGGTCTGGAAGATAAACAGAAACATTAGAACTATTAATTGTTTTCTAAGTATGAATTACCTATGTACCTAACTACCTACATAGTGATTTTTTTAAAAGAGAAGATTAATCCTATAAGATAGACATAGCAGTTTGTAAAGTAGGTTAGATACTAAATTATTCGTTATTACAATGTTAAGTAACTATGATCTAATTTAATTTTTAGTATTTTAATAACCGACTTCAAAAAAAGGAGGAGGTTATCAATTTGGTCGGTATGTTTTTTTTTATGTATGTACACCGATTACTCCGAGGTTTCTAAACCGATTTACGTGATTCTTTTTTTGTTCGATGCGGGATGGTGTCAAATTGGTCCCATAAAAATTTTATTCGGCTAGGCTCAGTAGTTTTTATTTTATGAGCATTTTTGTCTGTATTTGTAAATGTTGCAAGTTTGAAGTCGGTTGTTTTTAACGCAGTTATCACTTGTTAAAATAGTAGTAGACTGTAGACCTGAGCAAATGATAATTAATTTACGCCTTAGTAATTGGCGTCGATTTTACAAACAGAAAGCGAATTTTCCTTACAGTTCTATTGTTAATGAAATAAGTCATAATTGGATACGCGTCACAAAATGCTTGCAAAGATAATGCAGTTGCAACAAATCACGCAAGCATTTTTACATTGTACCTACCTTTCGTAGGTATTTCTTTGATTTATACTAATACCTTGAATGAAATGTAGACTAATCTGTAAACGCATTTATACAAATTACCTTCAACAAAATTGTAAGCAAATCCATTCCCACAACAAAACTGTACTTGCTTACCTAAGTTCCGCGGAAAACATTATAAGGCAAAAACGTGCTGCGTTATAGAGGTCTTATATATGCAGTTGAATTTGCTATATAATGACGCCTTGTATCCATCGTGTGAACGTAGGTACGTGAGTTTTTGTTTACTACAAATGAAAGTTGCATCTGTGAGAATTCAGCTAGTTTCTTGTTAATGCAGAGAAACTTGTTTCTAGCATTGACCTAGGCAATGGCTATTGCATCAGTTCTTGTAATAAAGGTTCACTTTAAGGTCGTGAGATTATTTACTTGGATGAACATGATAGGTACATATTAATATTTTTTTTTTTTTTTATTTCTTTATTTCAGGCAACAAATGTAGTTACAGTTAAAGGTCTTAATATAACTTAAAAACTACGGCCCATATGAACTTAAAACTACTTAAATACTAAATTAATACACGCTATGCCTTCGGCGTGTGACGCGATTCCGGGGGGCCGGGTATCCGTCCGCGGAAGCGGCGAAACACAACTCCCTGCGGCCAAAACCCTTCGTCCATGTAGACGCTCAGCTTGGCGGTCGGTACTCTCACCACGAAGGAGTTGAAGCTCACTTTATGGCGAGACTCCAGACGTTCCACTCGCAGACAATAATGACGTAGGTACAAGTACCTATCATAAGTTTATGATACAACAAGTACCTACCTAATGTCTCTGCTCTAAAAAATATTAGTTTGTGAATTGTATATTCATAAAACTATTATACTCAGGCTAGTTCCGATCTGACCAATAATAGCTCACGCACCTTATCAATAATAATTGTCTTTTCCATTCTCATCGATAACGCTTAGATGGATTTGATGCTTATGATGAAAAAATAAGCAAGAATAACTTTTTTCGTGTGTTGGTATAGTGTGAAAATAACGGGAGTCGGGAAACTCTACCTTATACCTACTAACCTACCTACTAATTACTATAGGTTCCCCGGTTGATGAATAAACCTATAGTTATAACTGTGGAACCATTATTTCATATACCTAATATTCTAATAACGCTAATGAAACCTATGTACCAAATTAGTTTGTAAAATTCAAATTCATTGAAATCGTAGATCATTATTAACTTGTGTTTTAGGGGGAAAGCGTTAATTTTATAAAATTAATATTTTTGGAACCTACGTGTCTCTAAACCTATTTACACATAGATGTTGAATACGTAAGAATTTTCGAGGAGGTTTAGAAAGTCACATGGCCATGTACTTACATTCATAACACGATCATAATGCTCGCGATTTACAGCCAAGTCGCAAGGAAGTTGCCCGATGGTTATCTAATTCGTACTATCATGCATTGACATGGTCGAGAGATCATAACAATTACAAGTAGGTATCTGCTATAATTAAAATGAGGTATGTAGGTGAAACAAGAAATAAAGCTTGAAACTTGCGAGCTATGTTGTATATTTCACCTACATTACACAATTGGATGATCTATTTTCTGATATGTAAATTGTTTACATTCTTGTAATATTTCGTAAAGTTAACAAGGAATAACTTTTTATTATAAGATTAATTTCTATGCAGATGAAGATAGAATATAATTAGGTACATGATAAATATGTTAATTATTAATTTATTATGTAGGTAAGTAACTAGATACGTAGGTAAATAAATTAAGATTATATATTATTTTAGAAATAAAAAAGAGTTCTGTAATTAATATTTTACTAACTACCTAAGTACCTAAGTATATCATAAGCAGTAGGTAATTTAAAAAACAAATATCTAAACATTTATTTTTTAAACAGAATGGCAGAAGCATATGAGCAATATATGTACGAGAGTCTTCCACAAGATTATGAAGATTGGGCGCATCCAATGCCCAAAGCAGCGCCGACCAATTTTCATCTATCGAGGTATGGACACTTACAAATCGACTATTCATGCAGCTGGAATTCTCTCGACAGACTCATACGAAATCACTAATGAAGTTCACATCTGGGACCAAACGATAAAATAAGTAGGTACTTTATTATTTACTTATTTAGATAAGAAGATGTTATCGAGACCAGTTTCGAGTTATTGGATATTTATTGTTACCGCTGCTGGTCTTGTTCTGTATTCCTAAACAGTTTATAACATGTACTGTGTTTAATATAGGTATTTGAATGTTAGGTATTACGATATTATGTTAAATATTTTTACCCTTTGTTATAAGGTTTTGTGTAAGTGTATAATATTATCTAGTAAGTACACTATAATATGTATAGTAACGTAATATTTTATATGAATAATTTTAATATTACGTTTACATACTGTAAATTTATTTAATTAGATTAAGGCAACTGCCAAAGATGAACCCGCTGTATAAATAAATACGTCTTATTTTACATATTTTTTTTAAATGTTTACCTACTTATTATGCTTAATATATTCAATAGGTATAATGAAGAAAAACATTACCATAATGTAAATAAATTGTTGTTGTATTAAGCGTCTGTGTTTCATTAACAACTATTGTAGGTACCTATATCACACATATTATATTGAAAAATAAATTAATATCTAGATCTAGAATAACGTTAACATTTGAAATAAAACAGCTATGAAAATATTCCTTGCAGATTCTACAGTAGTTGCATTATAATTTTATAATCAAACTCTCTCTTGACTGCAATATCGTAATAATTCTTAAATTATTATTTTACAGCTAGGTATCCAGTTAGCTTTCCTACTGCCTTACTAGTTACTACCACAGTATTACAATTTTTCTTATTGTAATACTGTGTTACTACTTACTATACGTATCAGTTGATTAGCAACCTGTGCCTGCGACTTCGTCCACGCGGTGGAAAAGTAGCATAGGTTACTTTAGCTATACATGTAGGTACGTGTAGATAATATATTATGCATTTAGTTAAAAACGGTTATTATAACATTACAGACAGACGAAGTAAAATTCACGGTGAATTGATTTGAAAAATCTGAAAGAAAGGGGAATATACCTAATGCTCTAATCGATGACTTTAATCCGCTAAAAAATAGAGATACCTATCATAGATGTTGGTAATGTTTTTAATAAAATACTAGAGTTATCTAATTCCTATTAAAGATTGCATTTTAATTTAAGAAACAGTCAACCATGAGATAAAAACCACAGATAATTTATTTCAATTGCCCGCAACATTAACTATAATTTATATCTGAAGATAAAAATGAAAAAGTATCTTGCTTTTAAATTTAGTTGTTTCAATGAAATATTTTTAGCGGAAAAATGAAAGAATAAACTTTTTTTTCGCTATTGATAGTTACTTAGTAAACTGTAAACAACATTACCTTTCATTCAAAAATTTTAATATTCCAAATTACATGAAGGTAATATCACTAATAGGTATGCTACATAATACATTCTTGCTTTAAATTGGGTGCGGTTAAGAGTAGAGGACAGAAGATCGCGTACCAACTGTTATGTAAGGACAGCCATGTCTAACAATTACCGAACAAAGACAAATAAATGCAGCAATAAACATGCACAACGGAAGTGAAAGTAAAGGAAACAACCGCTAAGATATTACTCTGAACGTGCAATTTATTGAACAACCAATTATCTACTGAAAACAAATTGCTTACATCTAGTTAAGATTATTGTACAAATAATAAATAATTAGAAAATATCCAGTTCTAGCGTACATTAAGTATTCAAAAAGTCCTTTTCGTTGTACAGTTTTCTCTTCTTCGTGATGTTAAAATGACCTTTCTTTTCGTTAGCTTTTGATGTTTTTCCATCGCAATACATAACTTGAAGAGTGCTTTGTTTTAAAGGTTTATTCTGGGATGGAATGTAGGATTTTGGACTATCCGTGACAGAGTTAAAGTCTACAGTGCAAGATGTATTAGGATAAACATCCCGTTCAACGGAATACGGTCGTTCAACTATGCTTTCATACTGAGACGGACATGTACTTTGTGCCAAGTATTTTTTGAATTGGCTCTGCTTGAGTTTCTCTTCGAGATCTTCCAATTTCTGTTGGTAGAACAACAAAATTTCAGTAAGTATTTCATTTTAAATCATTTTTTGTCATAATATATATTATTATGAAGTTTATGTTAGTTACGCTAAGTGCCTACTTATGCATATTTTAAATTGGGATAAATTATGCTATCATTACCAAACATCATTCGTGCGATTTCTCGCTAAGCAATTTCATTAAGCAATATCCTTTATTATCTGAAGGATAAAGATTGAATTACCGAAAAAATAACGTACACAATAATTATTGTCATGAATAATTAGCAAAATTAAAATGAATTTATTACCTGGTATGATATTCGACTTAGTCGAATTCAAAATTAACGATCATAATTTGAACCTATGAAGTATGAACATTTATTACTTATACCTATCAAGCAATAATCTATGTTTGAAATAACTTTCAGAAAAATAATAAGAGAAATCTAGCCCCTGTAGGCTGTAGCCCCGTCCCCATATGCAAGTAGCGCACTGAAAAGTTATAAGACACTTCGTGAAGCAATTCGTTTTGCAATTATAATTTTGTATACTTACAAATAATTTAGTGCCTCGGTCACCGACACGAACACATATTATGTATTCAATATTATGATTAGTGATTTCCAACACGTAATATTACGTCTCTACTGGATAAATTTACTTTATTAATTTGCATATCATTTTAATATCTTACTAATGTAATCAACTTATTTCTACAAACTATGAAGTTTTACTACTTAGTACCTACATTCATTTATAAAATGGCATAGCAGCCGATAGTCGTTAAATATCTCGGAGAATACCTACCTAGGTAGTTTCAGTTAAAGGTATACGAAAAAAGGAGACGAAAACTAGGTACCTATCTACATCCCGTAAAAATTGACGATAAATGCATTTTAATTGGATACAGAATTTAAAAGAAAGTTTCATCAGTTGGTAAAGAACTCACTAGTAAAGTTATTCAACGATTTACGTAAACACATTTATCATTATTATTACTTTAATCTATTAACTAATTAAGTGCATACAAAGATTATTCAACCATATAAATTATTAAAGTACTTTTTGAATATATTTTATGGAGATTTGAAAATATGAATAGTTAAGTAGGTAATTAACTTGTTTTTTTCGAAAAATACTGCTTTTACCTAGGTAGGTATTTGCTACATACCTATATCTATAAACCTAAGTTGGTAAGATTATTTATTGGATTAAAAAATCCAAACATTTTTATAACCGTTTTATCTAATAATTATTTCTATATGTAAGTAGGTACATATTTTTTCAGTATTATAATCGCAAATGTTCCGGAATAAATGCTTATTAAACAAAAATTGAACGCCTGCGGAATCGGAATTGTTAAATATTTGACATGTGGTAATTAGCTATCGTAATTTGATGGAATGTATGATAAAATATAACTATGTACCTAAACAACTTTAACCAGTTTGAATAATTGTTGTACATCATCATCAACCTAAAACTTAATGGTTATTAGAGCGTATTTTCACCTGTTAGTACCTACCTAATTACACAACATTACCAACGAAGCATTATATTTTGAATTTCTTACATTTTATGAATTATTTGTTTACTTTGCATAGAACAACATTTGTACACTTTTAATGTATGCATCTATGCATTTTTTCATACACGCATGTTAGTTGTCAAGCAGAAATGGCTGAATTGTAAAAATATGTAAGCAGGTAACTAGTAATATGTAGGTACTGTATATCAAATTCAACCAGTAATTTGTGTACCTAGCCTTGCATACAAGTATATTCTATTAACTTGTTTACTATTCATAGTTTTTAGTTGTTAAATTCAGGAAAAAATGTAACTAACCTACCTACTTACTACTTACTTAGTTGTCGTCCAGAAAGAGAGGATTAATTTCGAAAAAGTAAATATTTTCCTAAAGATCATTAATTGGTATTAGATTTCAGCGGATAAAAGCAGGATTTATTAATCACTAGCTTACCGCCCGCGGCTTCGCCCGCTTGGTCTAAAACCTAATAAATTATATACTAAAACCTTCCTCTTGAATCACTCTATCTATTAAAAAAACCGCATCAAAATCCGTTGCGTAGTTTTAAAGATTTAAGCATACAAAGGGATATAGGGACAGAGAAAGCGACTTTGTTTTATACTATGTAGTGATGATAATATTACCTAAATACAAACACTTACCCGGCGATAGGCATCGATATTGGCATCCGTTCTTGCGGCTTGCCGTGACAATTGTTCCTGTAACTGGGCTACTTGCGACGCGCTGCGTTGAATTTTTTCTTCATATTCTAATACTACTACGTTCATCTATTTTTTGAATTGTGTTATTAGTAAAGAATAACATTATTCTTTAATTGATTCTTACAACTTTTAATGTAGAGGCTAATTTTAAAGGGTAGGTAAGTTACCTATGTGAGTAACTGATATCTATACTAATATGTAAGTATTGATTAATTGAAGAGTTTGTTTGATTAACAAGAAGTCATAAGACTACAAATAACAGGAGTGGAGCTGCAGTAGAAAAAAAATGTTGGGGAAAAACCATGGGAAATCCTTCATGTTGAGAGAAGACGAAAACCAAGTTTCATCCATTGTCAACGAATATACTTAACTACTAAATGTACCTAACTATACATGATATTATTGAGGCTGACAAACATACAAAACTCACTTTATCTCTATGCTCTGTTTCCATGTCACTGATTCTACTCCGTAACTCTTCAACCACGCATGTCACTTGAGCCAATTGTGTGTCCGAATCGATTTGCAACTGTTGAACTTTAGTAAAAACAAATTATGATTTAAATTTATATATTGAAGACGACTTCAATGACAGGCAAGTATAATGTTTCTTTAGGTAAATATAACTACATATATACATTCTACAAATTACATAATAAATCCTGGGCTAAACAACTTAGGAAGTACAAAATTAAACAAAACTTAGAAAAGAGAGTAAACAGGTTTATGTAGTTAAGTACCTTTTTGTTCATTTTCATTTATTATTTCGTTAATTCGTTTTTCCTGTGCATGATGTAATTCTGTTAGTGCATCGTCATGCTTTCTTATAATATTATTCTTTTCCTGTAACATGCATGTTGAAGTATTAATAATATTCACATTTTTAACAAGTAGGTAATTTTTATAAATGTACTTACTTTTTCTAAAGACGAAATACAAGAATCTTTCGAGATTATTTCCTCTTTTAATTTTTTTACATCGCGTCTAAGATAAACCAACTGTGACACAGTCTCCTGCAAATTGGCTATCATTTCACGCGATGTAATTAAATGATAACGGTGAGATTTTTCTAACTCTCGTGCTTCTGTTAAATCGGTTTCTAATTTTATGTTTATTTCATGTAGTTTTTTACACTCCTCCCTTTCATTTGAAAAGTCCTATAGATAGGTATTTGAAATTTATTTATTTATAAGATTATTAAGTAACTAAACAGGCAAACTAACTAATTAAATTATCCTTACGATTTTAGTTTTTGATAGGTTTTTTATCATAACTTCTAGTCGCTCATTAAAACTAACTCTATCTTCTTTTAGGTTTTCATCCATTTTATTATAAATTATAGAAAATAAGTTCTAGAAAGTTCTAATTAGAATTATACATCTCAATTATTTAATATCCAACAACAAAATCCACAAATTCACATTTTCCGTTTTGAAATTACCGCCAAAATATAAATGGAATGCAGATAAAAAATGTTTGATGATAAAAAAGTATAGTCCAGACAGGTAATCTTAGACACGGAGTTGAATGTAATGTTCTTTTTACTTTTTATATTTTAAAATTTAAGACACATTAAATTTATAATTAATTATAAGTAACTATTTAGATTTTAATGAGTCTTTCTGGCTATTTTTATAATTATGGTAGGGATTAGTAAAATAACAAAGCTTTGTCAAAAACTTATTTCTACATTAGTCACAGTCATAGGCCTATGTTAATAAATTAAAAAAGTTCTATTTAAGTTCAGTTAGTACCTACTAGTAGCCTGTAGCTTGTTAGTAGGTACTGGTGATATATTATATTGGATGGGGTACTAGGTAGGTATTCACACAATCTTTCATCATTTTGCCAAATTATATCTAATCAAAATCAAAACTGGTCATAAATAATATCAATATAATAAAATCACAGTACAAGAGAACAATTATAATAATCAGTGGTGATTAAATTCAAATTTATTATGTACAGGCTGAAGTAGATGTATAAATATTGAGAGCATTTATTCAAATAGCAGAGCTTGGACTAAAATTGGGCATGTTTTACCTTATTCAACAGTTTGTGGTAAAATTAAAACAAATCATATAGTTTTTTTACAAGTAAATTTATTTTAAATACAAAAATTATTCAACTTGTAACATGAGTTTTGATTCTCGTAATGAAGCCTTCAATTTAAAAGGCTTATTTAAATTTTCTATATTAAATTCTTCCCTTGCAAATTCCTCACCATCAGGATCAGCGTGTAGTGTAAAACTCATATTTTTTACATCATTACTTGAATCTATATCACATGAATATTGAGTAAATGGTGCTGTGCCTTCTTTAAATAATTTAACAGTTTGATTTAAATATTTAAGATATATGTCTTTTCCCAAAAATTCTACCTCAGTATTGACGTCAGTTAGCGATGAATTTGGAAAGTCCAATATAATGCCAGCATGCTTTGCACAGCCCACAGCTATTACTTCATCAGGGTTGATACCAGATAAAACCTCAGCATTTGGCAACAAATTGGCGATTGCAGACTGAAGCTTGGGAATCTTCATACTTCCACCGCATAATACAATTTTACTTATTGTTCCGTCAAAACTCTCTATAACCTTTTGTACTGGCTCAATATATGCAGATATCTTTGAGGATAATATATTCTCAAATCTAGCCCTTGTAACATTCTGGCTACAATCAACACCTTCTACCAATGACTCAATGAAAACATGTGCTGAATTTAATGTAGAGAGCACATGCTTGCAATTGTCAGCATGAGTTAATAGTTTTGCCATGGCTCTACGGCTTTCCTGTGGGTCCAATTTCCATTTTTGTCTAAATTCTTGAGCTATATAGTCTGCCAAGTCTTTTGTCAAACTTTGTCCACCGAGATCTGATCTAAATATATTTTTCTCTATACTAATGAAACCTCCTGATACTTTGATGACTGATGCTGCACATGTAGAACCCCCCAGTCTATAAACAAGCACATTCACATCTTCAGGGCTCTCTTCAATATTGTAAGCTAAGAGTGCAGCAGCTGGTTCGCTTATAACTTGTAAGACATCAAAACCTGCTAATTCTGCGCATTTCGTCAATCTTTCTCGGCTGGCCTGAGACCAGTGTAGTGGGGCAGCAAGCACTAATTTCAAATCTCCTTCATCTTTTACGGAATGACTAGCGATTGTAAAAAGTTTTGCATATATCTTTGTTGCTATATTATCTGGGTTGGAAAATAATTTAGTTTCACTTGTTTCAAATTCATAGACTAACTTGTCCTCATTTTGTATACGACATGACGATGAAGATTCAACAAACGTTAAATCTTCTTCAACCCAATCACAGTTCATAAGCCTTTTGTTATGTTTGATGATCGATTTTGAAGATGCCTGTCCTGATATCGCCGGTAATCCTACCTCCCATTCTGAACCATTAAGAGCTACAATTGCTGGTGTAACTCTATCTCCAGCATCATTAGCAAGAACAGAAGAGGTGCCATTATTGAAGGCCGCTAAACACCCGGAAATATTTCCTAAATGTATACCATAAGCCAACGCCATATTATTGAGATAATTACATGAAATGCTTTAAATATTGAAAAAGAAACCTAACTGAATTTATAAACTGAAAACTATGTAGTTCTTAAATCATATAATTTTACTAAAATTCGTTAACCTCAATATAAAACAATGCTTTATTCTTGATTCTTGAATCGACAGCTGTCAGCCTGTCAGCTTGATTCTGTCAGTTGTCTATTGAATTTGACAGAGGTGACAAATAATTTTTACATTGCCATTTAAAATATTTCCACTTAATTTTCCTTACGGTGGGTTTACATCAAACAATCATAGAGCTAGAAGCACATAGAACACAAGATAATTCTTTCGTGATCTTTTAGTGTAAACAAACGAAAACTCGTATTCAGTGTTGTTCAGTATTAGAACATTGCATAAAATCTTTTCGAATGCAATTTATGCACTACAACGAAAGAATGCTCTAAGCCTGTTTACAAGAATTTGACATAGTGAGAGTAGATTGAGCTTTCGCTCGTCTGATGTAAATCGACCTTTACAAATTGTAAATACAAAAAAACATTGTCCTTGTTTTGAAAAATAACAAAATTTAATTATTTTCACTTGAGAAAGGAATGCCGAAATATTATGTAGATAGATATTAAATGAATGTCATCGTCAAATTAATGATTTTGAGTGCGAAGTAAAATTTATTTATCACATCGATTATTGAACTAACGCTTATTTATTGTACCCGAAAAAAAATGAGTTTGCAAGTATGCGAGCGGACGAGCGAAGTACAATAAAACGCACTAGATGACGCTGTATTAGTATTCAGCAAGTATTCAGCAAGGTACCTATTCAGATTAAAACAAGAACATGGTGAGTTTCTATCGTCTAATAAATTATGTTATAAGGTATGTAGGTAGAAAATTATTTATAAGTGGATTGAAAAACCAAAATAATCTCAATTTATTAATAATAATTTAAATCGGGATTAATAAAAATATCACATAGCTAAAGTACCTATCCATTGCTATGACCTAGATTGGTCATAATTTTTTGGTTGTGCGTTAAACATAGATACATAATAGGTTCATAACATATTATAACAAAGTAAATTTTACTCTCAAAATACTTTTACAATCAGTATTTAGAGTGGGGCGCCACTTAAAAGGATAATCTTGTAATTTTGCTATTGGCATGAACGCGACCGAAATTTCAAATCCGCTAATAATTTTAAATCCACCCAGATATCTGGATTACATCCACGAAAACGAGGCTGTAATTTAAGGCCAACCACCTAGAAACTTTTTAAATGTATTATTGTTTCATAGGTTTTCGTCAATATTTCGAAATTAAGGTTGGTTTCAGAAAAAAATAATTTGTTGGACAAACAAAATCTGTACTAGGTAAGTACTATAGGTACTTGTAGATATTCGTAAGTCGTATTGTAGGTAGGTACCTACTTATGTACCTACATATTTATAAAAAAAATATGCCATGAATCCTCTTACATTTCATTTACTATAAAATATATAAATATGAATAATTAGCCATAAATTAAGATAATAAAATTATTGAATAAAGGAAAATGTGACATAAGGCGTTATCGGATTCAATGACACGTTCCCTGAGGGTTCAGAACACGTGCCCATCTCCCCGGAATGTTTCGCAACTGATAAAATTTTGATTATTAAATATAGAATGAATTGTGATTGAATCGAACTTGAAAACAACAATTTAATAAAAAATACGGTATCATATTAAAAGGAAGTAATTTTTGCTTCTTTGTTTTATTTTTACTTTCGCGTAGGTAGGTACTCATTGTTCTGGTGAATAAACAAAGAAAATTGTTTTTAAATATACAAACAGCTGGTTCTGAAACATTACTATATTTCAGAAAACATCATTATATCGGTATATCAATGGCTCCTTTGAGTTTGAGCGCGAACCACAAATATTTAATTGTCACCTGTACCTAAAGATATTATTTACCTAGGTCACTACTATTAATTATTATGTATTCTGTGCCTAGGTATAAAATATACTTTCAATATAAATATGTACCGTTTAAAATATTAGGTACGGAATATGTTATTATTTTGTATTTCTTCTTAAACTTTATTCAAGTAAAGACAAGGTCATTTTAATTGAATTAAATAAATCCCTATTCATCATCTAAGTATATTTTAAATTCTCAATTTCAAGAACCTAAGCCTTCATTTACATAGGATGCTCGACCCTTCAATCTTAAAACCGATTTATATACTGATTAACTTTCCTCTCAATTGCAAATTAAGGGTCAACTGGTGTCTACGAAGTCCTAATCTAATAATTGATAATTATAATTTTATTTAATTGAAACGAAATTGAAAAGCTTATTAAAGAAAAATTTTAAATGAATCTATACGTACTAAATACCTACTTATATTATAAAGCTATATATATGTAGTTTGTAGTTCCTCGATGAATGGGCTATCTAATACCGAAAGAATTTTTCAAATCGGACCAGCAGTTCCCCGTGATTAGCGCGTTCAAACAAACAAACTCTTCAGCTTTATAATATTAAGTATAGATTATAAAGCCAAAGTGTTCGGCATTTTTAAGCATAGTAATCGATGTGGATTAATTTAACAAACAACGGTCAAATTAAATAATATTATATTGTTTTTTTTTTAATAAATCAGTTGCTCAGTAGGTAATTAATGAGACCTTAATTTTATACGCCCACATCCTAATTCCTATCACGGCTTAATAAATAGAGAATGTAAATACGACTTGTGTCAGTAATTAAATTGTATCATTTGATCTTCGGTTACTAACGAGATTGAGATCATGGCAAATAAATATGATTTTAAATATTTAACTTCGGTCTTGAGTACCTAAATCTATTAATACTTAGATTATTTTATGGAAATTTAAGCCTTATAGTGTTCCGGTGCCTAGTGTAATTATTGTGACTACAATTGCCAAAAGGGCTAGTTATGTACTAAAGTATTTAAAAATTTGTATTGACGGTGACATAATTAGTATTATGATTATTAATAATTATGTTGAGGAAAATACCACAGCGTCTACGCCATATGGCATAGCAACCTATAGTTATCAGATTCCCAACATGTTTTGCAATTCCTGGAAAATGTATTGTAATTATATTTGTGAACCATCGTTGGTTTTTTATTCTATGTCTGTGACGTCAAAATCTAAACAAATCTTGTAAAATCCTACTTATTAACGCTATTATCTTAAAGTAACCACTTAACATGAAGCTCGTGCCATAATAATATTAATTAATTATCTTCCCCTTGTTAAAAACTCCCTAATCAACAAAATGGCGTTGTGGGCCTGTTGGTTGATATGCTGCTATACCTAATTTATATCTCGCGCATAACGAAAAATTAAAACAGGATGAGCATTATTTATATTTGATTAAGTACATATGTACAATATTTTCATATGGAAGGTAAGTACCTTATTTTTATGTAACCTTAATCTAAGAGATAACACAAATCTCTATATTTTTTTAATTCTCAAAACCTGTTTTACGAAAGAATTATTCATCTTTTTAAGTCTAATATTATTTAAAGTTATTTAAGACCAAATATAGCGATGTGCAAAAGTCTACAGAATCAAAAAAAAAAGAAATAGGTAGTTAAAATATGCGAAAAATGGACATAGAAAGGAATAACAATCTATACATAATATAATAAATCTGTAGAAGGGTCAATTCTGTACATTGAAAATATTGAAAAAATAAATAGCAGGGGGTGTTACTGGATCGATACCAAACCCAAATATGTGATTAAAAATTTTTTTGTCTGTCTGTCTGTCTGTCTGTCTGTCTGTATGTGAAGGCATCACGTGAAAACTAGCGGTTCGATTTCGATGAAACTTGGTATAATTATACCTTATTATCCTGGGCGTAAAATAGGATACTTTTTATCCTGGAAAAATACGTAGAAAAAAATTAATCTTAATTTTTCAGTTTTATCCATAGACGTTGTTCCGTAGAACCGCGAACACACGTTGCGTATTATTATAGGCCTAGCCGTATTTGGGAATTGGGTCCAATAGATATTTATAAGATGTTATTGACAGTCCGCGCGGACGGAGTCGCGGGCGGAAGCTAGTGTTACATAAAATAACAATAACGACATTGATTATACCACGAAAATGTATCCTGTTGGACTCCTTTTCTAATGCGTGAAATAATATTGCGGTTGTCTTAATTTCCTTGGTGAGACTGCCCATATAATATTTTGGTTCAATATCTTGGGAATCAACTAAGTCAACCCTCCCTCGACGAAAGCTCATCGTAGATATATGTAATTAAGGTTTGTTCCATATTTATTTCTTCTACTTCTTCAATTTAATCAGATATTAATTTGTAGGATAGGAAATATTTCATAATATGTTATAGGAAAATGATAAAATGTTGTCACTAGTAATTTATTTTACATGGAATTATTAATGGTATAAAGTATAATATTTTTTTAATTGTATATTATACTACTCTTTGTTGGCTAAAAATATATACTGGATATAGTGTAACAAATGTTAATGGCTTAGCTAATGGAGCTTGGATTGTACTCCCCAATTTATGTTCATAAAGAATGTTGTATAGCTCTTAGTGCCTAGTTCTAGTTTCTAGAATTAAGTACATATTTTCACAAAATTAGTAATAGAACTATTATTTATGTTAATTTTTAATTTTACAAATTAAAAAATTAACATAAATAATAGTTAATATTATCTCTGATTAGCAATAAAAGATACCTACTTAAGTAGGTATATTAAATTAAATACCTAAATTGTAGAGTCCCATTTTCGCAGCGTCCCATTGTCCCATTTCTTTTATAAACCAATACATAGTCATTTGAGTATATCGTGGGCAATGTTTTACTTTATTTCAATATACAATAAAATATCTTTTAAGGTATCCATAGAAAGCATTGAGCGAGCCCTCTTCAGCTATACGACTGAATGAAATTGCGTGTTCACGGTTTCGCTGAAAGCCAAGCGCTTCAGACCCTTTCGAGTGTGCGTTCGAGCCTTAATGTCTTCATTTTTTATATCTTTCCATTTCATATTTCTATATAGTACTCACGCGAACCTTGAAAGTTCTTCCGAACTTACAAGCGTGATCGCATTGTAATTAATCCTAACTTTTACTTCAGTCTTCAATATGTACGAGAGCATTATACCTTATTACCCGTTTTTTTCACAAAAGGCTTGGCTCGGTAAAACAAGTGCAATAAAAACTCTATGCCGGATTTAACAGATGTAGTTTAAATAGGTAAATTCACTCTTATTAAATTTAATGTACAAACTTGATCAAGTTAAAAATATGTATGATATTTATAAGTGCGCTGTATAGTTATATAAAAACACTTGTATCAATTTTCTTTGAAATTGCTGAAGTGCAGAATAATTTTCACTTTTCTTTTAGCCAGCAAGGCTTATTTTAAAGCAATCTGTTTCAATCCTTTTGAGGGTGGAAACATGACTTGGTACTATATCCTATAATCTGCTTTATATTTTTAAAATAATATTATGGGTTTTATTACATCGAAAATATTTTCGTGAAGTTAAATTTTATTGATTTAAAAATGTTGAATAACTTTGATATGTTGAATTATGAATGAATAAATAATTATAAACATAACGAAAATTATTGAGACATAGGTGTCGTAAGTCGAATAAAATTTATTTCTAAATAATAAATGTTTTATCAACAGTCTTCCAGATTACGACTATTTCGATTCTCTTAAACAACTTTGTTGTTGATCGGTCGTCGTCGGATCGATCTTTCGTCCCTACGGACTGTAACACCAACAAAACTAGAGCTATAACGCTTTAAAAATATATTTTTTACTAATATTATGAGTCTTATTTATGTTGCAGGTAAATACTAAAACGATTATGATTAAAAACTTCCTAAAATGAACTTCCTTCCTAAACCTTCCATATTGTTCACTTATGTTTACCTTTTGAAATGACGTCGGTTATATTTTATTGCGAGGAAAATTCATTAGTAAGTACTTAAGAAAAGTTTAAAAAAAGATCATACTTCTATAAAGATGTCGGATGTTCCGGGTATAGGATAGCGGAAACAAATGATTGAAGTTGGCAGACTTCTGTAAAGCAGCTCGAATAAACCTTCGTTTTAATATTATTTTACAATGAAATACAAAAAATACTTTATTTTGAAATTTTTCATGGAAACAATAATTGATAGTTTTCCAGTCCCTGTTGAAAACTGATAAAAATTGACGCGGTAATTGGTAGGTACAGCTAATTATAAATCTTTCCACTTTTATAGAAAGTTGTAAGAAAAATTTCAACAAAATTTAATTGAACATTGAATATTCAATTTTAAATTAATTAGAAATTGAGAGATTCTTCATGATCTATGTAACTTACTTCACTTTATTCTTCACTCAATCATTTGACACGGTCAATCTTTTGAGATAACCCAAGAGCCCACGACAGCCAATGTGTCTGGCAAGATGTAAAAACCATGAAAACTGTCCGGCTATTGAGGTACAACATCTATATAAAATTTAGCTTTTACACTATAATGAAATTTATGTACTATTTTATAAACCTTTACTACCTGTTACCTGCCAAAGTAACCACAACCCAATCTTGATAGTCGACGCTGGTCGGTCTTATCTATATAGAACACATAAACAGAGAAAATTTCAACTTTTATAAAATAACGAAGGTCTGTCCGTCGTGGGCTCTTCATCTAAGAGTATATACCTAATATGTTTAAGTATTTATTTGTCATTGTCTAATTCCTTGTACTTTGTCTTGACTTTGTCTAGCAAATAAAAACTGTATTCTATTTAAGTGAATCGAATAAGAATAGATTTTGAGTGGGTGTTATGAATAGAGAGAGGAAAAACACCGGGGTGACAGTATTAATATCTAATGTTTATTGACCTCCGAGCTGGAAGAAACAGAAATTATTATAAATGACTAGATGTGTCCCGCGGTTACAGTAAACGGTAACGTTAGCGTATTCAGTATTCTGTGGTTACAGGGAAAACCACCGGCAAAAACTTATTCCCGTACTTTTTTGATAAAAACAAAAAGCCCATTTTTGATCTTCATGTCAAATTTAATCTAAATCGGTGTTGTGGTTTAGTTTATAATATTAATAACTGTGGTTTTTAGTATAGAAATTAGAATTAAATCTGAATAGATCACAGCTATTTTAAAACGTGTATCGATATCCAACTGATTTCTTTAATGTATTCTGATTATAAAGAAATAGAACGAAAGTTTATTTTAGTTTATTTAAAATTATGGTAGTTAGGTAAATTACATAGGTATTATGCATATCTGTATATCAAAGAAGGTAAATCCAAGCCTGTGGTTCAGCGTTGATTCTCAACTAAACATATATCCTTACAAGATACACTTACATTATAATTACACTTTGAAACAATTATATTATTATCTCTTGAGAGTTAAACTTTATATGAATCGCTTCCGAATAAAATAGGATAATAATAATTTTCCTATTTTATACTACATGATCGATATTTACATATTTTCTAAACTTTTAACCTCAGTACACGATTAAATTGTTATACGAGTATAGGTATGTTTTGTTATTTGACATTGAAAACATAGTTCGATTATAAATAATATGGAAGTATTTAATTTAGATATTTGGAATGAATTTGAAGCACAATTTGAAATGATATTTATCCAATACAACAAAATTTGAAATTACCTGATATTATCCATGTATTCACCGTGTTTTCAATTTACAAAATGTTCAATATTAGCTTAGTTATTGGGAGGAATATATCCTCAGGTTGTTTAATCGAGTGATTTGATTTAATCTGACAATACGAACAAACCAAATCCGAATGCGGGCGTACCGAGCCTTATCAGCGTATTATCAAAAGGTTGTCCTTCTATGTCAAAGCAACCCGTTCTTTTAATGTATTTTAATCAAGTCTGTCTACGTAAATTCCATACTTCAAAAGATGGAGTTCCATAGAAATTTCCAGCGTTGTAGGTAGGTACGATTCGACTCGAGACGTAATAATAATTGAAACGTACAAAATACATCAACAAATTCAAATACACTACAATAGGTACTTATTTAGTTTTGCAAATAAAAATTTACAAAATATCAAACTAACAACATATATCTATAATAGTTACTTAAAGATGAACTTATAATAGATACCTCTAGTCTCTACTCTCTACAAACTGCATATTATTAACTAGTCTATCGCCATTAAAGAGTCAGCTAGTCACGTGTTCGTATAAACTGCAATCTCTAATCTCTTATATAATAATAGTTTAAATTAATATATTCCATATATTTATTATAGTCCCAATAATGCGGTGTAAGCAAAGGGAATATTAATTTCGAAGTTAATACCCAGTCATGGCAGTAACGTGGGTTGCAACGTAGGTAGTTAAGTCCATTTAGCAAGCGAAACGTCACGTACGTGGCCGTGGGTCAGATCGATGGACATATTAATAAATGAGTCCATACAACGGGGTTCTTATCTAATATATTTGATAACACTTGCAAGAAAAAAATAGAAACCATGATTAACAATTAAAGACTACAGAAAAAATTATAATGGTCTTTAATATCGTAGCTTTTATATTCATATACCTACCTAAGTAAATTTTACAACTGTGTTTATAAAATCTTAATATATATAAATCTCGTGTCACAATGTTTGTCTTCAATGGACTCCTAAACCACATAACCGATTATAATGAAATTCGCACACCATGTGCAGTTCGATCCAACTTGAGAGATAGGATAGGTTTTATCCCGGAAATCCCTCGGGAACGGGAACTATGCGGGTTTTTCTTTGAAAACGCGGGCGAAGCCGCGGGCGGAAAGCTAGTTATAATACACTCACCGGCACGGAATCTTGGCCACTGCAAATTTTTGCGTAAAATAACACTATTTCTTTTCTACTACAAAATTCAATAAAAATTTAATCAAAACTAGTTACTATAATGTTTTTACTAACTTTTAGTAATAATTGGAAATTAATAAGAAGTACTACCGAGTAGATATGAATTAAACAAGAATTTACGCTTTTCCTGTGAAATTTAAATGATTTCTTAAAAAATGCTAAAAAATTAGAAAAAACGTTTCCATAAAAAAAAATTGAACCTTTTAATAAAGGGTGTTTCCTTCTCTTGCCTTAAACACTGTTTGCATCCAGTCTGGCATACTCTAGAAGACATTTTTGGAGACCACTTGAGCTATAGTGTACCAAACGGCCCCAGCTGTATTTCTAAGCTCATCTAACATTAGTGCTGGGTTGGAATCGAACTTTATGTTTCTTTTAAGCATGTCCCAGATGTGTTCTATTGGATTAAGATCCGGGCTACGAGCTGGCCACTCCAATATTTCAATAATAACCTCTTGAAGGTACTCTTATACGCTTCGTACGACATGCGGACGTGCGTTATAGCGTATTAGTAGCAAATTTTCTTCACTGATAAACCTGTAATAGGGCTGAAAATGTTCCTGGAGAATTTCCTCGATGTACCTGATCAAATTTAAGCCATTATCTACGATAAATAACTCCGTGCGAGCATCGGAACTTATACCTCCCCATACCATTATTGACCCTCCATGAAAAATCGCATTTTGAGTGTGGTGATGTGTGAAAACCTCTCTTCTCGTCTCCTCTATACTGACTGTTGGCTATCAGAAGCTCGTAAAGTGCCTTAGGAGCCATCTGTGAACACCTCACGAGCGCACTGGCTGTGGGTCCAGTTTTCATGTTCTCGTGCAAAACGAAGACGTGCTTCTCTGTGATGTCTGAGGAGTTCTGGACGGCGTGCTGGTCTGAAAACCTTCAAATTAACTTCTTTCATTAATCTTCTCACCGATTGCTCACTCACATTTATTATCCTGGTGTTTTAGAGCCGGTGGCGTATCCTAAAAACTGTCAGAAAGCCATTTCTGAGTATCTCTCGAACAATAAACGGGTCTTCTCGAGCTGATGTGCACCTCACACCTTCATTTCCTGGTCTGCACATGTGGCTGCCAGTCTCCTGGTATCTTCTCCATGCATAGTGCATCGCTGAACGAGGTACGTACTGTACATTAGGTACTTTACGTTGCGGCAGTCATTGGTCTAACATTGTGATGGCCTGAGTAGGTTGTTCAGATGTTAATGGCATTTTTAATTGTTTGTTATGATCATTGACTACAGTACAACAATAACAATATCTTAAAGCGGCATAAAAGATATCGAAAAAAAGTTTAAAACGAACAATTCGTAACTTCGGCTTAACCGCACAAATCACAAATTTCGAATAACTCTTCAAAAGTGGTAAAAGATTATTCTCAAACTCAATAATTATTAGAAAAACTACAACTCTTCTTTAATACTAGATTATGAATTATGATCACGTATCCGTTTAATTTAATTGTCCTGGGTTCGGTGTATCCAATTTTCAGATCTATTTATATAATATTATCATAAAGTATTTGATAACGACAATCTGCAATAGCTCGTGGCCATAATGAATATTTTGTATGAACATGTGTCCAAAAATAAATAGGTGTGTTATTAAAGCAATAACATGTAAGAGCAATATTCATTGTTCATGGAAAGATTTGTTTATAATATCATTTTACAAATTGTTTTGTTGTATCGAATGTATTCGATAACACATGGTTTCAGCGGATATTAAAATATAGGATCAGAAAACAAACAAAGTAAATCAATCAATGGGAATGTTGTTATTTACGTATCATCCCACTCAAGCCAACAAAGGAAAGGTTGTGTGAAAATAGGACTGTAATGTTTTTTTCTAAAAGTTGTTTAAAGACATTTCAGGTATTAGGTATATCTAATCGTTTCTTTTTATCTGCCTTATTATAATTTTAATACCGGTGCAAATAATAGACATAACAATGTAAATTGTAATACGCTGATAAATTAACATTATTTTTGTCTCGGAGGAGGTAATTTAAACTTAAAAACAACTAACAGTCGTTTAAATGACAAAACGGGGCCGGTGGGCCTGAAACAGGGAAACTTCTCAAAATTATCGTCTTCTAACAAAGTAGATATCTATTATTTACTATAAAGTGTATTCTTTGAATTATGGATAAGCTTAGATCACCTGATAGAGCTTCCCTTCTATTCTCGTAAGCATACCTACATTGTTTAGCGGCTCTAATAAATATAATATTTAAAAAAAATTAAGGTCACACTTACAAAATTATTACATTGTACATACTTACATAAGGATTTTTAATAAATTGAACTAAAAAGGGCTCCGAATGTAATAACTTCATAATGTGTATATTATAATTTTAGCTTACAACAAAAGTAGTTGCTGCTCATTCAAACTTTATAACAACAGCGGCCAGTTAGCTTGAAAGTTAAAAGTAATAATTGAAAAGCTCACATGGTTTTGGAGTAGGTATTAGATTTATGTTAATCTAGAACCTTATCTATTGAAAAGAAAATAAACTAGTTTTAGTATTTCTTCATAATTTTATATTCAAATGACGAAAATAAGTTCTCGCAATAATGTTCGTATGAACATTAAACTTACGTCTATTAAAATGTTCTTGTGAATCTCATAATGATCAAACGATCGTACTTTGCGCGCTAACGGACTTGTATACCCTCGACTGTCGTCAGGTCTATTGTATCATTGCAAACTTGAACATTGTAAATTAATAATCACAGCAAATTAATTGTCTGCAATGCGACATCTCTTTGACTTGCCCCACAAACAATAGCCTACGAGATTGAATTGTATTGTAATCAATTAAAGGTATACTTCTTACGTTCCTACCTATTGTATTAATATAATTCCTAATTGTGTAGAGTGTTTTGACAAATTACTTCAAGTACTCACTCAGTATTTCGTGCTTTTAGAGAGCAATAACATTATTCACGAAATTCGAAGACTGAAATGAAACATTTGTGTGGGCTGTAGCTCATAATATAGCTTACTGTGACAAAACATACGAGAGAAATTTAATTTCCTTTGGAAATTCAACGATATACAAAATTTATGCTACAAACGTTTCTATGCAAATGTTTCAAATGTTTAAAAATACAGTCGATAAACTGTACTGTGCCTTTAAATATTTTGAACGTTAATGTTAACTATTCTGGAGGCTAATTAAAATGAATTTACAGAACATAGATATAAAATGGGAATATTGACCTTATTTATTTTAATAACTATATAAATATCAATACGACGATTCTCGATTGTTTCCTGAGACTCACTTTTTGAAAAATCTACTGCTTTTGAAACGAAGCGTATTGGCTTCAATGTCAATGTAGATTATATAGTAATATAAAAACGAATACAAAAGGTAGACAATCGTGCAGACACTTTTATGTCCCTTGAAAAACGAGCTCTGTCTATTCCTCTCACGAACTATAGATTTGTAGAGCTTATCAACGTCTGAGTTCCTTTCCAATGGCGCCAAATGTTTTTCTACAGAATAGTATAACCACAGTATAACTTCACTATTCAATCAATTTGGATTTGTACACAACAATTTAACCCGCACTTAAGCATCTGACGATTTGCCAAGATCAAGAAATTTTTCGCTCTCCAAAATAGCACATGTACGTGAATGAAAAGTACATTGTAATATAGAAACATACTACATTTTTTTCTAATTAAAAGTATGTGCGTGGGTGCCAATATAATAAAAATATTTTTTTTAAAATAATGTAAGTTAAATCCGTATTTTCGGTAGTTACGCATTTTGTACCGATTTTTTCATTTGCATTCCAATTAAAGAAGATTCCTTAGAAATAACATGAATTTATTTACATAATACACATTGTTGATAATTGATTTAAGAAATCCATAAAACTCACCTCCAATAGAATAACAACGTAGTATAAAAATCACAGCTTTTCAGAAAAAATAAAAACTGTTATGATTGAATTACCTACTCAACTTCCTATTATCCGATTAAAGTGATTGAGATATCTATGGAAACTTATTTTTTTTTCTAGATACGTGTGATAAAATCTATACATAATATAATAAATAATAGAGATAAACAAGGACCCCGAAGGTATTAAAGAAGGATAATAGAATTATGTGAAATTCTGGACCATTAATACCTGCTTTAATCGTGGTAACGTAATATTGTGATTACCTTTTAGTAAACGAGAAAGATGGCAATGTTGTATTGTAAGTACATACAACCCTGTTTACATTAATTTAATAAAATAAGAATGGCGAGTGCAGATAATATTCTCTGGATAAAATAAACAAAAACTATTATTATATTGCGACTAAAGTGCTTATAGCCGTTGCAGATACGGCATATTATTTTACGAGGTAATAGCCGTTACAGATACGACTATACCTATTATTTTACTCCTCAGTAAATCACATGTATGAGTTCAATCCAAATAACAACGGTAACCTTTTTTATGCTCCAGCGAATAAAGAATACATTTTTATATTTTCACCAAATCAAGAAATAATGAAATAAAAAATGGAGATGTATTTGACCATCCCAAGCCCAGTTTACTGCTTTGTTAGGTTAAGCTTAGGTTAGTAGATGTGCGATATAATAAAAACAAAAGATATTTTATTGTATGTATTTTACAAATGGTATGGGACTTTAAAGTTTTAAAAGGAGTCAAATAATAATTAATATCTAAACAATGTTTCATGAAATCCAAGACACCCCAGTAACAAACGTTATTAAAATAAAACAAAGTTTAATTAACTTCGATCGTCTAGGTAACCGATTTCAAAGGAATTTTCCGACATAATTATACCGGTGACAACAAATAATGAGTACAAAATAAATAAAACTTATCGTATCGTATAAGTTTAAATAGGGAATAAAATAAATCCGTCTCTTAGCTGCAGCGTTAAAATTGAATAAAACTTACTTAGAAGAAGTCTAGGAAATATTTTTTTGAGTAGAAATACCGACAACGTTTTATAATTAATTGTAATAGAAAAGTACTATTTTACTTACGTACCTATCTAATTGAGATCTTATAATTCCTATAACAATTAATTAATTAAGCGTATTTTAGTATGATAGAGGTTTAGTAACGAAATAATTAAGAGGTACGAATGTAATAATTTATACATTTGAAAGCAATCTCCGCTTAACAGGGATTTGAATAAATGTTTCACCAATTGTTTTTTAATTATAAAAAGGTATGTTGGGTTTTGTCGATGCAGGCCCTGGAAGGAGAGGATTTTATCTTTTCATTAGATATATAGTTAAAATTTATCATTAAGTAAAAAATATATATAATGTATTTAAAATAATTTAACTAACCCTTACTTTTACTGGTATATTTTTGGAAAGTTTATATCTACATATATATTTGTAAATAAGTGCATGTATTTTAATAAATTACTTAATTGAGTTTTTAAACCATAGCATATTCATTCATATAAATGTAACGTAAACGTATTTAATTAGTTTACTTAGGTATAAATGAACGTCGTAAATTGTAATACGTATAATATTATAATAAGCTAAGTAATCAGCGCAAAAGTTAGTAAATACAAAATCTAATTTATATTATAAGTGTAGTTATCTAAATACAAATACACAAAAAATCCACTCTAATAAAACAATGTTGTGACGAGGTTGTGATATATAAAATCTGGGTCATCCGCTTTCAGTTTGATGCACTTTAACAACTATAATGACGTCAGGCTATTAGTGTGAAAAATGTGCATTGGGTAAATAAAACATCAACATTTATTAGAGGCATTTATTAAATTTTTATTAACGTCTTTAATTTGAACAAGTTATATGAGTACGGTAGGTATATTATGTTGGAACATATTATTCCCAATATAAGTGGGATATAAACTGATAGTTGATATTAATCGTCTTGTATCGGCCTCCTAAAAATGCATTCTCTCCATTATTTCATTCAACATCTTCAGGTTTTCAATCACCAAAACATAGTCTAAATCCATCTCTACGTTTACGTCTATTTGTTTCAAAAGTTATTAAAATCAGTTCAGCTATTTTGATGTAAAAAAGATAAAATAGAATATGATATAAAAAAAAACCGGCCAAGTGCGAGTCGGGCTCGCGCAGGGTTCCGTAGCAGCAAATATAATAAATTACAGTTAAATCAACCTATCTCAAAAACTATAAGAGATACTTTGATCAAACCAAAAATCGTTGAAAGAGTTAATTAGCATGCATCACCTCTATTTTTTTTAGAATTTTATACCCCGTAGTTATAAAAATAGAGGGGGGGGGGACATACTTTTTACGACTTTGAGAGCTGATATCTCAAAAACCGTTCACTTTAAGAAAAATGTTTTTTAGAAAACTTTATATCATTTTAAAAGACCTTTCCATTGATACCCCACACGGGTATGTACATCGAAAAAAAAAATTTCATCCCTCAGTTACATGTATGGGGGGCCCCACCCCCAATTCTTTTTTTTACTATTTAGTGTCATATTTTTGTAGCGGTTCATACAACACATATTCCCATCAAATTTCATCACTGTAGTACTTATAGTTTCCGAGTAAATCGGCTGTGACAGACGGACAGACGGACAGACGGACAGACGGACATGACGAAACTATAAGGGTTCCGTTTTTGCCATTTTGGCTACGGAACCCTAAAAATGATGAGTTTAAATTCTAATTTTATAATACTAGTGCCTCCCTGAGCATTAATTATTATTCTATAGCGAAAAATCTCTATTAAAAAAAAAAATTTTTTTTTCATTTCATTTCATTTCATTTCATTTCATTTCATTTCATTTCATTTCATTTCATTCATTTCATTCATTTCATTTCATTTCAAAAATCTCTATTACCGCCTACCATTATATTATACGTTCGTAGGTATAGGGTATAATTGAATAGTGAATACATATGCGAAAGCAAACATGGGACCGGTATTCAAGGGAAAAACAATTTGTCTGGCTAGTTCATAGGTATGCCGTTGAAATATTCGACGTAAACATTTAGCAGATATTTTAAGCTTCATGATGTTAGGTACTACATACGCAAATAAGTTTAACTGATACGTCTATATCACATTTACTGTCATGCATAAAATAACAATATTAAGCTCTTGGGAGTAATTATTAATTTACATTTAGATAGCTATCCATAAAACAGAACCGGGTTACCGGGTAATATAAATATTACACTTTTTTTCAATTCATTTATTCAGTTCTGATTTCGGTGTTTACGTAGCAAACGACGCAGAAGTAAAATGTTCTATTGTAAACGTAGCTCAGTGAACCAATTTATTTTTCTCTTGAGACTGAATCAAATCTCAGCTTGTTTTATTTTTTTTAACTTGCAATCGTTGATTACTGCTACGTACCTGAGTATTCTCACTTTAATGCACTATGTCAATATGCAGTGGTAATTCAGAGTCGGATTGTAGCTTTTACAAACAATTTGTATTTTCTAATCAAACCTTTATTGTACTGAATAATATGAATGGCGAACAATAGAATAGTGTCCAGTATTTTTAACCGACTTCAAAAAAAGGAGGAGGTTATTAATTCGGCCGGTATGTTTTTTTTTATGTATGTACACCGATTACTCCGAGGTTTCTGAACCGATTTACGTGATTCTTTTTTTGTTCGATGCGGGATGGTGTCGAATTGGTTCCATAAAAATTTTATTCGGATAGGCCCAGTAGTTTTTATTTTATGAGCATTTTTGTCTGTAGGTATTTGTAAATTTTTTAAGTGCAAGTTTGAAGTCGGTTGTTTTTAACGCAGTTACATCATACATCATGAATACGTGTTCTTGTTGCTTATTTTCAATTCTAAGTTTATAAGTAGATGCGGGAAAAATGTACGGGTAGGTATAATAAGGTAGTAGGTTGGCCAGTCTGTAGGTATGTGGCCATTGTATGCTACGAAGAATCTCAAAATCTATCAACCTAAAGTCAAATGTGTATGGTACGATGATGTATTATTATTTATTATTGGTGAGTCACTCGACGAGCTATCACAAAATTAACGTGAAAGTAGAGTAAACGCATGAATTGGGTTACTCCAACCGGGAAGGTTATTTCACGGAAAATCGGTTATCGTGATAGTGAAGCTTCATTTGAAGGAGCTTATGATAGTACCTATATTAATAGCGTGTTTTATTACCTACTAGCGGTCCGCCCCGGCTTCGCCCGTGGTAAATATTTACGTTTTCTCTACATAAAAACCATCCTCGTACTTCAAGGAATATATTTAAAAAAGAATTATCGAAATCGGTTCAGCCGTTCTCGAGTTATGCGCTTACCAACACATTTTGCGATTCATTTTTATATTATAGATTATCGTCTCAATTAGATTTCTGAATACTATCGGTTACAGTCCGGTAGCGCACATGCGCTTGCTTCCCAAGATCCCATCACATAATTTCGTTTCGAGTGTTTTAAACTTACACTTGCACTATAAAATTATTATTCACTAGCTTCCGCCCGCGACTACGTCCGCGCGGATGTCGGTCTTCGCGTGGATGGTTTATTTCTCCATTTAGAGTAGGTACCTACCTCTGACAATAACATCTTATAAATATCTATTGGACCCAATTCCCAAATACGGCTAGGCCTATAATAATACGCAACGTGTGTTCGCGGTTCTACGGAACAACGTCTATGGATAAAACTGAAAAATTAAGATTAATTTTTTTCAACGTATTTTTCCAGGATAAAAAGTATCCTATTTTACGCCCAGGATAATAAGGTATAATTATACCAAGTTTCATCGAAATCGAACCGCTAGTTTTCACGTGATGCCTTCACATACAGACAGACAGACAGACAGACAGACAGACAAAAATTTTTTAATCACATATTTGGGTTTGGTATCGATCCAGTAACACCCCCTGGTATTTATTTTTTCAATATTTTCAATGTACAGAATTGACCCTTCTACAGATTTATTATATGTATAGATATTGTCACGGTAGACGGTAGTAGTAGATCAACATCAACTGGGGCCTTAGACAAAGTAACAATTACAAAACGATAACGAAGTTAGAAATCGCAAAAATGTATGGGATTGACATTAGATAGACCACGTGATCTAACGCGGCGTATGTCAATCCCATACATTTTTGTCTTTTCTAACTTCGTTATCGTTTTTGAATTGTTACTTTGTCTACGGCCAGATTTATTAACAAACGTAGTGGTTTGCTTCCCAAATTCGGTCAAAGCCAAAGAATCTGTTTTTTTTTTGTATAAATTTCTCTCATAAAATTTATTCTAAATGTCTACAATATAAATACAAAGTATGCATTCATATCTATATGAATGATGAAATATATTTTAAATATGTTTAGCTATATCGTCTAGGTATGCATACTTTTAAAGTACGAAAAATATACGACCAGTCCTTGAGAAAATTTCAATAAGTGGTTGTTATACAAACTCTCGTTGCCTTTGGAGAACTTAAGTATTAGGAGTTGGTTTGTTAACGTTATTTAATGAAAAAACTTTACCTAAATCTTCTGCTTCTTATTGCGATTCTGGTTAAAGCCCAATTTATCTATATGTTGGTACAGATAATACAGATAGATTATAATATAGTGATAATATAAGAATATAACTGATATCACAATAAATTAAAATAAATAAATCAGATAGATTTCTTTTTTTTTCTGACCAAGTGTGGCTTTGCAGATGCCGTTTCCTCACGATGTTTTCCTTCGCAGTTTAGAAATGAACAAATACCTATTTACTTACCTCAACATTAAACTATAGAGCAACTTACTAACTTACTAGCAACACATAATCCTTGATCCAATGCAAAATTACATGCACAAAATTATTAGAAAAAAGTAGTGTAGCCTGTATTGGAATCATAGTGGAGAAACACTGTATAACAAAGTCAAAATGGAATGAAATAGTAATCAATATTGGCAGTAGGTACGTCCTATGTTTATGTCCGCTACTATGTAGTATTGTATGATTATCTTATACGTTGAAAACAAAGACATGTCACATTTTATGAGACGTTATCATGTCACATGTGACTTCTCCTTTACAAATCGGATTACGATCGACACAAGGGGGCGTATAATGATGTATAGATAGTTATATAGTTATGTTATAATATATCATATTGTTGTTCCTTTGTTTGAGATTATCACGAGATTATAATACATCAGATATGAATGAGAATTTCAGAAAAATAAAGAGTAGGTAAACGATATGAATATCGTTACCGTTTCATTAACATTGTTTTATATAATGAATTTCGTCTCCATTTCTATTATTAGACGATTGAAGTTTATCTTTATGCATATATTTCTTCTGAGCTGCAAGACCGATTTTAAGGAAATTGTTTGTGTGCCTTCATTTTAATAAAATAATAGTTAACACTTACAATTCGAAGGCGAGCGCAGCCGCGGGCAAAGACAGTGAAAGTATATTTTTAGTTTTTACCTATTTATCTACAGCACAATGTAAGCCTTATATTAATTTATACTCTAGTTACTTAGTTACAGAACTTACTACCTCAATCTATAGCTTGTACGTCGCTATATTAACTCGCTAGAGAATTCAATAATAACGTTACAAGCGTCAGTATGTTGCTATAATTATTAACATTGTAATATTTACCTTTACTTCGAAGCTTGAGTGATTAACCTATTTCGTTTTAAGGTGATCAAACTAAATACAATGTGTGTTTGTCAAGAAGTAGATACCATTGAACCAATGGATGAAAACTTAATCAATGGAATTAAAATCGTGTATAATTGCTATATTTTATCAATTTACTAGAAACCGTTTCTTAATGTCATTGCAATCAGTCATTTCTTTTTATTTTGTTAACCTTCGCAAGCAACCAATCAATTAGTAATCGTCTACCAATACGTACCTACAACAAAAATATTATGAATGTATATTTTCAAAATACACAATATAGATACGGTATCAAACTCAAAACAATACTTTGTGCGAAACACCTATAATATGCTCATGATAATAATTTAAACATACCTCATTTAACTACAGCGGATTTAGTTTTAATTTTGGATGTCGATGAAATGTAGTTTCTGTTAGTTGTTTTCCCGACTAATGAAAGCTCGCTCAATTATTTATTTTCAATTGTAGGTCAGGGGTCGCGATAAAGTTATGTACCTATTTACAACTTAGTATCGAATCGAATAAAGGCAAAAATCACGAGCCAATTTGTTGAAATATATCAAGGTTTTTTTTTTAACTAAACTACATGTACAGAAAGTGTCCTTTATATATTTAAACAATACTTATTTACGAAGGACGACTTTGGCAACATAATAAATATCTTGAAAAACTAGGCACAGTTAATTCACCAAAACACATAAACAATACATACCTACATGTCCAACTAGTAGATGACAAATTGATGACCATATTGTAATTCAATTGGACAAGCGTATGGATACCGCATCCTTGGTCCAAAGTCTATTAATGTCTCATATTGGAACAGCAATATCATACAAATGAATATATGCATCATGCTGAGCCCCAGGGTTTGTTGCAATTTGCATGTTATTACTAAAGGAAAAAGCGCACATAGATCGTCCGCCAGGTGCAATTTAAAAAGGGGCACAAAGAATTTATGTCCATGTACCTAATGTTCTTTATTATTAAAAATATAGTTTCGCATAGTTTCATCCTAAGAGATAGACAATACATAGTTAAAGACGCTGCTGGACATATATATATTTTAATAATGCAAATTTGAAGTTTATTTAGAAATAATAGTAAGTTATCGTACAAAACTTTATTAGGAAGGATTTACGAGGTTCTTACTCTATAGTTATGGCTCGTACACTCGTGCGGTCGTGCCGCTGTAGTGCAAGGTTTATCGTCCGTATTTTATGCTGACCGGGAACTCTTAAATATAAACCTAGTACGGGAACATCAACATAAAAATATTATGCAGTACAATTACTAATTTACTTTTTAAACGAATGACATGTTATTTCAATTAGTTTTTCTTGATTTAGTGCCTAGTGAGATAAGTGTCGAAGCAAAATCGAGTTGCATTTGACAAATTCTATGTTCTATATACTTACTAACTAACCCTCGTGTGGCACGTTCCAATACATGAAAAATAGAAAAATAATTTTAGTCTACATAAATATTATGAATTGAATGTTACTTTAAAGTTCCAAGGCGAAGTTTCTTTCTGCATTACAGCACAAATTCCTTTCAGAGCAATGCAGAAAACTTACCACATGTTGAATGGATGCTCGGTATCCGAAGTTTACGAAGTCGTCTTAGACAAACTTTCGTTTCTAGATATCAAACTAATCGAAAGTAAATGACACGAATGGAAAATATAGCATTATCTGCATTATCTACGAACAAAAGTAGAGCATTATGCAGCTTAAAAGGAGAATTTATTAAAAGAACTTTAGAGGGAAGTACTTCGACGTTGAATTTTATGATTTTGATGTTGATTAGTATGTAGGTAATATGATAATTAAAATAGCGAGGGACATCTAAAAATAATATTTTCAAATGTACATTGTAGTCCATTTTGTAATTTTTTATTCAATTTCTGCTTAATTATATGAGCCATCAATCACTACACAGTATAAAACAAAGTGTCTTTCTCTGTTTCTATGTATATTGTATGCTTAAATCTTTAAAACTACGCAACGGATTCTGATGCGATCGATGGAGCAATTCAAGAGGAAGGTTTTAGTACCTAGGTATATATTTTATTTAGGTTTAGGTTTTAGATAAAGCGGACGAAGCCGCGGGCGGAAAGCTATTAAGTCATATAAAGAAACACCCAAGACATCCCATTTTTTCCCTTCCGTTTTCTTTCTTTCACTTGTTTATATTACATGTGTAAATAACTGATACAAATTTTTTTCCTTGTATGCCTAATGTACTTTTGTATACATAAGGCAAAATATCACCCAATTTAATTACTTCAAGTTTTGTCATAACGCGTAACCTCCAGGCAAAATAACAATAAACGTCGATCGAGTGTTTAAATAATATGTTTTTGGTATGCGTTTAGATGTAACATGTGCGAAAAGGTTTCCACATTGAAGGAATTTCAGTTCAACGTTCAAAAATAAACAAATCCTAGCCTTGTGCAAAATATATTTGCGAATAATGTGCTGAAAAGAATTCGGGGTTTTTTATCAGTACTAACAAGAACTTGAAGTAAAGCTTTTAAGATTTTTATAGAAGTACAATTTCTTCACAAACATCTGGCTTCAAAACTTGTTTAAATTATTGTGTAATAATAAAAGCAACTGAACACAACTTTTTGAAAAACACTAGAACGCGTGGATCATTCAGTTGAATATGGTGGAAATAAATCAGCGGTTGATTGTTTGTACGCTTGATTGGTTGAATTAACATTTGAATAATTAAATTACAATACGTTTTGTTTGAAAACAAACTCATTTCACCGCAAATTAAATACACATTATGCAATGAGAGCAACAGAATATTAAACATTTGAGGCAAAACATAGAGCATCTTAATTCTTAATATACCGGATGCAAAATTTATTTGCTGCATACATCATATTTTTTTTTATAATATAGTAGAACTATATGTGTCCATATCAAATTTAGAAAAAAATTCTAAGTAAATCATCACCCCTTGTTACAATCAAAATATGTCTGAGACATGTATGTCTGCTTTACAATTCACAAAACAAAAGCAATTTGAATGCTTTGAGCTCAGGCTTAGAGCTTAGTTCACATGCAAGCCTGATCAAACATAGTGTATGTGTATTATATGATTGTATTCGAAACAAATACAGTTTTGATTTGAAATAAACTTGAAGCAAAACAAACTAGAGCTTCCTGAGGGGCTTAGACTTTAATCTGGCGAAGATGGCAGTGACGTTGTGGATTATTGTCGGTCGAGAGTCTTAAAAATATTAGTTCTAAGATTAACTTCCAGCTTCCCCTTTGTCAAATCCAGATTTTGCTTGGTCTTTCATATTCGCTGCTCATTGGATTACGATAAAGTATTTAAATAACTCGTGTTATTTGGTTCCTCAATTACATTGTTAATATTGAAAAGTATAAATGATATTTTATATTTTAAAAGAATGCGAAAGAACAAACAACTTTTTTCGTAAAGCGATTCTATATTCTTAAACATGGCTCTAAGCAATGAATTCAAATAAAATATTAATCTTAACAAGATATTTATAATAATAATTAATATTAATTCTTCCCAATATAACCAAACTGTCTATTTCGAATCGAATCTTGGTCGTATAATAGATTTTTTTTTTTCATTTCAATTATATAAAAATGTACGATCACCTCTATAAGCATCTACTCTAATTTGAGCTAAATAGTTGCACAAATTCCTAAACAAAAATAAAAAGGTAAATTGCTACACAAAGTTATCAAAAGAATATTTCAACACAGTTTCAACTTAGTGCGTTCTTAAAAAATAGCAGAAAAACTTCATCTTTAATCCTTTTGAGAATCTACTAATACCGTTACGGGCAAAGCCATTGAAAATAAAATAAATAAACTAAATACCTTATGCCGTTCAATATTGATTATAGCACCTACACTCTACAGCTAGAGTGTGCTATGTGATAATAATCTACTTGTCGTAAATAACAATTCCCAGAAGTTCTGTAAGCTTGAAAGCGCGATAATGAACACAATTAATCAGTTCTATCTTTGAAAATAGATAAGAATTAAACATTAAAAATGTATTGTTAAACAAATTAAAAATAAAAATCTTTTATTTTTAATTTTCAAAACTATGTAAGTACTAACTAGGGAGCGTAAGAACATTTAACTATTTCGCGGTATTGTATTAGCAGCAATTGTTATTCCCACACGTATATTTAAATACAGAGAAACATTGCATTTACTAATGAAAACGTGGGCGTGGCTATATTACCACGACTATGTACACGAAATTAATTAATCAGACAATTAAAGGCTCGACTCGACTCTTAGATTTGAAAATTAATTATTGGTGAAGGTGACATTATGCTATCAATTAATATACATAAGTACATTGCATACATGCGTTTTTTTAATTAACGATTTATCGCGATCGAAGCTTAAGTACCTACGTATGTGCAAAATGTAATTTCACTTCTAAATTAATTTAACGTGAAGTGTTAAGTGGCAAATGGATCTCTTTTTAATAGAGAATCAAGGTTTCTGTAGCGGAAATCCAGGTCACATAGAACTAAAATGCGTTAAATCCCGAATCGAATATGATAATATTAAAATCTATAGAGCTTTTGAGCTCATAACAGATTTGCGACTGTTTTCAATCACCCGTGAGCGATTGACTCAATATAATGCGTAGGTACCTATACGTTCTGTTCAGTGTTACGGATTATGGAAATTTTAAGGATGTAAAAATATACAAGGTATACTTATTTCATTTAATTATTTATTGATCCACAACAAATCGTGTAAAACATTTTAATTTTACGGCATAGGTAATGATTAATGTGAACCGACAAAAGCCTTATTTGTCAATTTACGTTTAGGTATCATAATGTAAAATCTATGCACAAAGAACGAAGATACATTTCAAATACACTTATATTATTGTACTTACAATTACAAAGTATACAAAAATAAATATTTAAAGATAAAAATTGACTAAGGGGCTCTTACTTCGTACTAAAGTTATTTTATGTACGTCAATAATTCTCTACAAAATAGGTAGGTACTACGAATTAGTTTGGACCCTAAAATATACAATAATAATATTAAAACAACAATCGTAAGGACTTATTCTATGACTCGATAAATAAGCCTTATAATACAATTAGTTCTTGCGTCATGGCTCAATAGACGCAAAAACTAATATATGAACTTATTTCTAGATACAAAAATTAGAACAAGTATTATCTTATAGTAAACAATATTAAATATGTGTATTTATGTACAAGTACCCTATGATGATAATATTAAGTGTATGTATAATAATTTAAGTATACCAATGACCTTTTAATAATATAGATATGTAAAAAAATCATGACTATATATTTTAAGGTAAAATCATAAGTCTCTTTCGGCGCCAGAACCTGAAAAATAAAAATTTCTTGTTAATTTTTTATATAATTATTTTAATAATAAAAAATACACCGTCACTCACACACTCAATAGCACAGGACTTTATCAAAATTACTCAATAGTTTCGCAAGTCAGCTAATATATTTCATTACTTATACTACTGAAAGCAGTTAATAGATATAACGTGGTATAACCGCATGGATCTTTCACCAAACTAACCCCAGCTTTGTGGAAACGTTTAGGTGATCATTAATTTTTGCCTTTTTCCTTTCATTTTAACTAACCGCCTGCGGTTATTAATGGTTTTGTTAAAAGGCACGTACAGCCGTTTGTCTTTTAGTAACAATTATTAAATGTTGACTTGTTTAAAAACGCATTAATGAACTTTTACTGTTAGTTAGTCATAATAAAAATATTTTTTTTGATCGAATACAAAATGTAGAAGGTTTAAAATTTTATTTCAACATATTTCAGACGGCATAATGGATGTATTCTTAAAGCAAATAAAAAATAAAATGAAAATTTGTAAAGGAAAATATTTCGATTATTTTTTGGTAAAATAATTGAATTACTCAAAGAACAAAGATGAAAGCATTGAATTTCTAATTAACAATATTCGTATAAATCGTGGCTAAAATCAGCTGTCAAAACGGATTATTTTTAAAACAAACCTGTAAAATTATATAATACTCTCCTCCACCACCCTGACGAGGGCGGGGATCTGTCGCTATAGGGGACCGGTGACCTACAACAAATAAGCATTGTTATGAATTTTCAAAGTCGACATTCCTAGAAAACGTGCTTACAAATATTTAAAATTTATAAGAAATTTCAATCAAACCATAGTACGGTATTGGCGAAACGATCAAGGTCGAGAAAATAAACTTTGCTGTTTGAATATCGGCAAACTGAGAGCATGAACTGCTATGAATAAATGATAAATCTATTAACACACAGATAACGTAATGGTAAAACTTTTAAAACGTATTTACCAGTACATCTATCAAAGATTAAGGACCTATGTATCACAAAATAACGTTTTACAAATTAAAATATTAATAATATCGTAAGAAACTGTATTAAAAGCATTTCTTCTATATATTTGCAGTGCTATACGGTGTTAAAGTCGTTGTTAATGTGTGTGTTCTCACATTTAATTGTATAAAAGTCTCTGTATAAAACGTGAAAAGATATATATTAGGGATAAAGTAAGTCCGAGGGATAAAAGCGTGCTCTAGAGTTGTAGAGGGACTACCGTAAAGCTAAATAGCCTGGCCTGGTCCCATTATTGTTTGAAAGCTCGAATCCTGTAACGTATGAAGGCTTTCGTTTCTAAGGAAACGTAAGAGAAGGTCATATATTCATTAATAATTAAATAGATTTGAACTCAGTGTGAATATAACCTAAACTTCGTTGTAATTATGATAATTATTATATGATATGTTACATGTCTCGTTTCTAAATTATGGTTGTATTACATGTCACATAATAATTGTGTTTTATATCATACTAGCTTCCGCCCACGACTTTGTACGTGCATCCCCGTTTTTACCCGTTCCCGCAAGAATTTCGGGAAATCCTTTCTTAGGGGACGCCTACGTTATGACATCTACCTGCATGCCAAATTTCAGCCCGATACGTCCAGTGGTTTGGGCTGTGCGTTGATAGATCACTATATCTTGAGTTTTATATATATAGATTACATTGAAACGACTATAATAATGATAATTTATCAACAGCTAACATTTAAAAATAAAAGAAAATGGTATTTACAAAATTAAGAAATATTTTGTTTCACGTTTGTCGTCGTTTACCAAATTAATAAATTTCATTAAAAAGTGTTCCATAACAAATAAATTACAAAACTGAGATCAGGTTTCTTTGCCAGACTCAAATTTGTTATGTCTAGTGGCGGCAGGCACTCAATCATTTCGTTTTATTCGTCTGACGGAGCCACTTGAGCTTTCCTTTTTAACTCGCCTTACAGATTAATGTAACAACATGAAGAATGCTCGAAGTTCCTCCATAGCTATTTAGTGAATGTATATTTTTACTTAGAATTATACCGATATATTTACAAGCTACAAAATAAAAATCTGTAAAAGATATGTTTTAGAAAGAGTAGGAAAGAAAGTGTAGAAAGCTAAAGTCTTAACGTAGTTAATACACATTTTCCAATTCACCCCGTTAGTTTTGTTTGGCAGAAATATATTAATATATTATAATTATACGTGCACTTTAAAAACTATAAGTGCATCGTTTAATTTTTTATTAAATTAAGTAAATGTCGATGCGGGATAATACTTGCAAACCAATATTAATAAATTGTGAATTGTTAGTCATAAAGCTTGCAGTTGTTATAAAGCTTATATAACACGCAAAACCTCGATGTCTACCTGTCGTATAATACCTGTGTAGTTGGCTCTTGTTTGGCAACGAATTTCGTAGATTCTTCCGTCCCGGATAGCATCCGGCGCGCCAGCCTCGCAAAGGTGCATCTGAACTGCCGACTCATGCTGCAGTAAAGCACGAAATTCACCGACGACGTGAAAAGCGCCAGAACGTCCATTAAATCACCTATTGAAAATAAATAAATATAAACATGGTAAAGAAAATCTCTCTAAAATATATAAAACAAACGCCACTGATTGCAAATTGAATGAACGTTTAAGTTAAATAATATAATGCTGTCGATGATTTAACTGAGCTGAGAAAATACGAGAAAACGTTCTTATTCGCGTGTTTGCATTACAAAATTATATAAAACAGCCTTAAAGGATGTTTGTTATCGTGTTTTGAATGTTTCTGTTTAACATTACAGGTTTTGAAGTAAATAAACGAGGCTCTAGATTCACGTCGAGTTTCTTGTTTCTGCTATATACCTAAAACTATTTAACACAAACTACACTTCAGCATTACGTTGTATGTAGTTGAGTGCTCCGAAGTCCGTTCTCTAATATAGAGTAAAACACTTTACCTGAGAGCCAGCTAAATGCTCTCAACACTAAGGAACATGAAAATCCTTTGAAATATGTAATTAATTAAATTATATCATAGCTCAACGTATATTTTAGAATATTACATACTTTTACACTACATAACTAGACCTAGGTATGTATTTTGTGATGTAGAGTAAAGAAAGAGATTTCTAATTTATGTACAAGAATGTAAACTAGATATTATATTGTGTGAATTTTGTATAAATAACTAACAATTTACATGATTCACCCTTCAAATCTATAAATGACGTGGAATCGAACACTAAATGTAGAATTTAGAAAAGTATATTTAAACCATATCATGAAAAGATGATTTGAAAAAGTGTGTAATAATATGTTTATAAATCAGTAATGAATTTCTTGGCAAGTGTTCACTGTTTATTGTTTGAAGAGTTTAGCTCAGCTAAACTCGAATTATTCTTATAAAAGAACACATCAACACATCTCACTCGATAACATTTAGATTGTGATGATGTTTGTTATACATTATTATGTGTTATATTTTCTTTATTTTAAGATGAGAAAATAAAAGCAACGCTTAGTAATGTACAAGCCGCTAGGCTTTCTGTCAAAACTGTTACTTGTAGAAATATTCAAATAGAAATTGAGATAGCATTGTTGAATTGTATCCCTTAGAACAACGGTCCTAAGAACGGTTACAGATATGGAGCTCGGCCATCCGATTATGCAATGTAAATATGCAGAACGTCTACCATTCATTTACAAGGGTTTGTTGCCCACCCCTACACAAGATAGACATACCTAGTACCTACTGCTAGCTCTTGTCAATGCTCAAGTCCCATAGTGAAATATACAATAATAATATGCCAAGAATCTCTATCTCTAAGCAAAGCAGTAGAGTAATTTGTTTATAGTAAAACAAGAATGAACTCATCTGGGTATCGGTCACCTGGCTAGAACCTCGATATTAAACTTTGCATTCGATTGCATTTGTTAAATACAAACAAGCCTGTACTTTAGTAGGCCATGACACGATTTAGTGGGCCGTGGATATGTCTGCGGCATAAATGAGCAATGGGATTAGTCCATTGGATTAAGGGAACAACACTTTGCCCTCAATCTGAGCCGACCGTATTTTCCTCTTAAATAAAGAACAAAAAAGTTCTATAATATTCTCTTCTAATTCTCTTAAAATAACGTTGAATGTGTTATTAACGCGAAAAACATAGATAATGTAAATCTCGTGAAAGGGTTGTTCTGTGTATGTGAAGAGATAGATAAGGGGATTACAACAAAATGTTTATTATTAAAGACTACCCGTCTTAAATAATAAACAATCTTCTACGTGAAATTAATACCAAACATCGTGCAAAAGTGAAAATTAACTTATGTTGATTTTTAATAGTCCTTGAAATATTTGTCTGATCGATTAAATTTTATTATTCACAAGAAACAAAAAAATATAAACTTTTTTGCTTTGTCTTTATGACGAAACAATTTTGTCTCTATGCTTTGCCGTTATATATATCAATGTACCAAGATTGTTTTATGTACCATTATATCGGCTACCCGAAATCCACAATAATATAGGCATTTAACATTTGAACTTAAGACCTATAAATAAAAAAAACTTTTCGCTTTCACAAGTTCCCCTTTCATACACATTTAGGGCTAATAAATGTCAAACTTTGGTGATATAATAAATTTAAAAGGCAAATATCTTATTTCGCAGGAGCGTTTCAATCTAAGAAAATATATGCAAATTGAAAAGCAACAGATTTTGTCAATATGGTTAAATTATTTCATTTAATATTTCTGTATAAGTAATATTATTATAGAGTATATTTTGTATTTCATAAAATCTCGTCTCCTACGTATATTTCACGTAACTTTGTTTCAAGTTACTGAAGAGTGTAAAATACATATTACGATTTCTAATCACAAATACATAAAAATGCAAATCGTAAAAGGTATCTTTTGTGTATAGTTAACCGATAATCTACGTTTTTATTGTTCCATAGTAATAGATAATTAACCCAATTTAGACGAAAGGTAAATTTTATTTCGTTGACAAATCGTAAAAGTTTTATTGTAACCATAAATTTACGGGCGATATGATACCTCAGTTTGGCGAGGTAGAACATCATTTAAGATGAGTAATGATAAAACATTTCTCTATCATCTATCTACGTTAAATAATACAAAGCTTGAAAATTTCAAAGCACCAGGTGGATCTACTAATAACAATCTCGTATTTTTAATGTAGAGTTTTAATTCTTTATTGTTACTCAAGGGTCTTAAATATCTATCAATTATGAGATTGAATAAAACTTGCTAATATTCTCGTTTGTTATGTACGTGGATTTTGAATTCCATTATTTTTTTAATATGTAAAATTGTTTCAATTATTTTAACTGACAAGTCGCAATGCCGTCGTTAACAAGAAATCATTATTCTTGTTTCAGGTACATTAAACAGAAAATTAATCTGAAAAGGACATCGAAGCTTACCAAACATGCTGTAACAGCTCTTAAAGAAGTCTGGTGCTAACGCGCTCGCCAGTCCCAGCAATCCCTGGGGCACCTCGGTAGACAGAAAAAGACCCAGAACAGCCAGCAACATTCTGGTCGTCCTGTCCGTCCTGCTCGATCTACGTGCTGCGCTTGAATCTTCAGCTAGACATTGCTTTTCGGGCTGTAAAAAATATCACTCGACTAATTACTACATAATTCAACAAATCTGCCATAACTCAGCGAGCTTAGCTTGCAAAAAATTTCAAAAAATAAATGGCACGAGTTAAATGAAGAAATTTTATACTGTATATCAAAAGGAGACCAAAGGGTGTAATGGACATTTGTTACAGCAATAAATTTTCGCAGATAAGTACGAAGAAAAATATTCCCATAGTGATTTATCTGAGATTATTTCAGATTAGTTTCAAAATGAAGATATTCTGGACAAGTTCTTTTTGTTTAATCCTGGGTAAAGAACTCTCAACCTTATACTAAGTGGGTAGTATTGATCGCGACAAGTGCGGTCTTTTACTTTACTTACTCAGTAATTAATGTATGTATTAAAACTCTTGTTCAAAGTCTTTATCTACTTTGTGCAATCTATTTGTAACGCCTGCATAAATAAAAGTATTTTATACACTTCAAAACATACATTTCATTTGTTTAAATAAAATTATATACCTCGTTGCGATACTAAGGCCAATTATTATTATTCTTAATTTTTTTTATCTTTCTGCTCATATCATATAATATGATATAGGTAAATCTTATCTAAAAATATTTCTATAATCTTATTATTTAAGCTTCTTTAATTTTCTGAAATATAATATAGGCTAGGCTTAAAAATGCGCAGAGGAAGTTTCGGGTTTCATGAGAAAAACCAAATATGTGTCTGTTTCAGTTAAATGTTTTTATATTTTTAGGGTCAGCAATTAATTCTTGCAAGGCTAATAAAATATGTTTTTATGGGCAACGTTATTAAAAGCGGTAAATATGGCAGTATACCTATGACATAGCCCATAAGGTCAATATGGATATATAAATGGAGATGGTGTTAATAAATAAATAAAAAATTAAAAAAATAATAACCAAAGTAGGTACTGAACTTACAAATTAAAAAATTAACATATAATTTACATATCTAATACAAAATGCATCGCAGAAACTATCACTCCAGAATACTTTCATTGGGTCATTTCATTGTATATTCTGAATACAATTAGAAGATTTATCCCGCACTTACTGGCGCATTAAGTATTTATCCCCTTAGTATTCCAGATTTTGTTTTATTAATCAACTTCGACTTAGAATTACTAATGGGATTCCAGCTGTCTTAATTCGATTAAATAGAAATAGAATTTAGAGCCCACTGTTACAGAAGATATTGAATAATATAAAGCAATTTAAGGAGGTAGGTCTTTGTATTCAAAGCTTATAGCTTATGTTTAAGTTCTTACCTGTATTATGCAGGATTTATTCCTGTATCTAGTTGAGTAAAAGTAGACTGAAATTCATCAATCATTACTTATCGAATACAAAACGTGCACATGCTGTGTTAATAAATAGACATAGGCTGTATAATTGATGTCGGTGCATGAAATAGGCGTACTAAGACAATCATAGGATTATATTTGCCAAGAGCTTTGTTCACAACTACGGCCGCGTTAACTGAGATGCAGCGCACTCTAATTGCTTTCTAAAACCATGCACTTGATATAACATGGAGAGAGATAGCCTTAAAGGATAAAAGTTTTATAAAAACTTTAATTGATTTAATTAAATGCATGTAGCCTATCTTTCCTACATGTTGGTCAGAGAAGAAAAAAAGTTATAAACCATTTCTTCATTATCATCATTTGGGCGTCCATACAATTTATAGTGTGTTACTTTATTACATCATAAGCTATAAACATATTTTTAATTATACTGCGCTTACTCTTGTTACGTATATTCATTATGCGCTTAAGTTAGTCTCAATCATGATTAGTTTTTCATCTGATATTAAATGTAAGAATGAAGAGCAACACTTAATGATTAATAATTATTATGAAGTATACGTGCGATACAATTCATGTGCCGTAGTTAACATATTTTGTGTTAAGATTTTACAACCATTAACACTTAAGTACACACTAAAATGAGGGTTTCAAATGTTATTCTCGTATTATTCCTATCTCGATTTTACCAACATTAAGTAAAGTTTTCGAAAAGTTAATATTAAACCAATTGACTAGTCACTTTGCTTCTAATAATTTGCTGCACACCAAACAGTTTGGTTTCTCAAAGGGGCGCTCAACCACAGATGCTGGAGTTGCACTACTAACACATATATATAAGGCATGGGAAAACTCAAAAAATGCTTTGGGGATATTTTGTGACCTCTCCAAGGCATTTGACTGCGTTGAACATTGTACTTTATTGCGTAAACTTAATCACTATGGGATTAAAGGACAAGCTCAGAACCTCATAGCCTCATACCTTCATGATAGGATACAAACTGTAGTTGTTAATGGAGAACGTTCTAGCGGTGCGTCAATTAACATTGGTGTTCCACAAGGATCTATTTTAGGACCCTTCTTGTTCTTGGTATATATCAATGATCTACCTTATTATTTACAGGATAGGTGTGAAATAGTTCTGTTTGCAGATGATACCTCATTAATATTCAATGTGGATAGGCATGACCCAAATGTTGACGAAGTGAACAGTACTCTTTTACACATATCCGACTGGTTTACTGCTAATAATTTATTATTAAATGCCAAAAAAACAACTTGTGTTGAATTTTTACTACCTAACGTTAAAAAGTTGAGCAGAAATATTACCTTGAACGGGGAGGTATTACACCCTACAGAATCGACTGTATTTCTTGCGTTAACATTGGACGAGAAACTACAGTGGGGAGCCCATGTCAACACCGCTGCAGGTAAGCTCAGTTCAGCAGCATATGCAGTCCGAAAGGTAAGGCATCTCACCGATGAAGATACAGCTAGATTGGTTTATTTCAGCTACTTTCATAGTATTATGTCCTATGGAATTCTACTATGGGGCAGGGCAGCAGATATAGAAACTATATTTATCTTACAGAAAAGAGCCATTCGCTCTATATATAATTTACGTGCTCGGGACTCACTAAGAGATCTCTTTAAGAATACTGGTATACTTACTCTACCATCACAGTATATATTTAATAATATTTTGCATGTACACAAAAACGCCGACTTACACACAAGAGTAGGAGATAGACACTGTTATGGCACAAGGAACAGAAATAGAATTGAAATGCCATTTTTCCGATTAGCTAAAGTTAAAAATTCATTTATGGGTCAAGGTATACGCTTTTACAATAGAATTCCTCATAATATTAGAGAGTTTAGTAGTTCTAAATTTAAAACTTATATAAAAAATGTACTAGTTCAGAGAGCGTACTACAGTATTCAGGAATATATGGACGATAAAAACCCATGGAGGGTTGTCGCGTAAAAACCACAGGACAGTTCTTTGTATATTATGATATAATATTATGTATTTAGATATAAGTTACATATTATGTAATATCGACATGATTTTAAAAGAGCAACTATGGAGTTTCTTGCCGATTCTTCTCCATAGATCACTGCTTTCCGAATCGGTGGTAAATGTTAAAATAATTATGTAATGACGATTCGAAAGTGCTACTAAATAGTAGTCTAATTGAATAAATAAATGTTTGAGTTTGAGTTTGAGTTTATTTTAACATTATGTACAAAACCTAAACGTTACAGCCAAATTTAAAAAGTTTGCAAACAATTTTCAAAAGCTTGTTTGAAACCTAAAATTGTTCATGTTTAACAAGTTAGCAAAGTTGATTAATCATTAAATTAATACTGACCTCGTTGGGCCCAACAGTGGAACGCTTCAGCAACTTCTGTCTCCTCCTTTCTGTGGTGGTTAACTTTGATATCAAACACGTACTAAGTATCGACAACGCAATACTTGGAACAAGTTTTAATATGACACTATAAATCCACATGATAGCAGTCACGAGTTCTTTATTCTTCGACATTTCTAACACGTAAACGGTCCGATTTTGCGGCAAAGATAAATCCTGTGCGAACTCTGAATTATTTTGTGGAGTCACTTCACTAGGCACTATGTTCATTGCAAAATAAATTGGAAGACACAGAAAAGGACACATGACATATGCACTCACTATTGCTATTGAAGTGTTTCGTTTGCTGCACCACGTTCTATTTTTTTGGGGAAACGCAATGGCAACGTACCTCCACACTGCAAGTGTTACGGCCAACCAAATTGATATCGTATGAAATGTTTGACTGAATATCGAATGAAAATACACAAACACGGCCCAAGCGTATGTGTTTTTATTCACTTGCGGTCCAATTTTAATATTCATGTGCAACACGTACGGTATGTACTCCAACATAACTAAGAGATCGGCCACTGCCAGCCCGGTGAGAATCGAGTTTGTGGGGCTGGCCATTTCCCGCCGACTAAGAACTGTGATGTTGATAGAATTTGTAGCGGAACCGACGATGCAGATAACGATGGCTAAATACCCGTGAAGACGCCTGTATGCCTTATTGAAATTTGTGGCTCCCGGCACACAATAGAGGTCGGTTTCATTAGCCATTTTCAACTCTCGTCCTCCTCCTGATACTCAGTCATTGATTTTTGGGACAACCACCCCTGTCAACGCGACTTTGCGCCCCTTTGATCAACATTGTAGTATCTGAAACAATAATTTGTATGCTTAAATTAAACTTAAAAAGAATAGGTACGTGCAAAATAAAATTAAAAGCACAATGCTAAAATTTTAAGCACTATAAACTTTTATAACCTGTAATAGTGTCAAAGGACAGGATTTTCCGCGAGCAAAATATTTTTAAAGCGTCGTAAAAATATTCACATGTTTTTACAGGCTTGAAAAGCGCTGCTGTGCTTAAAAAGCTTTTTCTAAAACATGCATATTAAAAATTTTTGCCTCTGTTAAAATATTATGGTTATAAACAGTTTAAAGATGTATTTTCTGATAAATCTAATGATTAAGGACAGTGTTTGAATATGCACATATATACTATATTGTTATAAAATAAAATAAGCTTAATGGGGCGTAATAGCCATCAATTTTACATGAAAAGTCCCGCAAGAAACATTTAAAAATAAAATACAACATTCATTTTTAAGACAAACATTTTGATATAATATATCCAATGTGTTTTATTCTATAAAAAGTTAAGAAAATTAATATCTTCATCAAACCACCAAACCCGTCACAGAAGCCAACCATGGGGTAACCTTTCAGTCCCGCATAATATTGATCGCCATTTTCCTAATATTTGATTGGATATCTTTGATGAAATAACTTGATAAGGATGCATTTAAGATGGCGCTCCGTTTCCTATTAGCTCTTAGCTTTAAGAATTAATTATTGCCGATTGAGGCGGAAGCTAAAGCTCAAGATAATCCCTCTCGAGAAGACAATTGATGCGCAACCTTAGCAAAACGTCTTTAATGGTTTGAATGGTTTAGGTAGGCAAAGATATAATATGAAATAATTCATCGTTTAGAGAACGATTTTGATATTATGTATCTACCCGCAATAAAGCAAGAAAATCTTACTGGTTAGTACCTGTTATTACTAACTAACTTTTATTAGGTTTATCTGTATGTTTGTATGTAACCTTTTCCGACTACCGCTATTAGACTCGATTTTGACCCTCTTTAAACGGCAAATTTAATTCAAACTATGTACATTGTTCACTTATCAAGGATCGGTAACAATACAATAATTTTATGAGTTCATGATTTTTAGTTTTTAGTTTTTAGTTTTTACTATTTTTTATCCCTTTCCTGAGGAATTTCCCGGATAAAAAGTCTCTTAAGTCAGAGCGCGCAACTGAATTACTGCATCATCTTTTAGTATGCGACTACCACCGCCTGTAAACATATATTTTTGAAAGATACATAAATCATAATGTCTTTTTTTTTTTTATTTATTAATTATTATTTTTTTTAATTTACATTGATGCAATCATAAACTCATTCGAGTTTTTCTGTGCACCATAAGCCCACAAACCGCTACATAATATGTTTTAATACTTATTGTTAGTTCTTAATCCTAATGAGGGTACTTAGAAATTTTTTAGTGACGAGCGACATCGGTAATCTTGCTGGCCGTGTAAACATACAGTATACTCCTTTCGTGAATCTATAATTTTGTATTATTTGTATTTATATTTAGATAAAATTAGTTATAAGTTCTTAATATTTTAGAGTTATTAGAAGGTTTTTTTTATAATAGTCTCTGTAAATATGTTCCCAGATTATTAAACACTAGGAGATTTGAAATTACGGAACAGACTGCAAATTGCAAGCTGCTAATATTAACATTGATTAAATGTTTTAATTTCCCACACGCATTAATTTTTCACACAAAATTATACAAGATGCAGCAAACAAGAAACCCCCGCGGTGTTTATATTAATGAAAGTGTTTAAGAGGCCGGCGGACGACAATTTTTCCATACAAACGTAATACCAAAATAATTTTCAGTTTGAGCATATTTCCACTTTATTGTGCTGTTATTCGGAATAAGACAGTATTTATCTAGGTTCCCATATTATTTTTATTGCAAAATACTTAAATACAACGAATTGTAAACGATTTGTATTTCTCACATTTTTAAAGTATAAATGATATGTTTTCTACTCATCCATTCTGTAATAAAAACGGCAATATTCTTAATGTAATGTAATTCGAAACATGGTTTACATTGTTAAGTTACACAATATGCAAAAAAAAATTGGAAAAGCATTGAGTTTTCATTCATCGTTTTTGGTATTACGGCACACGTTCAAATTAATCACAAATTTTCATCGGTCGTCGTGCTGTCGCATCAAGCACAATATACAGATACATACAGTAAACTTCATAGTATAGAAAAAAGTTTGTATGTGTTGGTAATATTTTCGATGTGTGAAAACCACGTCACCACTTTGTCAAGCACAAGCCTGTCAAACTATTTTCTTTTTCATCCTAAAACAAAAAGGTGGAGGTTCTATGCTCGTATAATAATAATTTTAATTTATTTTTGCATATTTTGTGTTTTTAAGTTTAATTTAATTTATCGTTTTAAATATAATTAAGTAGGTATACCTAAATACAAGTATTGTTAATTCTGGTTTAAAATAATTACTTTAATAATTATTTTAATTAAAATAATTTGCGCCTGTAATCACTACATATATTAGCAACATAATAAATTTTCTAGTGTATCAATTTTTTTTCTACGAATTTATTTAGGTAGCTCAGTCGGCCGCGAAAATCCCAATATTTTAAATATTTTTTTTAAAAATCGTGTTTTTAAAATAAAACTCTGGGTGTTCTACTCGTGTAAAGAGAAGCTCCAAAGGATGTCACTTTTTTGCGCCTAAAAGTAAAAACATATAGTGCATTGTGCGTGCGTATTTTTTGCCAATTGTATTGTAATATTTCTGACTAGCTTCCACCCGCGTCTCCATCCGCGCGGATGTCGGTCTTCGCGTGGATGGTTTATTTCTCCATTTTGAGTTACTCTGACAATGACATCTTATAAAAAAAAGAAACCACTGCGGGTAACGCAACGTGTGTTCGCGGTTCTACAGAACAACGTCTATGGATAAAACTGAAAAATTAAGATTATTTTTTTCCACGTGTTATTCCAGGATAAAAAGTATCTAAAAGTATATATTGTATGCCCAGGATAATAAAGTATAATTATTATGCCAAGTTTCATCGAAATCGAACTGTTAGTTTTCACGTGATGTCAGCATACAGATTACAGACAGACAGACAGACGGACAGACAAAAATTTTTTTTAATCACATATTTGGGTTTGGTATCGATCCAGTAACACCCCCTGCTATTTACTTTTTCGATATTTTCAATGTACAGAATTTACCCTTCTACAGATTTTTTTATTATATATGTATAGAGTATAGATTATATTTGCGAAAAAAATGTAGGTAGGTACCCTGATTTTTACAGCTACATTTTTTTTCTACAAAGCCTAGATGTTGAGATATTATTGAAGACTAGATTTTCGCCCGCGGCTTCGCCCGCGTTTGCAAAGGAAAACCCGCATAGTTCCCGTTCCCGTGGGATTTTCGGGATAAAAATCCTATGTGTTAATCTAAGTTACCCTCTATATGTGTGCTAAATTTCATTGTAATCGGTTCAGTAGTTTTTACGTGAAAGAGTAACAAACATCCATACATCCATACAAACTTTCGCATTTATAATATTACTAGTAGGATATAAGTGTTGTAGAGAAATTTCCTTAAAACGCATTGCTATTCTGCACATACACTTATGATTGCCCAAAGTTTGCTGCAAAAATAAAGTAAATAAGAAACATTATATTCCTAAATAAAAAAAAAGCGTTTGTCAATATGAATGAATGGTACACTCACACAACTACACACTATTCACACAAATTCACGCGCGGCTTCGGCGGGAATTGTGCAACAGAGACAACAATATTCGAGCGTATTTTGCCTTCACTTCGAATTGCAGTTGGCAGCGGCCTCCGCCGGACTCTTAAGAAATGCGTCAAAACTTTATGATCCACATCAATTATCCTTCCTTACATTACGTTTGTCATGTCTAGTAAAACAAACGCCCATTTTATTAATTACAATGACGTAGGTGGCTTTCTATGCTATAAAGCTCGATATGTATGTTTAATTTATTTTGACAGAATACGCGAAAGGGACCGATGTGGAATTTCATAAACTGAATAAAACGGTTTAATAATGTAATCTATCTTGCAAGTGATCAATCATAAGAATTATAGTTATATACGCAAGAAAAATTCATATAAAACTGTTCTTAATACTTCAGCATTTTATGAGAACATTAAAATTCAATACTCGGAATCCCAAAGGAAGCAAAATAAAAGAGAATTAAATTCGCAAAAATACTGTCCTCTCTGCACTTATATTTTTCATTCATAATAATGTTTCTGTACGAGGCTGAATGATCTCGCTCCAGGCTCGAATACTTTATATCTGTTATTGTCCTTAAAAGCATTAAGAAACCCCGGGTGAGCTGAGATTCTCATAAAGTCCTGCTACTTCAGTGCTTTGTTTCACAGTGGGTAATATTATTAAGTAGATACTTTATATTTCATGAAAATTGTTATTCATATTTTTGTATGAGATGTTTATATACTCCTTCTCTAAGAATACTCTCACTGGAAATATATTTTACCAAGTTACATTTTAGGATTACGTAGAAAAAGGGGTTAAAATAATAATGCATAATATGCTGAATGTCAGCGTCATCATCACAGAAGGCATGGACGTTTGATAATTTTCACCTAAGGCGTAAAACAAAATTATACGATCATTAAATATTTACTTTGTAATAATATTAATTAAATGTAGTTACTATTTAAAAACAAGTCTTTTGTGATGATTTACATTCTCTAAGAATATAAAGATTTTGAAAAAAAAAAAGTTAAATGCATTATTAGTTACCTAGTTCGATATAATTTAAACGTCTTGTATTTTAAAAAGTTCGGGCCTCCACTGGTGCCTTCACGAATCATTAATCATTTTTACTAATAACTACAACTAACGGGTTTTATATGCAAACTAATAAATAATATTTTTTTACAATTTCAAGGTGAAATATTGTGACGTATAGGCAATATAAAAAAAAATGAGTAGAATTATAGCTGTTACTTCTGATGTCGTCACGTTTGTTTTTAAACAAAATCCCTATGAAGGCATTTTTAAAGTTAAACTTTTATTACATCGTCTCAAACTTTTTGGTCTGTATAGCGCATGTCGCGTGACGCACGATACGTACTATAATTATCGTACAAATACGATAATTTTTAGTTAAATGTCTATAATGTGAAAAAAAGATCACTTTTACCGTGGTTTCATAAAACCACACAACATTTTTTTACAACTAGGTAGTTATGTAATTCTAACTAGGGAAAACGCGTTAAAAACTATAAAAGACCTTGTATTCTTTAAATGTTGTAGAAAATACCTACCATATTTTTTTACTCAAAACCGTGCTTACACTATAATATTGTCATATTATAATGTTATATTCCGATTAGTTTTAATCATAATAATGAGGATATAGTAATAATATAAAGTCTTTAGTATAAAATAGATTAGCGAGGATGGAAGCAGCTGGCGAAGCAACGCGTTCTACCAGAAAAAGGAGAGCAGAGATCGTAGATTATAAAGTATAGGCATATTCACTTATTTTTTATATTATATCAAAGTTTAAATATATTACTAGTAGACCCAGCGAACTAGGTATATTTTAACCACCTGAGAAAAATTCTGCATAATAAATTTAAAAAATTCCGATCATTTAGTTGCTGAAAAGCCTTCACGAGTACGTTGCGTAATTTAATTTATCCGTCGTCCAATAAAATAACCCGACGGATATTTTTAATTAACCACCTACAAGTACACTGCTTTTAGTTTGTTTAAACATCAGGAGTTGATAAAAGGGAAACGTAGTTGGTTTCACCCTGTAAAGCTTTGCATGATATTGTAAATTTTGTTGTACCTAATCATTCTTAGGAACCCTTCTCACTAAAGCGCCTTCAGGCAGTTTAATATTTTTCTTTTTGTTATAGATAACCTTATCTTAATTGTTGAACAGAAATGTTATTTAGTTACTAGTAAATTTTATTTAATTTTTTCACGTATAATTTTTAAATATTTTCCACGAAGAATGAAACACACGCTGACACATCCCGAGTCACGACAGGTCCCAGGAGCGAGGCATGTGTCACCATAATATTATTTCTCTACACAGCCGCGGCTCTGAAAAACGTTCGAACGACACCGCGACATGTGCATGCATTTTAATTAATTAATTTTGTTAAACCAATAGGTTGTAAATACTTTTGTACTACAACAATATATAATGAGCGCAAATTTTAAAAACTATATGTTATACATATATGTATATATTTTATTCAATTCATAGAATGTTATCATAGAAAGCTTCAATATATCAGATCACAGTCGCTGAAGTTCTCTCAAGGAAGTGGCGCTATAAATGCTCTGTATCAAAGACAGTTTATTCGTCAAGTGTTATTAAATATCTCCTTCAATAGACAACAACGGATATTACTGACCAAAACTGAAAAGGGATTGCAGGATGGGTCGGAAAGGGACGAATATCCGGCTCAAGTGAGAACTGAGAACAGACATTTTACGTAACATACCTACAAAGAATACTCATTTTACGAAAGGGTGAGACGATTTTTAGATCAACGTTATTTTATTATAGTAAAAAACATATTGTATATAGGTATATATATACAATAGAAAGATATAGAAAAGTTTAATAACAGAGAGTAAATTAAAAAGGGACAATGTACTTCGTTAAAGTGAACACTTCAATATTATTACGATGGTGAATATTTTGCCCGATTGTACGTTTCTATTCTCAGAAAGAATGATATATTATTTTCAGAAACCTTTTATAATAAAAGAGACTTTTATAATTCTATTCGCGTATGTAGGCTGTTATTCCGGCACCGTGGCTAATGACGTGTATGGGACATCAATCTTTACGAATGAGCGAGTAACAGGTGTGTAAAATATTTTCTTGAATTATAATAAAATAAAGAATTCGCAACACATTTTTCGCATTTGCTATTTTTGCGCGTATTTTACGTTTTGTTTATGAGACATCAAGGATGTTTTAAGGAAAATGTTAAAAATACATTTTACGTTAACAAAAAAGTCTCTAAATTTATTATATCTCTCGTAGTATAATGACTTAAATATCACATTTTAAGTATAGGTTAGGTTCCATAAAGCAATAATAATATACAATATAGGTACTTTTTTAATACATAATATTTGCTTCTGGAATTTCTTGCAACCCGCACAATTGTTTAAAAGAAAACCAGACATGTTATTGATTTTACGATGATAACTTGTAAATGTTATCGCAATATCGACACGAAGCTTAAGCTATATGTACTTACTACTTTATTATTCAAGTTACATTAAAGTTTAAGGTTATTATAACTTATCAATGCGTAGCTCAAAAATAGCAACATGTTTTTGGTATGAATTATGCAATAACGAGGACAACGAGGTATTAAACTTTTACATATTTTTAAGGTACCAATTTATGATTGCGACATACATTTTACATCTTAAATATTTACTGATTTCAATTATTAGTCTTATTACATTTTATATTATTCAATGAAACAAAGGGAATTAAAGACAAAAGCTGCTTAATTGAGATTAAGGTGCGAAAAAAATATTTGATCCTATTGTCTTTTATAGTTAGATAAGAGAAAAACTGAGCCGCAGACCTCGCTTCTACAGTCTATTATAATATAGGTTCCTGTCGATATTCAAATCAGCTGACGGAGAAATTATTTTGAAGATAAAAAGGGGCGACGCAATGTAATTACTTTTCTTTTCTCATGTCTTATTCCATTATGTTAAAATTTAAAGGCAAGAAATAACAAATATTTTTGGAGGAAAGTATAAACCATGTCAATGATAGTGAAATACGAAAGCTAAGCTAAAACTTTTTCAATAAACATATTTTGTTTTGATATTATTATTTCCTATTTATTTATATAAGTTCTGAATAAAATTTTCAACTTATTATACAACTATTAGGTAGGTTTACCTGTGGGTTTACCATCAATGCAGTATGCATTGAGTTATTGAATATTGGTTAATATAATTAATATTGATTATGTTCATCAATATTCTGCTTTGAACAAATTGAGATCAAATGTTTGATGAGCCTGCTTAGAGGCTCCTAATTACGCAACAATGCCAGTATAATTACAACAGAGATACAACTTTTTACTAACTGCTATTACTAAATACGTTTATGAGAGTACTAGCTGCTGTGCCCCGCGGTTTCACTCGCATTGCTGCGCCTCTATTGGTCTTAGGGTGGTGATATAACCTATTAAACCTTCCTCGATAAATGGACTATCTAACACCGAAAGAATATTTCAAATCGGATTAGTAGTTCCTGAGATTAGTACGTTCAAACAAACAAACTCTTCAGTTTTATAATATTAATATTGATATATAGGTATATAGTATAGATAGGTACGTAGCAACTATTTTCTAATCTGTGGTAAGTCCACACTGATCAAATGCGGGTTGTTACATGTCACGTGACGTCAAACATTCGATTGCCGACATGTCAATGTTTTTCTTCGTCGGAGCGGAGTTCATGTGGATAATGTGCAGATAGAAAACTCAATTTAATTTATGCATGCTCGATTAGTATTGATCCATCGGCTTTTTGATTGAAATAGGCCTAACAATGAGATCACTAATGCTTACGATCCAGGATATTTTTTTTTATTTATCACCTCGCCTTTATTACAGTGAAAACTCCTTTCATATAATATTATGTTGTTTATTATGGTCATAAAATAATAAACGTATTATAACAAGTTTTTCTTATTAATCATTTTACAAATAATAAGTTTTCCTATGAAGAAAATAATGATCTGCCAGGGCTCCTCCATTCCGAGGGGGTTGCGGAAGAATTCTAACAAATACCCGCGGCCTCCTCATTAAAGCCGGTAAGAATCCGACATAACCCACCGCACCTTCCCCGGGGGCCGTGGGTATCTGGAAGATTTCCCCACTATAAAAAAAAAAAAAAAAAAAAAGGGCTCCTCCATTACTTGATATGTTTTATTTGATATATTACAAGAGCCGGAGCGAAAAATGGGGTGATGAAGAAATTAGTAACAATTAACTAGCTGTGACGTTATTCGGTATTTGATTATATTTTATGGATCTCGCCTTTTCTATTATTAACTACTAGCTTCCGCCCGCGACTCCGTCCGCGCGGATGTCGGTCTTCGCGTGGATGGTTTATTTCTCCATTTTGAGTAACTCTGACAATGACATCTTATAAATATCTATTGGACCCAAATACGGCTAGGCCAAGGCTAGGCCTATAATAATACGCAACGTGACGTGTTCGCGGTTCTACAGAACAACGTCTATGGATAAAACTGAAAAATTAAGATTAATTTTTTTCTCCGTATTTTTCCAGGATAAAAAGTATCCTATTTTACGCCCAGGATAATAAGGTATAATTATACCAAGTTTCATCGAATTCGAACCGTTAGTTTTCACGTGATGCCTTCACATACAGACAGACAGACAGACAGACAGACAAAAATTTTTTTAATCACATATTTGGGTTTGGTATCGATCCAGTAACACCCCCTGCTATTTATTTTTTCAATATTTTCAATGTACAGAATTGACCCTTCTACAGATTTATTATATGTATAGATAGATGAGCATTCATAATAATTCATATGTATTGCATATTTATTGTTTATATTCATTTTAATAATAAAAAAACGGTTTTAAAACATTGAAATACAACTTTAATTTTAACAAATACATTCAGTATTCATGTATAAAAAAGTAATTACTTACAGTAATAAAATATTTTTGAGAACAGTGCCTGTGAAGGAAAATTCCAAGTCGACTTGGTCCTTTCAGGCAAAAAATTCTCTTTACATTTTTCTATAGTTAAGGAAAGTAATAAGGCAGCTGTACATTAACTCGTCTACAAAAAATACCTTCTAAACGTTAAGTCAAAATGTGCAAACGTATCAGAGTAACTTTATTTAATATTTTAGCTGTCTTACGCCAAAGTTTGGTTCTTGGTTATAAATTTTGTTTAGCGAAAATTTTACGCAAACTTCCTTTCTTGTAAATCCAAGTTATAAAGGTATTAATAATGTAATTGTTAAGTGGAACCCACTGATAATTTAATATGCCATAAATGAATGCCGTATGATAATAAGCATTCTTAAACTTCTATTTCAATTTTGCTTATTTTATTTTTTTGCGAAAAGAAAACTTAACTTTGTTATAGTTCTAGACTGATTCACCGGTATTTGATAAATTATGTTTATGTTTATGGTGCAGGTGTTTAAATTGTTTAAGATCTAAATTACTGAGGAATGTGAGATTAGGTTATTTTATAAAATTTGTTGTTGTAATAATTCAATTTTAATTTGTAAATATAGACTTCTATTTTCCATTTAAAATTATTCACATAATCTTCGGATGATTCATAATGACTATTTGAAGACTATTTGCCGCTTTTCCGTTGTTTATATAGTGGCTAATCGATCACTGCCATGTATTTATAATACAAATGGAATTTCGTTTGTTATTAAAAAACTTCAACTAGGTATAAGTAATCGAAAGTTCCTCTAAATAAAGCACCTCGGCTCGCAGGGAGTTTAATCTAACACGTATCCTCATTTACAACTTATCGAATATGTATGGGAATGGATGAGCAAAGTTGTTATCGAACATAACTCTTATTTTCACACACAGCAGAGGCTGAAATTGAAATTTAAAGTTTTGAAATTCACCTCACACCCGCATTCAATTTGAATACTTCTATTCTGCTTCTGCACATGTTTAAGGAACAACGGTGAGACAGTTATAAATTATACTGCAAAAATACCACTTTACTACCTATTCTGTTCCAATATTTTGTTGCCCTGACGAAATTATTGATTACTCTTGAATAGTTGCCAAACCATGAAACAAACCACTTCGAATAATTTTTCCTTGAACATGTTTTATAGCACCAGCGACGTTGTTGATGAGATATTTGATTTTTATAAATTTCGATGGACTATTCTGGAACTTAACCTATTTTCTTCTCACTCTAGTACTATGTGTCTTTATTTATTTTCTAATTCAGTATCCACCTGATATTTACCCAATTCGTGTTAATGATCTGCCGTCTGTCGCCTTATTAAAATATAATTAGCGCTGTTAAAGACGAAAACATAAAATAAATCAGAAAAGTTCTCAGAACAAATGGTTTTGATCTTCTCATATCGAATTCATAAATATTTGGATGCTAAATTTTCAACTCTCTTAATTATTTTATCGATAATCACAAAATAAAACGAGAAAATGTGCTTAATGAGTCTTGAGCTAGTTTTCATTTACTTGATGAAGTGAATTGTAGTATTTGTAAACATATTTATTTTAATTATTTCAGTGACAATCGCCGCTCATTAAGCTTTTGAATTAGTAGAATAAATAAATTCAATATTTCAGTTTATTTATTTTATTTACTACGTAAAACATTTATTATTTACTAATATTTAATAATGTGATAAAACAAGTAGATTTTAATATCGTAGTGTCAAAAATATTAAAAACATAGGCACTATAACCATTTCACATGTCTCATATGATAATACATGGGTAATACTCATCGAGCCACCGCCCATAAACAACACGTAAACAAAAAAGGAGGCTAATTAGAATTTACTTAGTTAAATTAATTATAACCATAGTGAAATTTTACACTTCTTTATAATAATTATTACAGTATGGTTATTTAGATACGTTTTTTTAAACTTTAATTGAATATACTTACATAGTTATATACTTGCATACGAGTACCTATGGTATGGTCCTAGTGTACGTCAGGCAAAGGAATATTTCATGGATAGGTGTTTTTGTCAAGGCAACCGCAATTCAAATTACATAAGGATCATTACCAAGAAGTAGTTGTACCGACTACTTCCGACATATAAAGGATATTCGGTCTTTATTATTATACTTGTTACATTTAGACAACAACAACACAAGCAAAAATAACTGTGAGCGGAATTTTTTGTGACGAACTGTGCGAATTCAAACTCTACAACTCTACATCTACAAGTTACCGTTCACGAAATCTACATTGTAAATATTAGTATTCTTATTTATCACGACTGCCATTCATGACGTATTTTTATTACGAATATAAACAAAATAGATAAGTTTAATACGTAATATTAGTTCGGTAATTTATGTTTATGTGAGTTAAAATATGTCATAGTACCAATAAATTATTATTTATATTTAATGTTTATTTATAAACAATAATTTCAAAGACTTTTTAAAAAACAATCTTTAAGTTAAAGAGATAAACAAGACTTACCCATTTGTTTATAGCATTATAAACCGCGAAGATAATTCCGCCATTTACGAATCACTCGGCTTTAAAATCAAGCATATTTTTTGAATTTTCAACTTTATGGAGATCATAAAAAGAGTGAACATAGCTTTATTGCTGTTTATCGCGGCTAAAGAAATTAGATTGTAACGTGCGATGTCGGCGACGATCAAGCCCGCACTGCTACGTCTGACAATCGCAAAGAACCAGGATTTTCCGACAGCAATTTTCATGTAAACGGTACTACTTTGAATTATTCATTGTCATTTTCATATTTTTTCATTTTTCATATTTCACAATTTTTTCTTCACAATTTTCACAATTTTTCAAAATTTTTCACAATTTTCATACCTATTTGTTGTTCATTCATCTTTTACAACCGACGTATCTGCGAAGTTATTGAGTTTACTTAAACACAACAATGGGTGCACCCTTCTCCTAATCTAACTAATTCCATAACTAGAGCCGAAGTCAACTTGATTCAAACATTTATCATAATAAAAGAATGGGAATGAAGTTAACATGTCTACTGAAAACCCCAAACGCGTTTCGCTTACATGATTAGAATCATAAAACATACTGGGGAGCAAGGCCCATAATACTTTATGATGTAATGACATTTCTACTTTATATCAGTTGGTTTAGTTTGTAAAGTATGGGATTGAATGATTTAGCCTAAATTAAGTTTTCATATGTCTGTGTAAAACATTTTTTCAGATAATATTATTAACAAAATATTAATTACATAATGTATTGAAATACACTTTTAATCAAAAGCAATCAAATTGTTTGCCGAAGGCAATCATTATTTAGATTTAAAATTCTATCGCTCATAGGTACAAGTAAATTACGATACCTTTCAAATGCCTGGGAGCTATCAAATAACAAGGGAATCTAATACCTTACAAAATAATGATACGTTCACAAATAAAATATAAATGGAAGACGACAATAGGTATAATTTTTTTTAAATTGCTAGTTAATATGATTCATATATTCTTGACTCTAGACCATACCATTATGAGAAGAAGATTAGGTATCTATAGATTACGGAATATAAAGTTATTAATTACAGATAATCATTTGTGCTTACCTCGACAATGATGAGAAACAACATAAATAAGAATAAAGAAAAAATGCCGTCTTATTACTTTGTAGGTACGTACATATCATATCACAAAAAATTTACATATTGTCTTTAAATAAAACAGACTGATTAATTAAACTGGAAACTAAGCGCTTCCTAAGCTCCACCGCAGGCTCTGAAATATTTTAAATTTCTTTATTTGAAGGCAAGTGATATCGCATTCTTTGAATTAATGGTTTAAAAAGGATACATTTCAGCCGATGCACGCAAAGGTTCAACGATCCTGCAAATGTCTATAAAACTGTCTACACCTACATGCAGAAAATTCTAATACCTTTCCACATTTCGATTTTTTTCCAAACGGACAAACGTACTTGTGTATCATCTGATGGACGATGGTAAGCGACCATCACTGGCTTTGTACATTAGTCATTAGCAGAGCTAGAGCAAATGTATGCCTATGTGTTGTGCTATCTGCTTTTAAGGGTAAGGTTATATGAATGTACTGGGAAGTCCATTGAAATTGACTATTCTAAGGAGAAGAATACGTGTCTCCACACACTGTAAGAAAAACAGTAACATTTACGGATGTGTTGTGTGTTAAATAAAATTCATTCCTAAAAGCTGTGGTGTTAAAAGCTTTTTTACGAGATTTTTTTTTTATTGGAATTTAATATTTATGTGTTATAAGTTATAACTAACCTACTATCGAACCCACAAAAGGTTTATCTAGGTACTAAATAATAAATAATTTCAATCTTCAATCACGTTCCATGGAGTTAGAGGGCGATTTATAAATTAGGGAAACATGCTAAAAATCTTAATATTAAATTTACCTTTACAAAAATTTAACTTCTGAGGTATAGGTATTTTAATTTTAAACGGTGCCATCATCTCTATGCATTTTGTACATAAGTAGTAAATGTAAATGTTTCATGTAAAACTGATGATGATGATAATATCTAAAATTATAATATTCGTCTTAAGTATTTGTCTTTAATTCAGACATAAATAAGGTTCATTTTTATTTAGCAGTTAGGTATTAATAATAATTATTCAAATGTTTCAATGTCAGGGAAAAAGTGATTAGATATCGCAATTTAGATAGTATAATGACGAAACAGCAAAAAAGTAATATATAGAAATTTGTCAAAATAAGGTGGGCTTTGTTGTTTTATTGCCCAATTAAAGATGGAAAATAAAGATATCAGTTAATATATTAAATTCTTGAAATAGTATCAGAAAAATGCGGTACGAGTTTATACGACTGATAACATTGCTTACCTAAATATCTTCATGACGTTTAACACTATTATTATGTTTAATCCATACTTTGGCAAAATATTTTATATTTAATCTTATTTTCAAAGAAATAACTGACAAGAAGAAAAAACGTGGGAAAATGTTAAATGATTATAGATATGACCTAAAATAACAAGATTTTGTTAATTCAGAGTAGAGTATTGAGTCGTTAATAATTTGGTCCTTATCACACAATGCACAGTGACCTTATCAGAGGTTTGATACCTACTCATAGGAATAATCAGTATATTATTTTCATCTTGACCGAGCCTTGATAAGTCGTTCATCACATTACAAACAGTAAAAATAATACGTTGATCTCATATTAATTATAAAATATAATTTAAATTATAAATTTCTTCGTTATTATATTTCATATAATAAATTTAATATTATTATGGTTTGAAATTTAAATGATGCTTAAAATATAAGCTAACACACATCAACTTGATGAAATTCGCAAAATCGCAAATTCTATTGATCAAATTGCCTCTTAGGGCGTACTTTACAAGTAACAAGTACAAACTATTATTACAGTGTTGATAATTAATATTAAAAAAAAAAAATAAGGTGTTCAATTGTTATTTTAAACTATAAATAAATATTAAAAAACATTATAATATTACATCTAGATGTTACATGGCGATTTCTCGGCGAAATTTTTGGACACTACTTCTGAATTATATGAATAATAAAATCGTAAACACCATTTTTGTTTGTACAAACAATCCCAAACCTTCAATGGACAAAATAACGATGTATTTTTATATTGCCATGGCCCATGTATTAAAATGTAGCATCAAAAAAGTAATTGTGAATAAGAATGATTCAACTCAATTTACCGAATAGATATATCTATCAATAGCGACATTTTAAAATAAGATCAATACCTATAGGTATTTCGTATTGATAAAAAATATAATAAATTCAATTTATTATTTCCCACATCACCCTCAAGTATACGCATATTGCTAATTTATAATCAATTATTAAAATTATTTTTGTAATATTTGTATGCTTCGCTTAGCCCTTGACGGTTGCCAGTAAATAAATCGGACTGAGATAAATCTTTTTAAACGTTGTAGGCGAGATTTTCCGTAAACTAAATCGAAATAGATAGTAATAAATTACCTATGATTTGTGTATTGCGATGTCAATGTTATGTTATAATATGTCGGGGACTGATAGTGACGAAAGAAAAGAAGAATAATTAAAATTTATTTATTTATTAAGTTTTAAATAGTTTTATGATAAAAAAATAACACACTCAAAGTACTTATTCTTATTCACTGTACTACTGAACTTAAACTATAATTTGATAGTATATTGTCGAATACATTACGATATATGTATTTCTTGAAACTTCTGGAACAGCTAGGTAGCAAGTATCATTTATAGGCCCATTTAGTATAATGGCTTCAATTCGCACCGTCGAAATCACGGCCATTTATTCCCCCAATAAACTTGATTGATCCTTTTGTAGAGTGATAAAATTGATAACGATAATCTGCTTCATGTGTTATTAAAGGGTATGACGTCTGACACTAATCCGCTAAATCTGTCGAACAATCCACCCTTTAATAAATTTTCCAGATGAACAACTATTATTTCCATATTTTACGCATAAAAAAGCGTTATTTATACAAAAACGCAGTCGGTAAACATAAAATATATAATAAGTCTATAAAAAGCATACCAACACCGACGCTTTTAAAAATATTCGGCAAGCATGATACATCAAGCAATTTGTTTGATCAATATTTTTAGTTTGTATGTTATCTTTGAGTGCTTTATGATATATTCTATATTATCGTAGAGCACTTGAAGATAATTGGCTATATTATATTCAATCGCTAGTACCATAAACTTTGTAAGCATTAAACTTTAATAATAGTAAATTACGATTATTTACAGTCCAATAGTGTTATATGTAGAACTGCAAATAGTAACAATTTATTCCTTTAAAATTACTTACAGTTTATTACTGTCGTCTGACAATCAATGGGCTTTATGCGTGTGAGTAATAGAGCTAACTACGCAATATTAATTTGTTTATACAATACGATTTCATTAACTATTTTTAAACTAATAGTTAGTTACTCAGACTATTGTTCAAATAAGTTTAGCTAACATAGTTACGTGCATAATTAAAAAAATCTATCTTTAATATATATAAATCTCGTGTCACAATGTTTGTCCTCAATGGACTCCTAAACCACTTAACCGATTATAATAAAATTCGCACACCATGTGCAGTTCGATCCAACTTGAGAGATAGGATAGGTTTTATCCCGGAAATCCCTCGGGATTACTATAATATCAAATATGAAGCAGTAAATTTAAATGAAACTGAAGGCATGTTACATCATACGTGTATATATAACGTTAAAGTTAGACCAACTCTTTCACACGGCGCGCACCTGTGTCCATTATATTCTCAAATGTTATAGTAAAAGTACTTTTATTGTAAACTTTTGGGAACTCTGTCACGGTCACGTAATAGGACACTTATTCGCGTATAAAATTCCTGCCTCCTTTTCTGAGAAACTGGGTGTAAAACATGGAACAAAACTTTCTCGGCATAGCTGCTTTGAATGGCATTGTTACTCCATACAGGACATTCTTATGGGAATATATGAAATATTCTTTATAGAAAATAAATAAATAAATATTTCAGGACAATTTTCACACACGGCACGATCTAATTCCATACTAAGCTTTCGCTTGTTATGGAAACCAGATGGCTGATAAACATACATTTATAATTTTAAATAAATACTTATATAGATAATTAACACCCAGACACAGAGCAAACATAATATGTTCATATTATGTTCATCACACAAATATTTGCCCCTATTTTTTATTTTTTTATAAAATAACTGCTATATTTATGAATGTTATGGGTTTCTTTGAACATACAAATACTAACTAGCCAATCTGGCTTCCATGAACTTTAAACTATAAGCCACTATCCCTTCTACTACATGTTTACATTATTCTGTATAAAATTATACATTGAATATGTTACAATTCAATGTATAATTCCATTTTATGGGATCTAAATTTTAAAATGAGCTAATATAAATTTCTTGGAATATAACATAAGGAGCATGTGATTATGAAAACACAATTAAAATAATGTTTAGATTAACTCAAATAGTACCCGAAGATTAAATATAAACATTGTTATAAGAAGCAAACAATACAACATGTGGTTTCATTCCCATATCTACTTGTATTGGCTATTGATTAATTAGGATCTCTTGTACTGTCTGTATCAAACGGTTTAACTGATACTTACCTAATAAATAAGTAACAGTAGATTTTCTATCAGCCATTTATTAAGGGTCTGGATTAAATAATTTCGTTGGAAGGCAACTTTAATGAGAAATTAGTACGAAGTAATCAATTTTATTAGGTAAAATAATATAGACTAATTTAATAATCACATTACGTCGTAATTTAGAATGCTTCATATTTTAATAGGTTTAGATTTTACACTATATAAACATTTGTGCCAAAATAATATTTTATTCATTTTAATGACTCCGGTTTATTGATATAATTATTCAGTTTTGACACAATTTTTTGAACTGCATCATATTACCACATAGTTCCTCTAGAAGCTTTTGAGCAAAATGTATTATGATTCACATTATATCGACAACTATTGAGATAAATATCCATAGTTTTATGAAACCTTCAAATAATTATTTTAAAACTAGTCAATGCCTGCGATGTCGAGATATATATATATATATATATAAATAATATCGATTATAACTTCAATATTATTTCTCTAATAAGCGTCTAATAAGCTTGGTAAATAAAAAAATTAATACGCTATGAATACAAAAACTCCGTTGTTTTTGTGAACGTCAGTTATAATATGATATAGCGCTAAACAGAATAATAGCAAATCTTAAAGGTCATAGTAAATAAACTACTCTACCAAAGTAGGAGCTCGTATAATGTTATCGAATAGAATAATGAAAGGACAAGGGTGACTACGGGGTCATCTCATCTTCAACACTAACTCAATTTGGCCTATATATTGGGAATATTCCAATGCTATGCAGGGTAATATCATAACGTAACAGTATAAACAGTTTTTCATAGAGAGATATTTATTAAGCTATTCCATAGCTTCTATCGCGGGCTTTGAACGCGGGGACCGAATCGAGAAATTCCGTAACGAAAAAACCTCACCCATAGCATGCAATAGCTTTACCGCGGCAGTCCCCGAGTGCCACACGTCGTTTTTTTTATATATCTGTGGTTACCAATAGAGTTGTATGTACATAAGAAATAGAGCCGAAAAAATATGTATTTTTTGGAGAAATAAAATCTCAGTTTAAATTAATAGGATTATTTTTTTATTTTTTTTTATTTTTATTTTTTTAGTTATTATGAATAATAACTAAAAAAATGCAGCCATGGCATCATTATTCTATTTAATCTGTAATGGCTTATCTCAGTAACAACACCTGTCTCATGTTGACATAATTCATGTTCTGGAATACCTCTTGAATTTTGTCGAGACGAAATTAGTTAAAATTACAAGCAAATAATACTTTTACATATTATTCACCATTCTTACGGAGATAAAGTCGTGGTATATACTGTCAAACATACTTTGGCAAATGGCAGCAAAGTATTCATAGGTACTACACGCAGCGAATGTACCCAAAAGTTTGAATTGTTTTTGATGCTATAAAAGAAACTGAAATTGAGTTCGAAAAAATCACGCCTTTACCCCGAAACCGTTCAGTAAAATAAAGGCTATAAGTTTTCTCAATATGTATTGCAATAAAATAAACATAAATAAATAAAAATAAATAAAAAACACTTTATTGCACACACAATACAAAACAAAATCAAACAAAAATAGTACACAAACGAAGCGGTACAAATAGGCGGCCTTATCGCTAAGAAGCGATATCTTCCAGGCAACCTTAGGATATAGGAAAAGTATGAAGAAAAATGAATAATTGGATAGTAGAAGGAGCATAGCGAGGCATTATAGAAGGTGCAAATAAAAGTAGGAAATAGATAAATAAATACAAATATTAATACATATTATATACATAGCAAATAAAGAAAAATAAAGAATAACAGGATGAAAGTAAGTAGTTAAGATAAATAAGAACGGATGAAACATTTAAACGTTAGTTGTGAAGATAATGCTGTTTGACCAAATACTTGAAAGAGCTGATAGATTGAGCTTTCCTGATGTTTAATGGGAGCGAGTTCCACAACCTTACAGCTTGCACGGTGAAGGAAGCATCGTAAAAACGGGTTTTGTGAGCGGGCATGCGAAGCGTAAGGTTGTCCAAGGAGCGTAGATCGAGTTCATGGGAGGAACCCAAGAACACGAATCTATTTTTAAGATAGGATGGGGATCTAGGGTCAAAAAGGATGTTGTAAAAATATTACAGGTTTAATGAAAACAAAAGAAGTATTATTATAATACTTATTTATTTTAAAATAATGGAATTTGAACTAAATCAGTCTTTGGCTGTACACCAGTGCACAAACAAAACACAAATGACAACATACTTTTTAAGCACTTCATTTTATTCGAATAAAAGTTCTACACGAAGATAACGAAGAGTTATTTTACTAAAAAGTATTTTTATATGTATAGTTTTATAAGTTCTTTTTATCAATGCAATAAACTTATATTATTTAAGAATGATTTAAATAAAAATTAGGTTTTTGATTGAAATAAATATTAAAATAATTAAATTAGAAGGGGAAATAAATACTGTTTGAAAACAATCAGTATTAGTACGTTTGCGAAAATCTTTTTATTAGGAATTTGTTTCCCTAATTTAATTTAATTTGATGGATCGTTCAGTCACATCATCAGAAACGTATTGGATATCTTCAAATGAACATTGTTTGAAAAATAAATTAGAACGAAACCTCTTTGAGGCATGTGAGATTCATGAGATATATTTTGATGCATGAATTTCGGAGTAAACCTTTGAAATATAATCGGTCTTTTGTAATTTAAAAGATTTTAATTTAAAAAGGCTTCTTATAGCCTTAAAATACATTTGAGATAAATTACATATGCAAATATTAAGTACGGAAATTTTATAATTTACTTATGTAAGAAAGTATCCAGAGCGTAAGAAAATTAATTTTAACACTTGAATCAGGGTTTTGTAAATGTTAAGAAATGTAGATAAATATAAGGGACATTTGTATTTTATTGCTTTATTTAAAGCCCGTTCAGCAATTTGATTGGCAGTGACTTTGAAAATGTTCAGCTTGTTTCTTTTGTGAAAAATTATTTTTCTTTTGACAGCGGTTCACGCTTTTTCCTTTTAAATGAATAATTATTTTTTTCCAGTGGAATTACATTTTTCTCACAGATTGATTGATACCTACTTCTAATTGGTATTTGTTAGATTTTTTTTAATTACAATATAAAAAGGAACAGATATCTTTATATGTTTAGAAATCTGGAATGTGGGATACCATATTATTTTATATTATGATGAATTTATGCTATGTTACCAATATTGCTAAATTGCCAACATCGGTACACGGACTCACAAAAAATATAATCTGTTAAAACGCATCACTGATATCCCTGGATTTTTTTCTCTGCTTTTATTACAAATCATTATATTAAATGAATTTTAAGTTATGATTTTCCCTCGTACTCCACTTAACGTACATGACCTGGCTTCTACCATGAGTTGACATAGTTAAATCGTCGACGTAACTACAATAGTAAACGTATATACTTAGTTCCTATTTACCGTGAATGACGTATCTATGACATATGTCAAAATTAGAACTCATGATGCAAAAATTGTATGGTTAATACAGCTAGTGTAGTATAGTTTACTAATACGTTATCTACTGTAGTATACTATTGCACCTCATGGTAGGCTTTTTAGTTCCGCTACGGCACACTAGGAGCGCTGTACGAAATTTCATACAAACCGCTTACTACAATCGCTAGCGAGTATCGTATGCGTAAACTCATGGTAGACCTACTGATGGAAGATTTCATAGAATTTCTAGACTATCTTATACATAAAAGTTTCACAATACAATTAGGGAAGGGAGAAGAAATAAGATGGCCTTAAATAACTGTGATTACAATAACCATAAATCATATGATAAACGGTATGAGTCAGTATTAGCCAACAGATTATAGAATACATATACATTTTTTGTTTCTTCAATCTTAATAAATATACACAATCAATTAGTTTACAGATATTTACAAAAACATGCCACTACAGTCTAGCTTAATGGGTCCGCTTTCAAAATAATAGATTCTAAATTAAAACTGACGGAAAACATTGAACATTGTAAATGTAAATATTTATTTTGTTTGCATCAAAAATAGCGCTGTCCGTAGTCCGTACATTCCATCGCGCCTAAAGGCAATTAACGCCTACATTGTCAGAGTAATATTGTAAGTTTATTGTTTTATGTGAAACTAACTACATTCTAAGTGTCATCGCTCTTCGCGACAATAATTTATCATACTTCTATCTACCATTATCATAAATATAACATTAATCCTCCAACTTTTAGCACATATTTTCATTATTTTCTACACAGATGTTTGTATGTAACCGAATTCTATATAGTTGATTTTGACCCCCTTTAAACGGACAGATTATTCAAACTTTGTATATAATTTCATGAGTCCTTAATTTTTTTCCTTTATAAACTAGTTATTTGTTTTATTTTAATAATTACTTATGTTGGCTAGCCTAGTATCATGATAAAGAGTCACCAAAATCCATCAGTTTGGGCTGCGGGTAAAACTAGGAAACACCGCAAATCTTAATTATATGTTACCACTTACCAGTTACCACAGATAACTAATATAATACTATATCATAATTATTACTCTCATTATCCATAATCTTCTTTGAGGAAGTTAGTAGGTAACTCTATTGAATGTTGTGAACGTTATCAAATTTCGACTTGCATAAAATTCTCGTAATTTCTGTTAAGTAATAAGATTAACGTTCACAAATTGATTTTATTATCCAAACAATGTGAAAATGAAAATTTGATTTGATAATAACAGATAAGTATAGTATAACGATGGAATTGACACATATTTAGAGTAACAATAAGGTAAAATCAACATTGTATCAGCGATCAAAAGTGTTTTATCTATACTAATATTATAAAGCTGAAGAGTTTGTTTGTTTGTTTGAACGCGCTAATCTCGGGAACTACTGGTCCGATTTGAAAAATTCTTTCGGTGTTAGATAGCCCATTTATCGAGGAAGGTTATATTATATCATCAGGTTACGACCAACAGGGGTGGAGCCACGGGGGTGAAACCACGCGGAGAAGCTAGTATTAATATAAAAACTAAGCCACATCTTAGATGTTATCATAGCTTTATTTTTTAGATGGAGAAAAATATCTCGACACGTTCATCTAAAGTGATTATTCATTCAGAAATATATGAAATTGTGCAAAGCATTTGATGTAAATTTATGAAATGGGCACTCGTAACCCAAATTGTCTGTAATAATCTGAAGATAGCTATCTCCCCTATTTTTACTGTTCATTTACGAACCGATGTGAAATGTCTTATACTGAAATTATTGTCTGAATGGAATTTACAAGTTAAATAGTAAATACAATATTAGGTATTTGGTTAATCAAAAAATAGATCTTGTTAAAAAGTTTGGAATATAGAATAGAATATTATGGTCTTGACCAAATCTTAGGAAGTAAATTGATACAATTACTTTAAACTTTTGATACTTTTTATTATTTCAATGCACCACATATTAGTCAGAGTGTTTAAATTGTAGAGCAAAATTAAAATGTAATTTTTACAAATAAAAAGGAATGCTCTTGCACAATTGCACATTCCCTATACATCTTATTCAAGATTTGGAAGTTGTACAACTGCAAATAAAAAAAATATTTCAATTGTGAGAGCCACTATTTACGTCGCGGTCGCTAAAAATTAATTTTCATATCAATAGCATGAATCAAAATATGTATATGAATCAAGACAATGTCAACACTGTTGTAAAATTCATTTGTACTTATTCAATTGAAAACAAAAAAATAATGAAAATAAATCTACAAACGTTATGATTTCTCGTTCCAGCCCACTGCAGGACATAGGCCTCCCCCAAAGATTTCCAAAACGACCGATCACCAGCGGCCTGACTCCAGCGGCTCCCCGCCACTTTGATCAGGTCGTCTGTCCACCTCGTTGAAGGCCGTCCCACACTGCGACGTCCTGTACGTTATGATTTGATTATGTTACCACCACGTTATGATTTAAAAACTACATATTGACGTTGCGAACCTTTTGCGAACACCATTTTACATCTTTAAAGCTGAAGAGTTTGTTTGTTTGTTTGAACGCGCTAATTTCAGGAACTACCGATTGAAAAATTCTTTTTATTCCCATTTATTTAGGAAGGCTATAGGCTATTTATATACACGCTATGACCAACAGGAGCGGAGAACCACTGAAGAATTTTTCTATGCGTGATCTCCTATTACTACGCGGGAAAAGCTGCGGGCGGAAAGCTAGTACTAATATATAAGGTAACTAGCTTACCGACCGCGGCTTCGCCCGCTTTCTCTAAAACGATTTGAGATTTAAACTATCCTATCTCTCAAGTTGGATCGAATTGCACATGGTGTGCGAATTTTATTATAATCGGTTAAGTGGTTTAGGAGTCCATTGAGGACAAACATTGTGACACGAGATTTATATATATTAAAGATTAAGAATATAATAGTTTCCCAATTAAAAAAGGTGTAATGATTCCGATTTTTGACAAGTATTTTATTGAATTTATATTTTTTTTTGTTTTGTATGGCATTCAAATGCTTTATAAATTTATAAGTATTTTATTGTTAATTCAATAGGATCTTCTTTGAAAGATAATCAACAAATAAAACTTCAAGTTAAATAACATTGTGTTTAACACAAGGTTTAACAATCAAAATAACAATTTTATTCTTCGTCAACGACGACCATTATGTTAACTCTTCTGTCAACTCATTATCCCAGAAAGGCCTGAGTCATTATTATTTATGCCTTAGACTTGAAGTACCCTGAATCTACTTACTTTTGGATAGACATGACAATACACTTTTTTTATTTGTCCTAATTTTTTCATAGACTATCCCAGTATATATTGTGCTATTACTTACTATTCATTAATTAACTTATGGTATATAGATAGCTAAAAAAAAGATTCATATATAATAAACTAGCTTTCTACCCGCAGCTTCGCCCGCGCAGTCAAAGAAAAACCCGCATAGTTCCCGTTCCCGTGGGATTGCCGGGATAAAACCTATCCTATTTCCCGGGGTAAAAAGTAGCCTATGTCCTTTCTAGGATATCAAAATATCTCTATACCAAATTTCATGCAAATTGCTTCAGTAGTTAAGGCGTGATTGAGTAACAAACAGACAGACAGAGTTACTTTCGCATTTATAATATTAAGTATGGATAATAACAAACGTCTGGGAAAATTGATAGTTCCATTTCGGCTATGAAATTGTCAAATAACACACTGAAAGCATTCGGATAATATGACATTGGGTAATGAATATAGTAATAATAGTGGGCTAGCTAAATTTATTGTATTACAATGGCGACCGACTGCCGACGTGTATAGGGTTAAACGTAATTAACTTAGGTGTCATAAATCATTTCTAAATGGGTTGAAAATTAGTCACTTCCACTTAACAACTATTCGAATTTCGTACCCAGTCTTGTGAGACAAATTAACTATTAAAGTATCATATAGACATTACACTAAGATTATTTTAGTATTTGTTTTAGTTTGTTTTACGAATTTTTATGTAAACCAATCTTCATAATGAGATTTATAATTTTAATTCAATATTAAAAATATTAGGTTCTACCACGTTCTACCCTTAATATGAACTTGAGATCGTCTACTTGCCTAGTTCTTACAAAATTTAATTACGCTGAAGTCATGTTTGGCCCCAGGTTGAAACGTGGAGCTAAAAAGTTGATACAAAGTGTGCAACACGCTCGTGCCCGTATTCTCTGGAATGTTCCCCACGGGCATATGTGTAACGTAATATATATAATATAGCTAAAGAGTTTAAAGCGGAAAGTAGGTGAGGTCTGCCCTCTTCAATCACTTCTTTTCAGGGTATTTTTCAAACATGGAAATGAATTCGAAAAAATTATACGGAGCTCGTTCATCGCTCTGGAAAATTGTATTTCCTGGAAGATAAGAGTACAGGAACTAGTTCCATCTAAAAAATGAAACTATCAATATTTAAAAGTTATATTTAAATCTCCTGCTAAACTCCCATTTATGTTTGATTCAACTCGTTAGTGTATTCAGTATTGCATTCATGTTAATTTAAACTTACTACTTCCTAACAAGCCTTTTAATTAAATTACTGCATCCAAAAGACTAAAGCTGCCGTGAAATATTACGCTACAACGAGCTGTCCCTGAAAGCATTGCAGCTACGCGGTGCTTATACCATTTTATTTCAGAGTTATTTTAAATTAATATTTTTAATTAATTAACACATTATTTTTAAAATCGAAACGTGAAAAATGACAAATTTGTAAGCCAAAAATATAACTTAACTCTTCTAAATGTCAGAAAGCCGTTAGAGGACCATTCTAGGATATGAGATAAAAAGATAATTTTATTTGCCGGCTATGGTATAATTATTGTACAAATTGATCAGATGTTTTCCTCGGACAAGTTGTACAAACATATACGACGTGAGATAAGAAAACAGCTAGTTATTTCGTTCCCCGTCGCGATGATTGACAAAATTATTTGGTTTTTCTCCTTCTTATTTGAATTGTTTGCTAGAAAATATAAAAACGATATAAACGATTGTCTTTTATTTAAGTGCCTATTAAGTTAAGAAAATAGTATGGGAAAATTTTAAAACCTTTTATCATAGAATATATTTAATTTTTTATGTATGTTTTTAATTCAGTATTAATTTTATATTATAATTGTTTTATTCAATTAGTTATTAGCTGTATAGTTATATAGGTAGTCGTTAGAATACCTGAAATACCTACTCAGTAAGAAATAAGACAAATGGAAATGCAATACGATCCGACTTACTGATTAAAAGTCATCTCTAAAGCCTCTTACAGTTCCTTCGTAATGAAGTCGAAGAGGATTGCAATCTGTTAAAGATTCTATATTTTGTTACCAACGAAATTAAGCCGTTTTTTTTCTAAATAACAATGTATATGAACGATCTTAATGTATCGGTACCTAGTAGTATAAGAAAGGTTATTAAAGGTAACACATATTATGATTTATCACAAATGATGAAAATAATGAGTATTTGAAGATAATCCGAAGGTACACTACAAAATTTTCAAAATTATTTTCAATCATCTAATATTATTATCTCTAGGGATTATTTCGGGATCCATCCAGATTTCCATTGTGAAAAAAACTCACGTTTGAAAAAAAAGCAGTGTTATTTTATGAGACAATTAAGGCTTGAACCCCTTCAATGTCCTTTTTCTAAGTTAGGATTGCCTACCAAGTAATTATACTTTGCTTATTATAAACATACATATAAACAACTCTATTGATAAATCATACACACAAAATCTTACCCATACGTACATTTTAACGTATTGAAATATGAAACAATGCCATCTATGACAGGGTGATAAAACTACAATATAGGTACATTTAGAACTGAACCCTTCATATAATTCTGAAATATTGCCATCATTCCAGCTGTAATAAATCAAAAGTCACTTGGTATTGAATTGTATTTCCAAGATTCAGAAGACCTTTTATTGAAACTAAAGTAAAAAGTCAAACTCGATAAAAGACATTTCATTATATGGAATCATTAACAAAGCTCTAAGAAGATTTGACATTCATTTTGCGATAAGAAATATGGTTTTCATCTCTACAATAATATTTCATCGTCTCTGTTAAAAGCTCTATATTAATGTTTATCATAGAAGCGTGAAGTGAGTTAGATAAATATAAATTCCGTTTGATGAATTTAATCAAATATATGTTGAGATTCTATATTAGGACGAATCTAATATGATCCTATATATGTATTTACATATTGTGATTGCTTTGATGCATAAGAGAACTAACCATCTCTCAGATTATAAAATCAGTTTAATAATTATGATAATATTATTCAGCAAAAATAGTTTTGTTTGTTTGGTTAAACGCGGTAATGTCAGGAAACTGGTTTGAATTATTTTGTAGTTTGAAGCCGCGGGCGGAAAGCTTCATTTTATGCTAATTTAAATTAATATCACTAATTAATTTTAGTGTAATGTAGTCGACATGATCCACACAGCATCGTCGAGTAGTTTGAGCTTTTAAAAATCATACTATGACGGATAGGTAAGTACATGTCGTCTAACACAGTTTTTTTAATAATGTGAAAGCATATTCCTTTTGAGGGTGAAGTTGTGTGGGTCAGCCAGCTAATGTATTTGTTTAAGTAGCGCCTTTTATAATCATGCTATATAAAACTGGACTTTATTGAATACGCCCGCGCTACAAATAAAGTAAGATAGATATATATTTGCTTCCGACGTATAAGAATCCTGAATATAGCGATTCTGAAACATTTTGTGTAAGAATAAAGTATGAACTAAGGTTTGTACTGTCATCTTTTTGTTATTTAATAGTTATTCGAAAAATAAATATAGCTAATGTATGACTTTAATCACAATTAAGCGATATACTTCACACAATATGCAGGTTAACATAATATGCAATACCTACTAGCTTTCCGCTCGCGGCCTCGCCCGCGTTTTCAAAGAAACGGGATTTTCAGGATAAAACCTATCCTATGTGTTATCCATGTTACTTTCTATATGTTTGCTAAATTTCATTGTAATTGGTTCAGTAGTATTTGCGTCAAAGAGTAACAAACACACACATACACATCCATCCTCACAAACTTTCGCATTTATAATATTATTAAGTCGGATAGGGTATTAGTAGGATAGGATAGCATTAAGTAGGTAATTGTCTTTTATTAATCATAAAAAGGACCATTGCATTGTATGAAACGATATATAGTATAAATACAACCATAGTATGCATTGCTATCTCCGTTTTGGAATATCTTCCACATGTACATTCATAATACAACTTTTATGGCTTTCCGTATCACAGCGATCGTTTTATTTGTTCATGAACTCTAAAGCACAAAGATAACGTGTTTATTACTTTTCTATCTAGACTATAACGATTCTTTATTTACAGAACAGAACCAAAAACTTGAATGCCAAAAGATGTTTACAGCCTTGACGTTTGAATATTATGTGTCTCTTGTGTGTCCTTATGTGCCACTGGTGTGTACATATTTCTAGGAAAATAGGAGTCTTATAAATAATTAACTAACTCTGATATCGTTTAAAAATTATTATTCCTATTATTTCAGAAAAAAATGTCGTCGTCGTTTCAGCCGTGGGACGTCTACGGCTCCTCTGCTGGACAAAGGCTTCCCTCAAGGATTTCCAGTACGAGCGGTCACCGGCAGCCTGCATGCAGCGGCTCCCTGCTACTCAAACCAGATCGTCTGTCCATCTTGTGGGAGGTCGTCCCACGCTTCGTCGCCTAGTACGTGGCCTCCATTCCAGAACCTTAAAAAAAATGTGGTACACAATTAATTATAATAAAAAAAACATCATTCAACTGAATATGTAATTCTAATAAATTCAAAAATATCCGTATTCAACGTTAACCCACTTAGTATCATTATGATAACCATAAAATGTAAAAGCAAATGACACGACTCTTCCGCTCAGGGTCGCTGAATAACTGAACAGATCTGTAATCCAGAATACGTTAGTACATCAAAGGGGTTTAAACGGACTCCTTTGTAAAACCGAACCATTTCAAGTAAAGCCTCTTGCAAATACATTTAATACATGGATCTGAAACTTGAGACGGACAACATCCGTATAAATTCCTACCTATTTGCGTTATGAAAGGTCCATTTGTCTAGGGCCTAGGCCTTCATCACAGGCCTTCATTCATAATATCTGAATATTCGTCATGGAATATAATGGAATAATATATTTTTTCACTAACTTGGTTCTTGGCTTCAATTTTGTGGCAGTTTGACTTTGCCAATTTAATTTTCCTTTGCTGCTATACCTACCTCTTGAGAGGACTAATTATGTACATAAAAGTTATTTTACTTCACAAAGTTCCGAAACATTATTTCTTACCAAAATGTTTTTAATTGCAGAGTTTAAAACGCTATTAGATTCCATAAAGATTTATAAAGGGTCCTAAATTATTCAGTAGCTCTATTTAAGAAATTTGCTTACATTATTATGTTACTATCTGTTTTGAAATTTATATGATAGCCTAATCGATGATTAGTACCTACTGTCTTTATTAAAAAAATATTTACCCAAGAACTAATGACCCTATTTATAGGTCACTAGGAATGGGGTTCCTAGCGACCTATAAATTGAACAAAAAATATGCCAATTATATTTTATAACGTCAAGATACTTTACGATAAGAGCTGAATTTCAAACATCAATTATGTTAGAAATTATTATTAGTATATATAGAAAAGTCAAAAGAATATTCCTTTGCAAGTAAAAAATATTTCAGAAAGCGATAAAATTTTAAGTCATTTAGGTTGAATTGTGTCAACGCCACTTAACATAAAACGGGAACAAGCATCGATTAAAAAAAAAATCCAAATGCGAGTTTGACTGGCGCTCCAAGGGTTTCATACAAATTGAATAGAGGAGCAAATTCAATTTTGCCCTCATTAACTTTTCTCACTATAAAATGGCATATACACAGTGTTCACACACTACAAATAACACTTAAAAATAAGTGACCTTTTTTAACTTTACTGCAAATTTCGGGACTTCGGATTAGGAATTTAGGGCTTGTTGTCCCTCCCCACCCAAAATCTATAATCAATTTATTTCCCACCTTGCAATAAATTGTCATACAGCCAATCCACGATCACAAAGAGATAATATTTTATGCATACGATATATCATATAGGATTGTTCTCCCTATTAATGATTAGCCAGCTCTGTTAAACATCCCGCCCATGTCCCTATTCTACCCCTCTACATTACCCAAAAATTCCACTTAACAGTAAATAAACCGTATTTTTCATCCAATCCTTACTAACATCACTATATCTCATCTATCTATGTAGATAACGAACTAGCACGATTATGTGTCAAGCCTAATTTCCTTTCACCACAAAGCTTTTCGGCCAATTTCAGCGCACACCTCAAAACCACCGGCCCCAATTTGTAATTTTACTGATTACTTCGCATGAGTGTATTGTGTATGCATGACATTGTCTATACAGTGATGATTCGCGAATTTTGGCTATCAAAGCGATCGATAACTTTTGAATTAGGGAACTTGTTTGCGGACCGTTGCCGAACTTGTTATCTATGTTCTAGTGGTCAGTTTGTGGTAGGTACCTATAATACAGCTACGTATAATGCAATTTTGTTGTACTTACGGAATCTATGCATTAAATTTTGTTGTATCATAATATGATTTTTTTATTATATGTTAACCATATTAAGGGGGGTTAGGCGGTCAGCGAAAATTCAGCTATTCGGGCCTGAGGTAAGCGGTGAGGGAGTCCGCGTTTAGTATGGAATCAACGTGCTCGAAACTAAAAATCGTAAGCGCCATTCACATTTTTATCAAATAGTGAATGAGAATATTTAGTATTTTCTAAATCTAAAACAGACATCGAGAAGGTACATACCTATGTATTTGTGATTTTATACGAATTATTATCGTAAAATACGTTTGTAATGAGCATTTATATGATATTTTAGAGGTAACTTCAGGATTTTTTTTATCGATCAAAATTTTTCCAATCGTGTTTTGGAAACAGTCATCCCATCACACATACGTTCTGTAATACATATTAGAAATTTCAGTGTGAAAAAACTTCAATATTTTCAATTATAGCTCATAGAAAACAGTCCATTTTGCCGTTTTCACCTACTAAGGGCCCTTAATAATAAATTGCAATATGTAGGTATTATACAAATTATCGTCTTTAAAATATGAATGGCAAATTAATTGCTTTCATAATCAAGAACAGAAATTGAAATCTGAAATAAGGGCGTGAGTATACGGAAAACGTAATTAAGATCGATTCTTCCAATTAATTACTTACAGGGACGGGCTTACTACAAATGATATATTAAAGAAGATTTGTGAGCCGAATACCGATACGCACACGGTTAATCTCCTTTTTACATTTAATCACGATCGCTAATAAGGTAAATCTTTCGGTACCTATATTAATCATTTTTTAATTTTCGTTAAACCTCAAAACGTTAAATAAAACGAAAAAACAAATAAAACTTTTGCGGAACTGTCTCAGACACTTTTAATGAACGTTTCTCTTACGTTTCTAATAAAAATTAATGATTTTATTGACAAACATTTTCTGAACTAACCTTGACCTAGATGAAAGTATATCTGGATAAAAAATCATTCCTCTTCACTTTCCTTCTGATCAGTAGAGAGTAATTTTAAAACTACTTCGCTTAAAACTAAACTGGTGAAAATGATTATATTAATTTTAAATTTGAATATGCATTAACGATACGAATAAACAAACATACACATTATTTAACTGCACCTTTCTAGTTTGCATAGTGGAATATAATGTAGGTAATAATATGCAAGCATTTAAATAACAAATAATGTAGGTAATCATAAGAAAATACTACAGTACTACATAAAAACATTAAAACAACAAACACATAATTCATTTATTCCTTGAAACGAACGTAGCCTCGTAAGTCTCGTAACCAATACATTATAATATTATTATAAGTTATCACGTCTCATCTCATCTGTGCAATGTAGCCAATGGACGTAACAAATTATACAATTTGATTCTAGTTAAGATTTTTGAAATAGCTATTCGTGTTTCTCATGTAACATCGAATGTATGTAAACATTTAACTATTAAAAAAATGAATTAATATATTTATAATCTTTATTGCATCCAAAACATAAAATACAAAATTCACACACACAGACAGGACATTTGATGCAAAGGGCTTTATTGCTTCAAGCAATTTCTTCCAACCCGAATATTTTTTATGTTTATTTGTATTGCAAAATCAGACTTTTTAATTAATATTTAAAAGGCTTTTTACACTTCATTAAATCAGAACGAACGAAAAGTTTAACAAATATATCGAAATGCCGTTTTGTATATAATTCTGATCATACTAGAACAAATTTCAAAGTTAGAGATAAAATAAATTATATCAACTTTTACAATAACACAGATTACAGAGTTTTAATTGCTTCGCCTACTAATGTTTTATATCGAAAGCGATCAGAAATAACTTTGTTAAATATTTGGATGTTGTTAATTGTATTGAATGAAACAATTAATCAATATACTAAATAGAGATCAAAATAATTTAGATTGTAAATATTTACTTTCGCTTTATTTCGCTATCCCATTGCTTCTTCTTCCAACAGCTTTGAATGTTGTTAAACTGTTGAATAAAATAATTATTATTAAATACTAGCTGCTAGCGGTTTCACCCCCGTGGCTCCACCCCTGTTGGTCGTAGCGTGATGATAGTCGTAGTGCCTATAACCTTCCTCGATAAATGGGCTAGCTAACACCGAAAGAATTTTTCAAATCGGACCAGTAGTTCCCGAGATTAGCGCGTTCAAACAAACAAACAAACAAACAAACTTTTCAGCTTTATAATATTAGTATAGACGTATAGATACTAAGTAGACTTCATCACAAATATCACTTTACGTTGCAAATATGACTTTCTTTCGCTAAGCAATCTATTCATTATCCTATAAGTTCAACTGCACTCACAAATACCTACTACACAATAAAGAACCTGAGCGAGGATTTGGCCATAATTCATGACGTGTCAAGTGCGGGCGGGTGCGGGAACTTTTTCTACTTCAAGCTCTAATACTTGACAAATCCATGGCCGTATCTTATTATGTTTTAAATTGCAATTTGGGAATCTGTTTTTATTGTTACATTGACAGATTTTCAACATGTATATTATAAAAAGGTGTCTATTTGTTGTTCCTAATATTATCTACTAATTTAATATGTCTGTTTCGAATCTACAGCTTTCCATCGTTATGCAAACAATTAAATACGATGCCTCTTAGTGTCATTACATCTTTGTTTATCTTAGTATGAAACAATATTGCAATATTCAAAGGCTACACTAGAGGTCCCTTCGTCAGCGTTTCGGACTTCGGTCCTTCGTTGTAATGTCCATTATATTTCCATAACACTGCCTTCTGGGAAACTCAGTACATAAATCGATTATGGTCAGCGCATGTTTAATTAATTGGGATTCACATTAAGCTCTGAGAACTAGGTTAAATAAAGCCTCGTCATGAATTCCATTCAATCGCAAGTAACCTCTTAACATATTATTCAGATTCATTCATACATACAAACATTCCCAGCCCATTTAACTCTGTTAATATAATTATATTGAAAAATAATAATACCCAGTTATAAATAGGTCCACAACATCAATAATTAAAAACAAGCACTAACGAAAAGATTAAAGAAAATCCATCAATTAATGTAGGGACCTAATGAATAATGAACAAACATAAGGTTGAAGGTATACTCTAATTAAGTAATTGTCATCAACCATCACTCAAATCATAGCATCACAATAATATCGTCACTTAAACATCCATACTAATTTTATAAATGCGAAAGTAACTCTGTCTGTCTGTCTGTCTATTACTCAATCACGCCTAAACTACTGAACCAATTTGCATGAAATTTGGTATGGAGATATTTTGATACCCGAGAAAGGACATAGGCTATCTTTTATTGCGAAATATGTACCACGGGCGAAGCCGGGGCGGACCACTAGTATTCTATAAATATTTTAAACCCTTTTTCACACTTGACATTGGTAAATAAATTATTGTTAGGAACTACAACAAGATAAAGGTAACGGTAATAAAAATAGATAACTTTATCTGTGAAGCTATATCCTCCTGAAAGATAGGAAGTAAATAAAATTCTGTTCGGTTCGTGAACTTATCAACCTTGTGTTTATAATATATTTTGTGTTTCAATAGTTTTTTCAATTATTATTAATTAAAAATTTACAACGATAGTAAGTACATAATTAAATATTGTTTTAAAATTTTCAACTTTAATATTTAATTGGTCGTAAGTATAATATTATATTTAAACAAAAATTTTACAATTTATATTAATAATAATTTAACACACAATTTTGTTTTGGATACTTCCAATCAATTCCGATGATAAAAGAATGTTTATCCTATATTATTAATTTTATTAGAGAAACATGTTTTCTTTGTTACAATAAAGAGATCTCTTTCATTTATGTATGTACAAAAGAAAATCGGGTTAATTACATAACTTATAACTCAAGAATGGCTAGACAGATTTTAATGTCTTTTGATATGTTGGATTTTCCTCCCATGGATTAGAATTTTGCGACTAGGTATTCGATTTTTCCTCTTATAATAATAATCTTATAATAATCGCTTAATTTGTTGTGAGTAGTAGTTGATAGGCGAGTCGTGTTTCAGCGCGAACACGCTTATATTGGACAAAAGAAATTAAACGTGATATGATTAAAAGCAAACACAAACCATCGATTTTGTGTGGGCGAGGCTTTCATGACCTAATTTTATCAAGTAAGTGGTAACTCCCTACAGGTAAATTTAAAATAACTACATTTCATTCACATCGAGATAAGGAAACTTTCCTCAGAAAAGTAAACAACGGTCCACCAAGTTGTGGCTTCGATTACTACTTGAATAAGTGGAGTTTACAACTAACTTTACTAGGTATAAAAAAAATCGGTCAATTGCGAGTCGAACTGGTGACACTAACGTTTCCGTACAAATAAGCGTTAATAGAAAACAAATAACAAGCAACTTCAAAGGGAAAATAATTTACTCAGTACTCACCCGTCCATTTTAGCTTATATTTACTCCAAAATATCTTTAAAAATCTATACATATAATAAAATCGTAGGAAAGTCAAAACTGTACATTGAATATTTTTTTAAAAGAATACCTGGGCCGTGATCTATAATCGATATAGAAGCCAAAAACATAGTTTTTAGAATTTTTGTCTGTTTGTCTGTTTGTCTGTTTGTCTGTTTGTCTGTTTGTCTGTATGTTTGTCCGAGCTAATCTCGAAAAGTACTGCATAGATTTACTTCAAATTTTGTATGAATATTACTAACAGGACGGGTGAGGCTATAGGCTACATATTATTAAGCTATCACCTACGGGGGAGGAGCTGTGAACCTTTATTTTTCTTACGTATTCCGTGTATTACGACAGCGTACAATCTAAAGACTCATGTTTAAATGTTGGTTTCGAGTAAGCCATGCTATTATCTAGCTTTACAAAATAAAAACTATGTCATTTACGTAATTTGGGCAGAGAAACAGTTTAATGAATTTAGTAGTATAAAGACAAATTAGAAACAGCGCCATCTATTAAATGTTATAAAAATCAAATCAATTTACACGTTAACTATTGGAAATTAATAATCAAATGACGCATATATAAATGTTGTTTGACAATATCTAGATTGACACTATAAAAAATTATGCCATTTAAGTAACTTGGGAAGAGAAACATAGCTTAAAGAATGTAAGTTGTATAATGTTAATTTTGTAACAGCGCCATCTATGAGATTTCGTAAAAATCAAATCAATTTACATGTTAACACTACTGAACACTATGTTAAAAATTAATAATTTAAATATAATTATGTTATTTATTTATTTAACTCTTTAACCCATATCTTCCGTTCCCTATAAGATATATTTCGTGTAAATAATAAACTACATTTTTTTTAAAGTGAGGGTAGATGTTTATTATTTTATGTAAAAATAGACACCATTATCTACAGTTAATCTAATGATTGTGTTCCAAAGAGTATAATAATATATTGTTGTGTTCATTAGTTACAATTTTAAAAATCTTCGTGTTTTATAAATTTACTAGCTTACCGCCCGCGGCTTCGTCCGCTTTGTCTAAAACCCAATAAATTATGTACTAAAACCTTCCTCTTGAATTAGTCTATCTATTAAAAAAACCGCATCAAAATCTGTTGCGAAGTTTTAAAGATTTAAGCATACAAAGGGACATAGGGACACAGAAAGCGACTTTTTTTATACTATGTAGTGATATTTATAAAGCAATTGAATGCCATAAAACAAAAAATAACAAATGCAATCTTCGTGTTTTGTGAATTTTCACCATCATGCGTTCCCACAAAAGGTAAGTTGTTGTTGTTTGTTGGTAAGTTGTTAAATGAAATGAAATGAATGCTTCTTTTATTATTTTGAGGTGCATTGGGAACAGAAGTTTTTGATAAAATTTTATTTGTAAGTAGCTTTTTTATAGATTTACAGTTAACTTTTGATTTTTTTATTTACAGATTCAATGCTAATAAAATTATATCGCCTTTGGAAGACGATTTCTGCTGATATTTTTACTACACCACTTGAAAATTGATGATTTGATGATAAAGACAGTAGCAGCGAGGATTAAGTGGAAATTAGTAATCATCCGCTTCGTCAATTTTTGACTGAAGTTAATGTCCAACGTCCAATGGTTCAATCATTGGAAGTATCTCGGGAAATTTTGGAGGATATTTTTCAGGAAGGAGAGGAGGGGCAGCCAACCACATATCAAACTACTACGTTTTAGTACCGAAAAAAATGTTATTGCCAAATGAAACGTAAATTTTGTACTCACAACTTTACAAGTAATGTTTTAAGTTATCAGATAACCGCAAAGTCAAAATTTTATTTTTATTTTGACTTTGCGGTTATCTGATTATAATATTTATCGTTATGGCTATCGACGTACCGACCGTACTGGGATCAGAGTAGGTACATGATATACAGTTCATCATCCAGGATTGCTTAGAGCATTTTCACACTGAAAAAGAAGTTTTCTTTGAATCGTAGTTGCTTCATTTATTTATTTTTAATCATTTTACATAATATGTTTTATATTTTATAAATATATCATTTTCATTATTTAAGTAGATAAAATTAATTATGTAACGGTTTTATAAGAAAACACATTATATTTGTTAGGCGACGGTGATTTCTTCCAGGCAAAAGATATTCATCAGCTCAATAAAATTGAACAGTATGTTGTTAGTTATTCTTTAGATTCACAATTGTAATGAGCATTTCCGCATGCAAGTTGTATCGTAGTTTGGATATATCATAGTTTTTACATATTAAAGTTCCAACAAAACCCTCAAATTTTTTAGTAGAGTTGAGCAAGATAATTTGAAAAATGTGCCGTGTTAAGTATTATAGAATTATAGAAAAGGTTAGTACGTTGGTAATTATTATTTCTTCTTCATTTACATGTTGTTAGTAAAAATAAACTTTAACTTACAGTCAAAGTAGTCAAAGTATATTTTAACTAATACTACTTAATATCTATTATACTTATGTTCAGTATTTATCTGTATTATTATTGCTTGACAATTAATATATTTTCATGTCGTATACCAAATTATAAACATAAGTTTAATGTGTAATTAGCTGGATTTATTTTTACACACTCACAGACTTAGGTATATTTTATGTTAAATGATAAAAGAGTGTTAATATGTAGTGTAAACCATAATACATTTTTTCACAATTAAAAACTTTACTTACTCAATATGAAGACCGTTTGACAAATGATAGGGTGCATCATAATAAGATGAACATGAGCATAAGCAATGACTAGAGTAGGGACGCGAATATTATAATTATATTTTAAGATACAAGGTCAAGTTTACCATTTGATAGGATCCCTTTTGCCTGAAGGCCAACCTAAGTTTGTTTAAATATATTTTGTATTCGACTACAACGAATAGTGGAATACAAGAAATCAATATTTCTCAAATTTAAAACTGAACTCATTTCACAATTTTAGAACAGGTTAATTCGTATGTATGCAGTTTTAAATCGACATTAGAAGCTTTTCCTCAAGATGGTGATATCGGCACTCAGGAACTCCCTGGACGTGTTATAACGCGCAGGCCACAGTATTACAATTTTTCCTACAGTAGGGCGACGAATGTATTTTCACATAGCAACGGAGGGGAACTCGCGGGGGGTCAAGTGACGCGGGCCACGTACCACAAACATGCTTAGTTTGTGGTATCGAGCGCGAAAGATAGTCATCGTGTTTTTAGTAAAGTTACTATGTAAACTAACGTAATTTAATACTTAGGTACATATTCTATAATGGTGTGCTCAAACTGTTATTCTACATTTAATTTAGATTATTATTTGATACTAAGTAATGTAGAATTTAAACCACATTCATGTTTTCTTCAGATTTTAAGATTTTCTTATCAGAGTGTTCAATTTTAATGTAGTTAAATTTTATAAGAGACAATAGGTAATTAAGAAAATTTTAAAATAAAGTGTCACGTATTTTTTTTAAACGACGAATGACGAAAAACGACCTAATCGCGGACGAAGTCGCGGGCAACAGCTAGTAATTTAATAAAACAATCAAACAGACACTTTAAAAATTATGATTGTCGAGTATTTTAACAGTTAATTGAATACCTATTTGTTAAGTATTCCCGATACATTATATTTTACGTAATTTTAGATTTTAAATACAATCCCTCATGCTATAATTTGTGCGTCATTTTAACAAAATTTCCACGGAAAAAAAGGAAGGAATGTTTTTCTAAAGAAATGGATAAACAAAAGCTATGCTTTTATAAGAATACCCGTGAGTATGCAGGTAGGTATAATAATAATACACGGCGAGCCTTGGATGCTTGAATATTTTTTTCATAATAAATTGTATTAATATACAAATGGAAACTTTTGTAAGTGCTTTCAATAATAAGGAAAATGAAGCTTTCAATAACTTGAACAAACTACCGTTAACGAGTTCAGATTCTCTACACTTCATTTTATTTTCCATTATAAAGAGATTGTATGATGAAATTCTGCTAATTAATATTATCTACTGTTCCAAAATGAAATCCCAAGGGTTGTTTCGGTTTTAATTGTTTTTTCAGCAATTAAACTTTCTGGTAAATTTTCCGTTCTATTTCAATGTTTATAAAACAATGTAAAAATAATGCGAGTATATATTAAATAAATTTTCCAAATCCAGGATAATCATAATCTTTCCTAGGAATAAACATTTTCCTACAAAAAATGATTTCATGTCTTCAATTCCTATTTTTCTGAATAGCTCCCATACATTAAGCGATGGTTTACGACTTCCTTCTATCCAATATGTCACTAATAAAACGAATGGTGGCTATTTTATTAGCGATCGTTATTTCGTCTTCATTGTTGATGCCGACACCTACGAAACCTGTTTAGGGCGCGTCGGAGAAACTCAATTACGTTTTTGACACATGATTAACGGTGAAATAGGCTTATTTTTATATTACGTACGAAAATAAATTAGCATTAATTATTCTTTACACAAAAACGTTAATCTGAATTTTATATAGAGTAATACAGAATCAGGGTAGAATGAATAATAAATATAGGTTTCAGTGAAATAATTTTTAACAGGTTTGCCATAAATCTTGAAATAAGCTTTACTTTTTATTTAGAAGTTGCAAGAACAACAAATGTCTCTTGTTTATCCTTTTTACCAGAACATGAAATGCCACATTCGTATCTCGGATAATACTTAAAAATACATATGTATTTTAATTTAGTCAAGTAAATATTATCAGCTTTGATTCATTTAAAAAGAACGGACCGTAGACAAAGCAACAATTACAAAACGATAACGAAGTTAGAAATCGCAAAAATGTATGGGATTGACATACGCCGCGTTAGATCACGTGGTCTATCTAATGTCAATCCCATACATTTTTGCGATTTCTAACTTCGTTATCGTTTTGTAATTGTTACTTTGTCTAAGGCCCCAGTATTATTTTAAAATGTATGTCTGGAACAGATTGATTTTTATGTAAGTAAACATATATTTTTTTTATTATTTAATTATTTATTGCACCCACAAATGAAACAGAGACACATAGAGAATAGATAACTAAGAGGAAAGTATGTACAAATATACATCTACTCTAGGAAAATTGTTATTTAATAATATACAGGTAAATTTCTTCGACGCTCTTCATTGAATGAAATTTCGATCATATCCTATACATAAAATTTTGTATCTTCTGTAATAATGTTTTCCTGTTTCATAAACGTTTTTGTATTATCGCAGGTAGGTAATGAAATACCGTCAATTCTTGGAAAACATAAATATGTCTCTGCATAATACACTCAGACTTAATTTGAGGAATTCGTGTCTTTAATGTTCATGTAAACATACAACCTTTGTAACTTACCAGCATAGAACATGAATTTTTCATTTAACATAAAAAGACATTTACGCAAAATCAACAAAAAACTTACTTCGAGTAGCCATTACGCTTACGAAGCCAAACTTCTTCATTAGGAATCGTATATAAAAGTTACTGAATTATTCTGTAAACATTTACTTTGAAAATGTTGAAATAAGAATACGGTTAAATGTTATTTTTTTGTTCTGTATGTCCAATTAACGCATTAATTTTTTACTATACCTACCGCAATCGTATTTTTTATGACAATTTACCACACTTTATGAGTGAAGTCCGTAGCATTGTTTTATGGAGATTAAACTGTTAACTTCTTTATAACAAGATTAATCTCCATAAAACAATCCAAGCGTCCAATGATAATTTCACAGGAGCCTATAGAAGTATCTAATGGTTATCATTTGCATAAGCTCTAGAAAAAGCCTGTACAGGGCGGAAAAATAAGCTTGTGGCACACCCCGGACACTCCATACAAAATTATCGTTTTGACAGTCACACTGTAGAGACTGCAAATGTGTGTGTGCAACGCTTTATGGTTGGCACATTTTTGACTAGCGTAAAAAAAATTCGCGTCTTTCTGATGAAATACATCCGTAAACAGCACAATATCTAACCATTTTCTACGAAAAACGATAATCACAAATCCAAAATAATAAAATTACTTTAAGTCAATTTGATTAATGTTGTCAATCTTCGTTGCGTATCGTCCCTGTAGAAAAATATGGACCATTTTATGTCTGATCGTGCGGGGTGAGGTAAGTGTTTAATTTTGGCGGGAGGCGGAGAGTGTCCGTTCTGTAGCGTTTAGCTACTATTATGTATTCTGTGCTTGTGGTATATTGTTGCTTTTTGTGTATGTGCTTGTGCTATTTGTTTTTCAGTTGATTTTAAAAAAGGTTTCATACTACGTGACATAAATTCTGAGTTAATCTATATACCTATATAAAAATGAAACCCTTTTTCTAACCCGTTTTCCTTGGTCACGGCATCACGCGTGAACGGGTGGACCGATTTCGATAATTCTTTTTTTATAATATTCCTTGAAGTACGAGGATGGTTCTTATGGAAAGAAAACATAAACATGTGCCACGGGCAAAGCCGGGGCGGACCGCTTGTATATAAAAAAAGATGTTTGAATTTCTGATTTAATATCAGATTTTTTTTATCCCAAAATGTAGAGCATTGAATTTGGTAACACCCAACATTATACTTTCTGATAAGACTTTGAATTCCACTCACGTTCATTTAATTCCAGATAGCCAATGATACTTCATTGGCTATCTGTCTAATATATAAAATAAAATATTTGTGAAGAAAAAGGGTATTTGTAGCATAATGCTCCCAAATGTATAAAACACAAAAGTATAAAATCAATCACACAATCTAGTATAGAGGTAGATCATGCTTTACAGTCAATGTTTATGGTCCTATATTAACTTATTACGATACTTCATATACTACAAGCTACGTCATATATTATAATTCACAATATGTCATTCGTTTATTATTATTTGTAAATAAACCATGTCTCGGTATCTTTGGGGTATAATCCAAATTCTAAATGAACCATCGAGCGATTTATTGGATATATTTAAATGTCGTTCAAACACACAAAAAGCAGAAAAATGCGTGTCTAATAATCAAATATCAGGAGACGTTATTTTGAAGGAGGATAAAAGCGTTCAAGTTATCTATTTTGATCCTGATGAATTTCACCTCGATCACGACCGGCGAAAGAGAATTGAAGTGCAATCGAAACTCGTACAAGTTAATAGATCACGTTCGAAACATCGGCAAGTTTGTAGCCGATTTGATAACCCTCTAAATGATATAGCGAATAAAAACACCAGCGCAATCAATATATCGATACCTGAGTGCGATATTGGGACTAACACCTCATTCATTCGTTCTAAAATGAACGCAGAAACAGAACCAATGCACTTTAACGTTTGTCCTAGACACCGAGAGGTTTTTAAGGTTCTAGAAAAGTGGCCACATGTGAAGATGAATATTAAAAAATCTGCTCATCCTCTCGAAAATATTTGGACGAAAATAAAAGAAAATCTTAGTAGACTTCAAATTCAGAAAATTAACAGTATTCCTGATTATTATCAGTCTGATAAACATATTCTTATATTATATAAACGTGTTATAGTAAAATCATAATATTTACTCCTCAAAAGTGATTTTATTTTATTTGCTCAATCTATTCAAATCAGCAACATCTCTACTATTTAGTATAATATTATCCTACATAAGTAAATAAGAAGGTTTTTGTACACCTTAAGGTTACTTACGCCGTACGATATTCGTAAAAGGCCCAAAGTGAACTTTGTTATTCCTTAATTCAATAAAAGAGAAACAAAACACTCCATTCATTTTGTCCAGCAATTTTCCGCGGCTTATTTATACCTAATGAATGAAGAAAGGTAGGTTAATTTAACGTTAAATAAATAAAAGGTAACAGAAGACTTTTGTGGAACTCTGAAGATGAAAGAAAATATTATATAGGTTTCTTTTGGTTCACCGTAACATGATTATTCTTTGTGAAAATTATTTCAAGTCTAACAAACATGTTATGAAAATTTGTTACTTATTACCTGTATTAAAGTTGAAAAGATACTTGAATAATGTATACTTAACATATTATGGAAAAATATAATGAATTCCATGACATGTATTTATTAATATCGCTCCAATTATAAAAATATCGATTATTGCCAGCAAATTGTAAACCACAAATTTATGTGCCAATTTTACGACAGTCTGCATGATATTTATTATTCCAGGTGTGAAATGTAAAAAATATAGGGCTTATAGGTCAGAATAAATGGATTAACATGAATCCACAAATCATCATAACACCCTACGGCGTAGGCTACACCACACAAGCTTTTTGAATGAATTTATGATATCATCTATCACCAAACAAATTCACAAAACCAACACTCCTTATTTATTATTTACGTTGACAGGAGCTCTAAAATTAATGCTCAGTGCAAAATGAGAACAATTGGCTCTCATTAACGAGTTTATGCCGCTCGATGTCTCCGTTACATTCTACATTAATAAGTTAAGCCTCTAAACTTTTCATTGTCTCTAAGAGTCAAGTTGTGACTGCTCCTATTTGTTTTTCCTCAATACTTATAATGTGGGAACATTCTTTACAAATTGTTTGGATAAAGTTACATTGCAAAGTTACCTGTAGATGTTCTTTAAATAAATAAATATAAATAACTTTTATGTTTTAAGGTTCCTCAATTCAGAAATACATCCTTCTATTACTTGCCTATACAGGTAAATTTTTTAACACGATGTTTAATATACACAGTGGTAAAAATCGGCATGAAAATTTAATGATCACTCAAAAGAGTCGAGAGATTTTTCAACGAAGGTCATCGGAGCGTAGTCCACTCACTTAAATATTCAACGGCCAAACCTAGCATTACCGTTTTTCTGCAAATAAGCAAAAACGTCGTTTCGTAATACTATAGTACTAACTTTCTTTAGATGTTCGTCGACATAAATAATAGTACTTCTACAAGAGTTTACTACAGCTACTAAATATTCTACAGTAGAACTTTCGTTGTAATGTAGATCGTGTCCATATTTTATTGAAGTGAAATTAAATGTTATTATTATTTTAATTATTATGAATGTACATGTATTTAATTTTAATTTAACATGATTATAAGAACTGAATATGATCGATCGATTTTTATAAAAAATAAAGTTTTTACCCTTATTTGAAACGAAAGAATGCCTTTAGGAAAGAGAATACCAAGTCCATAAATATTAAATACAATATGAAACGTAAAACTACGACTCAAGTCAAATTGTCTGTGAGAAAGTCGTGCATGTCGTTGGAAAACTCGGGAGACAACAAGTACCAATAAACTTTCTACGTGGGCTTTATGAACATATTATGGCGATATTACAACTTCTCTAAATTGTCAGTTGAAAACTGAAAAGACAAAATAATAAAGGAGTAAACTCTACTAAAAAGAGCCTCAAACTTCACATGAAAAAATTTGAACTATCATTGATACGTTTTTTCCCCGAAACAGCTTGCATACCCGACCTGTTTTTAAAGCTTGATTATCTCCACTGAAACACAAATTAAATGGCAAGTGCCAATTATGATCAATAATATATTTATGACATTTGAAGTAAAATATATTTAAGGAAATGTAACTTAAATGTTGAAAATTGATTTTCAATTTAGGTTAAATCTCAATATGGACTCCATGATGAACAGGCATTTAGTTTCTCAAAAAACTCTTATTCCGCTGTATATTTTCTTTAACTTACGGTATTTATAAAAAACACTCAACCCGCTAACCAAATAAACAAACCACGAAGCTGCTTCGATCTTAAATTAGATATTTTTTTTATTTATAGAACATGATAGTAAAGTAAATGTTATTCGACGTCCACTCAAATAGAAAAAGTCAATTTATTTGGCATTCATGTACACATAAACCTGGGACTGTTTAATGAAATGGAATGAAACGAGATCAGTCATTTTTATAAACAAAATCTCACATGTCGGAGTAGCTTTAGAGTCCCAGAATAAAAGCAAATACATTGAAAATGCTTTCACGAGTTCTTTCAAATCTATGTGAATACAAATACTTAAATACTATAGGATTCAAGTACTTGTATTCATGGAATGCCGAATGAGTCATGTGGATATAAAACCTGATACAATATTGTATCATATATAACGTTATTCGCTATTTATCTAGAGCTGCCATAGCTAATATTGCAGATAACGTCTACACGAGATGCTTGGGTTTTGTTTACATACTTTGTCACTTTTATTACAATTCGATACAAAGGGGAACTCCGCGACTTTATTATTTGAAGTGAGGAAAGACATGTTATATTTTCAAGGGAGACACAATAAGGATGGAATATGAAGATGGAAAGGAAACAAAAAACTTCAAGACAATATGAATTAATAATAGCCGGAATGATGTTATTTACAACGTTTCATATAATTTATTCCCAATAATACAATATTACGTTATAGCTATACAAAACAATATATATTTATTATTTATTTCATTTCGTATTAAGTCAAAAATAATGCAAAAGTAAATCTTTAAACTTTTACTTACAAATATTTTATTGGTCTAAGTCTAAATCCCTAGTTACTGCTAAGTAGGTACGTACACATATTCATATCGTTACATTGTGTGAATGAGTTTTATTAAGGTTTAATTGTTTAATTTATTATAATTCAATATATTATTTCAATGAAAAAATACAAAACATATATATATTACAAACTAGCAACTGTATTGGGATGGAAGATATCTTTCTCTTGCCGTAGACCCTCGTAGCGAATGCTCAGCTCAATGCCGAGATGACCATTAATTCATCATCTATAATTAATTATTATCTACCACTATTAAGGATTGTTATGTACAATGATATCATTAAAATATGTTTCAAATATTGAGAATACGGACTAATAAAAAAAAATATTTTTTTTACATTTCGTACCAGAAGCAATTTTATAAATATTCTAGTAACAAATAACTTTACGAATAACATTAATAACAGACCTTTGATGACTGGGTCTGTAAACGTTTTGCAAATAATCTGAAATTATAAAGCGGCTCCGTGGTAAACGCCAAACGGTGGTCCCTTCAAATTTTCATTGTGAAAATTGTTCTCTCCTTTGGTGAAAATATAAAGAATGGGTAATCACTGAAGTTTTATACAATACGTACAATACATATCAAATGTGTACAAAATAATTTATTCGTATTTATTAATTGATAAATGATTTTTCTTTTTTTTTACCATCATAAATATCATGAAATTTAAAATGTATGTACAATCTACTCATTTCACTACAATGTCTCATGTTTGCAATGTAATAACGTTACTTACAAGTTAGAGTTACGTTACATCTATTCTAACACAATTTTACACTTTTACATTAAAATTATTTCCTCACGCTGTAATGGAGTTATTAAAATTATACAAGGGTCTTGTATACGCAAAGGAAACTCTTAAAAGCAGGTTTAATGAAAAATTTACGTCAACATTCTCGCGTGTTTCCAATTAGACTTGTTAAGATTTCAACATACGTCTAAATTAGAATAAAAGGTCAGAATTTAATGTGATAAAGATGTGATTTTGATATGGTATTATGTTTTTGTGGGATCACGCGTCGGCGCGAATTGGGAAAGCTCGCAATTAGAAAAACACATTTGCAGAGACATTATACCCCTGAAAATGTTCAAGGTCGCATACCACGAGGTAACCCACTGGCTCTGTTATCCACTATTATATAAAGAAAAATCCTAAGAATTTATGTAATTTACTTATTTTTGAGTACTTATCAAATTGAATATAACATAATATTTTAGATATTTATCCAATAGATATTTTGTAAAACTAGTTAGTGTAGATTAGATGTCTTACCATTACATATAATTGAGAATTCACAAAGCCGAAGTGGTAATTGTAAATATATTATATTAACTACCTATCTGTGAATATAAATATTCGTTCTACAAATAATTATTTTCACGGGTCGGATCAGTTTCATTCTTGTGACGCATTTGAGCCATTTATTTTTATCGAAAAATATTATAAAGGTGAACGAAAACGTCTTTACGAATTCAAAGTAGCGGAAATTAAATCCTTAACAAAGCAAATTGAATGACAATAAATTATATTCCTATATTCTTGTTTTCATTTTCATTTGTTTTTATATTCTGGATATGTTATATCAAAGAGATCCCTTTTTCTTTACATAAAAAATCATGTATCTTTTCTCATACGACGTAAGTACCTAAGGATTTTTTTAAAGCGTTTATCTATATGTTACTATACGAAGTAACACACTAATAATGAGTTCGTTAAGATTGCAAAGTTTTCGTCTGGGTCGTTCTTACGCAATGTCGAACTTAAGAAAACTTAGGTTTTTAAACACAAAAGAATATAAATAGTAAAGCCAATCGCATCTACACTTATAGACAACTTACTTTTACAAAGGTTTAGTCAACATATTTACATTTTATTTTACGTAAAAAGCGAAACAATAGCAAATGTAATATTCTTATTATGTACGACTAAGAGCAATTTTTTAAATTCTTATTATATTACATGACATGATTGCTTCAAAAACAGACATCGTGTCTTTCATATTTCAATTAGATTTTATTGATCATTTTTTTAATTATGTTTGTTATAGGATATTGACCAACAAATTTCCATTCCCAGACTCCCATCGGGTGCATTTACACACTCGTGCAACGAGCAAGTTGATGAGCGAAACAAATAAAAACACGCATATTAAAACAGTGCACTCGCTATTCACTTTGACATTCGCGTATTCGTTTCCAGGTGTGATCAAAGGGAAGACGAATGTGGGAATAGTGGTTTGTGACAACACTCGTATACGAATGTTTCGTCGAATGAGAAATGTGTAAATGCACTATTAGGTATTACGTTTGTGAAGCGTTGGCCCTTGCTTTTATTGAGGGTAGAGCCAACAGTCTAGTGGCGCCCTTTGGTCCATTGAGTCATACAATTTTTTTACTCACCAAATTTTTCAATAATACTGATTTCTGCTTTAACATTCATGTTTAATCAACGACTAGATGCTATATTTTACGTTATTCGTTTGTACTTTGTACGCTCCAAATGACCACTCCACTCGCACTTGGCACTCCAATTTCCAAAGGCTGTTTTACTCGAGATAACAAGAGAATCTCGAGTAACACATACCTACATAGAGCTCCTAAAAGTATATAGAAGTAATAAAATATTGCAGTGTTATGAAAACAGACAGAGTCCAATAAATTCGATTGCTGTGGCGGGCTCGTGGCTACAGAAAGACGTGCTCCCATTCTAATATTACTATTTCTTCGGTTTAAGTTAAATATTGTACTAATGAAGAGATCCACTTACATTGTATACGAACCCCCAAAACAGATACATAATTACTTCTAAAATTAATGATTTGGGTCAACATAACCATCAACTGTCATTGAATACGTAAATTACATACCTCGATCTTAAGCGACTTTCATAATTGAAACACTTAACCTCGACGGCCCACCCCTGATGAATACCAAGTAAAACTTTTAATTGTCAGTTGATCGTTATTCTGTTTAACATAAAGGATTTTTACTAATACTTATTTTTACATAAACCTGAAGAATTAGTAGATAACACGTCTTCAATATATTTTTTCGTACAAAAATGTCACTTTCAACAATCACGCCGACCTCCGTATACAAATTGCAACTAGGTATGCAGACCAACAAACATGAACATAAATAATAATTATCAATAAATTATAAATATACATCCATTGACTTCTTACGAAATATATTTTATAATAGATTTTTTACTGAATTTAGAAACATTACTTACAAAGGAATTAAATGACGTCAATTATTAGATATAAATACATACTTTACTTCTCATTTCTTACCTGGTAATAATCAAAGTAAAATTTTTTTTAAAAATAACAAAATTTTCTTAGCCCCCAATAGAATACGGATCAATTCGTTTTCTTTTTATATTTCCCATATACACACACAGCCCTATTAATTTGTTTTAATAGATGAAAAATACACAAATATTAAACTTAACATTGTACATCCGTACCCTGGCAAACAATTGGCCCAATTTACCGATTGCCTATAACTAATTTTATTTTGTGTATAAATAATTGCTCGTTAAGTATGACGGCGACTCATAAAGATAATATTATTAAATAACTAACTTTTACATGTTATGAGTAAGCACCATTCATTAAACCTTGTTAATTAAAATGTTCGTCGCGTTATTCGTAGCTAATTAAATTATTCAAGAACATTTTATTACAATACGTACATACTACACATCAATAATATTATGCGGCACATTTAAGATGAAGAGAACGAACCTCATTTTCATAGAAATGGATATATGAGCTGGATTCGTGTTTATGTAGTCAATCGAGAACTTTATGCAAATGGAATTCAATGAGAGATGTGTTTCATACGAAAGTGGCTTACTTAAACTGAGATGACTAGAATAATCGTTCAATTTGGAACCCTTTAGGGAAATGGTGTATAATTATATTATACGCTCGCAGCTAAAGTGGCTGCGTTGCGCTGACGCTACGCTTTCACGGTGGACGTCGTAGTGAGCGGTTCCCTCTCCGTCCGCGCCGGGATGGACAGGACCTTCCTCGCGAGGCGCGTGAATGTGGATCGGAACTGGCGACTCATGCTACAGTACAGCACGAAGTTCACTGCTGACCCCACGAGAGCCATTAGGTCCATCACTTCGCCTGTTAACAATAACAATGTGTTATTAAATTTATAAGCTTACTATCGCCGATCGATGCACTTTATTTAAAATAAGTATGAAAAAAATATTTAATTCCGCATTACTAGATATTATAAAAAAAACACAAAATAAATTTTCCTAATAGAAAAAAAGTACCATATGGCACATAAATTCTATTAAATTTACGTAAACATAATTTACGACTGTTATCCATCAAATATTCGGCAAACTTGTGACAATCCTTAAATTTCCAAGAACGCAAAATGCTTAGTACATATTATATAACCTAGGTAGGTAGGTATACAGAATAGTTTAATGAAAGATCAACAACTTTGTTGACTGATATTATTGTCTGTTTTATTAGGTAGCAGCTTTGTAGATTACATGATTAGTCGATTATTGACATTTCAAATCAAGCTTATAATTCCTTTATTGTTGCAAGGATCCTATCGTCCTTGCATATCTATTGTATATCTATGAGCAGAAAACATTCAATATTTAATATGTACATTATTATCAGCTGTATTGGTCCAATACTTTTAATCCGTAATTAGACTATCGCCAAAAGATACACATTGCATAAATATTCTTTAGTTATTTTTATATATTTAGATGGGTAATATAGTATTTTCAATTAGAACAACGAAACTTACTACGTAAGGAAATTGCCAATCAAGTTGCGCTTTACTAATTTTAATCGAATCAAGTTGCGCATTACTAAGTACTGTAACTCTATAAATTAAAACTACAGGGGCCGTAGACAAAGTAACAATTAAAAAACGATAACGAAGTTAGAAAAGGCAAAAATGTATGGGATTGACCTTGGGATTGACATACGCCGCGTTAGATCACGTGGTCTATCTAATGTCAATCCCATACATTTTTGCGATTTCTAACTTCGTTATCGTTTTGTAATTGTCTTTGTCTAAAGCCCCAGGATCATATTACTAGAATTGAAGAAATTAAATCCACTTCAGATCTCTACGCTCTAGCCTCTACTACGCTAATTTTTATTAATTCTTTATTGTTTTTTAATTTGTAATAGAAGCAATACTTATCCATAATTCAATATTTATGCATTTATTTCTTTAAATTATATTAATTGGCTTTATGTATTTATCATTAACTGCTACATATCTCTTGTTTGTATAAGCTGTTGGTGCTCCAAGTAAAATAAATAATAATAATATGTATTTATATAGAGAATATATTATATCCGTAGTATAATTAAATAATATAAATTTTTATCTCTTCAGTACTTAATATTTTTCAAAATAAAAATAAAGGTACATACTATTTTACAATCAGCAATATTGCGATCCTGTTTCATATTGAATTTGATATTATAAATGGATATATGACTCGGACACAACGATTTATTATGCAAATCCCAAAATTGGCATCGCGTCTGTACAATGTACAGGTCAAATAAAATATTTTTTGCAGTATATTACTGTTTTTACAACATTCCTATAACATAGTGTAATTTTCAAACATAAAGTATCCATAAATTATATAAATCTTACGATTATTAAATTTATATTCAAGATTTTTCTAGAAGATTTTTATATCTTAATAAATGCCAATACATATTATTATTCTTGGAGAAAAAGTTAAAAGAATTTGTATTTTTTGCAGAATTTATGAATGAGAAAGAACCCATGTTCACTGAAAGTGACGACGCGAAAAAATTTCGGAAGTTTTATAGATTGATAGCGTAGCTAATTTGATTCTTATAAAGAAAAATACACCCACACATTCCTTAAAAGCTATCTTTGCTAGACTTATTTAGTACATAAACCTTGGAATTGTACCTACCAAGTGTTCCTTGGTAGGTACAATTCCATTTAATAACCTCTATTTATTTTATTGAAACTTTATTTTACTACCTCGGCTTGATTTTTGTGTTAAAACCAAGATAAAACTGTGACATAGTTAACTATCGGCTAACTATGCCCAAAAAAAAGGATTGCAACAGTATTTTCCCGAGTCATATATGGATGTATCAATTAATTTTGCTTATTTAACTAGAACAATATTTTCTAATAAAATCACGAATCGAATTTATTTCATTAAATATCCATTACTAATTCTTACTTTTAAAACCTTAGGTATAAAAACAAAAATAAAAATAAATATTTATTTACTGACTGCTCCCACCTCCCTCTAAGGCATTGAAATATTCATAAAACTTAACAAAACACACATATTATAACCGTTTCGAACCATTACGTGGATCGCTATATTTTTGTACTAATGTACATTTATAACTCTTAGATTATAAGTGTTATCTGACGACGTGTCTACGACCAAATACTCGTAAACTTTATCGAATTCAATCAAGACTTTGGGGGATTTCGGTGACTTTTATGACATCATTGGCTTATGATAGGCATTAAATTGACTTTACTTCTTAAATAAACGTTAATGGTCTTTATTAATTTTGATATTTTGATGGGATCGTATCTATTCAAAGACGACAATAGGCTTTATAATCGTTATAAACTGAATATAAAAGGTCACGGACATTTCCACTACCTAAAAGTAATAAATGAATAATAATGTATTTAGCAATTTTATTTAGCTAAATCAAAACAGTTAAAACCAATTTCAAAAACACATCTATAATTCCTTCGTCCTTTTTATAGGAACGTCCGCGTCGGTTAGAAATGAGGATGATTAAATTCTTTTTTTTTACATTTTGAGCTAATCATAGCTTTTAATTTAAGCCATCGGGCTTTGAGTTTGAATTGTAATTTGTTCCAGTATTTAAATTTAACAAACATAATATAATTGAACAATAAAACGTGTAAAAGTTTTATAAGCTATACATAAATGATAAAATAATCAGATATATCTACAAGAACCGCTAAGCTACTGTAAAATGCTGGCGTATTTTCTGGAAACTTGTTTTTACGATGTAAAAACCTAATTTGAGCCAAATTTTTATGTTCAACCAACACGATATTTCACATGTCAACGACATAATAGACATTTCTCCTTTCAAGTTATTCCATCAGAAGTCGTGAAGAAGCTCTTTAATGCTTTATTATTTGTTGATAATATATTGAGAGATATTTTATTTATTTATTTCTATGTTAATGTATCTTTTGATAGATCTTTTTTCAGTTTTTTAGTTGAACGCTTTTATCGTGAAATTGAATTTTTGATAGTGACACAAATTATCTTTCTTCATTTATTTAGATAAATGTGGTTTGAGGATTATCTAAATCCTTCTAATCATGCCAAGGAATTACAGGATACTTCACGAATGTAGTAGCCTCTTTTTGACTCGTTAAATTCTCAATATCTCGTCAAAAGTGATATAAAATTAAAAATGTACAACTAACTAACCTTGTGTAGTCAGTTGAAATCTCAAAGCAGTCGACAATCAAGGGACGTTGAATTCGTCTTTCTAGGAATTTATACGAGTGTATAATTGAGCTCAGAGATATTTCAAATACGAAAATTTTACAGCAGTCTTTGACGTGGCAAATTTATTTAAAATTGTTATAGCATAAATTCCAATTTGGATTTGTTTCAAATATGATATAAAAATAAATAGACATTTAGTAGAGAAAATTTTTAAATGGATATTTGTTATTATCTTCACATTCGAGTATATCACCACTCTGCCAGTTTTTACACTTCATAGCTCGATTCAAATAATCATTAAACCCACTGACACGTGCCAGTATTTTCTAAACTGCGAGATAGGTACAGTTCCTCGCAAACATTTGAAACCGCGAACAAACAACGCATACACGGCACGCTACTCTGTTCACTGTTGGGATTTATCTTCCAGTTACCAAGTATAACAGATGACCAAATCATTATTTATCGTATATCGGCAGCTAGCTCTTTGGCTCCAATGAGCAATTAAGTACAAACATCAAAAATCGATCGATGCACAAAAATATCTATCCCTAATCCTAAACTCTCTAACTTCGTACCGTAATATCTAGACACGCGGCAGCGTGTCAAGCCGAGTTCAAGCGAAGAGAACTGGCGAGCAGCTGACGTGTGTATATTTACACGAACCATTTCGAGCCACTTTTCACCCCCTTATAACTCGAAAACTATTTAAGTTAAATAAACCAAATTTGGTACATATCAAGAGGACCTCAAGATAAACAAGAACCTTAAATTTCATAAATACAGATTAAACAGTTGCGTAGATATTAATATCCAAAAATCGCAATTTTTAAGACTGACTGACTTATAGACATATACAAAACCTAACCCACTTCCAGATGACCTAGAAAGTTCAAATTTTGTAATCAGCTAGGTAATAGTGAGTGTACAAAGGAAAAAATCAGAAAATACTGAATTTATCTGTATTTAATTTTTTTTTCAATGACATTAATTTTGTTTGTATGGAAAAATGGAAAAGTTTAAAAAAATAGAAAATAGTATATTCACCTTACTAGTCTTAAAAAATAGATCAAAACTAATCAGTGGCCGAAAAAAATTTTGAAATCCATCAATAAATGACTGAGATATAGATTATTGAAGTTTCCATATTTTACGACGAAACATCTGTAGATTCGAAGCGCCTCTGACATCACACTCACTCGCGCTAGTATCGCTAGGGCGGATTACTTCGATTGCATGATTTCTTTATTCAAAACTGTTATTAAACGTAAAATAAAATAAAATTGTAATAAAAATATTGCTCATACATTTAAAAATAATATATAATTTTACATATTCACATTTATTTATTCTTTATTTATGAGTGTTTACTGTTTAGTTTAGTTTTAATTTCAGTGTAAATAAATAAATAAAATCTTAATTTTACTTTAAACATGGTATTCAATGGTGAATGGTGATACAATTATATTAATAAAGCACAAACATGTTCAGCCAATACAAGCATGCAAAAATAATTACCATAAATGGTGTAATGGAAGAAGGCTTCGTCGAAGGTCGAAATGATTTAATTTGCGTAATATTAATATGAGTGAAACATCTTTAGGCGCGTTTAGAGTAAAATTTTAAGATCGCGTCATGGCAATACCGTAACGTCATGGAGTAAGGCGACGATTCTTCTACAACGATCTTTGCATCTTGGTAATAGTGTGTGTACAAATTCACGCTGGATATTTAGAAAATCATGTAAGTAATCTTTTAAACAGAAAACGAGTTTAAAAAATTGCAGATAATGACGGGGCAATGTGCACTGATATTCATAAAATATAAGAAAATATATAAAATAATACTAAACAAACCATACAGAGAAACCGCAAGAAAAAATAAAAAAATGGTATATAAAAATTATTATATTCATAAAGTAAATCAAATTTGCAGAGTAATTTTCTGTACAAAAAGTAATGATATCCCACCAAAAACATAAATGTAAAATTTGGAGCCGAGTTCAATCGTTGACTTAATTTGCCAAAAAAAGAAATGAGATCTAAATGTGTGCCAAGTTCTGCAGACAGTCCAGAAATTTATTTACAAAGATGTATTAAGTTCTTAGGTTGACTGAAAACTCAATTGTTTTATTTTCCCTTAGAGAACAATGTTTATTCCAAAATATAACTTTTTAAATTTGAATAATATAATTATTTTCACAAAGCAAACAACTAATGACCTATTGAACCCCATAATTTAATGAGGCTAGTTTTTAGAACCTCACAAAATATAAACAGTATGTAAAACTAGCCTCATCAAATTATGGGGTTCAATAGGTCATTAGTTGTTTGCTTTGTGAAAATAATTATATTATTCAAATTTAAAAAGTTATATTTTGGAATAAACATTGTTCTCTAAGGGAAAATAAAACAATTGAGTTTTCAGTCAACCTAAGAACTTAATACATCTTTGTAAATAAATTTCTGGACTGTCTGCAGAACTTGGCACACATTTAGATCTCATTTCTTTTTTGGCAAATTAAGTCAACGATTGAACTCGGCTCCAAATTTTACATTTATGTTTTTGGTGGGATTGTTATACTTACCAAATGCATAATAGCATATTTCAAAGAATTGTGGCGCGATCGCTGTGAGGAGACCAAAAAGGGCCTGCGGGAGCTCTGTAGCCAGGAACAGGCCGAGCAGCGCTACCAGCATGCGAGTCGTGCGGTCTGTCCGACCACCTCCTCCCTTCTTGTTGTCTTCATTCAAACGAGTTTTCTCACCCTAAAAAATGACATTATTATTATGTAAAATATCTAACTACAAATAATACTTCAATAAAGCCCTTGTAACTTTAAAGCAACATGTGGTATTATAATTATCTATACTAATATTATAAAGCTGAAGAGTTTGTTTGTTTGTTTGACCGCGCTAATCTCGGGAACTACTGGTCCGATTTGAAAAATTATTTCGGTATTATTCATCATTCATTCATCGAGAAAGGCTATAGAGTATATATCATCATGCTACGACCAACAGGAGTCGAGCTACGGGGGTGAAACCGCGCGGAGCAGCTAGTTATTCAATATAATTGATTGAAAACTATCATTAGTCTAGGCTAATGATTATAGTTTAATTATAATAACCCGAATTACTTTTTCACTGAGGGCCAACAAAATAAGTTGTGTGATATTTCTTCATCGTCTTCTTCAAAGATTGTATTGAGATCACGCTGGAGATTAACATCATATACGTCTCAAGGACCCATGTAAACACATGCTAAGCCATTAAAGCCGTCTAACATTTCCTGTAAAAGCCTTTATTGTTTTATGTTACACATTGTTATATTATTAAGTACCCATTAATCCCAAACGGTTATAGACCGATTTCAAAGTAATGGAGAGGCGACTATACAATCCATACAATATATTTGAAAGCGTGAAACGTTTGCTACCTACGGGCTATATTCCGTGTTGAAAGGAATAAATATCATTTGATACGTACGGTACATTAAACGTATTCTTATTTAGCATGTAAATGCTTTATGCTGACACACGTACAATAGTCAGCAAGCAATTTGCATCGATGTGTGTTGCTTAATGCCTATTTATACTTGAGAGCTTTTTGAATGGTCGATAAATACCTATACATAGTAGGAATCCAATGCAGAAGAAATGTAAAATGTGAAAGTTTATAAGGAGCCAGATAAAAATTATAACCTTCTCTTTTTTTACCGTTCGTTTTTACTACCTACGCATACGTTAAGAACCTACGTTTCCCTTTACCCCATATCTTAAATCAACATTATAAACATTATAACCTATGTATAATACAGGTATTACAAAATATTTATGTAAGAACATAAATATTAAATACCTCTACATAATAACGTAAGGCTGAACAACGTTTGCCGGGTCAGTGAGTAAAACATTTTTTATGGTGAGTCTTAATTATTACAATCTAGCATAATATATATACCAACTTTGAATGAACATTTTATATTGCATCTACGTTATTTGCTCTCGTGAATACATTGACTCTCAAGGATTACATATTCACAGGAACAGATAGTGTTTTACAGGGATATTATCTATATTAAAAATGTCACAAAGAAACCCCCAAAAAATAACCGTCCATAAATCTTTTCACGCAAGCACTTTTCTTATCAATATTACATCCATATCTATAATCTCAAATTAAATGTTGGTCGTAAATTACAAGTGACTTTTATTCACTACATAAAATGTTTTTATCTGTCCAAAACGAATAACAAAATGTATTATTGTGCCGAAAACAATTAAAAATAAATATATGTATTACCTCACTTGAAGGAATCGCCGATTTCTTTAATAACTTCTGTCTTCTTCTATCACTTGACTTCATTTTTAATATCAAACAAACACTTAAAATTGATAACACTATACACGGTATGAGTTTTATAAATACACTGTAAATCCAAAATATCGCTGTTAGTAATTCTTTGCTATTTGTCATTGTTAGAGCATACATTGGCTCTTTTACTTCCGATGCATTAGACGACATGGTTTCGTTGATGGTAACATTAGTCTTTGCACTCGTCCGGGGCACCTCTTGTATGTTCATTGCAAAATAAATTGGAAGACATGCTATTGGGCACACTGCATATGCCACAGCTATAGCGATACTGGTATTTCGTTTATTACATAGAGTTCTGTTCTTTTGAGGAAACTTTATCGCTATAAACCTCCAAACTGCGAGCGTTATAGTCAACCATATAGATATCGTGTGGAACGTTTGGCTGAATATTGAGTGAAAATATACAAATACCGCCCAAGCGTATGAGTTTCTATTCAATTCTGTGCCAATTTTAATGTAGATATGCAGGGCAAAGGGTATATAATCCAGCATAACTAAGAGATCAGCGACGGCGAGAGCTGTCAGTATGGAATTTGTTGAAGAAGCCATCTCTTTTCTGCTCAATACAGCGATGTTCACAGAGTTTGCAATGGAGCCGAGGATGCAAATAACTAACGCTATGTAGCCATGGATCTTCACGTAAACGCGCTGAAAATCAAGCCCTCCTGGCAAGCAATAAGCTACGCTATCGCTCTCTAAACCAGACATATCTACTCCTTTTGTCTTGGTAAACAATATTTAATTTGGTATTCTTCCATAATCTGTCATTTTCTGAAAATAAAACGAAAATTTAATGTCTGTTAAATAATTGAATCAACATTCAAAAAATACATTTTAAGAATTCTTGGATCGTAAGTTATTATACTCGTCTAACTAGGGATCACGATCGATTTATTAACATTATGTTACATCATTTCAGTATATTTTGGAACAGAGCTAAAACTTATTTTAACTTTGTCCTAGTTTTCCCCTTATTCGAAATTATTCCTTATTTATCGTATCATAAATCTTACTACTGGGTAAAGTTTGTATCGTAACCATCCGTATTGCATAATTTTCCAGCATATTTAAGGCGATGTAAATATTTTAATAGATAAAAAATGTAAAACAGACTTTTATTATAAAGTTCAATGTCGTAAATAATCGCAGTGGAGTCAATTATGTAGTTTCAGATTAAAGTACCTGTCTCAAAGCCCTCGAGAGACTATGCAGTTCAAAACTACAAACTATGTTCCTCTAAAGCAGTCTACAGAAGTCGGTTATAGGAAGCTATTATACCTTTAAGTGTTCTTTAAGTTTACCAATATTGAGATATTCTCACGAAAATGCGCAATTTATTTTTACAAATATGTAAAGAAAATTTACTTATATATTTTTATTAGTTCATATACAATAAAAGCTTTAATTTATAAAAATAATAAGAAAAGGGGTTAAAAAATCAGCTTTTAATATTTTATTATTGAGTGAGACTGTTCTGGATAAATCTCCATAATGGCTAGACTGTTGTTTTACAGAAGTGTTGATAATATCTTCCGATGCTAGAGATTGAGTAATCAGATTTGTTTGAAAATTCTCATAAAATACGGAAGAAATCGCGTGCATTACCAAGATGAAAAATAAAAATAGAGCTCGCTCTGAATTCATATTATACTCGGTTTCTTCTTTAAATTAAATCGCTTTTGCTGTGCATAAAAGTATCAGCGAATGTAACTCGTCACAAATAGAATATAAGAAAAGTCGTGGTGCGATATTTTCTACCCGTCAGCAATATTTTCTCGTAGCAAATAATTTTAGCGTGTGCTTTTGACGGTTGTGCTATCTACCGTTTCCTGGAAATATATTGAATAAACGACCACGTATACTAATTTGTTTTGTCAAAATTTAGGTATATTTGTTCAAAAAATATTTTTGATCATAAAATTCGGACGCTTATTTCAGTGAAAACTACTCAATCACTGTTTGTAGAGAATTCTTAATATTTCTTGAAGGTTACTTTACTATTTTAAACAAAGGGATACAAAAGAATGGCTCAACTTCTGATCGCGAAATCATGAATTAATTATTACTTGCTTCTTGTAAGTTCGCTTATTCAAAATTTATTTTTTTGCCGCTTCTGGATATTGATTAATAAGAGTAATAAGTAAAGTAAAAACTGACTGACCTTGAATCTTAATTTATTCTTAAGATTTTGCTAATGTCGACAACTTTGGTTGGGTCACTTTAAGCGATAAATGTATATATATATTGTATAATTTAATAACCATTTAGTATTTCACACTAAACAGAAAACCGTTTTGCACTGTACATTAAAATAATGCGGATTAAATGAAGTGTAACAACCAGCTACAAAGTTATTTCAAGTTTGTCTGTCTGCAAATCCAATATTTAGATTTTTTGACTGAAGACAGTCTCAGACGCATAGATCAGAGGCTAAAAATTTCATGTGTAATGTTTATAAGACAAGAATAAACTGAATAAATCTCACAGTGCATTGAATTATCGATTCGGAAAATATACAGTCAGTAGGTAGTAGATAGATTAGTTCTAGCTTTCTTTTTATTTCCTTTACTTTTGTTTATATTAATCTCTGATTAAACTAAACGTTTTAACAAATATTTAATTAAGATGTTTGACTTCAATTTATGACTATAAACATTCCCTCGAAATGTCACTATGCATTATGTAAAACCTACCTACCTATTTTTCATGGTACCTACCTATTGTTTTCTATTTTGAATAATAATTTTAATGTACCATTTTTCCCTAAGAGACTAATTTAGAAATACTGTATAGAAATTTCGTCGATTGAATCGCAATAAAATATAAAATTACATAGGCATGCGGATAGTGTTTGATAATCTCGTATCAAAAACAAACTCAATATTTGTCCGTGCTCTATATTGTATCTGGAATTCCGCAACACAATTGATGATGAGCATCCTCTCGGGGTTCACTATTTCTCGACACGAAGTGTATTCCACTGAAAAATATTCATAAAGAACATTTTTTACGTGCACTTCAAAGAAATGAGTACGTAACATAATGAATGCTGATATTCCGCAGTGATTCAGCCTATAGCCTACATTTGCTTTAATTAATTAGATTTTTGACTGAAAACAATTTGTTAATGAGTTAGTTGAATTGAAGAAACAACTGATCCGTACTCTACTTAGAAAATGATGTGTATGAATTACAAGATCACAAAACAAATAAATTTATAGCAACGTGTCGCCGCGGTCGGACCCACACTGGACGTGCGAGACGCAAGAATATAAACATGTATCTTAAATATTTTACCACTTATATTCAGTTAAGGTGCAATAATGAATCGTGTAATTTTAACCTAATTCTTGTAAGATCGTATAACTTCCACAGCTAAAACAATAACGTGCAACAAACATCAACAACTACATAACTTCTCTTGCGGTATCAAGTTAAGAGTTCACGTATATAGGCATCACATTTTCACTATCTAATGACTTCAAGTTAATTTCCCTTTCACAATGATATGTTTAATCCTCATAAAAGAACCCTGATTTAGAGTTTAAAGTGTATCACATATACAAAATGGCAATAGTTTAAAACTTCCCATTTCATAATATTGCGAAGCGTTCTCACAACCGAGTAAATACAAATTCAAAGGAGTTTTGTCGAAATTAGTTCACCAAAAACTATTTTAATTTGATCGGATTAACTTTATAAATTATACTTAACATATTATGTTCATTATAGGTAATAATAATGCTACAACAATGTGAATCTCAGAAAAAAATTACAGCCCGATTTTGTTATTTATCTATTATTATAAACAATGATTCTGTATCAGAGGTAGATTTCCAATAATAGGGGAATACGGGCAGATAAAATCTGAGTAAAATAGTTCTTCGTTAGACCTTTAATATATTCCAATCACGTGTCACGGAGTCCGTAAATACGTAGTCAACCGGCGGAACTATCCTCGAACACTATCGAGATTGGATTGGGATCGAGTATAGCGGTGCTTCACATTCATAACTATTTTCGATAGTCCTAATACTATAACTGTTCTGAATCTAATTAAACCGTTCCCTGGATATTAGGAAGTGAGATTAGGATTGGATATAATAGATGGATAAATATGTCGATTTCGCGAATCGACATATTTAATAATAGATTATATAAAAATAGATGTACTTCTGATGTTTGAATGAAAAAGGCGTATTTAAATGATGTCACAACAAGTATACAATACGTAAGTTCAAAGTTAAAACCTACGTGTTTTATAAATAAATGTACATTATATTTATTATTCCATTTATTATTGATTCCGATTGTATCGCGCGAAGAGGTGGGCACAAATAATTAATTGGTTTGTAGGAAATTTTCAATTACTTGTAATTCCTCTATTGAGACACTGCTGAAATAACAAATTTATCTCTCTCTTTCTTAAATATCCGGTATCAAATGTGTACATAAAATATGTAACATTATAAGAATAAACAAATGTAAACATAATTTAATTTGTAAAATATATTGACATGACATTAAATTTTATTATGTTTTTAAAAGATTAAACAAGTTAAATCATTTTTCAAATACCATTATGCTAATTGATGTAATAAAAAAAATAAATTAACGTTTAAGCGTTAGGGTACACTTCGTAGAGTGGGCTACGAAGGTCTACGAAGTAATTAATTATATTACAAAAATTAAGTGGACACAAATCACTTTATCTGTCATAATCAGAGATCTGAGACATTTAAATGTACTTTCTTTTGTTTTTGACGAAACGAATTTATAAAATATTTCAATTACTATTTAAACGAAAAATTGAATTTGCTATGTTTACGTCTTTTTCTTCTATTTTAATTATATTTTTATAACACGTAGAAAATAATATCCATGTTTATAAAAGAAAGTCCAGTTAGTTACACCACTTATAGAACGGAATGAACGGATTTTAATGTTTACACCTAGATTAGTCACAAAAAGTATCCATTCGGGCTGAGCCAGTACGATCAGATCAGATACTACTTAATTAAATAGATTTAGTTTATGAAATGTCACAAGTAGGTACAACAACAAATAACTAGGTACTGTAGGTAGATATTATTCCGTTTTCTGTTTGAAAGTCATTTGTGGGAATTCAAACGATGCTAATTGAAGGAAATTGTATTGTGAGAAACTATTTAATTACTTAACCGTTTCAAGGAAAACATTTCACAATGCAAACAATACACATGCGATAAGGCTTTCTTATGCAAGGACATTTTAGAATATTTACACATTTCAATGTTTTTTTTTTATTCGATTGCGATTTACGAATTAAAAATATATACAAAAACATAAAAAAACACCATGAAATCTAAATGATTATTTAAGATTGCCAAAAATAAACACGTTTTTGAAAATAAACAAATACCTCTATAGTTGATTTTCTTGATTTTTCAATAGTCAACATTTCGGTTGATGATTGATAACATCTAAGTAATATTAAATAATGTTTAGGAAAATTCATATTCAAATGTTATGATATTTAGATGATGCATCCTTGCATAAAACAATTTGTAATCAAACTAGGAACGAAGTTACTCTTTCTTGGTATCACGTACCTAGTTAATAATATATATTTTTTTTTTGCTATGCATATAAAATAAAAATTGACTTACCTAATTTTATTGAGATCAGTTTTAGTTATTTGTTTCTTTTTTGTAATTGCATCAAGAATACAAAAAGTTCGTATTCTTTCTTTTAATCAGAAACGTGAGGGTTCTGAGACAGATTAAACGGATAAAATTGCAAGAGAATAACAATTCATCAAGATATTCATGCGGACAACAGCAGCGTGGATGGACTATGAAATTATTTGGGCGTTTATCGCGACGACTAGTGGCGCCGAGAGGGCGGCGTGCGGCGTGCTAACCCAGAGCCGCTCTCATTGTAACTGCTGCAGACGAAGAATCGGCTACACTTGTTGTGAACATCGTACAATTGAAACTTGTCGAACGCTTGCGGTTCACGAAACAATCGCTCCGTTTCAGACCCTTCGTAACCCTCGTAACACTTCAGTTATTCCAAACTTATACCGAGATACCTTTTCTGCTTAGACCTACAATAATATTGACCTACATTAACACGGCACATTTAAAATCTACACACGGTTTAACAACATTCAACGGCACACAAATATCGTATTTACGATTCAAATCTTGTATTTGTTCAAAAGATAAGACCTAAAATAATTATTGTATGTAGGTATTGCTGTGGATTTTTTTTAATTGCATCACATTAAATCTACTGCACACGATACTGCAAAATTTATTGCTTCTATACGTTCAAGAGATTTAAAGCGGTTAAATTAGAGTTGTGAATCACTCTCTGTCCTGTAAGCTTTAATGAGATTTATTTTGAGAAAAAGCAATAAAGTGAAATACCTTTCTTTAGAAAGGTTTGTATCTAAATTTACTTTCTAATCTACCAAATCAATTTGTAAGGTTACAAAACGGAAAAATTTACCCTCATGTACATCTTATAGATACCTATTTTTTATAAAGCAATCTGTTCAATTACCGACTTTGCGTTTCAACAAAACACATGTTATGGATATCACCTACGAGATATATTTTTGAAAGCCTCATAACCATCATACACCATTCTAAGGTTTTCGATTTCGTAATTTTTCTCGTAACTATACACAAATTATACAAGAGAATATTAATGATGCTTACTTTACAAAACTAAAACAATGTAAACATTACTAGAGTGAAAGTTTAACTTACGTAAATCTGGTTATATAATTTATTAATATTAGGTTAGTGAGAAAGATTCATACGCAACAAATGTAGAGCTTTTAACTCTTTTGCACGCCTCATAAGCGAAGCGTTGAGGTGGGTACTACTGTCACTTCGCGCAAAACATCTGATTTTTCAAACTTAAAATGTCTTTATGTGTCGTACATTGCACTTGTAAGATAATACATACACACACATATTAAGAAAAAACACTATTTTTAACATTCATGATATTTTTTATGTCATTTTTGTTATTTAAACTAGTTAAAAAACAGTTTAAAAAAGTTCTGCCTTGGACGACCGTGTGTCTGTATGTGCGGAGGATTTTCTTGTTAACACGATAGCGACCGAAATACTTTACTAATCGAGTCTTTTTTTTTTCTCTTACGCTTGAGTATGCTCAGGAATAGAACCCTTTCATTTTTCAGGGTCTGATTTGATGTGGTTTAATTGTTATTAAATAAAAAAAAAAAAATATCGACTGTTCTCCATAATTTTAGTATATCTATATAACTATTATATTCTTTATTTTATTTTATTTTTTTTATATTTATAGTGTACTCAAAATTCACCATTATAAACTCGATTCTTTATACTATAAGCCAAGGTTTAAAAAAATAAGTTGGTAGTCAGTCCCTTAAACCTGCGCAGTTTCACATCTAGGTGGGGCCACAAGAAAAATAGCTCAATTATTACGGTACCGCTTTCTTTACTTTTCCAACTGTTTTATTTTATTTCTTTTTTATATTTATAGTGTACTCTTTATAAATAATCAATTTTATTGTAAAGGATGAGATTATGAGGCGTGCACTTTTGGATTTTCCAAACTATTTTAATCTTATTTTTACTCTACAATTTATACTTTATAATTTATTTACCTATGTCCATTGCTTACCTGAGGTTGTATGTAGATACACATACATTGTTTAAATTTTATAATAATATACAAACTAATATATTCATTTATGTAAGATATTCATAAGTAAAAGCCTGTAAATTTAATGTATAATGTTTGAACGAATGTATAACTACTCTTTTTTATTCCAGCCAGTAATTGCCAACCACGTAAGCTCTCAAACCAGTAAAGCTAATAAGGGACTAGTGAAACAATTAATTAAGTAGTTCCTAAAAGGGATTCAAGGCCGCATTGGACCTGCGATAGTCTCTTCGTTGCTTAGTTAATTACTTTCCCATACTAATGAAATTTCAATTACACTTTTTCTTTCTTTACCACACTTATGTAGTAATTAACAAGTTATAAGTGATAAAACTAATATGTTCTTACTAAAGCTTGAGATATCGACATGCAAGTGTAATTAAAATATTCGCACTTTATTTAGTACCTATTAGCCAGCCCCTTTTTTTTTTCAAGTGAGGAAATCTTCTACCAACTAACTCCACCGTGCACCAACGCGCTGCTTTAGACGGGATGCGGGAACACTATTGCAACCTTTCGCATGTCCCGCCCAGCAGTTGCCCGTTTCCAGGCCCTCCACCAGTTGCCTGTTTCCAGGCTCTCCGCCACATTGCCCAGCCCGAGGCGACGCAAGCTGGCAAGTACCTATTAGCCAGCCCCAGGTCAACTCATTTAATTAATTTTGAAATATGTGGCTTACAATTCGTACCTTAGTATATTTGTACCAATTCATCATATTTCTTAGATGTCAATAAATACGAAAATATATGTATAGATTATATTATATACACTTCATAGAAAACAGTGATTACATTGAATTACCATCAATAAGAACTCTATAGTATACGGAAAGAGAAACCTAACTGACCAATATCGACAATTGGATCCATTATATGTATTTATAGACTAACGAAAACAACTGTGTATGGGATTTCAAGGTTATTTTTTAAACTCGGTATAGGTAACTAGAATTTTTAAAGGGTCACTTATTTTTTTAAGCTGCTGTTAATGTAGCAATCCATTAATTTGTTTTAAATCGAACGGTTCGGAATCGGTTGCTATGTTTTTCGTTCCAAACTTAGTTTCTTACTTGTACTAAAGTTGTTGATAAGTAAACAGAAATCTTTCCTAACTTTAACTTGAGAACGATTTTACTGTTTTCTTCAGATCATTCGTCTTTCTTTTTAACGTGTACTAATTGTTTGAAAAGGGCTTCCTACGAAATGAAAAATTGAGGAAATTGCACAAAAAATGAAAATTTCTGAGAACTTTACCGGCAAGCTTACACCCTTCGCTTCGCGCTATGGACGTTTAAAAAAGAAAAAAAAATCACGTCATAAACGAATAGTGCAATTATATATTTAGTTCAAATATCATTCACTTTTTATTTCATGAATTGAATTAAAGTTCATACGATAACCACGTCGATCCATGATTTTTATATTTTATTTTTAAGACATTCCTCGTATGTTATTATTATTATAGGGATACATATCCTAGTCAATAGTAATGGCACAGACTAATAATAATATACTACGTATACAGTAATGGTAAGCTACATCATTTATAACTCCAGAACTTTGATTTGTATCAACCTATAAATATTAGAACTGAAGTTCCCAAAATCAGTCAAGTTTTCAATTCGCTGTAGGTAGGTATCTACATTATTAAAGTTGTTGCATTTTTCATGAGATCCGAAGTGATATCAGAGTTAACGCAAAATTAAACCTTATAGTTTATAAAATTTCTTTAAAAATATGTATAAATGTTATACAAGTTTGAATCTTAATATTTTGTGCTCTAATTTTAACTTTGAACGTGACAAAGAAAGATGAAGTACGTGAGCTTACTAGAAATTAGCCTATTCCATGATTATCCATGCGTTAAATCTCGCCTCACGGACGAATATCTCAAAAATTATTTTCTGTTCAATATTTTATATTTTGAGAAATCATTAGCATTATTTTTTGAACAGTTTTTAAACAAACGTTTCTATAGTGGATATTATCTAATATGAACTTGGATTTATTTTAAAATAATAAATGAATTTATCATATTCGGCAATGTCATCAGTTTATGTTCAGTATTTATGACGTTGTGTGTATGATTATAACAATTTTAACTGCTGACGCTGCCGATTTATATGCGTCCGTTTCCCTAGTTTGCTGAAATAGCATCATAAAAATAATTATGTCTATCTATTTTCTTCAAAACGATGTTATTCACTAAAAATGTTTTCCTGATAAAAGAATGCTATATAAAAATATGCAAAGCACGTGCATTTCCTTTGGATATGATGTTCAGTTATCTCAAAGATAAACGACGACTTACGAATAAAATTCTCCGCGGAATGGAATGGTATTTACTTAAATGTTACTACGTGCCAGATTCATGTTTTATGTGCCACTATACCTCTATTTTTGCATGAACAAAATCACAAAATCATTTGAAATATTAGAAGTAATTTTATTATGTTCCTACATTACATCATGTTATTAGCACATAATATACCTTTTAAATTTTATACGTTAGATAGAAGAATAGAATAAAGATCTGAGAAAATTACAATTCTTTTGTATTTTCACATACTGGGCTTAGAATTAGTCCTGTGCGAAATTCTACAAGAAAAAACTTCAAATAGCTTGTACTCGGGTAGGTAGGTAATACTATCTATGTATTTCTAATTTTTTTTTAACCAAAGGTAATCCATGATTATTTCTGTTGAAATATGGTTGAAATCTTCCGCACTGCTGTCACGGGCAGGCTATCAAGGGAATCGAACTTCATTGACTATGTAGGAGCTTATTTCACACCTGTATTGCATCGAAATTTATTGGATAATCACCTTATATCTATACTTATTACTTAATATTATAAAGCTGAAGAGTTTGTGTTTGTTTTCTTGAACGCGCTAATCTCATGAACTATACTGGTCCGATTTGAAAAGTTCTTTCGGTGTTAGATAACCCGTTTATTGAGGAAGGCTACCTATATATCATCACGATAAGACCAACAAGTAGTGGAACACTGCGGGTAACACCGCAGGACACAGCTAGATTAAGATATTTCTTATTATACTTACTTCAAATTAAGTTCATTCACTCAAATATCTAATATTCACTTCTTTTTCACTTTTTTCAGCTAAGTTCTACAGAAGTCAGAACTAAATTTTTTCTCTTGAAAATTACAATTTCTCAAAAGTATTGAATATAATACTGTAATAGGAGTTTGTAGATGTTAAGTACCTATTTCGCTTAATTCTTCAAAACTTCGTCAATCTTTCTATCCCTTAATACCTACATACTACTCATATAATAGGTAATATATTATAAACTTGCGCGTCTTCGTGGTAAAGTATCCATCTCTCACTAGATATAACCATCTTCATTATAATATTATTATAGCTGTATTAAATTTCAGAGAAAGAAACTAAGGAAAAGCATATTTTTTTATTTATTTTCTTTACATACCTAGTGCATAATTTTACTTTCGATTCGATAATTTTTTTACCAGTTTTTGAAAAAAAGAAAGGAATCACCTTTGAGATAATAAATTATTGCGCATAGAACAACGCTCTCTGCGTTGTTCTAACAATTATTATTTACTAGCTTCCGCCCGCGACTCCGTCCGCGCGGATGTCGGTCTTCGCGTGGATGGTTTATTTCTCCATTTTGAGACCTCTGACAATAACATCTTATAAATATCTATTGGACCCAATTCCCAAATACGGTTAGGCTTATAATAATACGCAACGTGTGTTCGCGGTTCTACGGAACAACGTCTATGGATAAAACTGAAAAATTAAGATTAATTTTTTTCTACGTATTTTTCCAGGGTAAAAAGTATCCTATTTTACGCCCAGGATAATAAGGTATAATTATACCAAGTTTCATCGAAATCGAACCGCTAGTTTTCACGTGATGCCTTCACATACAGACAGACAGACAAAAATTTTTTTAATCACATATTTGGGTTTGGTATCGATCCAGTAACACCCCCTGGTATTTATTTTTTCAATATTTTCAATGTACAGAATTGACCCTTCTACAGATTTATTATATGTATAGATAACAATTATTTATAGGAACCAATTTAAGTTCTCCGTAGTTATATACTTATATATTAGTTATATATTATTTATAAAATATAAATAACAAACTTACATAGTTAACTAGGTACCTATAATAAAGTAAAAATTTATATATGTACCTATATTATAGATGGAAAAAATCTACCGGCAATCTCTTTTGTTTTCCAATTATTATTTCATTGCAACATCACCATTTTGTTTTTCTTTTCTCAACTCAAAGTAGTTTTAAAGGATCTTGAAATTTCCATAGCTTACTGACCCTCGAAAGCTTTAAGCCTGTTCCATAAGGGGATTCTAAACAGATTTGAAATAAAATGGTTGCCACTTTGTTGGTCACGTTTTTAAATTAGTTTCTTTTAAAAAGAATAATGAATCCTTATATTTTTAAACAAGTAGAAATTTTACGATTTAGCAAATTTATTTGAAGTACAATATTGGGGAAATATTGAAATACATACATCTTATCTTATATTACATAGGTACTTATTACATACTATAGGTATAACCGTGAAAGCTTATGAGGACGGATGGATTTATTTTTCTTCCTCTTTCACGCGAAAACAACCTGAACGGATTTTGAGGATACTTATTGGCAGTAATGTGTGTATAATGTGTATAATGTACCAGAAGAAGACATAAGTTATAGACATAATTGCTTTTGCCCGGCGATACGACCGTAGTTGAAGTTGGGCGGCACACCTAGTCCGCTTCCCCTTACACTTAAGAAAAAATAAATTATTGTTATTGTTTTATTAGTGTCTCAAAATATATATGAAATAACTCATTAGCTATAAACTGGTACATATTTATTTCAATAACCTAAAGCAAAGCATGTATTCACCCCGCCTTGCATGTACATATAAATGATTTGAACTTCCTATTTCATCTTGCTCATTTTCCTCAACTTTCTTAATATAAAGTTATTATTACAAAACTTATCTGTGCCCTTAAATCTTATAATATAATCATTTAACCTCAATTCAAAAGCGTGAATCTACATAAGGTTTGGCTCTTTACAGCGAATTACTTGATCTGTGAAATTAGTGTCATTAACTTAATCTACATTTTATGGATTGAACCTCAAGAAAGCCCTTTCCGTGTAGCCAAAAGAGCCTGTTTACAAAGCCGCTTAATGAAAGTTTGATTAGAAAATTAACTTTTTACCCATAGAGCTGCATTGAAATTTAATATCGTTTCGATTTACCCAAGAAGCTTATATCTAATACACTGGAGATTTCGGTATGAACATTGACGTGTAACAAGAAAATATTGCCCAGTTCATGTTTTTTATCACTTTCACACCTAACTTGGTATTGCCACTGTTAAAACGAAGTTTTCCCAAGGCTACTATGTATGCTGTAATATTCTGTGCAAAAGGTTAGTTTTTGTACATGAGTTTGTTGATAAATTGCCAACAACGTCATTCAGAAGCATTGTTGGATGAGACAATTATTATTTATGCTAAATAAAATAAGTATCTGGACCAATTATTAAAAAGCGATACTCCCTGATTATGGGTAGTTACCATAATAAAATTGTAGCAACTCTCACTTTGACAATATGGCATAAGTGTCAAAAAAATTGCGTCGCTTCGAATATTTAAGTTAATATTGTTGCTTATTGCACGGCTCATAAGCGAAGCGTTGAGGTGGGTACTACTGTCACTTCGCGCAAAACATCTGATTTTTCAAACTTAAAATGTCTTTATGTATCATACATTGCACTTGTAAGATAATACATACACACACATATTAAGAAAAAACACTATTTTTAACATTCATGATATTTTTGATGTCATTTTTGTTATTTAAACTAGTTAAAAAACAGTTTAAAAAAGTTCTGTCTTGGACGTCCGTGTGTCTGTATGTGCGGAGGATTTTCTTGTTAACACGATAGCGACCGAAATACTTTACTAATCGAGTCTTTTTTTTTCTCTTACGCTTGAGTATGCTCAGGAATAGAACCCTTTCATTTTTCAGGGTCTGATTCGATGTGGTTTAATTGTTATTAAATAAACAAAAAAAAAATATCGACTGTTCTCCATAATTTTAGTATATCTATATATATTCTTTATTTCTTTTTTTTTATTTTTTTTTTTTATATTTATAGTGTACTCAAAATTCACCATTATAAACTCGATTCTTTATACTATAAGCCAAGGTTTAAAAAAATAAGTTGGTAGTCAGTCCCTTAAACCTGCGCAGTTTCACATCTAGGTGGGAAAGAAAAATAGCTCAATTATTACGGTACCGCTTTCTTTACTTTTCCAACTGTTTTATTTTATTTCTTTTTTATATTTATAGTGTACTCTTTATAAATAATCAATTTTATTGTAAAGGATGAGATTATGAGGCGTGCACTTTTGGATTTTCCAAACTATTTAATGAATATTTTCCGAATATAAAGAATGCATTGTATTGTGCAAAATTGCAGAAGTGTTTGGACACCAAATTCTGGCATAGAATTTCACAGGCAAGTGTATATTTACGTTATTTACAATATTCCTCAATACTCTTGCATTTACCTGTTTAGAATCATTTCAATGGCAAAAATTGTAAAATTTTGCATCATTTTAGAAAGCATTCATGTTATTTTCCTAATACTTTATCATTTTTCAACAAGTTTTCAATAAACAAAATTAACAAGTAAGGTAACCATGATGACGAGTTTTTATGGATAGTGAAGAGAATATATTGTAATAACAATATTATGATGAAATTTAGAACACCATTTTCAAGATTTTTACTAGTAATGAAACAACACTCGACATCGGTATTGCACTCACATGTAGTTATAAGATTGTTCGTTTTTACATTGAAATTTATACTTTTTTAACTTACCTCATATTTTTTTGTTTTACGTATTTCAGCTTTCCAAAAAGTAAAATAAAAAGAAATATATGTGCCCATGTGTTGTTTCATTACTAGTAACAATCTTTAAAATGGTGTTCTAAATTTTCATCATAATATTGTTATTACCTTAGATTACAAAATAAAAGACAGATGGAGCGTTGCCGAACTAAACCGAATAATTTATCGTCATTTTCAATAAAGCTATGTGTGCTGTCATTTCACCGCTGCACTGTACGTACACGGTGCTTCTGTGTGCGTGTAATGTTGCCAGATATTGATAAATTTCCCAAATTTTTCCCCGACTACGGAAAAAAGAGGGTTATGTTTTTCGAGTTTATGTATGTATGTATAATATTTCTTTGACACGCCCTGCAGTATAAACGTTGGACCGATTTTGAGTGGTGAGGTTTCATTGCAATGATCTGAATTATTATGTTAGTGGCGGTAGTGACGCAGGCTATATACATAAATGATAAGTCAAGTTTTAATTTTTATTTAAATTCTTTTATTACATAAAGTACCTGCCTACTAAAGTTATATATGGACAAAATAATTGTATTCAATTTTTTATTAAATAAATTACATAAAAAAAGTTTCAATATTAACTATAATAATTATATTATTTTTTATTTTTCATAATATATGAATACGAATAGCGGTAGTTTTTAGTCGAGAATACGGGACATTTTATTTTCATCATATCCATCATGGAGTTCACATAAATTAAATCGCTAGCGAAAACGACTATGACGTTTTTAAGCTTTATAAAAGTAACAAAATAATGTATTATGCTTATTAAAATAATCTAATAATTATCATGAACCTTTAGTGCACTATACAAATAATCACATTCACGATCGAAAAATCCAACAGCATTACCCTGAAGATCTTTTAACCATTTTACCGTTTTACCAATAAAAATGGCAAATTCATTTTCAAAATACTGGCAACATACGTTGAAGTTTTGTATTCCTTCATATCTGTAAAATTATTATTCGTATTAAAGAAATAAATCAGCCAAATAATCTACAGAAAACCTGTGAAACGATGTTTTATCTTTTTTTTTTGTTTTCGGGAACAAATTTTACAGCGTTTTATTATCACAAGACGGCATTTTTTTACTAAAATTGCAAACCCTTTTTGACGTATTGCATGACACTATATGCGCTATAGCACTGGTGCAGCGACGTATTTGTTTTTGATTTCGTATTTTCTTTGACAAGGGCGACGGGCGGTTGTCATGCTCCATCTGTACTTTATTTTGTAATCTAAGGTTATTACAATATATTCTCTTCGCTATCCATAAAAACTCGTCATCATGGTTACCTTACTTGTTAAATCTGTTTATTGAAAACTTGTTGAAAAATGATAAAGTATTAGGGAAATAACAAATTTAACATGACTGCTTACTAAAATGATGCTAAATTAGACAATTTTTGCCATTGAAATGATTCTAAACAGGTAAATGCAGGAGTATTGAGGAATATTGTAAATAACGTAAATATACACTTGCCTATGAAATTCTATGCCAGAATTTGGTGTCCAAACACTTCTGCAATTTTGCACAATACAATGCATTCTTTATATTCGGAAAATATTCATTAAATAAGCAACAATATTAACTTAAATATTCGAAGCGACGCAATTTTTTTGACACACATGCCATATTGACAAAGTGAGAGTTGCTACAATTTTATTATGGTGACTACCCATAATCAGGGAGTATCGCTTTTTAATAATTGGTTCAGATACTTAGTTTATTTAGCATAAATAATAATTGTCTCATCCAACAATGCTTCTGAATGACGTTGTTGGCAATTTATCAACAAACTCATGTACAAAAACTAACCTTTTGCACAGAATATTACAGCATACATAGTAGCCTTGGGAAAACTTCGTATTAACAGTAGCAATACCAAGTTAGGTGTGAAAGTGATAAAAAACATGAACTGGGCAATATTTTCTTGTTACACGTCAATGTTCATACCGAAATCTCCAGTGTATTAGATATAAGCTTCTTGGATTTACCTAACACTAATGGCAATGTTATAATATGACGTAGCTAATTACTTGAAATTGTGTGGCTCAGAGCAATAAACCTATAGAGTACTTGTATCGAGCGTATACAATTTACATATATTTGTTTCTCTCTATCTAAAGAAAACGTCGTATGAAAGAATGAGATAGCTATAGACTACAAGCTACGTTTCAACATAGTCATGGCACCATTTTTACTATAGGTACGTATTTATATAGATAGAAGGTGATAGTGATGGGATGTGATTCAATCGATAAAATCGTGGATGCATTTTGCATTTACGGTTTCGTGAAATAATAAATAATAAAAAAAATAAAAAACAAAATTAATGATTAATTTCAGTTCAATACATTATTTGTTTAATCCTACGAATATAATTAATGCGAAATTATGCGAGAATGGATAACTTTCTCTTTCACTGCTGAACCGATTACAATGAAATTTGGAAAAATTACTTTTGATCCCGTAAATCCCACAGGAATGGGAACTATGCGGGTTTTTCTTTGAAAACGCATGTATATCAAGTATGTAGTCAGGGCCGGATCTACCCATGGGCTTTATGGGCTGCAGCCCAGGGCCCCGAGGTTAAAAGGGCCCCCATACCCCGATAAAAACAATGGGCGATAATTTGAAAAAAAATCTGTAGTCGGTTTTCGAAAAAAAAATTGATGAAAATCGCATAACTACCTACTTCAATAACTTTTGCTAACATGTACCTAAAAGGATGTTTGCATGTTGATTTTCAACTTATAGAAAATAAATCTCATTTATTGAAACTATTTGGTTATTTTATATAGGTAGTTATGCATAATAATAACTAGCTGCGCCCCGCGATTTCACTCACGTGGCTCAGATCCTGTTGGTCTTAGCCTGATGATATAATAGCCTTCCACTATAAATGGGCTATCTAACACCGAAATAATTTTTTTATAACTATCAACGTACTATTAAAAATTTATATACTTATAAACATTTGTCATTTTTTAACGAAATGCGTTATTGAATGCGTTTTAACTCTTATGTACGAGCCCGAACGAGTTATGGCCAAGTCATGTAAGGTTAAATTAGGTAAGAATCTCGGAATTCGAGATACCCAGCTGTAAGTCTGTAAATACTTACACAGGGTGTAATCGTTAAGTGTGCACAGGCGATATTTCCGTAAGTATTACAGATAACAAAAAACTTTAAACTGATATCGAAAGTACTTAACCTTATGAGTAAAATGGCCGTAATAAATTTTTAAAAATAAATCGAGAAATATCTAAAAAAATATCTTTAAACCCTCCCATACATTAAGTATGAAATATGAATATCCCATATACATTTAATATGAAAGATTTTAGCTTTCTTTTTCTTTTTTTGGTTTTCTGCTTTAATTACTTCGCAAATTTGAAGTGGCATTTTCCACGCTTTTTCCAGACATTTTCACGCATTTTCCGGGACATTTTCACGCATTTTCCGGGCATTTTCCGGGCATTTTCTGGGCATTTCCCAGGCATTTTCCGGATATTTCCCAGGCATTTTCCGGATATTTTCCAGGCATTTTCCGGGAATTTTCCGGGAATTTCCCAGGCATTTTCCGGATATTTTCCAGGCTTTTCCCTGGCATTTTCCGAGGATTTTCCAGGCATTTTCCGAGGATTTTCCAGGCGTTTTCCACACTTTTCCCGGACATTTTCACGCATTTTCCGGATATTTTCCGGGCATTTTCCGGGCATTTCCCAGGCATTTTCCGGATATTTCCCAGGCATTTTCCGGATATTTTCCAGACATTTTCCGGGAATTTTCATTTTGAATTTTCATTTGACCTTGAAATTAAATAGTTGCATAGACCCTACCATATGTAGGTTTTGAGGCAACTTTTAGGGTGTCAATATATAACTATTTACGTTTTACTACTATTTACATATTTATTTACATTGTGATCTAACAAAAGACTTGCAATGTGATGACCAATAAAAGAATTTGCAGCACAAAAATGGAGAAAGGTTATTTCTAATTTATAATAAACTAGTGGTCTGCCCCGGCTTCGCCCGTGGTACATATTTTGCAATAAAAGGTAGCCTTTGTCCTTTCTCGGGTATCAAAATATCTCTATACCAAATTTCATGCAAATTGGTTCTGTATTTTAGGCGTGATTGAGTAACAGACAGACAGACAGAGTTACTTTCGCATTTATAATATTAGTATGGATGAATAACATTATTTTTTTATTTTTTTATTATCTAAATATGTATAAAAAAATTACGTGTTAGGTACTTTGTTTGTCTCTCTTCTCCTGAATTAATAAAACGATTTAAAATCAAATTTGAATATGTTAAAATAACAAAATTGCGAAAGTAAGTATTAAGAAAATATAAACATTTCCAAAAAAAAAGGCCCCTGGGTAGTTTCAGCCCAGGGCCCCACAAGTTCACGGTCCGGCCCTGTATGTAGTAGTTTCTCATCTATGAGAACTGTCATTTAATCAACCGTTCAATTTTCACATAGTTACACAAGTAACTTATGTGTAAAAAAATTCCAAATAAAAATTCACCTTCTTTATTCAAATGTATTTATTATGTACAGGAACAAAAAAAACGTAAGCGTAAGATTGCACAATTCTTCTAGAGTTCGAAATGCAGTGAACACAATCTAGCAAATTTCGACGGCGTCCAATCTACTCGTCTCATGTTTTATACCCATTTTTTATTTAGCTCTGGAAATCTAAAACAAAATGAATTTCAAAAATCTAAAAGAGAAAATAATAAACAACAAACTAAACACATAAGTCAAATAAAACAACCACGTGGTATTTTTTCTTTTTCTGCTGTTGAAAATTTACATCTTATTTGCAACAGCAACTACATATAAATCTGATATAAGAAACAAAATAAATAAATCAACGTTAATATGAAATAGATTTTATGTCATAAATCGATAATATACGCTGGATGTGTTACATCACTACGGTGGTAAACAAAATGCCAAAATGCCAAATATTGTAACATTTTTTAAAATCATTTAATTATTTTGTATTCCACAACCCCATAAAGTGGGTAAATGTTACAGTTACAACATATAATTATAAAAAAGCGCTTGATAAAACTTTCAAATAGGGTTAAAACATAAATATTTATCAATTTGCTGAAAATCACTTACCGATGGAAAGATATTTTTTCATTGTTTTCATCCAAAACTCCCATTCGACTAGTGATAGCCGGTAGCTAAACATACAATAGTCATTTTAGCACACTGACAAATAAAAAGAAACACTATACACTTTATATTTTCTAAATATTTCGTTAAAAACACTTGATGCACCGAGACCTCCAGCTGGAAGGCAAACAAAATATAGCCGGCGCGCTACGTTTGAAGACAGTGCAGATACTCTATCGCTATCTCAATCTGGCTTATGCTGTTATTGACTAAGAGTAAGTAGATTAGAAAATATGTATTTTGTTCTGTCTCAATATAAGAACTCTATAGGTTTATTGCTCTGAGTTGTGTGGTAACAAAAGTTTTATGCACGTCAAATTAAAATCTGTTAAAGAGAGTTCTAATTTTTCCACAACACTTTAGAAAGACGCTCCATTACCGTTTTTAATAACATTTAGTCGATTTAGAGAAATAAGCTTTTTTCTCTCTTACACTAGTATTTCGACCATTATTATCTATCTCTTTACCTTTTGTTTTATTTAACATATAATATAATATAATATCATTAATTTTTTTAAGTCGTAGATACCACAAAATATAGTGCTAGAAGTGTTCTTTAAACATACGCACTTCTTCGTCTTAACAATTTTCTTAAAAAGCGATAATAAAAATTCACGTATAATATCTCGTATACGTGAATTTTTTTGCACGACGATGCGAAGCATCAGAGAGTGCTTTACGATCGAAAAATTTTTTTCGCCTAATTTTTGCAGCTATTCTTATTATTATAGCCTTGTTAGTTCACGGAATCAAGATATTTTGCACACTATTGTCGAGATAATTTAATGGAGATTAATCCCATACTTTTTAAAAATTGATTTACTTCAATAGAATTGAAAAAAAACACCGAAATAGGTCAAAAAATTTTCCTGTCCGTCAAGTGTGAAACCTGAAAACACTATAACTTGTGAAAAAATCCATCATTGGACGCGTTTACGAATCTGACAAAAATAAGCAGTTTTTCGGTACATTTTGCGACATAATAATACAAAACCAAATTTAACTAATAATTACTATAGATAGATTAATCCTTAATCTTTAAATGGTAGCAATTTTTTAGTCGAAAATTTTGGTTTATAATATTATAAAAAATATTTTCCGTTGCCCTTTCACACAAAATTGACAATATCGTGCTGAATACAGGAACATTTTTCTTGTATTTAATAAAATAAATTTATTGATTTAAAAATATTTTAAGTAAGCAGACATGTCCAACTCAAAAAGGTAGCAAAGAAAACTATCAAAATGTTACAAATAGGCTGAGAAAAAAATTAAAATCAAATCTTATTTTTTCACATATTTAACTGTAACGCGTGATACTTATTGCATGGAAATAAGGGTTATTTTATTTGACACTATCTTGATTTATTGTACAAAAATTTGTAATGAAATATTTTAGTAATTTAGTCGGCGCTCGGACGCCTTTGTGAGTAGACGCTGTGACGCTTGTAGGCAGCTCCTCGTTTACGAAAAGATCGCTGTACGTATACAAAATATTTGACCTAATAAACTTGATCATTGACGCATTCTGCACCGACAACCAAGGCACACCAGGGAAAGATTTTATTTATAATTTTTCATACTTATGGGATTATAAATTTCATATTTAGTTTCTGACTTGATGGAGTGACCTGCATGTGTACTTCGAAGACTGCTACTGGAACTAATAGACGAGTAGAGCTAGGTGTGCCGAGTTTGGGCTCGTTTTGTTAGTTATGTTGAGACCTTATCTCCGGACTTGATGGAGTGACCTGCAGGTGTACTTCGAAGACTGCTACTGGAACTAAAAGACGAGTAGAGCTAGGTGTGCCGAGTTTGGGCTCGTTTTATTAGTTATGTTGAGACCTTACCTCCGGACTTGATGGAATGACCTGCAGGTGTACTTCGAAGACTGCTACTGGAACTAAAAGATGGTTAGAGCTAGGTGTGCCGAGTTTGGGCTCATTTTGTTAGTTATGTTGAGACCTTACCTCCGGACTTGATGGAGTGACCTGCAGGTGCATTTACAAAATATGTTTTATTAATTAATGTAATAATATAGTGTCGACTTATAAAAATACTACAGGTTTGCCGGCAGCTTCGCCTGCATCATTTTTAAATTTAACCCAAATTCGGCGCCATTTTGAAATTTTCTGTTATTGTACCGATTTCGTTCAAAATCGATATCTGAGGCTCCCTGGGATCGCAAAACAGGAAACTGGTACCAAAATTTTAAAAAGTCAGCGCCATTTTGAAATTCTTTGTTATTGTACCGATTTCGTTCAAAATCGATATCTGAGGCTCCCTGGGATCGCAAAACAGGAAACTGGTACCAAAATTTTTAAAAGTCAGCGCCATTTTGAAATTCTTTGTTATTGTACCGATTTCGTTCAAAATCGATATCTGAGGCTCCCTGGGATCGCAAAACAGGAAATTGGTACCAAAATTTTAAAAAGTCAGCGCCATTTTGAAATTCTTTGTTATTGTACCGATTTCGTTCAAAATCGATATCTGAGGATCCTTAGGATCACAAAACAGGAAACTGTTACCAAAATTGAAAAAAAGTCAACGCCATTTTGAAATTTTCTGTTATTGTACCGATTTCGTTCAAAATCGATATCTGAGGCTCCCTGGGATCGCAAAACAGGAAACTGGTACCAAAATTTTAAAAAGTCAGCGCCATTTTGAAATTCTTTGTTATTGTACCGATTTCGTTCAAAATCGATATCTGAGGCTCCCTGGGATCGCAAAACAGGAAACTGGTACCAAAACTTTTAAAAGTCAGCGCCATTTTGAAATTCTTTGTTATTGTACCGGTTTCATTCAAAATCGATATCTGAGGCTCCCTGGGATCGCAAAACAGGAAACTGGTACCAAAATTTTAAAAAGTCAGCGCCATTTTGAAATTCTTTGTTATTGTACCGATTTCGTTCAAAATCGATATCTGAGGATCCTTAGGATCACAAAACAGGAAACTGTTACCAAAATTGAAAAAAAGTCAACGCCATTTTGAAATTTTCTGTTATTGTACCGATTTCGTTCAAAATCGATATCTGAGGCTCCCTGGGATCGCAAAACAGGAAACTGGTACCAAAATTTTTAAAAGTCAGCGCCATTTTGAAATTCTTTGTTATTGTACCGATTTCGTTCAAAATCAATATCTAAGGATCCCTAGGATCGCAAAACAGGTAACTGGTACCAATATTTAAAAAGCCAGCGCCATTTTGAAATTCGTTGTTATTGTACCGATTTCGCTCAAAATCGATATCTGAGACTCCCTGGGATCGCAAAACAGGAAACTGGTACCAAAATTTTAAAAAGTCAGCGCCATTTTGAATTTTTTTGTTATTGTAGAGATTTCGTTCCAAATCGATATCTGAGGATCCTTAGGATCACAAAACAGGAAACTGTTACCAAAATTGAAAAAAAGTCAACGCCATTTTGAAATTTTCTGTTATTGTACCGATTTCGTTCAAAATCGATATCTGAGGCTCCCTGGGATCACAAAACAGGAAAATGGTACCGAAATTTAAAAAAGTCAACGCCATTTTGATTTTTTGTTATTGTACTGATTTCGTTCAAAATCGATATCTAAAGATCTCTAGGATCACAAAACCGGAAACTGGTACCAAAATTTTAAAAAATCAGCGCCATTTTGAAATTCTTTGTTGTACCGATTTCCTTCAAAATCGATATCTGAGGATCTACGATCGCAAAATAGGAAACTGGTACCAAAATTTAATAAATTCAGCCGGTAAAGAAGCAAAATATACAATTCTTGCAGTTTCTATGTCAGTTAACTGTCGAATCTTTCTGCCAGCGTAACCAGCAGAGCTGAGTTTGATCCTAAGGATCCTCAGGTATCGATTTTGAACGAAATATGTCAATTAACAAAGAATTTCAAAATGGCGCCGAATTTTTTAAATTTCGGTACCATTTTCCTATTTTGTGATCCCAGGGAGTCTCAGATATCGATTTTGAACGAAATCGGTACAATAACAGAAAATTTCAAAATGACGGTCTTTTTTTCAATTTTGGTAACAGTTTCCTGTTTTGTGATCCTAAGGATCCTCAGATATCGATTTTGAACGAAATCGGTACAATAACAAAGAATTTCAAAATGGCGCTGACTTTTTAAAATTTTGGTACCAGTTTCCTGTTTTGCGATCCCAGGGAGCCTCAGATATCGATTTTGAACGAAATCGGTCAATTAACAAAGAATTTCAAAATGGCGCCGAATTTGGGTTAAATTTAAAAATGATGCAGGCGAAGCTGCCGGCAAACCTGTAGTATTTTTATAAGTCGACACTATATTATTACATTAATTAATAAAACATATTTTGTAAATGCACCTGCAGGTCACTCCATCAAGTCCGGAGGTAAGGTCTCAACATAACTAACAAAATGAGCCCAAACTCGGCACACCTAGCTCTAACCATCTTTTAGTTCCAGTAGCAGTCTTCGAAGTACACCTGCAGGTCATTCCATCAAGTCCGGAGGTAAGGTCTCAACATAACTAATAAAACGAGCCCAAACTCGGCACACCTAGCTCTACTCGTCTTTTAGTTCCAGTAGCAGTCTTCGAAGTACACCTGCAGGTCACTCCATCAAGTCCGGAGGTAAGGTCTCAACATAACTAACAAAACGAGCCCAAACTCGGCACACCTAGCTCTACTCGTCTATTAGTTCCAGTAGCAGTCTTCGAAGTACACCTGCAGGTCATTCCATCAAGTCCGGAGGTAAGGTCTCAACATTACTAACAAAACGAGCCCAAACTCGGCACACCTAGCTCCACTCGTCTATGAGTTCCAGTACCAGTCTTCGAAGTACACTTCGGCAAGTACTTGTTTACCAAACAATCACTGTCCAATGAAATTAGATAAATGGTATCTACTTTTGTGACCATTCAACGTTACAAACTTTACAAATCAAAGTAAAGTTAAAAAAAACATAGCAATAAAAATAAGCTCAATTATTATCAAGTCGTGTCAGTTTACTCATAATTTCGCCGCTTCGCGCATTTCGATGTGTGTGTGAGCCGTGCACGTGTAGTAGTAAGACTCAATACCTAAAATTGATGCGCGTCAATTTGTAAATACGTCCTTAAATATTCTAATCGACGATTGTAGGTCACTGAATGCGAATGATTAATTAATTCAGTGTCGTTTAATTGCAATTAATAAAAAACGAAAACTACAAGACTGTATATCTATATACAGGGTGTCCCAAAAAGTAGTGATGAACGGAAGCTGGGAGGTAGAGGACCTAGAGGGCTATCCGAATCACCCCCATGTATGTTATGCGATTTTTCGTATTTTCGGAGTTATGACATTTTTTTCAATTTTTCATCTATCGCTGAGTACGATGATATTTTCACTCATGGTGACGTCAATTATTGCGCTAGATGCTTGATTTTTTTTTTGTGTGCTAAGCTGAAAGATAGGCCAATTTAGTATGGTAACATTTACTATCTATAGATCTTTGGATGGAATAAAAAAAAGAATTAAATGCCAAGAAAGATAAAATTACCCAGTATGTTCGCCACTTCAAGGGCCCGTAAAAAAATAAAATCACATAAAAAAAGTTTTCCGTTTGGCTTTTAAAAACTTGCTCCATCTATCAGGTAGCTACCCTGAAAATTTTATTTTATTATTCAGAAGACTTCAATCGAAAAATTGAAATCTAAATGTGGTAAGTGCAAAAATTGAATTAACATGATGATAAATAAAAACAAATTAAAACCAATAACAAGGTGTTTAATTACTAGAAATTTTTAAAATAACCCCGCTGTTGCTCAGTGCAAGTGCGACATCACCGTAAAAAGTTGCTTTAAAATGTCTGAATGCCCTTTTATCATTTTTAATGGTTTCTTCTGCTACTATGAATTTCCGGGTTATTTCGTCCAAATTGTGGCATTCTCTCAAGTAGCCAAGGTCTTTTTTAGTATCCCCATTGAAACAAATCAATGGGGCTTAGGTCGTGGGACCGTGGAGGTCAGGCTTTAAGGCAAGCGTCACCGGCGCATGCGCAGGCTGCAACGACCAATCCATCTTTCAGGGTATGTTTGCCCTTTAGCCTGGAGTCCACGGTCCCCGGACATAAACCCTATTGATTTTTTTTCCGTGGGGATACTACAAAGACGAGAGACTGCCACAATTTGGACGACATAACCTGGAAATTCATAGTAGCAAAAGAAACCATTAAAAATGATAAAAGGGCATTCAGACATTTTAAAGCAACTTTTTACAGTGATGTCGCACTTGCACTGAGCAACAGCGGGGTTATTTTAAAAATTTCTAGTAATTAAACACCTTGTTATTGGTTTTAATTTGTTTTTATTTATCATTATGTTAATTCAATTTTTGCACTTACCACATTTAGATTTCAATTTTTCGATTGAAGTCTTCTGAATAATTAAATAAAATTTTCAGGGTAGCTACCTGATAGATGGAGCAAGTTTTTAAAAGCCAAACGGAAAACTTTTTTATGTGATTTTATTTTTTTACGGGCCCTTGAAGTGGCGAACATACTGGGTAATTTTATCTTTCTTGGCATTTAATTCTTTTTTTTATTCCATCCAAAGATCTATAGATAGTAAATGTTACCATACTAAATTGGCCTATCTTTCAGCTTAGCACACAAAAAAAAATCAAGCATCTAGCGCAATAATTGACGTCACCATGAGTGAAAATATCATCGTACTCAGCAATAGATGAAAAATTGAAAAAAAATGTCATAACTCCGAAAATACGAAAAATCGCATAACATACATGGGGGTGATTCGGATAGTTCTCTAGGTCCTCTACCTCCCAACTTCCGTTCATCACTTCTTTTTGGGACACCCTGTATATATTATATATTATTTTTTTTTATATTTCATAATTAAATGAGCATTATGAGTCGTGCACTTTTGGATTTTCCAAATTTTTCTTTATTTTTTTTTTTTGTTGGCAAATTCTATGATTTCACCGATGTGAGCAAATGCCAAGCACTTATAAATGAAGATACCATATTTTAAAAACTTAGTTTCACCAAACATGCGCAAACAGCACATGTGTAGACGTGAAGTTTGAGGTACCTACAGCTTTGAAGTTGGCGGGAAAGCACAGTTTCAATTTGCGGCTCCACATTAGTTCCGTGAAGCATAAAGAGTAGCATACAGTGGGTAACACAATACAAAGTATAACGCCACAAATCAATAATGGCAAATAATATTATAATAATGTAATGATTTATATTAATAATTATAGTAGGTACCTATACTGCTGTTTAAGATTTTTAATTCAAACAAGTATTTTTATTTCCTAGCTAAGCAATATTTTATCCATTTTCGTTTTCTTCTTTTTTTCAAATGGATATTATAGCTACTGCTCTTACTACTGCTATTATGATCTTGTGATAAATGTAGACTATCTTTTAAAAACCGAACATTTAGAACAGCACCCACACAGCACCTTTTTTCAATCATAGACTATAGAGTTTAAGCCGCAGTTGTTTTATTATCTGTCGAACTCTACATAATCTGTACTATCTTCCAAGTAGAACAATGTTTACTCTATTCACTGTGGTGAGTGGTCAAATTATTGATAGGTTCAGCTTGCCGGCTTTAGCCTATTTACATTTTGCTAATTAACATTTTAATTACTTATAGTAAGAAAATGTGTTGACATAAAACGTGTGTCTTAGGTTATTTCAGGGCAACTACATTATATTGCCTTATCTCTATTTGTTGTAAAAAAATATGTTTGGAATTGAAACATGTACTTTAACTTTCCTCTTCTATTTAATCAAGTGTGCGACGGGTTTGGGTGAAATTATTTACGCTGTCAATGCAGGAGGACCGGCACATACAGATATTTATGGCATTCATTATGAAAAAGACCCACTTCAAGGGAGAATAGGCACCGCATCAGACTATGGAAAACAATTTGTGATGATCGGAAGAGTGAATTCCAAAGATGAAATACTTTATCAAACCGAGCGTTACCATCACAGTACATTTGGGTATGATATTCCAGCCAATAAGGATGGTGATTATGTGTTAGTGCTTAAATTTAGTGAAGTATATTTTAATGCCCCCAATATGAAAGTTTTTGACGTGGTGTTGAATGGAGACCATACAATAGTTGCTGACTTGGATATTTTCGATAAGGTGGGCCGAGGTGTTGCTCATGATGAGTATATCCCATATTCAATAAAGAACGGCAAACTATATTACAATGATGAAGAGTCTGATATAAGAGGAGGTAAAATTAAGGTAGAATTCATTAAAGGCTACAGGGATAACCCAAAAATAAATGCACTATATGTAATGAAAGGTACTATTGATGAAATACCGAAATTACCACCAATAGTTTGGCCAGAGGCAGAGGCTGAAGAACCACGGGAAGAAGTGGAAGAAAAAGCCACTAAGTCGAGACGAGCAAGCGGTCCAAAACAACCAGATCCATACTCAATAGATGACAGCTCAGTTATGGTTCCCTTATTTATTACTATTGGTGCTTTCATACCATTGTTATTTTGCCTTTGTAAACTCTAACCAATCCTGTATATTCTGTTATATTTGTAAAAACAAGGGCGTAGCATCATAAAGACTTAAAATATATATTTTGCTTTGTCAAATGCACCAAATTATTATATTATATTGAACTTTTAGATTTGCTTTTTATCCCTTAACTTCTTGCGACCACTTAAAAAGTTCTGCTATGCCAATGTTTTTTAACTATAAATATTTTGGTTTTGTCATAAATTTCCATAATGGGTTTGGAAATCAGATCTATTTAAAATTTGATACTATTATGCCAAATAGTACAAATATAACAATTCACTAGAACCCGTCCCACATAATATATTTACATAAATGACATTATATGCACTTATCACTGCAGATGCACTTAGAATATAAATAAATTATTATAAACACTTATTATTTTTATTTATTACAATATTAATTAATTATGAAAAATGTTAATACATTAATCCCACAAATATATTTTAATTGTTACCATGCAGTCTTACAAATGTTCAAATAATTATTACAGAAAATTGTCAGCTTTCAACTTGAACTACCTAATTTTATTTGTAGGAAGTAACATTATCTTCACTATGTTAATCTTCGTCCTTATTTTCTCTCCTTAATTTTAATTTCTGGGATAATTTAACTAACTTTAGTAAGCTGAAACAAAAAAAGCAACTTTATAATACAAATTAGGTAATTATGTTTAATATGTATTTTGAGATCAGATGTATTATTTTATAAAAATATTAGGCTCAGATATTCATTATCCTTTTAATTTAAAACTTTTTATTTATTAAGAGAAAAATATAACGAGATTATTCTAATTTGTATTTTTTTTATTCACACTTGTAATGTTAAATGCGAACTTTTTATGAACTTGGTAAGACTGACCCCTTACTAGCTGAGCCCCGCGGTTTTACCCGCAATTCTCCGCTCCTGTTAGTCTTAGCGTGATGATATATTATAAGTTATAACCTATACTCTATAGCCTTCCTCGATAAATGGACTATCGAACACCGAAATAATTTTTCAAATCGGACCCTACTGGTCCCTACTGGTTCCTGAGATTAGCGAGTTGAAACAAACAAACTCTTCAGCTTTAAAATATTAGCATAGATTATATCGCAGAACACGCATAATATGTATAGGTACTTCTTTTAGTTAAAAACCTATTCATACCTAATTAATTCTTAAAAATTCACTGAAATAATGTTTTCAATTAGATCAAAATAATTCTCATCTTAAAACTATAAGTAGGAATTTTGAATACTATATTCCATTTCTAAGTATACAATTCTTCCAATAAAATCGCTCAGTACAAAATATTAACTTACGCGTTTCCAGAGCTTTGCATTTTTAATTCGCAATCTCCTTTGTAATTTAATACAAATCCTTTTTTGCATTTATTACTGTTCGCTGTCGTATTCAGAGAGACAGTTTCGTTTTTATTTATAGATATTAGTTTTTCCGTTGATGATTGAATATTATTTTTGACCGTTGTACTGAAATCGGTAACCGTCACATCGGTAGGTCCATCAGAAAAGTCCGTAATTGGAGCTTTTGTTGAGAATTCTGTTTGTTCATTGTACACCGGTGTAATAGTCGCCTTACTGCTTATCCCAGCTTCACTTGCCGGTGTGGTTGTTCCGTTTAGTGGCCTCGGTGTTGTCCGGTTTTGTGGTTTTATAGTCATTTCGTTGTAATCATAAGCATAATCATAATCCTGAAAACAGAATATTCAAGACATGTATAAATATGAATGAAGACTAATGTATTCATATATTCTTCGTATATTAATATATACAATAATAATATGTGATAATAACATATAAAAAATCTTAATAAATACTGTTTTATATGATAGGTAACTTCACTCTTCGTTAATTAAATAAAATAAATTAATAATATTTCATCGACCTTAATCTTTTTTCAAAATTATAAATGCGAAAATAACTTGTCTCTTCTTAACGCGTAAACCACTGACCCAATTTTGATGAAATTTTGTACAAGAGTATAGTCTGAGACCCGAGTAAAAAATAGGATAGTTTTAATCCCGAATCTCACAAAATAGGAACTATGCTGGTTAAACCCCGTAACTATTAATTTTTTCACAGGCGTTGTTGCTAAAAAGCGGAAAGCTAGTAGGTTAGTACAAATAGGTACTTAGTATAGAATGAAGTTATGTACGTACCACATATTCTTCTTTTCCTCCTTTTAGAAGTGCAATTATTTGTAAATCCTTTAAATCAACCTGAACATTTAAATTGCCGGATTGACTTTGATCGAATCTAGCGCAATACACACATCCTATCACGAAATAAATGATACAAAAAATATTACTCTTCATTTTGATTTAATTTTTTATACCTAATTAGAATATTTATTTATTTTTGTTCCGCAAACTAACGTAACTGGACCGTTGTCATCACAAGTCGCTTAACACGCTTCTGAGACACCAAGTTATTTCCATCAACAGAACAGTTACTTCACGTACCTAACCGAGGTAAGGTCGATAGCCTTTGCTAGTGAGCTGCGTCCTGAGATTGAGTTAAAATGCCAATACATAATAAATGAATACCATACCAGTCATCGGTTAATTGAACTACGTAAATTCGCGAACTTGACAAAATTTAATCACTAGGTGATGAAAGAATCTCACATAACTAATACATTTTTCGTAATTTAATAAAAATAATTTTAAGTATTTTGAGAGTTTTTTTTTATCTATTATTTATCAGCTTTATTACCAGTTTGGTTTTAAAGTGTGTCAAGAATTAAATATTATATCAATGCATTTAAACATACCATAAGATTTAAGTTGTAATAAAAAGGTCTATTAATACTGGTACAACTTAAGATTTATTTTTATTTATTATATTTTTTCGCTCAATTATATGTTTTCGCGCATATGCCTAACTACTATGTTTCAAATAAATGTAAGTTCTGGACCTTTCAAGACGTCCACTGCAAGACATAGGCCTCCCCGTTCCCCCAAATATTTCCATAACGATCTATCACCCGCACAGCGGCCTGACTAATATAATAATAGTCTAGTTAGATACCTATATTATATGCGAATGTTTGTGAGGATGGATGCATATTGTATGTTTGTTACTCTTTCACAGGAAAACTGCATTCAAAAGGAATTTGATTATACTTGGCTGTGATATAGCTTAACTATGTACCAGAATAACAAATGAGATTAGATAAAGACTTGATTTTTAGCGTGAATTGATCCGCGGGTGAAATAAAGCTATAATACATTTTTGGAGTGATTCAAATACGAGTACTTGAATGGAATTCAACCCCCAAACTTGAAACTGTCTCTAGGACCCAGACACAAAAATTATACCATAATTTAATAGCTCCGTTACGACGTGAAAGAAAGACAAACAAACACTTTCGCACATATAATAATTCTGTGCCTCCAGTGAATAAGGGAATAACTCAAAAACAGCACTTTTCAGGAGAGACAAAAAACTATATATCAACACTAAATCTTTATAACTTCAAATTTTTAAGCTTGTATGGGTAAGATATGATGTTAGACTTTAATTTTACATATAAACAGATATTGTAACAACCCCATAAATGTACTTTTTTCGTGTTTTTTTGTAGTTGTGGCCTTATGAACGAGTACTTCATGGAATAACTCAATGTATTCACATAAATTTTTTTTTGCTCTTTGCAATATAACGACTTATGCCCTAAAGCACTATGTTCATAGTCGCATAACACGACTTATATTATTGCCAGTTTTGGTTTTATAGAAATAATGCGACTTATCATGCTTGAAATTTGTGTACTTTATGACTCAATTGAAGCCTTTTAGTGGAACAACCATGCATGTAGCTTGAAAAACGAGTGAAATCAACGGATTTTTTAACGTTATTAGATATAATAAAAACAAAACAACATTTAGGTGTTTATGTGTTATGCATTTAACCCTAGAAGTCCAATCTACGTAAATTTGATGTACACCGCGGCGAAATATCTTTGCCTTTTCTTCTATATTTTATTATTTACCATCGAATCACTTCGAAATCCAGAAACAACTCATTAGCCGTCGAGACCTAGCAGTACATAGTTGGCTCTTCCCGGTAAATTCCGCCATTTTGTAATAAAGAGGATGTTGTACGTCATTTTGACGTATAGGTAATTGGGCTTTTCGTAACTTTTACGATTGTTTAAAAAAAAATATTTTGTGATTTATGTGAATATTTTTTTTTCCAAGTCACGTTTTACATGATATAGTATTATATACTATATATTGAGTATAAAATAGGATCCAGAAAACTTTAACACTAGGACGAAAAACCTTCAATTTTAGTAAATGACTGTTGTCCTCCGCTGGATTTGGACTCCAAGAAAGAGGATTGGGTGGCTGAGATGTTGTCTGGTGGTTATAAACGAATATGTGTTATACATTGAGGATACAAGCACTATAAAGAGTTAAGAGAAGCTCGAAAACCATATTCCTGTATGTTCAGTTACCTTACAGGGAAAGTTATAGGTGGTCTGTGGCGATATTTTACGGCATGATATGAAATTTTAACAATTTCTATATCTTATAATATCAAAATAATATAGATAAATAAAGAAAAAACAATGAGCCGCAGAGATTTTATGAAAAAATTAAGCACAGATTTGAAGGTGCCTTGGATGCAAATACGACTTGAAGAGACTCTACAAGACTGGTTATAATTTTTTTTTCTATGCGTCTATAATTATAGTATTACTGGTTAGATTAAATTAAAAAAAAGATTAAAAACTAGTTATTTTTTAGAAAACTTACCCAATTAAAAGAAGAAAATATAAGTTTAACATTTTTGTTGGCTTTTTTAGATAATTCAATTATTATCGTTCTGTATTTATATAAACAAAGAGTATAATATCATTAAATGCACTTAATGCGTTAATTAAAACTGTATTTTTATCTATTGCAAAAAATAGTTAATTTCCATAGAAATATTATTAGTATTCCAAGTTGATTGATAAATACCTTTTTTTTTTTAAATATAAAGATTTATTGTTGCATATTTATTGAAAAAACGATTGAAAAATATTATTAAGCAAAAAGAAATAGTGTCTGTTGTTTCCGTGCAGTATTCAAATAGACCAATTACAACACGGCATTAGTGCGAAACTGTCTCATGTCGTCACTTGAACCAATGACACTAAGAGTTGTTCCTTTATGCTCATGTTAGAAAAATGACACAAATGCGTTTATATACTAAAATAGTGTTAGCACGGATGGAACAAAATGAATTATGTCTTTATTCAAAAAGTATAACTACACATATAGGTAAACCAGAATCTGATGGCAATTGGGGAAATCAAAATTTTGAGTGTGCAACCCTAGGGAAAATGGACTGACCGATCTTGATACTGCTTATTTTTTATTTTGTCCTCAACATCATTAGTCACATTACATAAGTGAACAATATTGTACCAAATAATGAGATATCCACTTAATATTTTGTAGGTACTACTTACATGTATAATATACATATTACTTTTATCTATATTTGTATGTTCATTATCATTATGCCAGTTGAAAATATCGATGTTATATCGATAGAAAACTAGACTGCTTATAATTTTTTATAAAATAAAATAAAAGTAAAATAAAACTATGTTTATTTTCGTAAGTATTAACAGATACACACATTATAAAATTGACTTGGACAGCTTGGACTTGACGAATAGCCGTATTGGAAACTCCTGTAATAAGTTTTCATAAAATTATATTCCAATCAACAAACAATATTATAGTTACCTACATATAATATTTTTTAATTAAAAGTATCAAAGCGGGTAAGTCCAATTTACCAATAAAATCTTCTAAATTGAAAATTGTGATGTGTTTGACCCTTCTTCATCAAATATTTTTCTATACACATTATAAACAACACCTCTTGCTTGTGATCACAGCGGCTTTTTCGACATTTTCGAAGATTTTTTAGACAAAATCCTAAAAATTATTTATCAACTGCAAAAAAGACAAATAATTTGACAACCAATTTGATAGTTGTCAAATAAGTTGCCACATGAAAATCTTTTATTTCTTAAATATAAATATGCCATCAGATTCTGGTAGACCTATACGTCCTTGTGTTCGTGGGTTATTTTGACTCGAGACGAATAGTTCCTTTGCGATTGCCTAAAATGATGGATAAGGTAACTTATACCGTTAATCACACCCTACTTATACCGTTTGGGTCTTTCGAAAAAATGGGTTAGGATGCAGCTAGAGATATGTCCTTTTGATATGTTGTGTATTTTGACGAGCTGAATCCAATGGTGCAATAAAAACCAAAGGGAATAACTCGTCTTACTCCCTTATTCACTGGAGGCACAGAATTATAATATTAAAAGGTACATACCTAGGTAATATATGTATTATCTTATAGTTAAAGTAATCTATACATATTATAATAAATCTGTAGAAGTTCTGTACATTGAAAATATTGAAAAAATAAATAGCAGGGGGTGTTACTGGATCGATACCTACCAAACCCAAATATGTGATTAAATAATTTTTTGTCTGTCTGTCTGTCTGTATGTTCAGGCATCACGTGAAAACTAACGGTTCGATTTCGATGAAACTTGGTATAATTAATAATTATACTTTATTATCCTGGGCATAAAATAGGATACTTTTTATCCCGGAAAAATACGTAGAAAAAAATAAATCTTAATTTTTCCGCGCGGACGGAGTCGCGGGCGGAAGCTAGTTTAATAAATAAATTACGTATAATAATATATTAGTACATAAGGATCTTAGTTTTGTATTTTTTGGGATTCATCTTCATTTATTAACATCAAGAGTACCTACCTAGTGTCACAGAGACATCTTCAGAGACAATATATTATCATAGAGTACCTATGGTCTAAGATCCGAACATAAGGCGAAATTCAACGGCGTGATAATAGAATGAGACCAATTTTATAATAAATTTAGTCTATTAAAAAATGTATTAAAAATGGGTTGACTGGGAAAATACTGGACAGGACATTTTTAATGAATTAAAAAAAATACATTTTTTTTAATTAATTGCAGTATCAAGATAATACCGGGACAAACGGCTAGGTTGGAAGGTATAAACAGGTATGTCGGTACCAGTTATTTTCACTTGATAGGATCATGAAAAAAAAATTATGTCAGCACTGTTTTATTACAAAATTGTTTAAATATTATCTCGAAACTACAATTAATAAAAAATTAAAATAAATGTTTTTTTTTTAATTCATTAAAAATGTCCTGTCCAGGATTTTCCAAGTCAACCCATTTTTAATACATTTTTTAATATACTAAATTAATTATAAAATTGGTCTCATTCTATTATCACGCCCTTAGAATCACGCCGTTGAATTTCGCCTTATGTTCGGATCTTAGACCAGTACCTATATGATATTCTCTGGACATGATCATGTATTTCTATATGCCTAATGTGATAATTTGATATACAATAAAGGTTATTAGTTACTATAAAGTTTCGTGAAAACCCCGCCAATTTTTTCGTGCGACACTAACAAACTGACTTACACCCATCCTCACAACTTTCGCATAAATTATTTATTTATTTATTTATTTATTTATATTTTAGGAGAATCTACAGCTGTATTCTTAAAAAGTAGTCACATAATATAATAATCACAATAAGCCATTTACAGATTCTCACGATTAGAATAACACTAATATGTAACAGATTCAAATGTAAGCGATTACGCACACGAATCAAATGCTTTCGAATTTACTAATACTTATTAAATTAACACTTATTAAATTACATAGTAACACTTATTAAATTACATATTAACTCGACCACCAAACTGACGAAAGAACTCATTTGCTAACTGACGCTTAATGGAGTAAGGACTGCTGCAGAATAAGTCAAAATCAAACTGTTTAGATAGCTTGTTAAAGTTATTGCTTACGCGCAGAATAAACGAGTTTTGACGATAGTTAGTGCTGACTGCGGAAGTAAAGATAGGAGTATATTTACGAGATAGAATTGAGGGTGTGTATAATGAAATTTTGGCTAGTAGATCTGGGCAGTCTATTTTGTTGGATGTAATACCTAAAAGTAATAAGATATCAGCAATCTCCCGGCGATTTGTAAGAGGTAGGAAATGAAATTTGCTGCAGATCTCGAAATAATCCTCAGATTTGTACGGGACATGTAATCGGTAACATAGGAATTTCAAAAACTTCATCTGTATTCGTTCTATCCTAGTTATATATTTATCGTATCTCGGATTCCATATTGGCGACGCATATTCTAAGATGCTGCGTACGTAAGCACAAAATAGAATTTTAAACGTTTTCGCCTTTTTGAAATCAGACGAAATTCTCATTATAAAGCCTAAAGCTTTAGAAGCTTTAGCTAGAATACAATCAATATGTTTATCAAACATGAGTTTTGGGTCATGTATTACTCCTAAATCTCTTATGTCAGGGCTAGTTCCAAGATCTTGATTTTTTATTCGATAGTTGAAATGCAGTGTTTGTTTTTTACGACTAAATGAGACAACTGTGCATTTACTAGGATTGAGATCTAATTTATTTTGAGAACAATAGAAGTCTAGATTATTAAGGTCCTCTTGAAGCATAGCAGCATCAGCAGAAGAATCAATAGTCCTAAATATCTTCATGTCATCAGCAAAGCAAAGAAGATTTGAGTATGTGAGGCAACTTGGGATATCGTTTATGAATACGCAAAATAGAAGAGGACCTAAAAGGGAGCCCTGAGGTACTCCACTTGGTATTACAACCCAACTTGATATGTAGTTACTTATTACAACTGCTTGAGATCTATTGTTGATATACGAAGAAAACCACCTTAGTAAGTTACCTCTAATGCCCATAATGTATAACTTATGCAAGAGAATCTTGTGATCTATGCGGTCAAAACATTTACTGTAATCCGTGTAGATTACATCAACCTGATGGCCTGTCTCCATAGCGTCAGTAATATAATCATTCAGAAGCACCAGGTTAGTCACGGTTGATCGACCTTTCAAAAATCCATGCTGACAACTCATGAAAGTGTTTTTAAATACTGCATAAACCTGGTCGTATACTATTCTTTCGAAGACTTTGGCTATAATACACAATTTAGATATGGGTCTGTAATTGACAGCTTCTAACTTAGAACCTTTTTTGTGGATAGGTGTAACGAATGCCCTTTTCCACATTGAGGGGAATTCCATAACAGTAAGTGATTTCTTAAATAAATAGGTTAGTGGAATGGCTATTGAATCAGCACATTTTATAAGAAGCAGTGGACTGACTTCATCAGGACCTGCAGATTTTGAAGGATCTAGTTGGGATAATGCCTTTTTTATCGTTTTCAAGTCAATATTAATCGAACAAAGGTCAAAATTTGATTCAAAATTACTAAGTTCCAATTCAGATACATAATTTGATAAGTTTGTGTCAGTTTTATCTAGGAATGTAGTATAAAAATATTCTGAGAATGCATTACAAATATCGTTACCAGATGTGAATAGATTTTTATTATATTTAATATTGCTAGGTAAGCCTTTAGATTTCGATCTACATTTGAAAAAGGACCAGAAATATTTAGGATTCTGTTCAATGGAATTTTCAACAGAATTTATATATTTTAGGTAACAATCATTTTCTACAGTCTTAACTCGATCCCTTAACAGTTTGTATGATTCTAAGCTACTAAGGTTTTTGTAAATCTTGTATTTGCGAAAGTGTTTAAATTTTTCTTTAATTATCTTTATTAAAGCTGGTGAATACCAAATAGGAAATTTATTGTCAACCACGGTTTTGCTTGGGATGTAAGTGTGTATTAAATTATTAACAATCGAATAAAAATAATTCACACTTTCTTCGATGGAATGAGTCCTGTCAAACTCTTGTGACCAATTAATTTTTAATAATTCTGCATTTATTGCCTCGTAATCCCCTTTGTTAAATAATATTTTCTTCCTAGTATTAGATTTTAAATACGATATGTGAACAAATTCTACATCTATTACGAGCGCTTTATGATAAGGATCAATCGGTAAAAGCGGACAGACACATTCATGCACAACGATTGAATCATTTGATAACACCAAGTCGAGTATTCGGTTGCTAACGTTATGTACGAAGTTGTACTGCTGCAAACCGTGAGTATATAATTCGTCGATAAACAAACATTCATCACCATTCGAGTAGTTTGAAGGGAGAAGCAGACCTTCAGAATTTATATTCCACGATATATTACTCATGTTGAAGTCGCCCGCAATAATTATTTTATCCGAGGGATGATTAAGAATTATATTATTTAGTGCTTCTAGAAAGTTATGCAATTGTTGAGAAAATGATCTGCCTAAGTTTTGTTTACAAAGATATAATACACATATATGAATATTTATAATTTCGTTATGATATTTAACACGTAAAGTCAACCAGAGGTCCTCAGCAGATGACTGAAATTGCTCCTGTGACGTCACGATTAATTCCTTTCGGGCTGCGATAAGCACGCCCCCTCCCCGCGTTTGTCCTGTCGTCTCATAATTCCGATCCCTACGCCACACTACATAACGATCATCAAAAAATTCGGAATCCGATATACCATCCACAAGCCATGTTTCCGTTAACAGTATAATATCATATGAGGTTAAACATAAATTACGAAAAAATAATAAGGACTTTGTCCTTAATCCTCTTACGTTTTGATAGTAAATTGATAATTTTATATTTTCGTTAGCCATTTAGTTTTGATACATTCAATAAACGTTTAAAAGGCATTTTATAATCGAATAAAACCATTAGAATATTAAACCGTGCGTACGTATGTTTGCAGGATAAAATAATAATTGTAAGAATGATAATTATTAAAACGAACGTTACACAGTTTGTATCAAGGTCAGCGCTAACTTCGGCAAAGCAGGCGAATGTAACCATTAATTTTAGTGCGATAAGTAATAAATTAGCGTATTGTAAATAATTTTGACTTACCCTCAACAAAAAGAAATATAGTTGAAATGCGTTAGTAACAACGTCAGTGTTAGGTGTGTTAAACCTTTTTTGCAATCCGGTGATCGTGTATTTTTTTAACAGTAATAATTTATACAAATCGAGTAAGCTAGGAAGTAATGAACAATGGTAGCCACACATTAAGAAATTTTGTTTAAATCGCTTTTTCTGGAGATTATCAATACGCGAGAGGTATTATTTTTACGCACGTGGATTTTCCCGTATTTGATCCAGGTGTATTGATAGTCTTTTTCTTTTGCTAACAATTTGACACTATTTAAAAGCAATTTGGTGTTTGAGCTGAGATGGTCGTTAATATAGATTCTATGGGAAAAGTCCTTAAAACCAATGTTTGACGCACATAAGTTGGTCGTTGCACGCCCAGCAGCTACAAAGTCTTCTTTAATGTATCTATTCAAAAAGCTAACAATTATAGATTTTTCTTTGGACTGACTACTCTGAATTCTGTAAATATAATTTATTTGATTTCTGTCAATGTTACAATTTATTGACTTGCTGATCGAATCCAATATAGAGAAAAGATTTTCATCTTTTTTGACCGGCACGCCCTTTATCTCAATATTGTTAAGCCTGGATCTGTTGTCGCTGTCCTGCGCCTGCGTTTTTAAGGCGGATATCTCCTCCTCAAGAGCACGCACAGCTCCATCCAATTTCTCCAAGTTAAACAGACGGTCCTCAAAGTTATTAATTTTGATTGAAAAGTCTTCCAATTTGCCTCCTAAGAATTCGCAGCTTGCTTTTATATCTGATAGCTCAGTTTTTATGTCATTAAAACTTTCGACAAGGTTAGGTAAGCCCGTGAGTTGATTTTTCATGGAGCGAATCTCTCTCATAATGGACTCGAGTGAAACAGATTCCGGTAGCGAGGTGCTGACGGTAGCAGTTTTGCAGGACCCACATTTCCATGCTGCTCTCCGGTCTGCTCCTAGTTTGCGCCAACCAGTTTCAGTAATTTGAGCACACCCATAGTCGAAGTATCTTTTGCAGGTGCCACAGAGGACACCATCATTAAATAAGGCATTGCACATACAGCACTCCATTATTATTTATATTAATTTTGAACTTTCGAACCAAGTGTTTACGCCCTCAGATTAGTAATTAGCACAGAATCGAGTAATACGCAACCGCTCACAGCTGTTTCGCGAAGCGAACTTTATTAATATAGTAATAAAAGAACAACTGTTAATTTCATTTTTACAACACAAGTAAAGCGGTGGCGGCTGTCAACAGCTTATATAAAATACGTACATATGCATTTATTTAGGCAACGGCAACCACATAGTTATAAGTATTTTATTTATAAGGCAAGTAACTGTAGCGCAGAGTGAAATCTGGAAGGGAGTAAGGCGCATAATGTCACGACTCATGCCCGTAATTTATGTACAATTCAGTAGGTACAATTACTCAGAAACCTTATTTTTTAATTATTCCCAGGTTCGGGCACAAAACAAATTTGCCGTTACTTATTGAAAAAGTCTGTAACTCCGTAAAAATATTTTTCTTAAAGTCACATTTACGTATTTTTTTACCAAGACTGTTAGAATATAAAACCATTTTCACAAGAATTAGTAACTATAACTGAAGATAAAGGCTTGCTAATACATACTTCAGAAAAAAAGCTTGAAACTTATAAGCGCTTATCGGCGCTTGTCAACGCTGGTTCGTTCTACACAAAGGAAGCAGGTTGAAGCAGACCAAAACAAATTATATGCCAGCGCCGAGCGCTGACCAGGCGCTTGTTGAAGCTTGTCGGAACTTGTCGGCGCCGATCAGCGCGTGTTCATATATTTTCCTGCGCGGGTTACCAGCGTTGACAAGCGCCGATAAGCGTTTATAAGCGCTTATAAGTTTCAAGCTTTCTTTCTGAATACGCCCTAAGACTCTAAGTAAAGGCAGCAAAGCTGATTGACGAATTTTGTGAGAATCAATATGCCCAAAAATCGAGATCTCTGGACATTTGAAAACGGTAATAAAAAAAAACAAAATGTCAGACGACAGTCATTGACATTTGACAGTTGTTATGTTGTTACACCTTATTTACAAAATATAATTTTTTGCTATTGTTTTGTAACTATAGTTTGTGAAAAAGACTAGTTTTATAGTTTGGGCCAAGTAAACCTTAGGTATCACTTGTTTAAAGTTCCAATGTAAATAAAATGATTAAGTTTTGGAAAAGTGCAGGTACCAGCATAATAATATACAATGCAATTTTCACTTACTATGTTAATGCCGACCATTTTCCTATTAGTTTAAATACCTATATCAGTTGTGTAATACAATTAAATCATTTTTAAAAGCAGTAGCTATAAATAATATATTTTATTTAAACTGTGCATCTGATTTTTAGCAAAAGGTAAAACAGGTTGTCCTGTTAGACCCCCTGAGGAAAGTTTTGTAAAAACTCCCCAATTCAGCGGTATTGTATTTGAATTGGTAAATGATTTTGATGATGGTGAGATATATTTATAAAATTTAATTTTTCCCTTTGCTGTTTGTTTTCTCTTGTACTATCATAAACTATCAATTTTATTGCAGATGTTACTGGGGTTTTTGAAAAAAAATCTAAGCTGTGTTTGACATTAAAAGAAATACTTAAAGATAAAAAAGCCATCAAAAATTTTATGATGTTCATGGATTCTATAGGAAATCAATTAGTCATAAAATGTTGGCTTGAATTAGAAAACTTTCGTCTGAAATTGCTCTCTTGGAATTCTAATAATGAGGGAAGTCATGTTAAACTAAGCCACACTAAAAGTTTAGACATTCACTGTACTTGTGATAATTTTAAAAGCGACTTGAGTGGTTTATCATCAAATAATTGGAGAGCAAGTACAAGTAATCTCAAAAAACTTCACAAAATACCTACAAGAAATTCTTGTGGAAATTTAAATGACAACACAGTATTTCAAGAATCCTGTGATTTTTGTGAAAACAGACAATATGTGGACTTAACCCAAGAAGCTGTTAAATTATTTAAGAAATATGTGGCATTGGAAGCACCTTGCCAATTAGAAATACCGGATGCTTTACGAAAGGTGCTCATATCAAATATATGCCAACCAGAAGGGCAAATAAAAGAAGACTGCTTTAAACCTGTTCAAGACTATCTGTTACATCAAATGGAGACAAAATATTTTTATGAATTCAAAAAGAATTCTTTGTACACAAAAACACAAATTGATATTTTAACCAGTGGATGCATAGAATTGAAAGATATTCTTTATAACGAAAATATATTATTTTACTTTACAGAATATTTAGAGCAAGAATCAAGTAGTATATTACTTGAATTTCTTATAGCACTTACCCATTTTCGAGATAACCTGATAAATAGTAACACAAACCCTGAACAAGCACAAGCTGATGCAATTATATTGTATGATAAATATTTTTCTCTACAAGCCACTAGCCCGATTGGTTTTCCGACAGAAATCAGGTTACAAACTGAAAGCAACATATGCAGAGAGGGTGGACCCCTCGCTACATGCTTTGATGTACCATATGTTATTGTTTATAAAACATTAAACAATCATGTAAAGGCTTTTTTAGAATCTGAAATATATTATACATATCTGTCAGAGATGGTGAAATCTGTAGATCTACTGTCACCAACTAGTTGCAAGTCTCAATCAGACTGCAGTAGTGAATATAGTATAAGTACTCAAAATACATTATTAGCGATGGGAGATCCCATTTATAGGAAAAAACGTAATCACTCTGTACCTGACATGACAATAGATTCTCATCAACTGTATAATGCTGATGCGTTATGGCAAAGAAAAAAACATGATGGACTAAGTTTAGGTAGAATAAATAGTTTAGGGAGGTTTGAATCTAAATTGGAACCAGATCCTGATAAAAAAGATAAGTCTATGCTTAAGAAAATGGTAAGTAAATTCGTACCAACAAGTACTTCTCGAGTGGAAGAAGAAATGGCTTGGCAAATAGCTCATATGATTGTTAAAGATGTAACGGATCTAACAATGGCTCCACCAGAAAATGATCATGATGATTAAATGTGATAGTTAAGATAAAATTTTATATTTAAATGTAAATATCCAAATAAATGTGTATTTAATACCTATAATATGCCTTTATTTTTAAAAACTCCCATACAGTACTGTTTTCGGTTTGATTTTTTTTATTAACTGCTTTGTCTGCTTTTTATTAGACTTAAAAAAACATGTTACCTACTGTGTCGTGATTTATTACCTTAGATCATGAGTATTCTATTTTTTACTTTGTGCATTTGTGCACATTTTTTTTATACGAGCTCATATTGTAAGATATATTCATTGATTATCCATCCTAAGGCAGAGCATAGATTTAAATAAATTTAAATATTTCGGGACTATTTTCACACACGGCACGATCCGATCCCATACTAAGCTTTCGCTTGTGTTATGGAAACCAGATGGCTGATAAACATCTATACATAATATAATAAATCTGTAGAAGGGTCAATTCTGTACATTGAAAATATTGAAAAAATAAATACCAGGGGGTGTTACTGGATCGATACCAAACCCAAATATGTGATTAAAAAAATTTTTGTCAGTCTGTCTGTCTATTTGTCTGTCTGTCTATTTGTCTGTCTGTCTATTTGTCTGTCTGTCTGTATGTGAAGGCATCACGTGAAAACTAACGGTTGGATTTCGATGAAACTTAGTATAATTATACCTTATTATCCTGGGCGTAAAATAGGATACTTTTTATCCTGGAAAAATACGTAGAAAAAAATTAAACTTAATTTTTCAGTTTTATCCATAGACGTTGTTCTGTAAAACCGCGAACACACGTTGCGTATTATTATAGGCCTAGCCGTATTTGGGTCCAATAGATATTTATAAGATGTCAGAGTTAGGTACTCAAAATGGAGAAATAAACCATCCACGCGAAGACCGACATCCGCGCGGACGGAGTCGCGGGCGAAAGCTAGTCCATACTAATATTATAAATGCGAAAGTAACTCTGTCTGTCTGTCTGTTACTCAATCACGCCTTAACTACTGAAGCAATTTGCATGAAATTTGGTATAGAGATATTTTGATACCCTAGAAAGGACATAGGCTACTTTTTACCCCGGGACATAGGATAGGTTTCATCCCGTACATCCCACGGGAACGGGAACTATGCGGGTTTTTCTTTGACTGCGCGGGTGGAAAGCTAGTACATATATAATTTTTAATAAATACTTATATAGATAATTAACACCCAGACACAGAGCAAACATCTATGTTCATCACACAAATAATTGCCCCGGGTGGGAATCGAACCCACGACCAGTGACTTGGAAGGCAGGGCCACTACCAACCAAGCCAACCGGCCAGCCAATTTTAATATACCTAGTCGAAGATTTGTGTAATTTTTGTGTGTTCAAAGCAATGATTTTAAAAATTAATAGACCCGGACGCGCGATATGAAGTCGCAAAATGATCCTAATTGAGTATCCCCAGTCAGCGAAAGAGAAAGTAAATAGATGTTTTGACAAGTGTGAAAAGGACGCAATGTTGAATGCAATGCTGTCATTGGTTGCGAATGTGTGCACTGTGCAGTGGCTCGCGACCAGAACAAATCTGTTTGTTTTGTGAGCGTATAGCGTATCTCGTATGGAGGAGACACCACGAACAAAATCTGTACGCCATTTTTTTGCTCTAACTAAGTTTTAAAAATTATTATCTAGTTAGGTACTTACCGATGAAAGTTATTCCTTTGCACTTTTCCGTTTTATTTGTGCAATATCGTAACACACACACGAAGGCATATTCGATGCGTTTCACTTTAAAACAAATAAAAAATGAGCGTGCAGTTACGCCATATGGCGTATGTTGAGCGGAACATAAGTGATGAAGGCGGTGTCGTCTCCATATTATGTATATCTCAATGGGTTCTAAGCAGTTTTCTATTACTTATACTTTTAATTATATTAAAACAAATTGAAAAAGTAAAGTAACTAAATGAAAAGCCAAGTTAAAAAAAATGTATGTATATTTATTATAAATGTACGGTCAGTAAACGAAAGTCGCTTCAGAGTTAATTATTTAAAAGTTTTTAATAAATTATGAAACATGGATCTAGTGTTATTTTTTATAACAAAATAAGTCAACATAAAAATTTGTACTTATTAAATGGCATATTAATATATTTTAATTTTATGTATTATCATTTTAACTTAATAACTAATCGACTTTCGTTAGGGACTACCTATTGTTATAAATTTTGTACATAACATTTATATAAAACCTTAACACAAACCTTGAATGTTCTTATAGTGTACCACACCAGTATCAGTGTGTGATATAATAATTCGATACATTCGTCTTAAATCATTAACCTAAATCGCAATAACATATGGCCTGATACACACACCCAACTTCGACCTAGCCCTACAAAATTAAATCATAAAAATATGTGCGTGCAAAACATTGCAAAAATGTCTTAAAATCAACCTTGTCACATCACACTTGAACAACACCCGTACTTACTACGTGCATAAACGAAACGAACTGAATCTAAATTCTAAGGTCCTTACCGACTTAAAAAAATGAGGAGGTTATCAATTCGGCCGGTATATATTTTTTTTTACACAATTATAGTGAGAAACATGACATTAACGTACTTAGTATTTTTTAAAAACACGTATGAAAAAAAAATAAAAAATACAATTATTAAAAAAAAACAACAACTTCAATTTTGTTTTGAATGGTAACTTAAAATAATCGAAATATAAAAACCTATCAATCAATATAACATAACTCTTAGCTTTAGTATTGCTCATACTCCCGAGGCCGTTGTTAGTAGATGTAAATAATAATGTTAGATAAGTCTAGTCTTGATTGGAATTTATGAAATTTTCACCTTATAAAGGGAAACATCACTGTTTTATTCTTAAACCGAATAAAACAGTGGTCACTGGTCCAAATTTCTTAAATCTATGGTAAAATGATCACAGGTTTCCACACATGCACAATATAGAATCTATACAGAATATAGAGTATAGCAATGTATCGTTTATAGTGTAGCGTAATTATTAATAGTGGAGGGAATGGGTGCTAACAACAAACGGGGTGGCTCCGATCCCAGTAGTGGTGATTGTTCATCGTCGAAATCTAATTTTTTATGTTGATATTGAAACATCGGACGAAATCTTCTATCCGTCATATTCCATTTTCGGTAAACCATCGCATTCAATAAAGCTTGCAGTGGATTCATTAATGCCTGCATTAGAAAATAATATGGCTATTGAATTTAGATAGGAACTCCACGATAATAGATTACTTTTGGAATAAAAAAAAACACTTTATGTAGTTACAATTTTACAATTGTTTGCAAAATAACAATCTTATTTCACATTGGAATTAGTAGAGAATTGAATATAAAGTGGGTCTTAAGATGTATAAGATAAAGCAAAGTACTACAAACCAAGCTATAAGTTGTAAAATAACAAAGTATCACTCACCATGATGTACCAAATTGTGATGATAACTTTTACAGGCATATTAAACCACATGGTCCAAATCAGAATACCGTTGATGAGGTTAGGCAACCAGCACACGTAGAAGACCACGTTTATCAAGAAAAACTTCAGTCGCAATGCATCAACGACTCTTCTTTCTTTACTCGTGAACTGCAACGGAAAAAGATGTGTAACCATTTAATACAAATTTTTACAAACGATTTATTAAAATTTTATTGAATTTTCAGCCAATGTTTTTAGAATTCGTAATTTTATATGTACCTGTATGAATTAATGGAAAAAAGCATTGAGATACTATGTACTACGTACTAGAGAGGATATCGCTACTACATTATTTGTAACACGAGTTAGAGTCAATCGTCTCAAACCTTTTTTTTTTTTTTTGTTACATTGATTAGTTTTCATTGATAAGTTTATTCATATTTTTTTAATAAAATAAAAATTATTTATTTGTTACATTGATTGGTTTCAATTTATAAGTAATAAGAGGCAGGATATCTACAAAGTGTATGCCTCACTAGCAGCCTCCGGATTTGGTTCGTGGTGTCTCTCTATACGTAGTAATAATACCTCAATGGAAAAAAGACAAAAATTTTATGATTTTAAGGTACAAATGTAGGTACATCAGCTTAAATACCTATTATTTCGTAAATAAAACTTCTTACCTGTGCTAAAGGTAAAGCAATCGCCATTTCGATATTCTTTCCAGCCATCATGTATATAATAGGGTTTAATATCATTACTAAGGCTATTGGTACATAAGTAGCACAATAATTTGGCAGAATTCTAAGAAGAACACTTGAAAGGGATGTTAAATTATGGCACCTGTAACGTAATGAAGTATTCGTATTAATTATCATGCAGTCTTTGTTACCAAACTCGTTGAAAATGGCTTGAAAGATGTTTTAGTTTTTTTGTGTATATTCGGAAAGTCTGAATCCTGAGAATAGTTTGTTTACTATTTTAAACCCCTTCCTGCTCGAATAACGTAAGCCAGATCAGCTAGTATTAGCTTATTCTCTAAAAATCATTATATACAATACTAGCGGTCCGCCCCAGCTTCGCCCGTGGTACATATTTCGCAATAAAAGGTAGCCTATGTTCTTTCTCAGGGTCTAAAGATTATCTCTGCCAAATTTCATCAAAATCGGTTGAAGTATGGGTAGAGGCTTGGAGTAAGTACAATAGGCTATTTGACAGTATAAAAAATAAATTACTTTTTTGTGTAATCCATATATATATAAGGTTTTAGAAGCGATTTAAATTAATAAATGATATAAATAATAACTTATTTATTTATAAATCGTCGAGAAAAAACATCATATTTTTTAAAATTACCACGTGACCGAAAACATTCATGATTGGCTGCATCTTCCATGACGTCACAGCGGCGTAAATAACAAGTGATCCCAACGTTTACTCACGTCGTTGCTGAATTTCGCTTTTGGTTTTGTTTCTTGTATAACTTATTTCTTGTGATTCAAGGTGTCTGTAATCAGTTTTGTTCTTTATGTGTTATTTTTGTTTGTCATGGAACCTAATTTCGAAAAAGCAGACAGTAGAAATCTACCTAAAGTGGACGCTATAATGGTTGGCATGTTCTTTAAAAACAACCCAGATTTTTACGCTCCTGAATTGAGAATGTGAAAACAGCTACATAAGTTAATATTTCAATCGTCATTACCTTTTTAGTTAAATGTACCTACAAACATGAATCACAATAGCACAATAATTATGAAGTATACATTTTTTAGGTTATGCCCTTTGTTTTTCATTTCAGCCATCCAGTTTATAGGATTGATGTGTTTGTATTTTCAATATCAATACAAACACGTCATCATCAATTTATATACTTATATCATTATCTTATCTCAAACAGGTAAGTAATGAAACGATTTATGTATTGCAAATAAAATAAACTGCCTACTAGGTAATAGGTATTCAACACCATACTTACATCGAAGTGGTCTTCACAAAAAAATATAACTGTTTTAATTGATATATCTAATATCACTTGGATTTCTGCGACCTAACTGACCTAACACTTTCTACGCATTTTTATATCTTTTGGAGCACATATAAATAGTTTGTCAGGGGTTTTAATAGTTCTATTTCTGCATCCAGGAACTACACACCACCTATAAGAACTCATTTTCTGGTTTTTAAACAGATTAACTTAATTATACTATAATTAAAACAAAAACGAACAATAAGTACAAGGAGCAAGTTGATGTTTACGCCGCTGTGACGTCACCATGGTCGCGAGACGCCATATTCTTCAAAATTGTGTTTTGGCGGCATATTTGAATATCATGTTTTTATTTTCCATTTTCTCAATGAATAACTACAAAAAATTACGAAACATGTGTTTTGTGTGCTCTATAAACGTATCTTAATAATTTGAGACAGTTTTCAAAACCTTGTCAAATAGCCTATTGAAGCAACCGTTCGGTTATAAGTTGTATTCGAGACTGCCTTACAAACATGTACACACAATATAACATAATATAACATTAAGCTACATATACTTCTTCTGCTTCTGCTTCACGGTCCAGTAGTTTATGCGTAAAAACCATACATACATACATACAAACCTTTCCTCTTTATAATATTAGTATAGATGTATAGATGGATACATACAAGGAAAAAACCGAATCGTCTACTTTACGAAGTTACTGGTTTATTGTTTACCTTTACAGTGCAAAAAAAAAAGACAAAATATATTAATTTGACACTCAATTAAGTACAAAAAATATCTGATGCGGCTGAACTTAACAATTTCATCATTACATCATAGGAAAAAGTACAGGCTCTTTATTGGATATGAATAAAATGCAATGAAACAATTGCTGTTGGCGAGATAATTCCAAAAACGTGGTTTGTATATACGCTGCTAGCCGATTGAGTGTCGACAATCGACATTCACAGGGTTTCTAACCGCAATCAGCGGTGAATAGCCGGCTATCGGACTATTTAGCTCTTAAGAGGCCTATGTATGCAGTGGACGGTTAAAGCCTGAGGCTGATGAAAATTTATACACGCATAGGTCTTGATTTTTGCATGTACGTACATTCAACCCTGTTAATGTTGTTTATAATTTAGATAATAATTAAAATCGATCTTAAGAGTCAGAATGTAAATTTTCGATGTAAGTAGCTATAATTTATAATAGGTATAAAAATTTACTTGTTTATAACATTAATTTTTAGTCGGATTTTTATAGTCAAAATAAGAAACTAAATAGTAGTAGAAATAGTAGTATTCTACTACCTAAATAACTTCATAAAATGATTAATTGTTGCCATAAAAATAAAAATGAATCAGCTTTGCAAGATTTAAATACATGATAAACTTACGTAGCATTTGGAATGTACAGAATGGAGAGACCAATACTAGTCGTGGCCGCTGGTATACCCCAAGCTAAAGAGTGATAGAGCAGAGGGCGCGTGTCATGACCTTTTATTGATTGCCAAGTATCTATTGCGTAGAATAGGGTCCAAAACCACGTAGCTGTATAAAAATATTGCGTCCACGCCTGAAAGTAATACGTATTTTGTTAGAACTTTTTTTTTAACGTAAATTTGTAACGTTTCCACACAAAACTACTGGACCGATTTCAAAAATGTTTTCACCATTGGATCTGTACTCTACGTGATTCATGAGTGATATAAACTACGTACATATTAAAATGTAGTAGGGCCCGCTTAATTTTTGTTATAATATAAACCTGAAATTACATAATTTAACCACCCCTTGTCATTTAACACTTGCAATCTAGTCTATCAGATATGGGGCAATCAACCACAACCACAAATAATAATAATTACATTAGATATTATATTATACCAAAATGCTTTGCCACATACCTATCTGAGACTGTTGTTACCTACTAAATATAATAAACGCGAAAATGTTGTCCCTAAAAAGCTTAATTATTCCGAACTTTTCATAAAGTTTGGAATTGATGGAAAGTTTGGATTATGATTTGAGTCTAAAATACAAATAAAGTAAACCTGCAGTCTGAAGTTTAGAGTTCATGTAAATCATGTAGAAAAGGTTATTTTTATAACAATATGTGTGTGAATTCCCATTTCAACTAGAGAATGGTAAAAAACTTTCAAAATATACTTTTTTAATGTCATATTAACTGCATAAATTCAGTATGAAAGTTAAGTGAGATCACATTACAATCATTGTTACAAAATATTTTGTTTTGAAATGATTGAAATAAACTCAAACTCAAACATTCATTTATTCAATTAGACTACTATTTAGTAGCACTCTCGAATCGTCATTACATAGGTAAGTATTTTTAACATTTACCACCGATTCGGAAAGCAGTATCTATGGAGAAGAATCAGCAAGAAACTCCATAGTTGCTCTTTTAAAATCATGTCAATATTACATAATATGTAACTTATATCTATCTAACTACTAAAGAAATCAAGCATACATATTTAAAAGATAACTTACTGATGATATGCTGCAAAATAAAACACTGAATTCATCATCAGGCAGCGGCATAATATTTTTATATCGCAGCCAAAATGATGATCGAACTAAAACACCTGCAAACAAACAATTTTATTTCCATATTTATATAACTTATACAAGTTTCTCATGAAAACATTTTTTTTAATTCAATTTCATTAGTTTCTCCAGCATCTCTATGACTTAAAATGAATTTTTTAACTTCTACTTCTACTTCTTTAGTAACTTACATAAATATGCAAGCATGATATTTTTTTACCAACCTAGAGATGCTAAAAGATCTGCAACTGCTAACCACATAATAATACTGCGACCCCTACTTGGACTGTGTAATCTCTGTGCTCCATTTTGAAAAATCTGAAAATAACAGTCTCATAATTTTTATAAAGCTACTAGCGGTCCGCCCCGGCTTGGCTCATGGTACCTACATGTTAAAACTATCCTATCTCTCAAGTTGGATCGAACTGCACATGGTGTGCGAATTTTATTATAATCAGTTAGGTGATTTAGGAGTCCATTGAGGACAAACATTGTGACACGAGATTAATATATATTAAGATTTAATTGGCTATCATTGTGATTATGTATTAGTGTCATCATTTGATATTAATTGTTTTTCTTTTTAGCAAGGAGCGAAAAAAATAAGCATGTTGCAATAATTTGTTTTAAGATAATCCATAATAAAGTAAATAAAATAATCATAGAGCAGACACTTTTGTGCAACTTGCCTAAAAAGCTTTTGTTGCATGTTGCAGAGAGCTATCTAAGTGCCGGATTAGTGAGATTATACTGTATGTATAATTAATTTTTTATTACTAGCTAAGTACATATTTATATGAGTATTATGAATAATTCATACCTGGTACATGGCACCCAATATTCCAATAGTGGATGAAACTAAACAAACAGTATTATATGATTCAGTATTAAATTCATCCATAATCTTTATCGCAACTCCGGTTTTATTATCATTGTGATGGCAGCAGAATGTTTGAATTGTAGGGTCAGACATGTTGTTATCGATTTTGGCTCAAGAAATGCGATAATTGTACTTAAAACCAGTTTTCGTTAAAATGTAATTGAAATTAAAACAAGTTTAAATACAGTGAACTTCATTACTTCCAGTAACTTTTCCGTTTATACACACGTCGAATCACAAACGAATGCATAAACATTGCAACTTTATGAAATGTATACCTGCCTGTTATATTGAGATATAGTTAATATTAGCTTAGTATAACAATTAACAAATAAATCAATCAAACAAGAAAGCGTTAACCAAGAATATCATGACGTCGAGTATCAACATAGTATCAACAAAAACACTTTTTGTCAATTGACAATTCCAATTTCCAATTGACATTTGACAGTGTACCACACGGCGTTGACATTTGAGATTTGACATTTATGATTTTATCAAAAGCTCGTTATGAAAGTAAATAACGTAAGTAAGTAGTCAACATAATTTAATTTAATGTTGGTTATATTCAAGTTATATTATATCACAGAACCAAGAAGCTTATATCTAATACACTGGAGATTTCAGTATGAACATTAAATGAGTCGATACATATCAAACTCCGGTAAGTCCATTCTAACAGAAATGTGGGAATCGAGGTATTTTTAATAACTTAAAAAAACAATATGTTTGGAGCTTTATAATTTATGACGGATATAATATAATACATTAGAATTATTTTTACGAAGAAAAAGAAATGTATTACTTGATGATTATGCCACAAAATTAGATTTAAATCTGGACATACAGGCGTTTGATAAATACCAGCAAAACTTACCGGGTTTTGAAAAACATCGTCTTGGACTTACAGGAATTTGAAAAATCTCTAATGGACTTACAGGGATTTGATAGAACTCAGTTTTGGGACGTACTGAGGTGGTGGAAATAGGTAGATAGTTTGTCGCGTTGTAAGTATAGGACATGAAAATAAAATATGTAAATTAAAAGATACAAATTATTATTATTATTAACCTTTATCATCCCACTGCTGGGCAAAGAGAGGGGTCAATAAATCAAAACGGTTGAAAAAATCTCAGTACGGCCCTGGGCTTCATGGCTGGAAATAACTACTGTGCGTGTGCTGTGCGTCAGTTTCATTTATCTTTTAGCTGTTTTCTGAGCCTTGTCTGTTTTAGCTTTTGGTATTGTTTTTTTCCTTGCTTTGTCTAGAACCACCACCTCTATAGTAAAACTGTTTTCTTCCATCATTTATCAATTAAAACGATTTCTAAGCATTGGTCACACATGTTAGCTTCAACAAAATTGAGAGAAATGGCAGCCATTTTAGTGCCATACTGCGCTGTGATTGGTCGAAATGGACTTACCTGAGTTTGATAAACCACTGTCGATGGACATACCGGAGTTTGAAAAAAAATATTAACTTTAAACCTTATTTTAATAAAGATACGATTGACTTACCTAACTTTGAAAAGTACAGACTGGTTTAGTTTTACAATTCAAAATTGGCGCCATTGTTATCTCAATTTTGGCGGGGAGTGGACTTACCGGAGTTTGATATGTATCGACTCAAATATCAGATAGCCTTTGTTTGCTTGGCCCAGATTTGACAGTAGGCCAGCGAAAAAGTGGCCACGCAGATAAGGACAAAAAAAATGTATCTACATCCCCTTCACTCACATAATGTAAGCGTAGCTATCTATCTCTTTTGACCATAGCATTGCGAATCTAGTGGTAGTATAGATCTGTGGTACAAACACTACAATAATAATTGACGTTATATTGACTTATTAGTGCCATATCACACTAGCGGATTGCGAGCGGTTTCAAAGCGGAGCGGGTGCGCAACGAACACGCCGCGGATGCGCAGCGAACACGCCGCGGATGCGCAGCGAACACGCCGCGGATGCGCAGCGAACACGCCGCGGACGCGCAAGGGTTCGCTGCGAATAGAAGCGTCAACGTCATTTTGTATACTCTCGCACAAAAGCCAGCCCTTGCCTAACTTCCATTCAATATTTCCATCGTTTCTGTAGCACTCCATTTTTTTAACCGTACTGTGGAAATGCACTTACTTAACTAAAGATGTAATAACAACTGAAGTTGTTGTAAAAGGTGCTATAAAATTGAATTACTAGGACTTTAGAATGTAACATACATTCCAAAAGTATGTAACGACTGACCAATTGACCAGTATAATCTCTCCCATAGCAACGTATTTTATAAAGAGATTTTGTGAACCTAATTATGAGCAAAGTGATAGTGAGTTGCTGGTTGCTTGATAAAATTTTCTATTCACTGCTATTTATCTAATAATAAGATAGTCCTGTTTAAGTTAAGGAGCTTTAAAATTTATTTCGCTAGTGAACTTTCATAATGAGCAATTAAGTTATCTGATTGCATTTCGACCAAGATTTAATAGATAAAACAATACCCTAAACATTAACATGTTATGAAACTCGTAAAAAATAATGATCTCATAATTATTATACTATCACAAGTTATAAGTAACAACCAGCACGGATTCCATTTTGTTAATGAGTGTACATGACTGCGACGTAAACGTTGCGCATCTGCCACGCGTCCGCAACGAATTCGCTGCGCATCCGCGGCGTGTTCGTTGCGCGCCCGCAACGTATTCGTTGCGCACCCGCTCCGCTTTGAAACCGCTCGCAATCCGCTAGTGTGATATGGCACTTAGACGTTTTGGTTTAAAGTCCAAAAATCGACCTCAGTTCATGATTTTTTTCCAAAAAAACTTGATTGTAAAATAAACAAATTAAAACAACCATGCCCTTTATCAGATTCGAAACTTTAATACTTATACATTTTTTTAGATATGTACATTAAGAATTAATTTTCGGTATTAAAAGGGAATTCTTCCCGATTCAGGCCTTAATAGGCTAACACAAGAATTACCTATCACACTAGATCACACTATAAAACCTTCCCATACAAACCACCGAGCATAGTCTACGTCACTCAAAACAACTAGGTATTTTATGCGCAGTGCGCTATTTTTAACCGACTTCAAAAATAACGAGGAGATTATTAGGTAATTTGGTCGGTATATTTATTTTGTATGTACCTACACCGATTTTATTACGGTTATCTTGAAATGGTAATAACTGATAATCTACTCTAAATCTACCCGGGAGGAGCCAGGGCAAGAAGCTAGCACGTAAATAAAGTAAATCTATAATATAAAAATGAATCCCAAAATGTGTTGGTAAGCGCATAACTTTAGAACAGCTGAACCGATTTCTTTAATGCTTTTTTATTATATTCCTTGAAGTACGAGGATGGTTCTTATGTAGAAAACGTGAATATGTACCACGGGCGAAGCGAAGCCGGGGCGGACCGCTAGTGTTAAATAAAAGTTATCATTGGTATCAGAACATACAAATTAAATAAAAGTCTTTTTTTCTTCTTTTTTTATTTCCACCTTACTTTGTAGAATTTGGGAGTTTGTAGAATTAAACATCAATATTAATTTAAATAAATTTAATTGTTATATTATAATAGTTAATTCTTTTGAATTCAATATTTCATTTAAAATTAATTTTATTTTTATTGAACATCCGAAGAAGCAAGGGGAACTACAGTTAAATTGTGATTTACACTAAAACACGGATTTATGGGATCCCGTATATCGCCTGGTTCGGAAGTACAATTATAGACGGTTGGAGAATCAGTATCTATATTTTCTTTAGAACTTGAAAGTTTTAAAGCTGAAGGTGAATTTGTATCAATATCGATAGTTGAAATTGTAATATTAGCAGTCGATTCTGTAAAACTTTCTGGCGGTGGTTCTGTCACATTATTTTGAGCTGCTGTGTTAAGAAGCACTGAGCAAGGTATAGTAGTCATAAACTCTTTGGCCGATTTTGTAACAACTGTTATAGTGCACTTAGTATTATCATTTGGGCTATCAACTTTTGCATCCTTATCACCAGCATCTGGAGTAAATGAAGTTGCAATTGAACAAGGAATAGCAAGAACTTCAGTTGCATTATCTGTACTTATAGTTAGAGTACAGTTCACCAAATCAGCTAATAAAGAATCGGACGCCGAAGTATCTGTCCCATTAACAGGTGCTACTGCTACAGGCTGTCCTCTGTTGTCATATATAACAGTGTGATGATGATGTCCCGTGGATCTAGCTAAATTCCATAACGCCAACCCAGTTAATATTGTTCCTATTCCTGCTCCAGCAATTCCAACACCAGCTAATGAGCTCCCTCGACTCATACCACCAAAACCTTTATTATTTGAATAACCACCGAAGTAACCTGGCATTTGCGGACTGTGTCCTCCGCCATATCCGCCATAATTATTTCCCATATTTCCGTAGCCTGAGTATTGAGGAGGTGGTCCGTGCTGATTATGATTATTTCCCAAACCAGGATACGGTGGTGGTGGACCCTGAGGATGATTATAGCCGTTTCCTAAATTATTTTGTGGTTTGTATGAGTTAGATGCTTGATATGGTGGAGGTGCCACATTAGAACCAGAGAGTCCCGTGCCTTGGGGATAACCTGCACCTGTTCCAGAATTTCCTGAGAGACCATTTGATGCTGGATATGAGTGACTATTAGAACCATATGACGCAGGTTGTTGTGCTGACTGCTGATTGGGAATATTACTACGCTGAATGTTTTCCGATTGAACTTGATGAGGAGCCAAATTAGCAGCAGATTGCCCTGATCGTTGAGGATTATTTACACCTGTTCCAGAACTACCCGAAAGACCATTTGACGCTGGATATGAGTGTCCATTTGCAGGTGTATGTTGTGGTACTGATTGCTGATTTGCAACATTACTGCGCTGGATAGTTTCCGATTGACCCTGTGTTTTCTTTGGCGGATCACTTCCAGATAAGCCTGTATTACTAGAAGGATATGAATGTTTTTGGTCGCCTGGCTTAGACTGGCGAGGTTGTGATTTCTGAGTTTTCTGAGCAGATTTTTCTTGCCATCCAAATAACGTAGGCTTTGGAGCTGATGCTTGTGAATGGCTCACCGATGTCGGTGCTGGATGATTACTCGACGTCCTTCTACTACTGCTACTACTACGGCTTGAACTTCTGCTCCTTGATATTTTTTTTCCCTCAGCAATGAGGATAGTCATTAACAAAAAGAACAATAATATTCTGCATAATAATTTAGCCATTGTATTCGAGTTGTAGTATCATAACAAGCACACTGTAGTTATATATTGAGACTTAAAAAAACCCGAAATATTTAAATGGAGATTCGAAAAATACTGGCACGACGCAAACACTTGCCGCATACAATGGTTCTGGAAATAAATTGGTCAGCCGCCCTATAACTATTATAGTAGGAGTTTTACCTTTGCTCGCCGTCCGCGTCGAGGTGAAACTTGAATGACACGCGCAAACAAACGACTCCAGTAAATCAATAATACTCTACGAACTCTTATATAATATATTATGTTACAAACTGGTACTTATGCAGGCGCTAGTTGATTTATAAACTCAAAGAAACATTAAACTAAAAAATGTTCTTAAAAATAACTAGGAAGTTAATTCTCATGTACATATCAATATTTCATGTACTTATTTACTTATTTTTTTTTACTTAATATCATTTAAATAATAATGGTTTCAGAAGTAACATAACAATATTTCATATTTTATTTTAAAACAGAATTAAAACGGAGCACAACGAGAAATCGTAGTAACCCACCCATTATTTAGGAGCGGATGTGTCACTTATGCTCGTTACCTCCTTAATATGAGTATTGAGAATTCTTATAGATATGTCGTGGCCATATCGTAGATTTGCTCAATTCATGAAATGATTGATCATTTCACGAAATGGTCGCATTTCATGAAATGGCCAACATAGTTTGATCAGATCGAATCGTCAACGTTTCACGATTTGGTCATCCACTTTTGGCCAGATCGTAGATCGTATAAAATATAGAGAGTCCATAAAACATTAAAAAATTCTGAATATTTAAAGAACTTGTTTATTTTCATTTAAGTTAGTGCCGCGGCAGCGGCCGACGAATGCCAGAAGCGAAGGTTTTTGCAATAGAAAACAGTTACTTAGTTTAGGTTAGGTTAGACTTTAATAAACAAAGCACGAGCTGAGCGAGCAAAGCGAGCGTGCCGCGGCAGCGGTCGGCGAGTGCCAGAAGCGAATCGCTTTTTAAAAAAGAAACAATTATAATAACATAGGATATATAAATATATTTATGTATAGGATTTTAGACGCATTTTTTCTTCAATATAAGATATCCGAATTTTCCATAGTACTCGAACCTCTTTATAATCGTAAATTATTTGCTATGACTTTCTTCATATTGTACCTAATAAAACGAATTATGAAGTTTTTAACTGCGAATAATTAAATTTTCGCCAGCGGCCGCCATTTTATCACATAAACACAGCGCTTGCAGCGCCTCTACCAATAATTAATGTAATTATTTTACGATATGATCAAATAATTTTGATCATTTCATGAAAAAACCGCGCGTTTAGTTGGCCATATCGAGAAACGATTTCTTATCATTGATCTGCTCAAACCACATCATGATGTGGCCAAATAATAGACATTCAACCATTTCATGAAATGCGACCATTTCGTGAAATGATCGATCATTTCATGAAATGAGCAAATCTACGATATGGCCACGACAGATATAACTCATAATACTGAGATAATCGTTAGAAATTGGTAATAACTAATAATCTATGTTCGAAGGTCATATTTCACGTACCTTTAGTACTGTACCTACATATAACCTCATCCTACCTGCCACTTAAGGATACGCTGATATCACTTTCGAAACTTAGATAAATTAGGTACCTCAAGAAAAACAGACGATAAAAACGTACCTAAACTTTACACTCAAGATTCAAACAAAAACATGACTTCGCTAGGTTATGTTCTTTTATATATCTTGGGAACTCTTCAGACTCCATCTACATAATAATATCTAGGAATATAAATAATACAGATCCAGCCGTAGCATTTTCCATAAACTGACATGTCATCACTGTAGATTATATACCTACCAATGTCCAATGTCCATGCATCGTGTCTGTCTGTGTGTCTGTCCGCCTGTCTATTCGTGATAAACTCAAAAAATAGTGCACCAATTTTCATTACACCCATAGATAAGTTTAGACGAAACCGCGGTCTGAAATTTAGATTTCAGACTTTGTTATCCTTTTCCTTCAAAAATATATATTCAGTGTTTATCACGCATTGTTGTTTACAATGCATTCGCATTTGCCCTACTTTCTTTACTTTTTAACGCGATGTTATTTGCTTGACCGGTTGAACTGTATGTTTGTATATAACGGACAGGTTTGTACGTCACCCGGATGGTGGAACGGGGATATAATCCATCATCCGGTGCGGAGAGGCGGCGTGAGAAGTGTTCCACTCACGCCGCCCCCCTAGGAAGGTAGACCTGGCGGCCTCCCGCCACATTCGCGTTGGGCCTGGAGATAGGCTGCCGCTGACGGGTCCGCGGACGCGGTTCTACCGAATACCCGCGGCCCCGTCTATAAAGCGGCACGGCGGAACACAGTGGAGTTTAGTCGGTAGGTCCCTGCACTCAGCAGGGTGAGTCCGACATAACCCAGGGCTCTTTCCCCGAGTGCCCTGGGTATGCTTAAATGCATTCTCCACTATAAAAAAAAAATAAAAAAAAAAAAGGTTTGTACGTCACCAACTCCTTTAGATTCGATTTTGACCCACTTTAAACGAACGTCTAACAGATTTAATCCAAACTTTGTACATTTATCAAGGATCGGTGGCAATTACGATAATTATTTATTAAACTACATACCTACATAACTACCTAAATCAATTATATTATTTCCTTGCATTTTTTGGCAATAGAACGCAGAGTACCTACACAGTTGACAGATATATACTACGTTGTGGTACGGCTGCAGCTGGTACCTACGTATCAAATCGTTTGAAGTATTTCAATTATAATAACTAAATATTTGTGTATTTTATAGGAGAATGTCTGTGGAGAATGTCAATTGACTTATTTGTTAGGTACCTAGTTATTTCTTTGTTTGTAGTACAATATGTACTTACATATATGTATAACAATTAATAAGAAATCAACACTATAAGATAACATATCGTCTATTATCTCAGGCTATACGGTAAATTATTGATAAGTTAATATAAATCTACCTGGAAGCTAATTATTTTTTAGTAGCAAATTGTTTCTCCACGCTTAATTGTAGTAGCTATAAAACACGGGTGTACATTATTTTAATTTCATTTTTAACATCATTAAATATTTTACATTTAACATGCTTACAATCTTTGTATTCATTCTATGTGTGGCGCCTTGTACTTTTGCACGACCGAATTATCAAGAAACACTTGGAACGTAAGTAACTCCATACGAATATTTTTTTGTGTAACTAATTTAATATATATATATTGATTGTTTATAAATTAAATAAGCTAGTAGATATGTATTACATGATATGTTTATTATAATAATTCCTAACGCCAAAAATTCTACGCAATTAAAACAAATGTTTATCAAAACAATATTATTTGATTTAATTCTCTATTTGATATCAACATTGAACATACAAAATCTTTTGTCCTGTCAACTGTAAGTAGGTATATGGATATGGTATATGGATAGCTATTGCACGCCTCATAAGCGAAGCGTTGAGGTGGGTAGGTACTACTGTCACTTCGCGCAAAACATCTGATTTTTCAAACTTAAAATGTCTTTATGTATCATACATTGCACTTGTAAGATAATACATACACACACATATTAAGAAAAAACACTATTTTTAACATTCATGATATTTTTGATGTCATTTTTGTTATTTAAACTAGTTAAAAAACAGTTTAAAAAAGTTCTGTCTTGGACGTCCGTGTGTCTGTATGTGCGGAGGATTTTCTTGTTAACACGATAGCGACCGAAATACTTTACTAATCGAGTCTTTTTTTTTCTCTTACGCTTGAGTATGCTCAGGAATAGAACCCTTTCATTTTTCAAGGTCTGATTCGATGTGGTTTAATTGTTATTAAATAAACAAAAAAAAATATCGACTGTTCTCCATAATTTTAGTATATCTATATATATTCTTTATTTTATTTTTTATTGTTTTCATATTTATATTGTACTCAAAATTCACCATTATAAACTCGATTCTTTATACTATAAGCCAAGGTTTAAAAAAATAAGTTGGTAGTCAGTCCCTTAAACCTGCGCAGTTTCACATCTAGGTGGGGCCACAAGAAAAATAGCTCAATTATTACGGTATCGCTTTCTTTACTTTTCCAACTGTTTTATTTTATTTCTTTTTTATATTTATAGTGTACTCTTTATAAATAATCAATTTTATTGTAAAGGATGAGATTATGAGGCGTGCACTTTTGGATTTTCCAAACTATTGATTTCTATCACGAAGGTTCAGTGTGAGTATTTCACAATCAATTTACTTGTGATTTAGTTTACATAATTAAATGAAATATGTTTTTAAAGAGCCGACTCGAAGTGGGAAAACTAGTTAACTACTATCAAATTATATTAATTAACAAATTAAAAAGTTCTAATATGTGAAATTTGAACGAAAATTTTATTTAACATATTTTATTAATTCTTCTAATAACTTTTATTTCATTTAGAAAATCAACCAACCAAATCAAAGTTCCTTTTCATAATATTAAACTTGAAAATAAATATTTTTCTTAACTATCATAAAATTCATCTACTTAACTATTAGTTCCACGGATATCAAACCCATCATTGCTGATTGCTTCAACTGCACTTCCGAACGATGACACAGCTCAGGGGTGTTGAGTTGTCACCCCAGAGTATATATGCATTATGCACGTATATTTTCTGTGGTTGTCACTAAGAAATTGCATGCTTAATCAAGTGATACGACCAAGAAGCTTATATCCTCTAATACACTGGAGATTGCACTATGACCATTAACTTGAAACAAGAAACTATGACATTCAATGACGTCAGTCATGTTTTTTGTCTCTTTCTGTCGAGTGACCACGCTGGTTTGTAAATTCAGGATTTTTCAAAATAGAAAAAACTAAAAATCATGGTCTATAAATAATAACGACATATATTTTTAACAGTATTTATATTATAATATTATGGTCATACTTTATAGGTAGGTACATACAATTTTAATTGGTATAGAATGATAGTTATAAATAATTTTTGGCTACAAAGCTTGGATATGAACCGATATATAGCATTAACATCCTTTGTAAATAGAGGAAAGTTGTGTTTTGCATCAGATGCTGTTTACCAAATTGTTAGCTACTCAGATCTTCTTTTTAAACGCGTTGCTTCGACGGGTCAATTTCAAGCCAGAATCATCAAAGAAAAACTGTTTATAGCAGCCTTGCACAAATTTCAGCTAACTTTACAAAGTTTATTTTTCAAAAGGTATTTTTTTCTGGGTCGTAATCCTCAGTAACCTTGATGGGCACATATATTTCTTTTTATTTTACTTTTTGGAAAGCTGAAATACGTAAAACAAAAAAATATGAGGTAAGTTAAAAAAGTATAAATTTCAATGTAAAAACGAACAATCTTATAACTACATGTGAGTGCAATTACCGATGTCATGTGTTGTTTCATTACTAGTAACAATCTTTAAAATGGTGTTCTAAATTTTCATCATAATATTGTTATTACAATATATTCTCTTCGCTATCCATAAAAACCTGTCATCATGGTTACCTTACTTGTTAAATCTGTTTATTGAAAACTTGTTGAAAAATGATAAAGTATTAGGGAAATAACAAATTTAACATGACTGCTTACTAAAATGATGCTAAATTAGACAATTTTTGCCATTGAAATGATTCTAAACAGGTAAATGCAGGAGTATTGAGGAATATTGTAAATAACGTAAATATACACTTGCCTGTGAAATTCTATGCCAGAATTTGGTGTCCAAACACTTCTGCAATTTTGCACAATACAATGCATTCTTTATATTCGGAAAATATTCATTAAATAAGCAACAATATTAACTTAAATATTCGAAGCGACGCAATTTTTTTGACACACATGCCATATTGACAAAGTGAGAGTTGCTACAATTTTATTATGGTGACTACCCATAATCAGGGAGTATCGCTTTTTAATAATTGGTTCAGATACTTAGTTTATTTAGCATAAATAATAATTGTCTCATCCAACAATGCTTCTGAATGACGTTGTTGGCAATTTATCAACAAACTCATGTACAAAAACTAACCTTTTGCACAGAATATTACAGCATACATAGTAGCCTTGGGAAAACTTCGTATTAACAGTGGTAATACCAAGTTAGGTGTGAAAGTGATAAAAAACATGAACTGGGCAATATTTTCTTGTTACACGTCAATGTTCATACCGAAATCTCCAGTGTATTAGATATAAGCTTCTTGGATACGACTAATATAAGAATGCCATCTTGTCATCTTATATTAGTCGTTAGTTCAGTTATAATAAATCAAGCAAAATAAAATAAACATCTAACTAGTAAATTAAAGGATTTTCGAATACCTACTAGGAACGTGGCCTTTTAAAAATATTATGTTCCCGGGTGGTTAATAACACCCGGTAGGTACGTGCCATAGCAGTAACATTACTTTTACTTTTACTTAGGATAGGGAAGCGCTTGACCACAATCTCGCCTGATGGAAAGCTGAGATGCGGTCTAAGATGGTACGCGCTTCCCTAGTAGGTACCGGTTCACTCTTCGCTTGAAGTAACAAAGCGAATAAAAAATAGTTGCTGCGATTTAGCACATTACACGATGATTGATGATTCTGAATAACTGCACCACACGCTGCCAAGCTTTGTAGTTCATAGAAAGGATCAGACATTATACTAATTAATAATTATTATTATTTTATTTATCTAGATCAAATGATGATCGGAATGTGATTCAGGTGCCAGACAACTGTCAGGACGGTCAAGTTCTTGTAAATGGCGTCTGTCGCGATATCTGGAGGCGGTTTGATACGTGAGTGGATCACTCAATTATTACAACGATAATTATTTATACAAAATATTTATTCATTTATAGATTTGGATGATAGAGCTTTTTAAAAGAAAAAATAACAAGCGAAAATCCGGTTCTACACGATGGTTCTACACAAGATACATTAGTAATTATATATTATATTTTGATCTATAAATTGTGTCCTATTTTAACACGCTTTTATAAGATTAATCCAACTAAGTAGGTACCTATGTTTTTATATTATGTTACCGACTCATATAGACTAGATTTTGACCTATAAGCCCCGCAAGTTGATATTGCGATTGGCGGCCATCTTGGTGACGTAGTCGACGTCGACCCGTCAGTACCGTTCGCAAATTCAGCCCGCGCTAATTATCCTGTTTGACTGTGCTCCGTAGAGAGAGCTCCATAGAGTGAATCAATAGGAAGGTTTTAGTGAATAATTTATTAGGTTTGAGACGAAGCGGGCAAAGCCGTGGGCGGTAAGCTAGTAATTTTGATTTACATAACATTAATTAAATTTTTTTTTCATATTTTCATCCCTAATTATTGCACTATATCAGATTGTTCGATGTCGAATAAAAAAGAACAGTGTCTCTTGCAACGGATGTTAACGCAATCCACTGCTGTCAGCTTCTTCTACAACAATTTCTTTGAACTTTATAGAGGTTAATGAGTTACTTTCTTCTCCTAATTAATGATTGCAACCTTTAAAGTCATTTAGCTGAGCCTCGAGGAGGGACAATCCAAGTTCCCGATAACTGCCCGCCTCCACAAGTTCTAATTAATGGAGCCTGCCGTTATGTATGGCGATCAGGAATCGAGTCGTAAGTTCTTTATATCTGTATACTTACGTATAATATACCGTATGTTTGATATAGCTGAGCCCCCTGGTTTCTCCTTGATAAGTTTGAGAAGAAAAACTATTAGTACATAACTAAGTTATCATGCTCCACTCACAATATTTCAACATTTTTCGTTGCTTCTTTGCTCCTATTGGTCGTAGGCCATTGCGCGATGTTGTAAATGCTTTTACAATAAATGGACATCCAACAAAAATATTTTTTTGAATGTTAAACCAGTAGTTAGTTACCGACATGATATTTGCAAATGAACATTATTGCACTATATCAGATTGTTCGATGTCGAATAACAAAGAACAGTGTCTCTTGCAACGGATGTTAACGCAATCCACTGCTGCCAGCTTCTTCTACAACATTTCTTTGAACTTTATAGAGGTTAATGAGTTACTTTCTTCTCCTAATTAATGATTGCAACCTTTAAAGTCATTTAGCTGAGCCTCGAGGAGGGACAATCCAAGTTCCCGATAACTGCCCGCCTCCACAAGTTCTAATTAATGGAGCCTGCCGTTATGTATGGCGATCAGGAATCGATTTGTAAGTTCTTTACATCTGTTATCTTGCGTTTCTTGCGTACGCATATTTCATATAAGATAAATATAAAAATTTAACACCGTTACAGGTGGAATATTTCATTTAATATACCAAGCCTTATTTATTGCCTCAACCTAAAATTAAACGCAATTTTTATAAAAAAAGTGGTATCTAGGTTAAGATAGCTTGGAATACAGTGTGAGTCTAACTGCCCATGGGTTTTGGTTCAGTTTATTCAGAGGAAAAAACTTTATAGATGTGTATGAGTTACTTTCCTCCCCTAATTCATGATTGCAATCTTTAAAGTCATTTAGCTGAGCCTCGAGGCACAATCCAAGTTCCCGATAACTGCCCGCCTCCACAAGTTCTAATTAATGGAGCCTGCCGTTATGTATGGCGATCAGGAATCGAGTCGTAAGTTCTTTATATCTGTATACTTACGTATAATATACCGTATGTTTGATATAGCTGAGCCCCCTGGTTTCTCCTTGATAAGTTTGAGAAGAAAAACTATTAGTACATAACTAAGTTATCATGCTCCACTCACAATATTTCAACATTTTTCGTTGCTTCTTTGCTCCTATTGGTCGTAGGCCATTGCGCGATGTTGTAAATGCTTCTACAATAAATGGACATCCAACAAAAATATTTTTTTGAATGTTAAACCAGTAGTAAGTTACCGACATGATATTTGCAAATAAACATTATTCCACTATATCAGATTGTTCGATGTCGAATAAAAAAGAACAGTGTCTCTTGCAACGGATGTTAACTCAATCCACTGCTGCCAGCTTCTTCTACAACATTTCTTTGAACTTTATAGAGGTTAATGAGTTACTTTCTTCTCCTAATTAATGATTGCAACCTTTAAAGTCATTTAGCTGAGCCTCGAGGAGGGACAATCCAAGTTCCCGATAACTGCCCGCCTCCACAAGTTCTAATTAATGGAGCCTGCCGTTATGTATGGCGATCAGGAATCGATTTGTAAGTTCTTTACATCTGTTATCTTGCGTTTCTTGCGTACGCATATTTCATATAAGATAAATATAAAAATTTAACACCGTTACAGGTGGAATATTTCATTTAATATACCAAGCCTTATTTATTGCCTCAACCTAAAATTAAACGTAATTTTTATAAAAAAAAGTGGTATCTAGGTTAAGATAGCTTGGAATACAGTGTGAGTCTAACTGCTCATGGGTTTTGGTTCAGTTTATTCAGAGGAAAAAACCTGTTTGTACATATCCGTTTCTGCCTCACACACAACTGTTCAAAATACATATTATCCTTTTATGCAGCATTTTTTATTGCTCCTCAACTAATATTGGTCGTAGGCAGTAGCGTAATGTTATAAATGCTTCCGAGATTTTAATTTCAAACCTGTACTTGGTTCCTTGCAAAAAAATATTTTTTCTAATTATATCCTATCAGATTTTCCATGTCGATTAAAAATAACAGTTTTTAATGCACCTAGAAGCGAGCGAACTTTATAGATGTTTATGAGTTACTTTCCTCCCCTAATTCATGATTGCAATCTTTAAAGTCATTTAGCTGAGCCTCGAGGCACAATCCAAGTTCCCGATAACTGCCCGCCTCCACAAGTTCTAATTAATGGAGCCTGCCGTTATGTATGGCGATCAGGAATCGAGTCGTAAGTTCTTTATATCTGTATACTTACGTATAATATACCGTATGTTTGATATAGCTGAGCCCCCTGGTTTCTCCTTGATAAGTTTGAGAAGAAAAACTATTAGTACATAACTAAGTTATCATGCTCTACTCACAATATTTCAACATTTTTCGTTGCTTCTTTGCTCCTATTGGTCATAGGCCATTGTGCGATGTTGTAAATGCTTTTACAATAAATGGACATCCAACAAAAATATTTTTTTGAATGTTAAGCCAGTAGTTAGTTACCGACATGATATTTGCAAATAAACATTATTGCACTATATCAGATTGTTCGATGTCGAATAACAAAGAACAGTGTCTCTTGCAACGGATGTTAACGCAATCCACTGCTGCCAGCTTCTTCTACAACATTTCTTTGAACTTTATAGAGGTTAATGAGTTACTTTCTTCTCCTAATTAATGATTGCAACCTTTAAAGTCATTTAGCTGAGCCTCGAGGAGGGACAATCCAAGTTCCCGATAACTGCCCGCCTCCACAAGTTCTAATTAATGGAGCCTGCCGTTATGTATGGCGATCAGGAATCGATTTGTAAGTTCTTTACATCTGTTATCTTGCGTTTCTTGCGTACGCATATTTCATATAAGATAAATATAAAAATTTAACACCATTACAGGTGGAATATTTCATTTAATATACCAAGCCTTATTTATTACTTCATAGTTACCTCAACCTAAAATTAAACGCAATTTTTATAAAAAAAGTGGTATCTAGGTTAAGATAGCTTGGAATACAGTGTGAGTCTAACTGCCCATGGGTTTTGGTTCAGTTTATTCAGAGGAAAAAACCTTATAGATGTGTATGAGTTACTTTCCTCCCCTAATTCATGATTGCAATCTTTAAAGTCATTTAGCTGAGCCTCGAGGCACAATCCAAGTTCCCGATAACTGCCCGCCTCCACAAGTTCTAATTAATGGAGCCTGCCGTTATGTATGGCGATCAGGAATCGAGTCGTAAGTTCTTTATATCTGTATACTTACGTATAATATACTGTATGTTTGATATAGCTGAGCCCCCTGGTTTCTCCTTGATAAGTTTGAGAAGAAAAACTATTAGTACATAACTAAGTTATCATGCTCCACTCACAATATTTCAACATTTTTCGTTGCTTCTTTGCTCCTATTGGTCGTAGGCCATTGCGCGATGTTGTAAATGCTTCTACAATAAATGGACATCCAACAAAAATATTTTTTTGAATGTTAAACCAGTAGTAAGTTACCGACATGATATTTGCAAATAAACATTATTCCACTATATCAGATTGTTCGATGTCGAATAAAAAAGAACAGTGTCTCTTGCAACGGATGTTAACTCAATCCACTGCTGCCAGCTTCTTCTACAACATTTCTTTGAACTTTATAGAGGTTAATGAGTTACTTTCTTCTCCTAATTAATGATTGCAACCTTTAAAGTCATTTAGCTGAGCCTCGAGGAGGGACAATCCAAGTTCCCGATAACTGCCCGCCTCCACAAGTTCTAATTAATGGAGCCTGCCGTTATGTATGGCGATCAGGAATCGATTTGTAAGTTCTTTACATCTGTTATCTTGCGTTTCTTGCGTACGCATATTTCATATAAGATAAATATAAAAATTTAACACCGTTACAGGTGGAATATTTTATTTAATATACCAAGCCTTATTTATTGCCTCAACCTAAAATTAAACGCAATTTTTATAAAAAAAAGTGGTATCTAGGTTAAGATAGCTTGGAATACAGTGTGAGTCTAACTGCTCATGGGTTTTGGTTCAGTTTATTCAGAGGAAAAAACCTGTTTGTACATATCCGTTTCTGCCTCACACACAACTGTTCAAAATACATATTATCCTTTTATGCAGCATTTTTTATTGCTCCTCAACTAATATTGGTCGTAGGCAGTAGCGTAATGTTATAAATGCTTCCGAGATTTTAATTTCAAACCTGTACTTGGTTCCTTGCAAAAAAATATTTTTTCTAATTATATCCTATCAGATTTTCCATGTCGATTAAAAATAACAGTTTTTAATGCACCTAGAAGCGAGCGAACTTTATAGATGTTTATGAGTTACTTTCCTCCCCTAATTCATGATTGCAATCTTTAAAGTCATTTAGCTGAGCCTCGAGGCACAATCCAAGTTCCCGATAACTGCCCGCCTCCACAAGTTCTAATTAATGGAGCCTGCCGTTATGTATGGCGATCAGGAATCGAGTCGTAAGTTCTTTATATCTGTATACTTACGTATAATATACCGTATGTTTGATATAGCTGAGCCCCCTGGTTTCTCCTTGATAAGTTTGAGAAGAAAAACTATTAGTACATAACTAAGTTATCATGCTCTACTCACAATATTTCAACATTTTTCGTTGCTTCTTTGCTCCTATTGGTCATAGGCCATTGTGCGATGTTGTAAATGCTTTTACAATAAATGGACATCCAACAAAAATATTTTTTTGAATGTTAAGCCAGTAGTTAGTTACCGACATGATATTTGCAAATAAACATTATTGCACTATATCAGATTGTTCGATGTCGAATAACAAAGAACAGTGTCTCTTGCAACGGATGTTAACGCAATCCACTGCTGCCAGCTTCTTCTACAACATTTCTTTGAACTTTATAGAGGTTAATGAGTTACTTTCTTCTCCTAATTAATGATTGCAACCTTTAAAGTCATTTAGCTGAGCCTCGAGGAGGGACAATCCAAGTTCCCGATAACTGCCCGCCTCCACAAGTTCTAATTAATGGAGCCTGCCGTTATGTATGGCGATCAGGAATCGATTTGTAAGTTCTTTACATCTGTTATCTTGCGTTTCTTGCGTACGCATATTTCATATAAGATAAATATAAAAATTTAACACCATTACAGGTGGAATATTTCATTTAATATACCAAGCCTTATTTATTACTTCATAGTTACCTCAACCTAAAATTAAACGCAATTTTTATAAAAAAAGTGGTATCTAGGTTAAGATAGCTTGGAATACAGTGTGAGTCTAACTGCCCATGGGTTTTGGTTCAGTTTATTCAGAGGAAAAAACTTTATAGATGTGTATGAGTTACTTTCCTCCCCTAATTCATGATTGCAATCTTTAAAGTCATTTAGCTGAGCCTCGAGGCACAATCCAAGTTCCCGATAACTGCCCGCCTCCACAAGTTCTAATTAATGGAGCCTGCCGTTATGTATGGCGATCAGGAATCGAGTCGTAAGTTCTTTATATCTGTATACTTACGTATAATATACTGTATGTTTGATATAGCTGAGCCCCCTGGTTTCTCCTTGATAAGTTTGAGAAGAAAAACTATTAGTACATAACTAAGTTATCATGCTCCACTCACAATATTTCAACATTTTTCGTTGCTTCTTTGCTCCTATTGGTCGTAGGCCATTGCGCGATGTTGTAAATGCTTCTACAATAAATGGACATCCAACAAAAATATTTTTTTGAATGTTAAACAAGTAGTTAGTTACCGACATGATATTTGCAAATAAACATTATTGCACTATATCAGATTGTTCGATGTCGAATTAAAAAAAAAACAGTGTCTCTTGCAACGGATGTTAACGCAATCCACTGCTGCCAGCTTCTTCTACAACATTTCTTTGAACTTTATAGAGGTTAATGAGTTACTTTCTTCTCCTAATTAATGATTGCAACCTTTAAAGTCATTTAGCTGAGCCTCGAGGAGGGACAATCCAAGTTCCCGATAACTGCCCGCCTCCACAAGTTCTAATTAATGGAGCCTGCCGTTATGTATGGCGATCAGGAATCGATTTGTAAGTTCTTTACATCTGTTATCTTGCGTTTCATGCGTACGCATATTTCATATAAGATAAATATAAAAAACGCGAATTTCTTTACGCTAGTCACAATTAATGTGCGAATCCTAAAGCGTTAACAAATACATTTGCACTCTCTACACAGTCTACAGTGTGACTGTCAAAACGATAATTTTGTATGGAGTGTCCGGGGTGTGCTAATGGTTGAGTAATTTTGGTGTTTAGGGGATGTTTGGTCATTGCAATTTGACTAACTGATTAAATATAACATTGTTATAGTTATCTTATCATAAAATGCCATAAAACCAAAAATATAAATTCAACAAAAAAAGGTCGTGTTCCATCGTTACAATATGGTATTCACTGAAAAGTGCTTCATATTGGTTGAAATGGTTGTTAATCATCTCAATAGATGGTGCGCGGTGTGTCCCTTCAGACACATACAACTGAAAGAATAGAATAAATTCGATCGCTCGGGCGGGTCACGAGTGGCTGAGTTGGTGAGGAATCCGCCCCGGAATAGCGCGAAAGGATGCGAATTCGAGTCCCGCCTCGTGATCGAATTTTTTCTATTCTTTGTAAATTTATATTTATAAAGCATTTGAATGCCATAAAACCAAAAATATAAATTTATATATTTTTTCAATAAAACTTTTTTTTTATTATTTTACGAAGAAATGATATCACACCATTTTTGTAGATTTCATTTTCATTAAGTTAGCTAAGGTTTTACAGCGCTCTGAAGTGAGTACTATTTTTCAGTACTATATTTTCCTGCGCGGGTTACTAGCGCTGACAAGCGCCGCGCCGTTAAGCGCTTAAAAGTTTCCAGAATGGTTTCCAGCTTTCTTTCTGCATACGCCATTACGTAATATCGCAGGAATGTGCGATGCGAAGCAGATCGGAATGTCTTGCGGTGCGTTCGTGCGAATTCATAGATATTTCCGATGCGATGCGAATTCGCGGTTTTGTGACATACAAACATAGGGCGTATTCAGAAAGAAAGCTGGAAACTTATAAGCGCTTACCTACCGTCGCTTGGCGCGCTTTCTGAATACACCCATACAGGTGAAGCTAATAAAAGCGTGTTAAAGTAGTTTTGACCAACTAACTTCCTTTGTAGAAAAACTAAAAAGCTTTTGAATGTTTTTTGTTTTAATTATCTTTCTATAATATAAAAATGAATCCCAAAATGTGTTGGTAAGCGCATAACTTGAGAACGCCTTAACCGATTTCGTTAATTCTTTTTTTATAATATTCCTTGAAGTTCGAGGATGGTTCTTATGTAGAGAAATCGTGAATATGTACCACGGGCGAAGCCGGGGCGGACCGCTAGTTATCAATAAATTCAACTGTCATACGTAATATTAATTACCTATGACTTGGCTATTAAAGATAGAGTAGAGAATACTGGAGCCCAGAACCGCGCTAAATAAATATAAAGCGTTATTAAAATTTCTTTTTTTTTAATTTTATAATAATTTCAGGGCTGAAAGTTTACCTAGTAATGTGATTACTGTACCAGACAACTGCCCTCCGGGACAAGAACTTGTGAATGGAGTATGTCGTGATATCTGGAGGATATTATTACTGTGAGCTTTCACAACCATATTCACACAATCAACACCTTATGGTGTTTAATCATTTTTAAACAAATATTTAGATTCTATTCCTGGCTAGGAATGTTGCTTATTTTGCAAAAGTACCAATTTATTATCTACTCGCTTCTGCCCGCGGCTTCGGCCGCGTGGTGTTTTAATAAAAGGTAGCCTATGTTCTTTAGGGTTTTAAGATTGTCTGTGCCAAATTTCATCAAAATCGGTTGAGAGGTTTAAGCGGGTAAGCGTAACAGACAGACAGACAGAGTTACTTTCGCATTTATAATATAAATATTAGAGTAGGGATGTTCTGTACTAATAACCGCTTTAACGAGAGTGTTTGTTTACTTATATCTTTGATCAAGCTAATATCAGAAACTGGAGAAGGAAGAAGAGATTTAAAAAATTCCCCGTTGGATTTATACGTGATCCCTATGTGTCATGAAGGCTCTATTCTAATGTTCTAAGACTCTATTACTTGATTTATAATAATTAAATATCGTTTCAGAACCGAAGGTGTGCCTAGCAATGTGATTTCTGTACCAGACAACTGCCCTCCAGGACAAAAACTTGTGAATGGAGTATGTCGTAATATCTGGAGATCTAATATTTTGAAGTAAATACCGACAGCTTAAAATAACTTCACTATAGTCCATACTGTGAAATATTTACCTACTTGTAAAATTTATTGGAGCAGATCAAATTGGCGCATTAATATCTACCGAAAACGATACAAAGAAAATTTATAAATAAAAATTATTTAAATGATTTTTTTTTTTTTTCAATTTTCAACGTTTAAGTAGTTATAAGTCAAGATTTTGTAAAAGTATTTGTGATTAAACGTACTCTCTTTCTTTCAAATGCAAAATATAAAACATACTTTTTAATTCTTTTTAACTACAATGATTAAGTACCTACTTAATTATATTTTTAAAAGATTAAAAAAAAATATACTGCCACTTGATTTTTCGCTAATTTCTCGCGTTCTAGTTATGCGTGCTAGCCTTAACCACAGAATAATAACTAGTAGCTAGCCTTAACCACAAAGTAATAACAACTAGTAGCTAGCTACAGAAGCTTTTCTTCGCAATGGTTTCCTAATACTTGTTGGTAAAATGCTCTAAGATGCTAGTAGACTACCAATTGAATTCGCTTTTAATTTTAAAATAAGATAAATAAATAAGGCTATCTACCTATATAATATTTATTAAACGTACCTATAGTTATTAGTTAGGCACTTCTACGAAATTCTTTATAAATATGTTATCTTTGTTATTAGGTACAATCAGTGTTATTAATTTCATTTTTATCAATAAAGAATAGGCTATACTCAAATCTATTATTGATAAGAACACCAATAGGCATAATTCATGTCCTTTGCGATCGCTATTCTTACGGGGGCGGGGCATTTACAAACGATGCCTTACTCTTAAATGATTTGGGAGTATGAAAAATATATTTTTTCCTTCTTTTCGCCGTATTCAATGTGCACACAAAATTTCATAAAAATCGGTCCAGTCGTTAAGGAGTTTAGTAAAACACCACAACACGACTATTTTAAACATAATACATAACATTTGATTTGCAGAATTATGCGAATAACAACTGTGTAGTGCGATGTTTCTTTATAGGATTCCGTACCGAAAGTGACATTAGAAATTTTTGGAGAAAATCAATGAAAATATAAAACTATAACTAAGTACCTAATATTGAAAAGTTATTTTATGCACGTTTTTGCTCGAAATTAATTCTCAAAATGAAATTTATTTTCATGAAATTTTGTGTCAGTGTTTCGGGTCATTTGTAACAGGATGGCGGTTCTACAGGGGTCTTAGTACGCAATGACAAAAAGAAAAATGATGGTCAGAACGCTGATACCGGATACCTTAAGATACTGTAATATTTTATATTAGAGAATCTTAACATCTTCACCGTGTGTGACGCGCTTAACACGTTAAATATCCAGGTTCTAGGAAAATGATAATTGCTTACTTACTTCATTTAAAGGACAGATAAAACGATTAGGTATTACGATAATTAAGTAATTAATTATTGAGAAAACAAACGCATCTAAGTATTTACCTATATGTTATTAATATTATACTAGATATATAAATTATCTACCGATATCTAATAATGACATAGTTACTATATCTATTGTATTCTTAGAAGATTCTTTATACGATACCAATGTTGAAAATATTTCTGTCGCCGTTATCTGGTTGAATCTGCTATAATTGATTAATTGTGGTGCGTTGATAATGACGACATTCAATTGAATCACTAGGACGAACGTTGATTTAACAAGCGTCACTCAACGTCCAACTACTTAGGGTATTGTAACATAACAAAATGAAAAATAAAATAAAATAACCGATTGAAGAGGGCGGTTATAATATACTCCCGAGAGATAACTAGACAACCGAGACAGTCGGCATATTTTTGACATTGAAGATGGCGCGGCGGATATATAACTCTCAGCAGTCAGCATATTTTTTAAATAATATGACGATAGAATTTACTTATTCCAAACATCCACAAGAAGACGGTGACGAGCTCCTATTTCTGTGTACTTGAAAAATAACACTAACCTAACCTGATGTACCTCCTTATCTATCCAACGATTATGCTAATTAATGATGTTCAGTCAAGACGTTGAACGTCATTAATGATTAAGGCTGGTTGCAGAGCTTGACCGACCATCAGTGCGTACGTCAGTCGCGCTTGCCATATGTATGGAAATTCATAAAACCGTTCATAGCTAGACCGACCATACGCACGCGTATTGTCATGCGCATTAGTGTCATAGTCATATAATAATTGTTGATACGCAATGACGGTCGGTCAAGCTCTGCGCAATTTGACTAGTTGTCCATTAGTCATTCAATTAAATGTCGTCATTCAATGAACGCGCTAGTCATTCAATCAAAAAGCAGATACAACCAGATGACTGCGACATATCCACTGCCTTATAAGTTATAATATAAGTCATACTTGTGTCTATGTTTACACCTTGTCTACACCTATTATGCAGTATGCTACTGTAAGTGTAATCCATTCAGTCGTTCAGCGTTCTTGAGAGATTATTTATTTTGATGTGATAAATTTCAGACAATCCCAAAGGCGCCAAATTGATGGAATTATCTTGTCGGAAATAAACTTTGAAGTGGGCAATAAAAACATAATAAGCGTCCCATCGCAATGTCCTTCTGGATACCGACCGGACGCCAACGGAATATGCCGCCCAATCCTAGATTGAATCCATTGAGCTATTATTATTGAACCACACTAATCATATACCTACCGACCGTACAGCACTTGGAAAAGTATATTCAGCGTGTAAAACTCAATAATTAAAAGATATGTAAATAAAATATAAATTTGAATTTGAAAATATAAATATTTAACATAAAATATGTAACATATTATATGATTCGGCTATTGTATTATATTATTCATTTCAAGATACAAATATTTGAATTATATTAATAAATATATACAGTAAGTACAAAAATAATCGATAGCATGCTTGTAGCCTGTGATTTAATAAAATATTTGATCCGGTTAACAAAGTGTTTTATTTTTCATCTCATATTTTCAAGTTCTCAACGTGAATAGATTTTTGTTTTCTTTTTAAACCTGTACCAAAAGAGGCCTTGCGGCCAAATTTTGACTGGCAACCTAGTCGATATAATATATTCTCCTAATTATAAATATACATAAAATTCAGGTTTTAGCAAAAAATCGATGATCGCACTAATCCTGCTGTGGGATCTTAGACTATGTATTATAATTTAAAACTTCAAGACGAAGTCTCACACGACTGACACGAGTAGGTACCTATCTAACATTTTATATTTTTCTTATTCAGGTTAACTAGGTCCAGCCGTCCAGACTTACGAATTCATTGTTATTTTTATTTGAATAGCAATGTTCCATCCATTCACTCGGAGCACTGCATGCTTTTAATTTACCATAGAGAAGGAGACTACTCTGTAGGCTGTATCTCTGTGGTAAACTTTATTATAATTATTGTAATGAAGGGATATATTATTTTAATCACATATGTACCTACCTGCTTCTTCTTTTATTAGAATATGGATAGGCAGCTATTAAGAAATAAGTATAGGTATTAAGATATAACGCTTATTTCTTACGCCTTTTAAGTTGGAACTTAAAAGGCGTAAGAAATATCACTCAGAGTACCTACTTGGCAGAACTTAAACGCAAAATAGGTACCTAGTTACCTGGAATAGTTCGTTTGATAAAAGTTGAATATTTCTGTAAACAGCAGAAAAACGATCTTCGATTGAATCAAAACGAATTGTGGTGCATACTAGTGCCTACAATGTACGAATGTTCGTCCGTATTATACTCCACATGTAGGTGAAGAAACGTTTGAAAATGTTTTCCCACAGTTCTAGTTGTAGGTTAGCGTATTGGTGAGAATATGAGTGACCGATAAGTACTATAGCTATAGTGAAGAGCAGAACGCGTAGTGGCAATCAAAGAGTAGTAATTATTACAGGGACAGGGTAGCCATTCTTCATTGCCATAAGTTTTAAAAGATTGCCATAAGGTTATGGCCCATAACCAATGACCTTTTAAAAGTAAGTACCTATGTAGTTACTTTAAAAAAATCATTGGCCATAACGCGATATATTATTATATCATTGGCCATGTGGCCACAACTCATAATGCGAATCATTAGTGCGTGCTATTTTTTGTCAATAAGCGTTTTAGGTCAAGTTCATCCTATCATAGGTATTCTTACATCATATACATATCTATACCGTATTAATTTAGACTTTAGAGACATTTTACCACCTACAGTATCACTAACTCCCCAATTCACAAACTTGTTTAGATTCATCACGACAAGAACATCGGGTTAAATAAAATAAAGTAGAAATCGCATTGGAAAATACCTATGTATTTAATTTGTACCGATTTTTATCTAAAATATTTACGTAATTTGTTGTAGGTATTAAATCTATTAAGCCGTGTGATACGATCACACTTACTTATAATGATTTGCATTATTGATAAACATTGGAAATAAAGAAAACCGCTCACTCACGTGCATATACGTACACTTAGTACGCAAAATATTCGGTGTACGTTCCAAATGTTGAAAATTAATTTTAAAAACTATATCAATAGTTACTTATCTTAATTTTAAAGATTTTGAAATTTTCATGTACCTAACATATATTTGTATAAAGCTGGAGAGTTTGTTTGTTCGTTTATTTGAAACGCGTTTATTTGAATTCGCGCGCAGAAACAACTTGTCCAATTTGAAATTTATTTCTACAACTAACTAAGTACCTACACGCAACGGTGTAATTGTAATAAATTATAAAAAAAACATTTTCCAGTAATTTAAAGTACCTACTTACCTGTAACATGGTTCCATGAAATAAGACAAATAATAGGTATTATCATGACGTATATTTTTGGGGCATATTATAAGCATTGCCGGTTCCGGAGTAGAGTTAAGTAGCGGGCTTATGCTTAGGTTAGTACCTAACAGGCTCCAAAATACATACGTAACGCAAAAAAAGAACATCTTGTCTTTTCATTGAAGATAATTTTTGTTCATATTATGATATTTTATTGGTAAATAGCAGAAAAGTCGTGAAGTTGAAATCACTGAAAACATAATAATAATATCATTTAAACGTCGAATGACTCGGTCACGAGACGCCAGCTGTAGACGTAGTAACCTAAGGTAGTAACTATTTCCTATAATGCCTAGATTTAAAATGTATATAATATGTACCTATAGTAATTAATTGTGACAGTAGTAGTATATAAGTTCACTACATAATATGAGTTAGGTACCTACCGTAACTTCTGTTTCCAGACTGCTGCAAACAATTCACATAGAAATAGCTATACAATTAGGTAATTAGGTATACGATGCCGTATTCGAGGATTGTGATCGTATTTGCATAGTAAAAAGAGAGGTCCTACTAATATTATAAAGTTTGTGAGGATGTGTGTGTGTTTGTTACTCTTTCAGTAAACCGATTACAATGAAATTTAGCACACATATAGAGGGTAACTTGGATTAACACATAGGATAGGTTTTATCCCGGAAATCCCACGGGAACGGGATCTATCATCTATGCGTTCATATACGAACGCACGCACACAACGCCGCTCAGTTCCCTCTCTGGTAGGGGAAACTTGCCTAATTCGTACCCCTTAAGGAGAACCTCAAAAATTTTGGAAATGAACAATGATACACAGTTATTTATATTAAGTAATTATAATTTCACTAATGTTCTATTAGTATTTCAACAAAAAATAACATATATCTTATAAACTTCTGAGAAATAAACAATTTTCAAAAACTTAAAAAAAGTACGATTTAAGACCATTCATCTTAAATCGTACTAGTATATTCTTAAATCGTACTTTGAGATCCTATCATTGGTTTACAGTCTTAAAAATCACAATCTTAATAATCTTCTCCTCTTTTTCTTAATTTTAATGTACCTAGATTAATTCTTATTAATACAGCGGATGGTCTTTGCCAAATCCTGACAGTCATCGCAGTAATAACATTTTGTTTTTTTAGTTGTCCCTGCACATAGCTCATGTAGGTAATTGTGAAGTATGGGTAGGTACCCATACTTCACAATTACCGCATTTAATCATGTTTTCTTTAACGTCTTCTTGACATATTTTGCAATACCAACTGTCATTTTCATCTTGTTCTTGTTTCTTTTTCTTGTTTCCTTTTTGAGGTGTTTTCGTTCGTTCGTACAGGTACGTTTTAAGAAGTTGCTGCGAGTACGAAATAGGCACAAGTATCAAAAGAATTTCAAATTTGCCGCAAAAAAAACTGTCAACGAACAAGCCGGCTTTACTATGTGAAATACATTCACAAATATACGCATAAATATAAAATAAACAGTTAAACAACTTATGAACGATATACTTGGAAGACAGTTCTTGTGAAGTATGCGAAAAAATTACTCAAAAAGTAAGAAAAAACTTACTTGATAAATATTTTAGTCGGGAGCAACGTAACAGGTATTTATTTGTCACATGGCAATATGGCCGACTATTATTGACATTTTATGCCACCAGAGGCGCTGGTAACTATTACCCAAGCCGAGATATAGACGAGGTACGATTTAAGCGCAGGTACGAATTATGCAAGTTTACCCTACTCTGTACTCTGGGTCTCGTGCTTAAAAAATGTACCTACATACTTAAAAAATTGCATTGATAATATATTTTTTTTTAATATTTCATTGAGATAATATTCAAATGTTTGGATTATTATAAGAGTACTTTGTATCACAGTTGTCAGTTACTACGATGGTACCTACTACCAAACAAAGCTCATTTCAAAAATTCATAGATAGGTATTTCTTATCTTAACTATATTTCTATCGTTTCTTAATTTTATCAGATTCCGTATCTTGAGTATTATATTGCTTTGATAATACATCACAGTTGTACCTAGTTACATCAGTTGTAAATATAAACACAACCATATTATTACAACAATAAATACACATGCATTTATCAAAGTACATTGGTACATAACATGTACATAAGGTTCTCGATCACGTAGAAACCTGATTAGAAGGACAATTATAAATTAATTACCTACGTTACAATTATATAGAATAGGTACATATTATAGGATATCACTAAATAGTAGGTATATTACAACAAAGTCGCTATCAGTCTGTCCTTCCCTATGCTTAGAGCAGAGTATGCTTAGAGCAGAGCTATGTTGCGAAAATGTAATTATAGCGATGCTGTGAAAGTCTCCAACCGTATCCACTGATACTAAGCTTCGTAATGGTACGAGGACGAGGAGGCTGTGCTATGAAGATGCGCCTCCGCAAAGTGCGAGGCACAGGTGCGAGGAAAATGCGCAGCTCGAACTATGTAATCTACGTATGTAATACATCGATAGTAGGCTCTGCTCTGCACTTCTCAGTTCTCGCGACAATCCATAGCACGCATCTATAGTCTATTAGGCATGCATCCATATATAGCAATCATCCTAATCACACACTTTGCACGCATCCTTCCATTTAAAAAAAAATCTAAGTTGAATCCGTTTCCACCCTAAGTTTCCACCAGTGCAGTGCTAAGCTATGCGCATCAATGAATATGATCAGTGGATATCAAACGCATCCATAGCAACGTAGCATAAAACATCTCTGGTTGAAAAGCACCCTAGATCTAAGCCCTAGATCTTTAAAACTACGCAGCGGATTCTGTAGCGGTTTTTTTTTATTTGAGTATAGTTTTAGCCACAGTTTTAACTTTAGTTACAAGTTTGCCACTGCTGCATTTTCCGCTGCTCCTACGATAAATTACAAGAGAGAACTGCCTTTAAATTGGCGAATATCTGGAGAATTGTTATTTAACGCGCGAATATAAGTTATAAAAATTAAAGAAAATAAGAAAGGCCCCATTCTTTCATTTATATTATTTTTAAAATTACTCTGTGGTCCGCTGATTGTATTTGTCACTTTTGAGGTCATCATAATTTGACATTTAAAATGTTGACAGTTTGACACATCATACAATTCCACTTTCAATTCATAGATCACGAATTTATTTTCGAAATTTTATGATATTTAATTGGTTTATGCGAAAATGAATTTGAAATATCAAAATCTAATCTAATGTTAAAATTATAAGTTATATCAAATATCAACGATGAATAACATATATGTTATATATGTTTTATGACTCGCCGCTGGTTTTTTTAATATGTTTCTTGTGACCAAATCAGTGTTATAAACAAAACATTTAATACCATGTCGGAAGTAAAAGGAACAAAGGCTCTTGAATTATGGTGCAAACGTCTGGTGAAAGACTGTCCTGATGTTCAAATAGATAATATGACAACATCCTGGAGAAATGGAATGGCGTTTTGTGCACTTGTGCATCACTTTAGGCCCGATTTAATGTATGTATATTGACTTATTTAGAACGAAATTCTTAATATAAACCTCCAACAATTGATATACATGCTGTACCTATTATTTCCAAAAATTTCAGAGATCTGTCAAAATTAGATCCTGAGAACATTTACGAAAACAATCGTTTGGCATATAGCATTGCCGAAAAGCATTTAGGCATTCCAGCATTATTAGACCCTGAGGATATGGTAGAAAACGATGTGCCAGATAGACTGTCAGTACTAACATATTTGTCTCAGTTCTATCAGCGACTTGGACACACTGGTGAGTGAATGAATTATTACTAATCTTACACGAACCTAATGAAGTAAAGCTTGACAAATGTATGCCTATATGTATTTCACATATGTAACATTGAAGGTACTTAAGAGATTTTAACACATTCATTTGCTTTACAGTAAATACAAAGGTTTCAGAAAGTGAGTCAAAATCATCGCCATCTTCACAATCAACAGTTAGTATATTATCACAAATTTACATATGCATAGAAATGTATCTTGATAGTATGTGCCTGCTTATGTAGCACTTATGTGTTGTCATATTTAATTTTATTCTTTGAACTTCTTTCTACTCTTTTTATTCAATCTTGTAGACACCAATCAAGTTTGGAAAAGTGGCTCTGGACAAATGCGCCGCTTGTGGACTTCCTGTATACTTAGCACAAAGACTTATTGTGTCACAAAAACTGTACCATAGACAATGTTTCCGTTGTTCCAAATGTTCTGGACATTTGAATCCTAAAAACTTTCATGTTATCAATGAAAATGAATTCTCTTGTGATACTTGTAAAAATGAAAAGAATATATCCAAATATCTTAACAATAATGATCAAATGGGAATGCTGGCATTCACTAATGATACATGTAGCTCAAACCAAGAAATCTTAAAGGGTGACATAAAGGTTACAAGAGATAAACAAAGACCCCAGTCAATATTAGGTAAGATTTTCTTAATTTTTCTCTTTCTTTCACGTGCATGTGTTTGTATGTTTTATGTTTGTGTGTGTGTGTGTTGTAACAACATAATATTATTGCAATAAATGAAGATTATAGCTCCTAATCGTAATTGGGACATTACAACTTATTGAATGTTGCATGTGCATAATGTTACAATAATTCTTTATTGCATCAATTATTGCATTTCTGATATGAACAGGTAAAACATTTCAAATAAAGCAGTGACATTCAATAAAAATCATAATGTGATAAATCTAAATAAATGTTTTAATAAAAGAAATTATAGCAGAATATACTTTTAAAATGTGAGTATTACATAAAATTGTTTTATATATTTATGTAACCTATAAGTTACTTATATCAATAATGAATTTGAACCCAATGTAAAACAAAACACATATACATATTATTTAAAACTATTTGTACGGAGTACTTATTACCTCAACTAAATATTATATTAGTCTATTGTGTATTATATCAAGGATTAATATGTTGTTTCAGAAAAAATAAATATGTTCGAGAACATAGATAAAGATATCAGTATTGAAAGTAAATTAGGAAATATTAGTATAAAAGATAATTTATATAATAATAAATATAAGGATATACATAGTGCTAATAATATTAGCAGTTCTAGTACTAAAACAGAGGAACCTGGTGTTATTGAAAGTGCTCATAGTGTAACAGATGGAACTGATGATAAACTAATGAAAAAAGAAAATGAAATATTGCACAGAACAAGTCCTGAGAAAGTTTATAAAAGTAGTATTGATAAACTAAATTTTTTACAAACACAATTAACTGAACAAGAAAATGCACCCCAAGCAAAAGAAAGAGAAATAATTAAGCCGGATATCGAAGATGATTTAACAAAAAGTGTTCCAAAGAATGATATTATTTCCTTAATTGATTTAAAAAGTAACATAACTGATGACAGTAGGTTAGCTCAAAGCACAAATAAAGAATTAGACACAGAATTGATAAAGGATAACTCTCATACGGATTTGGATATATCTACTCAAAAGGAGACAGAAGTAAAAATTAATGTACCTCCAAGAAGAAAAAAAAATAGTGCATTCAATAAAAAAATTGAACATGACAATGAAGAGAAAATAAAGAAAAGCAATAAGGATTATCCTGAAGATTTAAATCCGTTCTCGGATGAAGAGGATGAGGTTAGTAAATATATTGATGAACACTTAGAGTCCTTAATGTTTTTAAGTCATAATATTCCCTGTATACCTGTTGTTTGTCATCTTTTGTACTGAATATATTTTTATTCACTATAATTCCAAAATATACAATTATATTACTACTATAATTCCATTACATGTAATAAAATAACTAGCGCCATCCTAGGCATCGCCATTTTTTTTGTTGGATGAGTGGATCCTGATTTTACCACATTCAAACAAACAAACTTCTCAGATTTATATTATGAGTATAGAAGTAAAGCAGGGGATGTATTTTATTGTGTATTTTGCAGCCTGAGCCTCCATCACAAAGGAGAGTGAGTACCAACCCATTTGGAAGCAGCGATGAAGAAGATGATGCTGTCCCGCCTATAGCTTCTCCACCGAAAATACCTGATGTACAATCATCAACACCCATGTAAGTGTATTTAAATTTAAGCTAATTTATTGCCTGAAAATCTTCATATGAGTATATTTTTTTATTCTATTATTTTAAATAAACAGTTGTATTATGCGAATTTGAAATGTATTGGCGAATTATTTAACTTTATTAAAATTTAACCATTTTTACAGTAAACGGCACATAACAGCATATAACCCATTTTGGTCTGATGGTGAAGAACCTTCTTCCGATGAGGAATATGACAGTATGAGGTCAGTAATATAAAAAGAATGAAAAATTATATATATGAAATAATGATGGAGTTGCAACATTTTTTTATATTGTTTTCATTCTTATCATATACTTAATAGACACTGTTAGTATTATCAAATGACTGTGTAGTTGCAATTAATTTTATAAGCATGCTAATAGCATAACCATATACTGACACATGCTTATGAGTTGTTATACTTAATTAGCATTTATTAAGCAAACACATTATTTGCATAATTAATATGATAAATATTTATTAAATTTATTTATAATATTTTATATTAGTTCCTTTTACTTAATAGGGGCCATCCATAAAGTACGTCACACGTAAAGGGGGGGGGGGGGGGAGGGGGTCGACAAAGTGTGACAAGGGGAGGGAGGGGTCCTATGTTTCGTGACATCACATTTCAAAGTACTTATCGCGTAATTGGAAATATAAATTAAACTAAAAAATATGTCCAACTCTATCTTAAGGGCAATACGGTTTAAATTGTTTGGTTGACAATTTATATTTATTCATTAGTTTATTTTTTGTTATTGCTTCAAATATGATTATAATTTTGATTGTATTATGTAGGTTATCATCATATTTTATAAAATACTGAATAAGCTAGATGCGGCTCTTTCCATTTCCACCAAAGAAGCTATGAAACAATCTCGACTAACAAAACTTTCGATAACAATAATATTCAACCAAATTAACAATGTCATTTTCTACACAAACAGCGAAACTATTAGCATCAGTGGTTAAAAATTAAATAAAAATACAACAATATAATAGTTTATAAATCCGAGAGCAGACTCTCGTATTTTGTAAATAAAGAGTGTTATTGATAAATATTATTTAAGTATTTATTTAAAACTAGCTGTGCTCCGCGGTTTCAACTGCATTGCTCCGTTCCTGTTGGTCTTAGTGTGTTGATATATAGCCTATAGGCTATAGCCTTCCTCGATGAATGGCATATCTAACACCGAAAGAATTTTTCAAATCGGACCAGTAGTTCCTGAGATTAGCGCGTTCAAACAAACGAACTCTTCAGCTTTATAATATTAGTATAGATTAAATTGTATGGATTGTTTGCTATTTCCAGTAGCATGCACAAATCGCCTATCACGGCTAGTACACCGAACCTGCCATCGAGCACGCCGCGCCGCAGGAAGCCGAAAGCACCGCCGCCGCCCGTCATCAGCATTAGTGAACATCATGATATGCCAGCTACGTCTATGGACGATGTAGCCAGTCTATCGTCTATGAGCTCGCATACCTCCACTGCACATTCTGACCAGGTATTGTCTATTAATGTTTTATCGCCAATGACAAAATGCTATTAATGAAGAATGTCAGTGAACATCATGATGTACCCACCACGTCTATGGACGATGTAGCCAGTCTATCCTCTATGAGCTCGCATACCTCCACTGCACATTCTGACCAGGTATTGTCTATTAATGTTTTATCGCCAATGAAAAAATGCTGTTAATGAAGAATGTCAGTGAACATCATGATGTACCCGTCACGTCTATGGATGATGTAGCCAGTCTGTCGTCTATGAGCTCGCATACCTCCACTGCACATTCTGGCTAGGGGGGCAGGTACATGAATGACATAGGTATCAAATGGATTATGGTAAATGGTTAATGCATAATTTCGTTAGATACACGATTCACTTTTGTAATACTATTTGTGCTTGTCAAATGAATGAGGTAATTCTTTCGTTACAAAAAAAATTATGGATATATTAAAAATTTAAAAATATTTAAGATGCTAAAATTCTGCAATTCAGGGCCTGTACTGTAAAGTAACTGACTAAGTACTAGACTAAGAACTATGTTTCACTGCCTTAACTGATGCCTACTTAAAAAAAAACATACTATCCTTTTGATATCATTAGACGTCGAATTTTCTTGTTACAGAAATCGTTTGGCAAATTAACTCCGAATTCAAAGAAAAAGCGTCCCGCGCCCACACCACTAGACAGCTTGTCAACTGTGTCGGGCTGCGGGGGCTCGCTCGAACGAGGCGTAGATACTTCGGGCACACGAAGCAATTTGTCTGACAGTATGATTATATAGCTAATACTAAAAAAAAAGAAATAAAAAGAACGTGTGTGCTGAGCACATGTGTCAGAAGTGAAACTTCTTTGGTTAAATCTTGACAAAGATACTAAAATCGTCGCCTGACGCCATGACATGTCGGCATTGTCATGACGCGACTTTTAGATTTTACCCTCAACGCGCCTAAAGAAGTCTCACTTCAAAAATAGTCTGCTTGGCATTATAGCCAACACATCAGTGTTAACTGGGTAAAAAGTGTCCAACCTGCTGCCATTTTTTTCCTGCTCATAGTCCATGCCCGTAATAACATAAAATTTATGTTTAAGATTTTTATATTTCAAGAAATAAATACAAATTAGTGGGTAGTTTCACATCAATATTTATCGATTTAATCTTCTCTCAGGTGGTCGTAAAACGAAAGGGCCAGCACCCGGATTGCCTTTACCGGAAAGACGTGAAGTTAAAATGCAAATGTCACCTGAAGAACTGCAAGTGCAACTAGACTTACTTGAGACACAACAACTCGGTCTAGAGAGGCAGGGTGTCCTCATCGAGCAGATGATTCGCGACAAGTGTGAGGGTAAATTGAGTGACTGCACATTTATTCACTATACAGGGTGTCCCACTATTGGTATACTAAGCGCGAAGGGACTTGTAGTTTTGCATACACTGATCACGAAAAAAATACTTAAAAAACAAAATTACGTCAAAAATTTTTTGCAAAATTTTTCCTCAAAATCTATGTTTTCTTCTCTAGCTTCGCGCAGCCGGCATATACCGCTTCTCTAATGTGAGCATTTTGTCTATGATTGTTATGGGTGTACACAAAGAGTTTTAAGAATTCATCTACATATTTGAAAAAAAAATGCGTCTGGAATTTTATAAGTATTTTTTACGAACTCAGCGTACCTATGCAAAACTATAACCTCCTTTGAGCTTAGTATACCGACAGTGGGACACCCTGTATTTTAAGAAACTTTCCAGCACGTGCACAATGTTTTAAGGACGCTATAACGTATTTTTACAAAAACACGCTGTTTTTCGGTACCATTTTAACTTAAAGCAATTACACGTGAGAACATAGTAATATCTTAATTTAAAGATAATATTTTCAGATCTACGTTCATCTTATAAAAATTGTACGACGTCATACAAAATTGTCGCTGAAATACGTTTTTTCCATCACAATAAACGCATAAAATGCAAAAAAATGGGGTCTAAACCGGTACCATTTTAGGAAAATTAAGAGCCTAATCTATCTTCTTAACTATATCTTATTGAGGGATATATAGTCCTTTATATATGGTGTAATTTTTATGAATCTAAATCAAAATTTTATTTCAATAATGAGCTAAATTAAAAATACTTGTCGATTTCTTCATACATTTTGTTCTCGCGGTTCGTCAGACCGCGCTCAGAAGCGCTCTTGGAAGGACGGGTGTATCGCTCCTCGTGCCAAAAATAAAAACGAAATAAAAAAGATTATTGTGCGTGCACTGTCTTTTTCGTGATTTGAAATATTTGATACTTTTTATGAGTAAACTGTATAAGTTTCATATTCCAATTATTTGTAATTTAAAATTATGTTTTTAAAATTACCTTGCCTGAGATCCTCTTTTTTATGGGTTGTTGAATAGATTGGTGGGGTAAAACAATTCAAGATGGCGTCGATGAAAATTTGGCTTTTTTTCGTGATGGGTGTCATTTTCATAGTTTTTGGGGTAGCTATTACCGAATATGAGGTCAAAACTGAAATCCAAGATGGCGCCGACGAAAATTTTACATCTTTTCGTCATGGGTGTCATTTTCATGGTTTTTGGGGTAGCTATTAACGAATATGAGGTCAAAACTATAATCCAAGATGGCGCCGACAAAAATTTTACAACTTTTCGTCATGGGTGTCATTTTCATGGTTTTTGGGGTAGCTATTAACCAATATGAGGTCAAAACTGAAATCCAAGATGGCGCCGACGAAAATTTTACATCTTTTCGTCATGGGTGTCATTTTCATGGTTTTTGGGGTAGCTATTAACGAATATGAGGTCAAAACTATAATCCAAGATGGCGCCGACAAAAATTTTACATCTTTTCGTCATGGGTGTCATTTTCATGGTTTTTGGGGTAGCTATTAACCAATATGAGGTCAAAACTGAAATCCAAGATGGCGCCGACGAAAATTTTACATCTTTTCGTCATGGGTGTCATTTTCATGGTTTTTGGGGTAGCTATTATCGAATATGAGGTCAAAACTATAATCCAAGATGGCGCCGACGAAAAATTTGACATCTTTTCATCATGGGTGTCATTTTCATGGTTTTTGGGATAGCTATTAACGAATATGAGGTCAAAACTATAATCCAAGATGGCGCTGACGAAAATTTTACATTTTTCGTGATGGGTGTCATTTTCATGGTTTTTGGGGTAGCTATTAACGAATATGACGTCAAAACTAAAATCCAAGATGGTCGTCGAATTTCAAGATCGCGTCATGGTAATACTGTCGCGTTATGGAGCAAGGCGGCGATTTTGGTATCTATGAATCTCGCCAAAGAAGTTTCACTCCTGACACGTTTTCTCGGCACACACGTTCTTTTTTATTTTATTCTCTTCGTTTAAATGTTTTAGATAAACTTTATTTTAAATAAAGTTTAGCGAATATATTTAAAGAATATATTTAAAGTTACTAATATCTGTCAGAATATTAACATGATTGCCACAGAGTTGCGTTTTATATTAAATTTCTAAATATGCATTTCAATGTTCTTTAAAATTGTTTTTTTTAAGACTTTCTACAAAACTGTGGTTGTTAACGTTTTTGTTATTTTATTTAAGTTTACTTTAAAGGAGTAAGAAAAATATACCTAATTATCGACGGTTACATTGGGGATTTGGTAATAGCTGTCTCAAAAACCTTGAAAATGACACCCATGCCGAAAAGATGTAAAGTTTCGTCGACACCATCTTGGATTTTAGTTTTGACCTCATATTGGTTAATAGATACCCCAAAAACCATGAAAATGACACCCATGACGAAAATATGTAAAATTTTCGTCGGCGCCATCTTGGATTTTAGTTTTGACCTCATATTCGTTAATAGCTACCCCAATAACCATGAAAATGACACCCGTGACGAAATGATGTAAAATTTTCGTCGGCGCCATCTTCGATTTTAGTTTTGACCTCATATTGGTTAATAGCTACCCCAAAAACCATGAAAATGACACCCATGTCGAAAAGATGTAAAATTTTCGTCGGCGCCATCTTGGATTTTAGTTTTGACCTCATATTCGTTAATAGCTACCCCAATAACCATGAAAATGACACCCATGAAGAAAATATATAAAATTTTTGTCGGCGCCATCTTGGATTTTAGTTTTGACCTCATATTGGTTAATAGCTACCCCAAAAACCATGAAAATGACACCCGTGACGAAATGATGTCAAATTGTCGTCGGCGCCATTTTGGATTTTAGATTTGACCTCATATTGATTAATACTTATTTAATAGCTACTCCAACTCCTTGAAAATGACACCCATGACGAAAAGATTTCAAATTTTCGTCGGTGCCATCTTGGATTTTAGTTTTGACCTCATATTGGTTAATAGCTACCCCAAAAACCACCCACATTTGCAAATGTGTTTGCTACTTAGGAAAAGTTCATATTTAAAGATATAGGTAATTTGAATGTGTGGTAACGAATTTAATTTATTTCATTCCGACTGTTTCTCGGAATAACATACATTTACTAAGAATTGCTTACAATGCCGGGTTTAATATATTGCCGGTAACATATTATAATATTATGTATGATAATAATTCTTAAAAAAGTATTTTATACATTTCTTAAAAAGCTTCGATATTGTATACAATAATACAATTCATATTCAAATTGTTGTAAAATAGTCACACTTTTTTAAGTTGGTTGAATACACTAAAATACTTATAAGGATCGTACCTACTAATAATAGTAACAAAATGAATTTTTAAAGTTCCCAGTAATCTTCTGGAATCAATTTCAATAAAAATATAAAAAAAAAATAATATCAAGTATGAAGATGGTCTATAAAATGGAATGCGCTATGTTTACGTGAGCGCGATGTTCCCGCGAACCACGTGGCGACGTTAGATACCTAAATTTGAGTAACGCAGATTTGTGACAGCGTCCTTAATATAGTATCTTCGAGGTCTGTGGACGGTGGTGGCTAAATACGCTACTTCTTCTGTATATATTGTAAATAATTAAATATGGTGTATTTATTGAAATAGCATACATTCGCGTAAAATATTCGTATATATTTTCTATTTTATCAACCAACTTCGAAATAAAGGAGTAGGTTATCAATTCGACCGGTATATTTTATTTTATACTAGCTGCGCTTCGCGGTTTCACCCGCGTGGCTATCCGCTCCTGTTAGTCTTAGCGTAATGATATATAACCTATAGCCTTCCTCGATAAATGGGGTATCTAACACCGAAAGAATTTTTCAAATCGGACCAGTAGTTCCTGAGATTAGCGCGTTTAAATAAACAAACAAACTCTTCAGCTTTATAATATTAAGTATAGGTATTTTTAATTATTGTGATTATGTTGTTATAGGTGATGAAGCATCAATGGCACCCCAGGAGGAGATCGAAGACTTAGTTATTCAGCTCTGTGAACTAGTCAATGAAAAGAATGATTTGTTTAGAAAACAAACTGAACTAATGTATATGTAAGTTCATTTCAATTCTTCATTAAAATATAACTATTTTTAAGTTGTATCATTTTATGCTATCAAAAATTGATTGTTTATAATATTATTTAAATAATATCCTAAATTTGTACATATTTAGGATATTATTTGACTTAGTTTGCATTGAATTTACAAATAATATTTTACAGTCGCAGACAACAGCGTCTGGAACAAGAGCAGGCAGATATTGAACATGAAATTAGAGTCATCCAATCTCGTCCAGCCGTTAATCGTATAGATGCTGACAAAGTAAGAATATTTATGTTTCTATTCTAACTAATTTATAAAAAAAATAGATTAAGGTTTGTTTACAGATAAGTGTAGAGTGAAACTTTAAAACAACTAGTAAGTTTAGCATATAAAAGTGGACTGCTGTATTTGTGAGACTTACATATGCATTTGTTGATAATTTATTCAAATCACATAAAAACTGACATATATATATTATTGTATTTATTTTAAAATTAATTTAGGTTAGTCGTAAATCGAAGTTAGCAATACCACTAGTTATTTTTACTAAATATTGTCATATTTAGGCTCGAGAGGAACATTTGGTGTGCCGTTTAGTAGAAATAGTTCGCATGCGAGATGAATTGGTACAACAAATTGATGCGGAGAGAAGACGCGAGAGGCAAGAGGACCTGGCCATCGCTGCTTCCATCGCTAGTAAGAGAGGTATACCATACAAATCTATAACTTTACTTTAAATAAGTCATTATAAAATTGTAATTTGTCGAAAAATTGTGATCCGTAACATACTGCTTAGTACTCATGCTAAATTAGTCGCACTATACATTATTTTTATTATGAGCTTTATTTTTCGGTTTTTATCTATCGATCTGCAACGGTTAGATATGAAATAGGTACCTATTAGAAACATTGAGATAATATAACTTCGTATGGAGGAGACACCACGAACAAAATCGTTTTAAAGTAAGTCGTAAAGTTTTAAAAATTATTATCTAGTTATGTAGTTACTACTTACCTTTGCACTTTTCCGTATTATTTGTGCAATATCGTAACACACACGAAGGCATATTTGATGCGTTTCACTATAACAAATAAAAAATGAGCGTGCAGTTACGCCATAAGGCCTTATGTTGAGCGGAACATAAGTGATGTAGGCGGTGTCGTCTCCATATGTATATCTCAATGATTAGAAATGGTAGATTAGGTTCGGTTTTGTTTACTTAAAATCTAGGAGCCCTTCAAGGTTACAAGAAAATTTACTATTTTAATACAACATCACTTGTAGAAAACAGTTGATAATTAATAGAACATTATTATATTTCAGCTCAGAGAAACAGCGACTCTAACAGCTCATCAATTAAATCGACAGAGGTCGTTACGCCCGTGAAGAAAAATAAAGTCAAGGATAAAGTTAAGAAACAATTAAAAAAAGCTAAACATACGTTAATCTCCAAGAAAAAAGATGAAGAAAAGAAAGATAAAACGACATGAGATAATTTGGAACTTGTTTTAATTTGTAAAATGATTTTAATTGACTTTAATTTTTTTTATTTGTGATTTTTCGAAAGACCTTAACGTACTTTAATAACACAGACTGAAGATTTAACATTCCAATATTTTTTACTGAAATGAATTATATTTAAAATTGTGTATAATATCTACAAAATGAAACACATATCTCACAAATATCATTAAAATTAATAAATCATTTTATCTCATGCTAGATTCAATATGGATGCTTATAGAATCTCCAAATCGTTAAACAGATCAAAGTATGGTGTATGTTTTTATTATATTCAATGCTCCAAAAAATATGTTGAACAAAAACGTAATTTAGACAAAAATCTTTTTCTCATCTTCTTATTACCTTATTACACATTTTTTTTTCTGTTATTTTCTAAGTTTATTTTTTCCAATATACCTAAGTAAGTACTATAATGATGAAAAATACTATAAAATTAATTCTTAACATACTTCAGCTATGAATATAATGCAAGGTTTATATTATAAACTAACAAATAACAAGTATTAACAGTAGCATTATAAGTACTTTTTTTTATAAGGGTGTGTTCAAATGCTTTCAAATCACATTTCAAATTAACCTCCAAATAGCTAAATATAAACAAAGTAATACTCATAACTACACCTTGTTAAGTTTCAGACGACTGAATGAATTTAAAACATTTAAAAAATGATATTATTAAAAACTAACTACTTAACATAAGCGCACATAAAATATATTATATAAAAAGCACAAAAACAAATATTTATACAATAAAGAGTTCTATTATTTATGTTTAGTTTTTCATTTATAAGATGATTTTAAAATTGACTACCTACCACTATCCCTACTACTAAAGACCTTTCAAATCTTTATATGAAATTGGCTTATTGGTTTTTTATTTAAAAACTAGCTGCTTCTTTCACCCGCGCGCGTGATCGAGTTTTTCCTTCACCCTCATGTTCCTCAGTGGTAATATCGGTATAATAAATAGCCTAAATTACTCCTTTTAACAACAGTTATCTGTCAGTAGAAATCCGGTAAAAATCGGTCCAGCCGTTCCTGGGATTAGCCGGAACAAATAGACAGACAAAAATTGTAAAAATGACTATTTTATTATATGTACAGTGTTGTTGGATGGTATGTACATCCATATGCATTTAGTAAAATCTGTTTATTTTAATATTAACCCATTGACCACCGAGCGGCCCAATGAGACCGCGACACTAGATTTTCGATTGTGTCTGTGATTCCGGGGGCTGATGGGTTAAAAACAGACACTCCAATTCAATTATTGGTATAGATTAAAGAATACAGATAATCAGAATGATATTTGAGAACAGAGTAAGTTACTCAGATGTAAGTTTTTGTAACCAAGTTTTTTTCTTTCATACATGTAACAGAATGTTAAAAAAATGTTGTGTGGTTTTATGAAACCACGGTAAAAGTGAAACTTTTTTTCACACTATAGACATTTAACTAAAAATTATCGTATTTGTACGATAATTATCGTACGTTTCGTGCGTCACGCGACATGCGCTACACAGACCAAAAAGTTTGAGACGATGTAATAAAAGTTTCACTTTAAAAATTGTTTATAATTTGGTTATACAGATTTGCAAGAATGAAACAAGAAGTCATTAATAAAAAATATTATTTATTTATTAGTCTGCATAATTATTGTCTATTTCAATTCTTAAATTTGTTTTAGTTTTACCAAGTCTTTCTCTTAGGTCATCTCTCGGGTCAGATTTTTTATGCTTTCTTGTCTTTAAAATTTGTCTCAAATCTGTTTTATCATTTGATAACCCGGGGTTGGCTTCTAACCTTGACCAGACACTTGAAGTCTTTGTATTTCGAACATTAACTTTTTGTACTCTACTCATTGTATTGTAATCAGAATCATCTGAACAGCTATCACTGAAAGACCTGTCATCTTGTGGAACAACTTTAACACCAAGACGAGATTGTATATTTTTACTAGAATGTACACTTTCATGTTTCTTGAACTTCTCTGATATCAATTTTGATGAAGATCTATTTGGCATTGGGGCACTTTGAGAGTTTATAACTTCAATTGATAATGGAGCATACTCATCTTTGTCACTTAAACTATTTGATTCAACCTTGATACGACTTTTCCTTTTACTTTCTTCATCATCAGCCCTCATTCTCATTCTGGGCACTTTCGATTTTTTATTCCATTCAGAATCAGAGTCGCTGGATTCTTCCGCATTTTGTATTTTCTGAGACCTTTTACCCAATCGCATTGCAAGATTCTTGTTTCTTGGTTTAATAAATTTTCTAGGCTTAACTTCAACTTCTTCATCGTCACTTCTGCCATGAAATTCAGGCAACTTACGTTGAAATATTTCTTGGTGATCATAAACTCCCCAAGATTTACAAAGCTCACCCCAGGGATTCTTTTCATTAGAATCTACATTTGTAGACTCCCTTATTTTTTTCCCAATTTTTTTATCACCGTTTGTAGCAAATCTCATCAAAATAACATCTTTCTTAGGATGAGGCATGCCTTCTCGCCAATGATATGACGACCTCTCTGATAATACATTTTTTAAATCCTCATCAGTGATTTCACGTGAATGAACAAGTAAAGCTAATGCTGCTGCAATATGGTCCTGACACACTATATTACCTGTAATAAATCAGTCATTATTTAGAATTTGTTTGTATTATCAATTAAAATATTAACTAGGTACACATAAATACTAAATAACCTCTGATTTCTGTACAACAATAAGTTATAAAAATACTTATCAAAACCAACTACCTGTTTAAAATGCACTTTTACAAAATAAATGAAATATAAAAATCAATCCTCAACTTACATGATGTTTCGTCAATCCACTCTAATGATACTGGTTTATAATCTTCCAGATACTCGAACACATCTTTCGTTGTTAATCCATCAATACCAGTTAGGTGCAATGCATCCAGTCTAAAATGTCTTTCATTTCCTTCAATACCAACATTAGCGTAGAGATCATCAATTTGTTTTTGGGTAACGACCCGATTCCCACTTAAATTCAGTCCAAAGCGCTGAGCCCTCTCCTCAAGTTTTAATGCGTCGACTTTATTTAAATGTTTTACAATTGGTCCAGTTTTGTCTGCCTTATAAAGCTAAAAAACAAATCGATTAGACTGAAGCATTATATAATAAGCATAATAAGTACTCACAAATCTCACCAAAGTACTTCCATCGACAGGAAGAGTTTTAATATCTTCCTTCGCTACATCTACGTCCATTTCATTTTCATCACTCATTTCCCCATCTTCTCTGTCATTATCCATTATAACTTTGGTATAATAAAAATTCGAATATCAGAAGTATAATAAAAAAATGTTAATTCATTAGTTAAATATCAATTCATACGATTAAACATGAAAAAAAATATTTACAACTTTGTAAACTTAAACATCTGTGTTAAACATGGTCGTGCAAATTGCAAAGAATTGCAATGACATGACATCTTCACAGATTATTATATGACAAATGCAATGACAAAATAACAAGCTTCAAACAGTGTAAAAAATATCAAAGAAAATCTGAGATTTACTGTGGAGATTTATGAAATACAAAGTAATGTTTTTTAAACACTTTCAAGTAGTTATTCTATTAAGAAAACGACTAACTTCGACTTCCTTCACGTTAACGTACCACCTATGGGTATAATAATTAATATATAAATTATTTAAACAATGTCGCTCATGCGCATGTGACCGCCCGTAATATTCTGAATATTCATGAAGAAATATCGAAAATAAACTTCCTTACCTTATTTTCTTCTAACAGTCAATTTTACTATTTTCCTTGGGGGGGGAGGGCTGTTGTTGGGCTGTCGCTGTTACCTGGAAATCTTAACAGGGGTTCGTAGAGCTGAAAGTTTGAGAAACCCTGAACTACAGCAACGCTTCGCACAATCGAGCACTCTTAAAAGTAATGCGCGTGATCCGTGCAATCGATGCCAACTCAGTGACAGAATTTTTATTTTACCCCTTTAAATTTGGCATTGTGCGCCACTGAGTCACATTATAATATATGCTCTATAATTAATGTACTCTGTAATTGGAAAACACGGATAAAATCCTAGTTTAAAAAAAAATTGGTTGCCTGTAAAGTCGGTATACGGGCGAAAGTTTTACGTGACAACGACTTTTTATGTCTGTCTCTCTCGCTCTTAGGCGGGCTAACCATGCCCGAGTGGAAGGGACGCGTGCCTCTCACTCGCTCTCATTGTGAGCGCACACAGTGAGCGCATAACGTGAGCGGAGCGTAAAGCAGTTTCTTGAAGTGTCACCCGGCAAACCAATTTATAAGACGTTGTCACGTCAATATAAAAAGATTCCATCCAATATATAATCTATTTCCGGTTTATTTCCTAATCTGTCGTAGACAGAGAAACTAATCTGTGTTCAGTATACTTGCTCTGTGGCTCGGAGCAATTCTGACTAATATATAGTTATCTGTGGAGCAATTACGAGCTCTGTGGATATTGTGGATATTACACAATATTACACTCTGTGATTTTGACATTTATAGGATGTTGAAACTTGAAGCCTGAAGGCTCAACCTCAAGCACAGAGTACTTTTTTATATATATGAAAACCTCAAGTCTGTTTGGATTTTCTGTAGAGTGTAGTCCTATGGAATAATATTCAGATCTTCATAAAAGTTGCAATTTGCCTTTGGTGAAAATACAGTTACAAAGGTGTCCTTCTAGGTAAAAGATGGCATCGTATGTAGATATGAGCTTAGATGATATAATACAAAAAAAGAAACGAGGAAATCAAAATAGGTACGTTTTTAAAAAATCGTTAAAACGCAAAGAATTTTTGTAAAACTCAATAAATACTTTACATTGTATGTTTTTAAAACTTGTAGACATTCATTTTTGTGGTGCCAATCTCTATTGTCAAAATAGTAATTTCAGAAAAACCGGCAAACCAAAAGGACCTCGGGTATTAAATCTAGATATAATTGATGCTAGGAATAAAATCGTCTCTAAGAAAAGGACTCAAATTAGAGATGCAAGAGAAAAATTAGCTGAACTAGCTAAACAAAAGGATGCTCGATTAAAATTACAACAATTGAGGGCGAAAAAGGTATAAATGTTTAGAATTTTTGAGTAATTTTTTTAACACATTTTCACAGTCAGGAAGTTAGAAATTATTGGTAAAGGTTTACTTCTTCTCAAAGTGATGATGTATGTTGACACTAGGGGTTATATGTTGCACAGTCTTATTTGAATTCATTACAAATTTGAACAGAACATGTTTTAATTATGTTCTAAATTATATACTAAAACCTTCCTCTTGAATCACTCTATCTATTTAAAAAATCCGCATCAAAATCCGTTGCGTAGTTTTAAAGATTTAAGCATACAGAGGGACATAGGGACAGAGAAAGCGACTTTGTTTAAACTATGTAGTGATTATTAAATGTTCAATTTGTTAGGAAATCTGATGCAGATCTAAGAGTATATACTATATATAACAAAATTATTTATTTGCTTAAATATATTATTACACAAGAAAGTAATTTAAAAACAATTGGAAAATTGAATATAAGTATTTTAGGCTACCAGTAATCCTTATGGATATCTGATGGGTATATAATATGACAACTTACTGTAATTTACCACATTTTTTGTCAGGCTTCAAATAAACCATCAGGATCACATGGAATACAAAACAAGCAGAGGCCAATGAAAACATATATAAAAAGAGATAGACGTGAGTTATATTCTTATTTGTTTTTTTTTTTTATTAAAATTTTTATTCTAATATAATATATAACATTTGCACATATAAATGCATTGTTCTACATTCTTTTACATAATATTTATAATTTCATTTACAGTTTTTACAGACCCGTCTCGTCAAGTTGTATATCAACCCTTACAAAATAAAAACTTAGGAAGGAAACAAAGAAATAATCAAAGATTTTTAGAAGAAAGAACATTTGCTTCAACTTCTTTGCGTAAGATATATTCCATTATATATTATAACTTTCTTATATTGTTTGGGGATATAGGATGGTCCCAGCCATTTATATAATTATATTTATTATTTTTGCACATAAATATTTTTAAGATAATAAACATAATTATATTGCTGTTAATTCACTAAATAATTAGCATATGATTATGTTAAAAATATTTCTTAAAGGTGCCTTATTTCTGAAAGGTGCCAAAGTATAAAACTTACTATCTTATAGTAATAAAACAAAAAAAAATGGAAAAGGTAATGCTTATCTATATAGCATACCAAACTTTTAAATAAATTTATCAAGGCAGCCAACAATTTAAAGCGTGTTAAGATATCCCACTTTTGTGCCTTGGGTTAGGTCCTGTCATAGCAGTGCCCCATATTCTGTGTTGTTATGAATAATTTATATATACTATAAAAAATTTTTGAAAGTACTGAATTTGTTTTCATAATATTTACAATTTTTTTAATATTTTAGTATAAACTGCATTTTGTTTTGTAGCCAAGTTACCGATAAAGCCTATAGTGCGTACCATAGAGAATGATCTTGAAATCATTGATGATCCTATGGGTGAAGATTACAATCCTGCACCCATATTATCCAATAGAAAAGCTAGCCTACAGCTGAAAATAATAGCACACAACAGTGACAACCAGAGGTAAAGAATTTTTATAAACATGACAAGGCATCAACATAACTATTTCTTTTTTTATTTGTTTGGGATTTTAATTTTATTATTTTTAGGATGGCAATCAGGGAAAGAGAGATAAGTCCACCAAGACCACCGTCAATTCTAAAAAAACGACCTATGGCAGCTTTGCGTATGGAAAAATCTGAAGAGGATATTGAAAAACCTCCTCTTGAATACAGAATTATTGTTAGCAATTTACGCAATACTGTTACAGGAGGTGACATAAAGGTATGGACAATGGACATTATCTTCTTTTATATAATTCTATAGTATATTTTATCCATCCAATTTTGTTTGCTTTCAAAGGCTTTTTCTCCCATTTACTACATTTTTGAATGCTGTTGTACCTTTTGACCATAGCCTGATATTCCTGACATTAGCATTGTAATGTACTTTTGATATATTATGTGAAAACTATTATTTGTTTTAGGAATTATTTGATGATGTTGGTGGTATGCTAGAATCTCGTCTCGTTAGACCTGGTACTGCTGAGGTAATATATAAAAGTCTGGAAGATGCACAGAGAGCTGTGGACTTGTATCATAATCGACAATTGGATGGCCAACCCATGAACTGCCTCCTTGTCACTCCGAGAACTACATCCAAGTAAGTATTTGGTAAAAATATGATGTATTTTTAGTGATTTTTTTTCTAAAATACTAGAATATGCCCCTGGCTTTGATTGTGTTTTTAAATTTAATTAGAATTAAAATTTAAATCTAAACCATTTCCAAATCCATAATTGAATTTAATTAAAATCAACCCAGTTTTTTGGATTTCAGTGACAAACACATGCACATAAGAAATATATTCAGAACTAGCGGTCCGCCCCGGCTTCGCCCGTGGTACATTTTTACGTTTTCTCTCCATAAGATCCATCCTCGTACTTCAAGAAATGTAATAAAAAAAGAATTAACGAAATCGGTTCAGTTGTTCTCGAGTTTTGCGCTTACCAACACATTTTGCGATTCATTTTTATATTATAGATTATTGTTTCACTAAAACATGAACAATCTATAATACATATAAAAATGACGCTCAATTTATTGCTAAGCACAAATCTCGAGAATAGCTGAACCAATTTCGTTAAACGGTTTTTATAATATTCGAAGATAAATTAGGGCGGGCGGATCACTATTAGATTAAAATATTTAAGAGAAAATGTTGTTAGATAGTCGTAAATAATAAGAGCTAGCGCGCAAGAGCAACTTTTGTCTCCGCAACTATGTTTATTTATATTGATGGGAGAGACAAAATAGTTGAAGAGACAAAAGTTAGTCTTGCGCGATAGCTCATATATATAGGGGGTAAAATTTTCGTATCCTTTTTTTTGAATTTGAACCTCAGTCAAATGTAACAAATCTTGTAAGTATCATAAATTCATAAATAAAGATTTAATGTGAGTGTGACCATGTGAAATAGTATTAAAGGGGCTAAGATTTTTGTCGCCTTTTTAATCTAAATCAATAATTGTTTGTGTACTTTGTTTTTATAGAAGCAGTTCGAAACCAGCTCTAATAAGCAGCAATTCCACCGTAGAACCGGATTTATCGACTTTTCATAAAGTGCTCTTTAGTCACTTCTAGAGTTAAGACTGGCGACGTAAGTAGGCAGGCTTTTTGCACGCATTTTGTCTTTTGATATTAATTGATAATGTATGATTAAAAAATAAACAATTAAAATCGATTCTATTTTTTTACTCCCCCATTCCCCTAAAATAATTATTAACCTATTTATGGAGCAAATGGAGGTGGTTAAGCAAGAAAGAAAGGCTGAAGCCTTTAGGCTGGTTGCAGAGCTTGACCGACCGTCAGTGCGTACCATCGGTCCTGACGATACGCATCAACAATTGTACGACTATGACTCTAATGCGCATGACAATACGCGTGCGTATGGTCGGTCTAGTTATAAACGGTTTTATGAATTTCCATACATATGACAAGCGCGACTGTCGTACGCACTGATGGTCGGTCAAGCTCTGCAACCAGCCTTAATAGGTTAAATGCTTTGTTTATACAGGTGTCCAGAATTAATGGACACTCTTGAAATAATAAAAATATTTTTAAAAGAAAACTATCATGACCAGTAACTAACAAAAGTATTAAAAACTAAAAATAATTTTCAATAATCGTATAAAAAGTCACATGAAGTTATATATAATATTATAAAGCTGAAGAGTTTGTTTGTTTGTTTGAACGTGCTAATATCGGGAACTACTGGTCCGATTTGAAAAATTCTTTCGGTGATAGATAGCCCGTTTATCGAGGAAGGTTATAGGCTATATTATATATATCATCACGCTACGAACAACAGGAGTGGAGCCACGGGGGTGAAACCGCGCGGAGCAGCAAGTAAAATATATACGGTAGAAGAGAGTAAAGCCGGTCGTACACAGACCGCTTCAAGCAGTTGAGACCGCGCAATGAACTATGTGATGTGATGGTGATGTGAATGTCTCATTCACTGCCGTACACATGACTGCTCGAACTGCACATGACCGCTTCAAGCCAGTATTATCTATGGCTTCAAGCCGTCAACTGCGCGGTTGGTTGTGGAGCGACAGCCGACAGCTCGAGCAATACGACCGACCGCTCGAGCACTACGACCAACCGATCGAGCAGTACGACCGACCGCTCGAGCAGTCCGTGTACGTCGCTCAGCCCCTAACTGCCCGAGCTGCCCGTGTACGGCCGCTATAAGAACCAAGAAAGAAGAAGAAAGAACAATCAGTGGTAAGAAACCTAATTATTACAGCATTTATTTTATGAGAATTTTTTGTTAGAAAAGGTTTTTTGTAAGATCTTCGCACCTTATCTTAGCCTTCGATCCTAAAAATATATTTGTATTTAAAATAATAATACATTCTTTATAATACTTATAATAAATTCAAAATATTATATTTATATAAATTATATGTAGTCAATAATATTTAAAAATGAGATTGGTATTCATTTTAAAAATTTAATGAATTTCCGGTTTTAGTAATAGTAAAACCACTAAAACCGTTTTTTTTACTATTACCAACCATAGAGTACTAGAAACTTAGACCACAGACTGACGCGTCTTGCGTATTTCCGTTCTCCATATTGAATTTTGCAATAATCATTTCTTTGCGGTTTACGACTAATCGCGTCTAGTGTGGTTTTTATTTGTAAAGAATGGTATTGATTTTTAATTATTGAAATTCTTCATTGTATTAATTCACTAAACAAAATCATGGGTGATCGTAAGTGCAATTATTTTATCTTCCAAAAGTACACATAACTTCATGTTAGGAGGCTAAAAAACGTGGGGTTTTTGCTTTTAGCGTACGCATCGTCGGACTATGGCAGTGGATCCTATGGAGGTCAATATTCAATGCCACCTCCGTCCTTAGGCTCTGGTGACAGTAATTACAGCGCACCTCAACAACAGCCTGGTAATTATACTCCAGGAAATTATGGAGCTGGTGGTCAAAATACTAACCAAGCGTGGAGTCAACCGAGTTCTGGCGGGGGTATGTATCTACTAATTATTGTGTTGAATTCGTTATAATAAGTTATATAGAAATATGTTTCACGTATTTGTTATTTTTAGGAGGTAGTGGAAGCTACGGCAGTCAGGAAAATAATTATGGACAGCAAAATTTTGGATCAAATTATGGAGGCGGTGGTGGTAGTGGATTTGACCGCAACGGTAGCGGTAATAGCAGCTACAATGTGAGTGGAAGTGGAAGTGACCGTGGAGGCAGTAATTATGGCGGTAGTGACCGCGGTGGGAGCTATGGAAGCAATGAGCGCAGCGGGGGAGGCTATGGAAACAATGATCGTGGAAGTGGGAGTTACGGAGGAAGTGACAGAAGCGGTGGCTCCAGCTATGGTGGCGGCGGCGACCGTGGGAGCGGTTACTCAAGTGGTGGTGATAGAGGCTATGGCGGAGACCGATCAAGCTATAATAGAGACGGGGGGAATAGAGATGGTGGATATGGGTAAGCATTACCTAATTTTACATATTAAATTAAGGAATATAGGATGGATTTAAAACATAAATAAAAAGCATCACATTAAGCAAATTTTAATGTAAAATAGAACAATTTTATTTGAGCACTATACATCAAAAGTTTGCAAATGATAGTGTCAGGGCAAAATGGAAAATTATTACTTTAGTTTGGTTTTTGGTTTATTTTATAAAAGGGTGATAACTCAGCCCCCGGAATCACAGACACAATAGAAAATCTATTGTGTCGTGGCCAGATCGGGCCGCTCGGGGCTCAATGGGTTAGTGGAGACTTATTTAGAAATTCATCTACTTAGAAGGAGGAATTAAAAAAAAGTTTAGTTGGTTTACAAGCAGCAAGATTAACTTAGATTAAGGTGTAATTAATATTTATTACATAATCAACAATTTAACACAAAAGTCATATATGTTTAAATGGTTCTTGTAGTTATGCTATTCAGGCTATACATAGATAAGGTACCTACATAGAGGTAAAACAGGAATATGTGGTTTTAATTAATGTACCTCTAGCTTTTCACATATATATTCTTTCATAAGTAATTATGGTAGTGAGTACTTCTAACTACACAACAAAGTTTTTTTTTAATCTCACATTGTCTTCTGCTTCATGATGGTTAATGCATATATCATATTGTTATAATTTGAAATGTTTTATTGAACTGTCTTGTATGCAAAGGACAAAAATATCATTGAATATCATAATATCCTTCAATATAAACTCACATGTTGTCCTTTGCTGATAAATGGCAATTAGAGGGATCTAAGGGACTATGCCTCTAAAATTTTGTTGTATTTACGTTAATCTATATTACGTTCTTCATGCAGTAAGGGATTATTTTTGTTTGCTTTCAATTATGTTTGTATTAAAAATGTTTACAAGACCAATTATGTTACAGCAAGAGAAACTTATCTTAATTCTTCTATGGGTATGGTTGAGATTTTATATTTGACTAGTTTGCATTTATAAAACAGTTATAATTTATAATAATCTGCAAAAATTTCAAACATCAAATATGTGCAATATTTGTGTTTTAAAAATGCAAGCTTTCGTCTATAGTGAAGATATATATTCCATCTTGAAAAAGTGTTACATTTTATAACAAGTAAACCTATTCAAACTACAGTGATATCATCATCGGAATACTGCTTTCTCGGCGGTAGCGGATACCACTGGAGATTGAATAGGCTTTAAAAATTTTAAATCACAAAAAGTTATACTTTTAAAAGTATATACCGTGAACTTTGCTGTTTACATTTTTTATTATTTAAACTTATACATAACGCTACAAATAAACATTTTGTTCTACCTTGAATTACTATTATTTGCTTCTTCAAAATGGAATTCACTAATTTTGTACACTTTTTCAAGTGAAATAGAATTCTGCATGTGTCTACCTTTGTGTCTACATATGTTTTATTGTATGCTGTTGTTGTCAACCAAAAATTCTAAGGTTTTCAAGGTTTTTCATTATGGTAAAGAAAAGGACCCACATTATGGAATGAGGTCACTAAAAATGGACCTTAGGTGTGCTACGCGCTTCATTCAGTGTGCCCCCAACCTGCCAGTGTGAACTAAATGGTGTTTTATTGTTATAGTGGCGGCGGCAGGGGGGGTGGTTATAATAAAGGTAAAGCTCCTCATAACTAACGAGTGGTGCTTTTGTTATATTTTTAATTTGTAAACATAAGGGCTGCCAAATTTGTCGTATTACATATTGATAGTGTTATACTACCTCCGAGCAAATAAGCTCTTCAACATACATTTAAATTTACATAGGTATTTCACAGGCAAAACATTAGTTATAATAAATAATAAAAATACTAATAGTATCAAAAAATAATTGGTGAATTCAGTCATTTCTATATTTAAGTGTGTTGATCTATTAATTATTTGTTACCAAAAATGTGAAACTATTTATTTTTAATTGTCGACATGTGTATATAAACTGGTGTAATTAAAAGGATACATATATCTGGACAATACGAAATAATTCAGATGGAAAGATAATTTTTTGTGCACTTGGAAGTTAACTTTAAGCTATAAACCAACAAGGTGCAGGTGGTATTTTTATGTGAACTTTAAAATATTGCACATATGGTTATGAGGTTTTGTGGCGTAGTGTAGTACATATTCCATTATTCTGACTGTTAGACAAACCATATGAATTCAGTGTTCATATAATCATAACTATGTCAGATAAAAATTTATGGTAATGACTACGGCGTTAAACTACCTTGACTGAAATGTGGAGAGATTTTGAGGTTATGTAGGAAGGCAATTCGGTACCTACTATATTAAGGAGTTTGGGTTATTTCAATAAGTAGCGATACATCATCGTCATATTTGTAAAAAAAAACGTATTCGCAATTAATCAATCTAAGTGGTTAATTTTTATACACAATTATTCATATGATATGAGAAGAAGAGGAAACAATTGAGCAGGATGGTTGTTTAATTGGAATTCTACCGGAAGCAATCCATCGTCACATGAATAAAATATATATATATTGGTATATCCATTAGTTTGATTGAATAATATATTATGGTGTGTTTAATATATCCTCTGTTCATTGGATATATGTTTATATCATTGACGACGCGACGTCCTTACGGAACCACTTGGGCATATTACAAACCTTATTTAGGGCTTTGTACAAGATAAGGTAATCTTGTACAAAACTTGCATATAGGATGTTATATAATTGCGCGTTGATGTAAAATATGCGTTGTTGCCGTATCAGTCGTCATGTTGAACCCAAATTATTTTTATGAATCAAAGGATCTCCAATGGTGTTCCACTGACTATATTTTTGGCAGCCCTAATCTTCTACAATAGTGTTAACATGCGCAATTTTCTGGTCAGTTAAACATAGCTATATGGTATTTTTGTTATCTACTATTTTATACCAAGGTTATACTGTAACAATTACAGGTTTATTTTATCGCTGTTGATATTCTTAAAAATATTTTTTTTTTAATAATCGTAACAAAGGTGTTAAAATGTTTCATATCACGAATAGTAAAATCTTCTGCTTTAAGGTCGATGCAAGCTAGAAACGTTGTAATAGCGTTTTCGTTATATTATTTTATTAAACTTATTTAATATATAGGAGGCGGCGGTGGCTATGGCGGAGACAGGGGTGGTGGAGGTGATATGGTGACCCAAGAAGACACTGTCTTCATTCAAGGCATGAATCCAGAGACTACTGAAGAAGAATTGTGTCAGCATTTTGGAGCTATCGGTATTATAAAAGTAAGAGAAATAAAAATTTATATCTCGTATGTTAAGACATTTCATAGACATCTATACTATATATACTTTAAACGCGCTAATCTCAAGAAGTAGTGATCCGTTTTGAAAAATTTTTTTAGAGTTGGATAGCCTATTTATCAAGGAAGGCAAGGCTATAACCCTTTAATCTTTATATCATCACGCTAAGATCAACAGAAGACCACGCGGGTGGAATTGCGGAGCGCAGCTAGTTATTTATATAATATTCTGTATTATTGTCTTTTCAGACTGATAAAAAGACACAGAGGCCTAAGGTATGGATGTATAAAGATAAAGCGACGGGACAGCCGAAGGGAGAAGCTACCGTAACATACGAAGATTCCAACGCCGCTTCCTCTGCTATTCAATGGTTCGACGGAAAGGAGTTCAACGGAACCACAATTAAAGTGTCCCTCGCCCAGCGGCAAAATACGTGGGCCGGAGGCAAAGGTGGCGGCGGCGGCGGCGGTGGTGGTGGCTTCCGCGGCGGTCGGGGCGGCGGCGGCGGAGGAGGCGGTGGGGGCGGCCCGCCGCGCGGGGGCAGGGGCGGTGGCGGCGGGGGCAGCGGCCCGCCGTCCGGCAACCGCGAGGGCGACTGGAGGTGCCCCAACCCCAGCTGCGGCAACACCAACTTCTCCTGGAGGAAGTCGTGCAACAGATGCAACGAAGAGAAGCCCGGCGGTGGTGGCGGCGGCGGCGGCCCGCCGTCAGGCGGAGGACGCGGGGGCGGTCCCCCCGGGCGGGGCGGGCGCGGCGGCGGGGGGCGCGGGGGCGGCGGCGGCGGGGGACGCGGCGGCGGCTGGGGCGGTCGCCCCGACCGCGGCTCGGATCGCTCCGGCGACCGCAGGGGCTCGGGCGACCGTGGCTCCAGCGGCGGCGCCATGCGAGGCGACGGAGGGTCAGTATTTATGTCTCATTCCATTTACACTATCGTAACAATTTTCTTTTTCCTATATAAAATACTAATTGCGCGTCCCCATTGTTCATGGTTATCGGAAAGTATCAAGTTAAATCCATTATTACGAAAAGTATCAAACTAAATACGTATTTTGTTTTTTTCGTGATCATTTACTTATTTATCTTATTTTTTGTTACAGTGGCAGAGACAGACAACGGCCGTATTAGTTATTAAGTTTTCTTGACTGATGTAAGATAGATTCTTGACAGATTTGAAATAACTGAGTTGGTACAGATTGAAATGAATTTGTTTTGTTTACTGGACATATAGAGCCTATTTTCTAAGAGAACATTAATATCTCAATTGTAAGCAATATAAGACTGTGGTTTAAACGTAATTTAAGTTTTATGTAAAAGTAAAAAATATACTAATCTTTCCACAAATTTTTTCCTCAAATTCATCTATATTAATAGATTGTATTTTATATTAGAAATCAGTTCTGTACCAACACAGTAAACTCCCAATATTATGTAATATTATTTACATAATGAACACGCTTTTAATAAAATATTACACTAAGACTAGGAGATAAAATCAATTTGAGACACGCTGATACAAACCTAAATAATTATTATTAATAATATCTTATGGTCAATTTAGCTAAGATTTATTAGAATATCTGTATTAGGTATAATTCTTTTGTGTTTTAATAAATACGTATTCCACAATTCCTTTTGTTTTATTTTTTCATGGAACCTTGACTGTGTATGTAAGTATGTATTATGTACTAGCTGTTTGTCCTGGCTTCGCCCGTATGCACTTGAGATAAAAAAGTAGCCTTCTAGTGGTGAAAGATTTTTTTAAATAGGTCAAATACGTTTGTTTCTAAACATTACAACACGAAAGTTTCCTCTCCAAAACATTAGTTTCTATATTATCTATATTTTAATAATAATAATTTATAGGTTTCTTTAAACGAACAGCTACTGAACTGAACACCATTATCAGAATATCAGTACAATAGCCTAAAAATAGTAGACATGTGCAATCTATTAACTGCTATTAGCCACATTTATTTTCGAAGTTATACGTGAAATTAATTTCACGTGCTGCGATGATCTCTTCATTAGTAACTGAATATTTTTCGTTGCCGTGGTAGGCGAGTTAGGTTTGATTTATGAGTAAATTGAGAGGTATTTACGATGCACGCCGCTCGCTCTGAAAATGCTTAAAAATTCAGCATGTGTTTCGTGGCCATATCGTAATTTGCTCAATACAAAGTTTTGATCATTTCATGAAAAACACGTACGTTTAGTAGACCATCGAGAAACGATTTCTTATCATTGATCTGCTCAAACCACATCATGGTGTGATGTGGTCAATCGTTTCATGAAATAAGCAAATCTACGATATGGCCACGACAATATTATGTAGGTTCATATTTGGTTAATTGTTGCACGGTGATAATATTGCGCTCGTGCGTTTTTATGAATTTATTAGGGAAAAGGCGAAATGCATATAATATATTATTTATAAATCCTCATAGATAACATACATTGAATTTTTAGGCAGATTAAGGACTCGAAAAACTAAAGGTACTTATGCTTACCTATTTTGATAATACGAAACGTAGACATTTTTTACAAGATTTATAATTAATAGACTTACTAACATATGCAGTTGCGCCATCGGCGTCTATTTGTTAGGATTTAATTGAAATGAAAGTCAATATATTCAATTTAATGCGTTTATTTACAACTCAAAATAAAAATATTTTATATACGGGAGCTTCTTTGGTGGTTTATTATTATAATTTGTAGGTTTACTAATATATATTTTATATTACATTCTTGTAATTTGTAACGTATTTGCACTTTTCACCAAGAAAGCAGTTTCTCCTATTTTCCTACATCTATTGTCTCTGGAAGTTAAGTATCTTGATAAGAACGAGGCCCATTATAGTAGCAGCGGCGACCCCAATACCAGCCTTCCACCAGGACGAGTTATCGCCAGCAAAACTCGCAAACTGTTTGAGATGTCTGAAATAATGATAGCTTATTAGTTAATTTGACGTATTCCAATATAGTTATGAGAAATGAGAATATTTATTAAGTATTCGTAAACTAGCGAACATGTAGATTGTAGACGGACGCTGGCATGGTTGAATATTACAATAAATTAGAAATTTAACCGTTAAATACTGACAATAGCGCCATCTATCAATCCCGATAGCATAACTTCATCTAAATCGGTCCAATTGTTTACGATAAGCTTAGTGACAGATATACATACAGAAGGCCCTTCCTTTAAATAGTCGGAAGAGCTCGTAAATTTTAAAAATAATATGGGTAACTACACTATGGTCCAGTTAAATAATAATTGATATCACAATACATACAACTAACCTGTGTTTGCTGAACAAAATCCAAGCAGCTTGAAATTGACTGGTTAACATATTGTGAATTAAAAAAACAGTAATACTATATTATATTATCAGCCAATTGTAACTTACAGTTAGGAATTATCTAATCTAATCTAATGTATACTAATATTATAAAGCTGAAGAGTTTGTTTGTTTGAACGCGCTAATCTCGGGAACTACTGGTCCGATTTGAAAAATTCTTTCGCTGTTATATAGCCCATTTATCGAGGAAGGTTATAGGCTATGTGTCATTACGCTACGACCAACAGGGGTGGGGCCACGGGGGTGAAACCGCGCGGAGCAGCTAGTATATTATAAAGGCGAAAGTTTGTAAGTATGGATGTATGGATGTTTGTTACTCTTTCACGTAAAAACTACTGAAACGATTACAATTAAATTTAGCACACATATAGAGGGTAACTTGGATTAACACATAGGATAGTTTTTATCCCGGAAATCCCACGGGAACGGGAACTATGCGGGTTTTCCTTTGCAAACGCGGGCGAAGCCGCGGGCGGAAATCTAGTATAACATATATTCTATTTATATCAATAAGTTTAAATTAAAATGTATTTGATAAAAAAGACCATGATCTGCTTGTTTAACGATTACAAAATAGCTTACAGTCATTAGTTCCATATAATATGTAATACCTAGGTCCTAGTACATTATGTGCATTAGATAAAATAAGTCTTTAGGAGACTTATTTTACTTCTACATTTAAATATTAATAAATTTTAATGACAAATAATTACAGTACAGTAATTAGAATCTCATTTACAATACTTACGGAAAAGCAGCCATTGTCGCAAGTTTCACAAGAACATCGTGCTTATTCTCTTTAATATTAAAGAGTTGCGGTGGAAGCAATTGGTACTTGCTACAAAATACTTCTGGTTGTAGAATATATTCCTGTCTGGTGATCATGCCATCTCCTTTGGTTCCAACAATCAGTACAGGGATGTGACTTTCAGCAAAATATTTCTAAAAAACATGGATGGTGTACAAAAGTCGTAAAATTTTGTTCTATAAATTATACCATGTTGATCTAATGTAGTATGTTATGTTTATACTTCAAATAACAAATAACAAGTTTTTGCGAGGGAGCTGCTTATTTCAAAAATATAATCTACACTAATATTATAAAGAGGAAAACTTGTTTGTTTGTTTGATTAAAATGAATAGGAATAAATAAACTACTGGACCGATTTTAAAAATTCTTTCACCATTCGAAAGCTACAATATCCACGAATAATATAGGATAGGTTTTATCCCGGAAATTCCACGGGAACGGGAACTATGCAAGTTTTTCTTTGAAACCGCGGGCACAGCCGCCGCGGGCGGAAAACTAGTAATTTATAACCAAGATATCAAACTCTCAACTGTGTTCAGAATTTTTATTTAATTTTATGACTATGATTATACACTTATATCATTAGTTAATTGGTGTATGATCACGATTTCAATAAAATCTATACTAATATGAGCTGAAGCCCCTCGAGGTGGCTCAAAGAGCAGTTATGAAAGTCTCCACGTTTAAACCTATGCAGTATTGTACAACCGACCTGTACAAAGATTGGAAGGTTCTCACCGTTAGACAACATTTTATTTTACAGACTATTATTTTACAACACCGATTAACACCTCTAGTTACAACCTCGTTTCGACGAAAGAACAAAATCTGCACTGTTCCTCAGCCAAATAGCATGTTCACCAAGAGGTTCTTTTACTTCCTCGGACCCTATTTGTATAACAAAATTAATGATAGTCTTAGCATCTATGCCTTACCGTATTCTAAATGTAAATTAACCGTACGCTTCTTTCTATTAGGAAAAACTTATGACGAGACAGAACAACTTCTTGAGATACTGGCTTAAGTGTAAACGTGACTCTTGCTTAGATATCTATAATATAATATTTCACACACACACACACACACACACACACACACACTTACACAAACACACGCACACACATACACATACACACACAAATATATATACATTCATAAGATACAGTTTCATTCGCCACACCCGCATTCTCTTATACACCTTAAATTTTACACATATTTTTTTTTCTCTTACTCCCTATTGTAACCAATTTTAATTTATAATAATTAAGTACTTGCTAAGAGGCTTTTTGTGTATTTATTTTAGAGGCAAGCTGTTTCTCCTAAACACAGGTTGCCCAGTAACCTAGCTAGGGAAACATTGGCTTGTATAAATAATTGTTTTGGTAGCCTTTTTATTTATATACTTTTACATGAATTTTAATTGTATACCTATTGTAATAAATTGTAATTGTAATTATTGTATGTATGTATGTTTAATAATAATAAATAAATTTGAAATTTGAAAATTAAAAGAAAAAAAAAAAAAAAAAAAAAAAAAATATTATAAAGCTGAAGAGTTTGTTTGAACGCGCTAATCTCGGGAACTACTGGTCCGATTTGAAAAATTATTTCGGTGTTAGATAGCACATATACCGAGGAAGGAGAATGGCTATATATTATCACGCTAAGACCAACAGGAGCGGAGCCACGCGGGTGAAACCGCGGAGCGCAGCTAGTTAAAAATAGCACAGTTATAAAATGTAAAGACGAATATTGTAATGTTGGGTGTTCATTTAGCCTAAAGGACATAGGTCTGGTCTAACAAATAATTTATCTTTATACTCACAATATATATTCTAGCGATGAACTCAAAAGATCGACTAGCGGTGACGTCATAAACAAGGCAAGCTACATCACAATTAACTTCATGAGGCTGCAGAGGGTCGGAGACACGTGTGATTGGTATTTCCTTTAAAACTAAGTACTTCTCTTGCCCATACACTAATACTGTATTAATACAACAGTTGTTCTCTGTAGAGTATCCATCTCCTCGCTCATTGGAATGAGGTTTGATTTTCTGTAGATATAATACAGTGTTAAACTAATTAAAGTTATGAAAACTTTATAAAATTAATAAATAACATACAAATTTAACTTATAAACTTCAACAGGCAATTTACATTATAACATATACATTATACATACATAGATGGGTTGAAGAAGACATAGCTATACATTAAATAATAATTTAAACACTACCTTATGTGCTATTCCTAAAAAACTCCTACATATGGATGTTTTACCACAACCTCTGGGTCCAATGATATGACACTGGTATACATTACGGTTTGATTGTTTTTTAGCTATATCAATTTTTTTCTCCCGAGTAACTGAAATAAAACCAAACAGAAACATTAGCAGGAGCTCAAGAAAAAATCTGTTTTGTTGAAAATATAAAAAAATGCAATAAGAAGTGCTAGAAAATAATTAATTTAGGAAAAACAACACATGTTTCCGATTCCGATTTAAAAAATTCTTTCAGTGTTAGATAACCCATTTATTGAGATAGGCTATAGGTTATTTATCATCACGCTAAGACCAACAGTAGCGGAGCAATGCAGGTGAAACCGCGGAACACAGATAGTTTAAGTTAATATGAAAGTACTTACCATGAAATGCAGATTTTTGGGATTCATTTTCTAAGAAATTATATCCCAAATAAGCTAAGTAAGCACTTGTACTTTGCAAGTCTAGGAGGGTCATTAATGTCCAACGACACATCCAGCCTTGTAAAGTCAAGTACCCCTGAAAAAAGAAAAACAATTTTCAACACTTATTTATATAATATGTCATACCAAATCATTATGTGAATAAATATAAAAATGCATACCTTATCATTGGTTGGTACAGTATACCTTAAGTTATGCCAGGGTATGCGAGGACAACATGAAAATACATTTTTAAGTTCAGTAGGATTTAGCATTCCATCTTTATCCCTATCATACTTCTCAAAAATTTGCGTCAAAAATTGTTGGCCTTTGTACGAAAGTTCTGATGTGCTGCCTGCTGGTATTTTCAGACTAAAATATAGATCAGATATTTCATTCAAGATTTTATGTTGTTCATTAATTTAATAATGATTCTAAGAGCTAGCGCACAAGAGCAACTTTTGTCTCCGCAGCTATTTTGTCTCTCTCATCAACTCTATGGGCTAGTAAGAAAGTTCGCGCATGTAGCGACGCGACTCCCCATAGAGTTGATGGGAGAGACAAAATAGTTGCGGAGACAAAAGTTGCTCTGGCGTGCTAGCTGACTAGCTCTTATAAGACATTAAACATACTTAGCATATAAATAACTTTGTGTCAATTCCAAACTCTCATCATAACCAAATTTACGTAGTACTGTCCATGTTGTCTCATTTCTTCCTCTCTGTATGAAAAGACAGTGCAAGAATATAAATCCCTTCATTGTGATGCATTCATTCTCTATTCCCCCAGCAATATTTTGTGCTATAACAGATTTTACTTCATCTAGAACCTAAAAAAATATGTTCATTATTATCATTCTGATACAAATCATACCTAAAGGAATTCTCATGCAAAATATTATATTGCACCTGCAGTTGTAATGGAGAGTCAAAGCACTTTTTCTGGAATACTGTTATTTCATAATCATCCAAAACTCCATCACCATCTAAGTCACATATTTTGAATATTCTTGACAATGCCTTTTTACACCTTTCTGTGAGCTGCAAAGTTCAATACAATTAAAATATTCTTCCAAAGTATAGAATTTAAGAAAGGATATTATAATATATAAAGCTCTTTTATCTTTGTATTCTATATTAATACTCACTTCTTGTTCTTCTATTGAATAAATAGGATGTATTGGGTGCAAAACAGCTTTTTGTGCATTATAGAACATTTCAGAGACATTAGTCAATGTCTTAGCAGAACATTCAATACATCGGTCTACCTCCGGGTATTCCTCTGCTATATCCCAAATATTCTAGAAACATGTAATAATTGCATAATTAATTATTACTATAATAGTTAATACCTATATGATGCAAAAATGAGAAAAATAGAAATACAGTAATGGTAGTCTAAAACTATATTGTGTACTATTATCTCTTATAAGAATTATATACTTACATCTATAATCGAATAATCAATTAAGTCAATTTTATTTCCTACTAAGATCACTGGTTTCCTATAATCTTCTGGACAATTGTCCCTCACAAACGGTAGCCAGTACGATGCGACTTTATTAAGCGTTTCTTGCTTGTCAACAGAAAATACGATACAAATCACATGAGCCTTTTCTATTTCTTCGGCAACTTGTTCAATTGTTTGTTCACACACTAAAATAAATAATCGTTTATTAATACCTGTGCGTGGGAATTTAGAAATAAGTAGAATGTTATATGGAACTTGCGATACGTACAACATACATCAACAATATTCGTCGGTACTTGTTCTGGTGTAACATCAGCAGGAATTGTGATTTCTTCTGCCTTCGGTGGAACATGTTCTGTAAATTCTTCAGTAACTAAAGAGAGAATGAGTGATGTTTTGCCGACTCCTGGTTCACCCAGCAAAATAATGCGGACAGTTCTCGGAATCGGCTCATAAACCATTTTGTATAGTAATAAGTAATATTTACTATTCCATATACATTAAATGTTCATTTTAGAGAAACAAAAAACGCAGTATATAACTATTTTATTATAATTCCATTCATGATTAATATTTTTATGTAATTTTGGTTGTAAAGTAAACTTCATAAACCACAGAGACTAGAATAGGCATAGAGTAAGAGAGTAAGATATAGATTTTTTTTCAGAGACAGATAATATATTAAGAAAAAAATCTGAACGACGCGCAGATAACAAAGCATTGAACTTATGTATAGACGAGAAAAATAAAAAAATAAATAAGACTTTTTTTTTAATTTTGGCAATATTATTCAACTGTCATTTGTCATTGTCACATAAAATTGGATTTGCCCAAGAAGCTTATATCTTATACACTGGAGATTGCACTATGACCATTGACTTGTCACAAGAAAATATAACCTTGAATGACGTCAGTGTTGTTTTTTGTCTCTTTCTGTGGGTGACCACACTGGTTTGTATATTCAGGATTTTTCGAAATAGAAAAAACTAAAAATCATGGTCTATAAATAATAACGACATATATTTTTAACAGTATTAATTATATTATAATATTACTGGCCATACTTTATAGGTACATACAATTTTAATTGGTATAGAATGATAGTTTTAAATAACTCTTGGCTACAAAGCCTGGATATGAACCGATATATAGCATTAACATCCTTTGTAAATAGAAGAAAGTTGTGTTTTGCATCAGATGCTGTTTACCAAATTGTAAGCTACTCAGATCTTCTTTTTAAACGCGTTGCTTCGACGGGTCAATTTCAAGCCAAAATCATCAAAGAAAAACTGTTTATAATAAACGCCTTGCACAAATTTCAGCTAACTTTACTAAAAAAAAATAAAGTTTATTTTTCAAAAGGTATTTTTTTCTGGGTCGTAATCCTCAGTATTTTTACCCTTGATGGGCACATATATTTCTTTTTATTTTACTTTTTGGAAAGCTGAAATACCTAAAATAAAAAATATGAGGTAAGTTAAAAAAGTATAAATTTCAATGTAAAAACGAACAATCTTATAACTACATGTGAGTGCAATACCGATGTCGAGTGTTGTTTCATTACTAGTAAAAATCTTGAAAATGGTGTTCTAAATTTCATCATAATATTGTTACTTATTACAATATATTCTCTTCACTATCCATAAAAACTCGTCATCATGGTTACCTTACTTGTTAATTTTGTTTATTGAAAACTTGTTGAAAAATGATAAAGTATTAGGAAAATAACAAATTTAACATGACTGCTTTCTAAAATGATGCAAAATTTTACAATTTTTGCCATTGAAATGATTCTAAATAGGTAAATGCAGGAGTATTGAGGAATATTGTAAATAACGTAAATATACACTTGCCTGTGAAATTCTATGCCAGAATTTGGTGTCCAAACACTTCTGCAATTTTTCACAATGCAATACATTATTTATATTCGGAAAATATTTATTAAATACGCAACAATATTAACTTAAATATTCGAAGCGACGCAATTTTTTTGACACTTATGCCATATTGTCAAAGTGAGAGTTGCTACAATTTTGTTATGGTAACTACCCATAATCAGGGAGTTTCGCTTTTTAATAATTGGTCCAGATACTTATTTTATTTAGCATAAATAATAATTGTCTCATCCAACAATGCTTCTGAATGACGTTGTTGGCAATTTATCAACAAACTCATGTACAAAAACTAACCTTTTGCACAGAATATTACGGCATACATAGCCTTGGGAAAACTTCGTATTAACAGTGGCAATACCAAGTTAGGTGTGAAAGTGATAAAACACAACAATTTTCTTGTTAGAGCGTTTTCACATTGTCCGGTCCGATATCGGATATCGGAAGCCGATAGCCGATATCCGATATCGGACACAATTTGCCCTTTCACATTATCCGATAATATCGTCCCGATATCATGAGTGTTGCCAGAAACTGGAAAAGTAGATATATGGAGAATTAAAAAAAGACAGTGGATGCATTTAAGTTACAAAAAATAAACTTTATTTTAAATAAAATAAATAGGAATAAATAAATTATGTTTTTCAAACCGGTTTAATCTGCTGACTGCGGAGTTTGGATTTGTACCCTCTGCAGAGTCAGAATCTAGTTTCAATATTCAATTTCATTGTGAGGCTTGTTTTTTTTATATGCTGTTTTTCTTTTTTTAATAATAGAACATGTTGTGTGGTCGTAGTGAATTTTAGAACTTTTTTATATTAAATCATGTACGACTGTTATGTTCATAAACAAATAAAATAAAATAAAATTCAACTCAGTATTAAAGCGACGAAACTGGCAAATATAAATTCAAATTACATTTACAAATGTAGGTGCTGTTATTACAATTTTATAGTGCTAATAATAATATATATATTATACCTATAAATAATAGGTAGAATGTACATCATTCTACCTATTATCTGGGTGTGCAAATATTAAACGAAATAAATTAAACTAAACTAATTCTTCGTTGTCACAGATTCCGCAATGTAATAAATTCTTGAATGTCATAAAATTGTTTCTCCATTAACTATTTCGTCAGTTTCTTCTAAAATATTTCATACAATTTTTGTTGATTTATTGTACATGTTGGAAAGTGCAGTATATTTTGATACCTCGTTAACATAATATGCAAATTTACTTTTCCTTTCTTAAATATTCTGGGTAGTATTTAACAAATATTATAACTATCCCTTTCTTTCCAAGCTAGTACCTATTTGAAAAATCAGTAGATCACCCGAAAAATCATAAGGTCTAGCAACACTGGTCATCATGGCAAACTATAATAAAAAACTTTATTTGTTGTATTTATTATATTTGAGACGTAAAAAAAGATATAGATATTTTTGTTTACTTCAGTTCAGCCAATTGCCGTATATTATAGGACGGTATTAAAATAGCTCCCGTAAAAATAGTATTTTTAATGCCTTTAAATACTTAAATGAATGTTTTCTTAATAAAAAGGTTTAAAGTAAATGAAAGGATTTTTTTTTTTACATTTAGCGCCTAGAAATGACTGAAAATACACAAACTAGTGCTTTTTTTGCTGTTGGTATACTACCTTTTCGAAAATTGAGTTGGTAACACTGAACATTATCGTCCGATAGTTCACGGGAATATCGGTGTTGGCTCCGATATCCGATATCGGACCGGACAATGTGAAAGACAGGTACCTAAATCATACATTTTACTTAGCCTCCGATATCGGATATCGGCTATCGGCGCCCGATATCCGATATCGGACCGGACAATGTGAAAACGCTCTTACACGTCAAATGTTCATACCGAAATCTCCAGTGTATAAGATATAAGCTTCTTGGATTTGCCTGTCTGAGAAATGGGAAACTATTTGAAAATGAAAACATGTCTTAAGAAATAAATGTATGATACATTGATGCTATAAAATCTTGAACTTTATCAATGGTTTAAACAATATTTAGAAAAATGGGAGAAATCAATAAAAAGCAGACAGAATGGGATAGCTCGAAAGGATTAAGAGAACAGGTTAAAACTTTAGAGGTTAGTCTTCATTTGGTTTTTCGCTGTTAATTATATAAACAAGCTAATATTTATTCTTATAACACATACCTCATAAATCGTGAAATAATATATCCTTGTTACTTGAAATCATACCTTGGAAACTCATATATATTTTGCAGGATAAGTGGAAATTGGTTCCATCATTTCTCCAAGTAAAGGGCTTAGTAAAGCAACACATTGATTCATTCAATTACTTTATAAATGTTGAAATAAAGAAAATTGTGCAGGCAAATGAGAAAATATTTTGTGATTCAGATCCACTGTTTTATTTAAAATATTTAAATGCCTATGTGGGGACCCCAGATCTGGAAGAAGGCTTTAATATCACAAAGCCAACAACACCGCACGAATGTCGCCTCAGGGACCTTACTTATTCAGCACCTATAACAGTTGACATTGAATATATAAGAGGGAATCAGCGGGTTATTAAAAACAAACAACTCATAGGAAGGTAATTCAGTAGGCTTGCTCTAAAATACACATAAAAATTAACATGTTTTATTACTAACAGTGTACTTATTACATATAACAATGTTTCAGGATGCCATTAATGCTTCGATCCTCAAACTGTGTCTTAACAAATAAATCTGATTATGAACTCTCTCAGTTGAATGAATGTCCACATGATCCTGGCGGTTATTTTATTATAAGAGGTATTTATATCTTGTATAAATACAGCTGCTTTTAGAAAAATGAAAATGTCTAACAAATTAATATTTATTTCCAGGTCAAGAAAAGGTTATATTGATACAAGAACAACTCTCTAGAAATAGGATGATTGTAGATGAATTTAAAGGAGCCATTCAATGTCAAGTGACTAGTTCGACTCATGAGAAGAAAACAAGAACAAATGTTATTGTGAAGAATGGAAAATATGTTCTGAGACATAATGCATTGTCAGATGTATATTATTTTTCTATTTTATATTCTTACTTAGATTTAAAAATAATAAACAGTATTATACAATACTTTTTATGAATTTTAGGATATCCCTATTGCAGTTGCATTTAAAGCTATGGGAATTTGCAGTGATCAAGAAATAATGCAATTAATTGGTACTGATGATAACACCATTAAAAAAATGGCACCATGTATTATGGATTGCCATAACTTAAAAATATTCACCCAGAATCAAGCCCTTACATATATTGGACAAAAGTTTAAAGCTAAAAGGTGTGATTATATAAACTTGAAACTATGTTTGCAGATAATATATTATCATGATCATATTTATTACCATTTTCTTTTCTTTTAAGGTTTCCATCATCACAGTCTAAAATTAAAACTCCTGTAGATGAAGCCAGGGAACTGCTAGCCACTACTATATTAGCTCATGTAGCAGTAGAAAACTATAATTTTTATGTTAAAGCTATCTATTTAGCAATAATGGTAAGGAGAGTTATTGAAGCTGAAACGAATAAGACCGCTATTGATGATCCTGATTATTATGGAAACAAGAGACTGGAATTGGCCGGTTCACTATTAGCTTTAATGTTTGAAGATTTATTTAAAAGATTTAATTGGGAACTAAAATCTATTGCGGAAAAAATAATACCTAAGGTCAAAGCTGCACCTTTTGATATTGTCAAACATATGAGACCTGACTTGATAACTAATGGACTATTTACAGCTATTTCAAGTGTAAGTATACCTTAAATTCTATGTACCTTTTACAATGTAGTAATATTTAACACTACCCACATTAATTTTATAATGAGTATACTTTATTTCAACTATTTAATATATATATTTATGTTATTGTAATTTGAATTAAAGGGTAACTGGACCATCAAGAGATTTAAAATGGAGAGACATGGTGTGACACAGGTTCTGAGTCGACTCAGTTACATATCTGCATTAGGTATGATGACAAGAGTGAACTCACAGTTTGAGAAGACTCGCAAAGTGTCAGGTCCAAGATCCTTACAACCTTCTCAATGGGGTATGCTTTGTCCTTCTGACACGCCAGAAGGTGAAGGGTGTGGTCTTGTTAAGAACTTGGCTTTGATGACGCACATAACAACAGAGTGCTCTGAAGAACCTATTGCTAGGTTGGCCTGTAATGCTGGTGTTGAAGATGTTAGGTTGTTGGGCGGAGAGGAGATTAATCATCCAGCTAATTACATGGTTTTTCTTAATGGTAAGGAAGCATTCTGAAATATCTTTTTATTATCCTTTCATTCCTCTAAAATAGCATTATGCATAATCCATTAGATATAGATATGAATCATTACATAATTTTTCTAAGTTACAGAAGTTACTCTTTTTACTCAAAAATTATTTATTTTCAGGTAATATTTTGGGTGTAACAAGGCAGTATAAAAAGCTCATAAAAATATTCAGGATGTTCCGACGGCGAGGATTAATATCCGCATTTGTTTCCATCTATCCAAATCACAACCAAAGGACTGTATATATCTGTAGTGATGCAGGCAGACTTTGTCGTCCTTACATAATTGTTGAGAGAGGATATCCATTGGTTAAGCAACAACACATAAATGAACTTAAAAGAGGTTTAAAAAAATTCCAAGACTTTTTAAAGGATGGCCTTATAGAATATTTAGATGTAAATGAAGAGAATGACAGTCATATAGCTACTGTGGAGGCTGAGATTGATCCGTATGTGACAACACATTTAGAAATAGAACCCTTTACAATATTAGGAGTTTGTGCTGGACTTGTTCCATATCCTCATCACAATCAGAGCCCTAGAAACACTTACCAATGTGCTATGGGTAAACAGGCAATGGGTGAGTTCATATTATTTTAATATTTTCATCATGAAAATGCTTGTTATAATATATTTTTGATATACTTTTTTCTAGAAAATAAATTTTACTATATTGTTTTTGTATTTTTTTAGCAGTAGTCTAAACAACTTAATACCTAATAATAAATGTCAAATGTATGTAAAATATTTGAAACATATTTACTTTCAACATTACAGGAACAATTGGCTACAACCAGAAAAATAGAATAGATTCTCTTATGTACAACTTAGTATATCCCCAATGTCCAATGGTCAAGACTAGAACAATAGAATTAACTAACTTCGACAAGTTGCCTGCTGGTCAGAACGCAACTGTCGCTGTAATGAGTTACAGCGGTTACGACATTGAAGACGCCTTAATTTTAAACAGAGCTTCCATAGACCGTGGCTACGGCCGATGTTTAGTGTACAAAAATGCGAAGACAACCATGAAGAGATATAGCAATCAAACATCAGATCGTATATTGGGACCATCCCGAGATGCTAACACCGGCAAAATTATAAAAGCACACGAAATCTTAGATACTGATGGAATAGCGGCTCCTGGAGAAATGGTCGAAAATCGGCAAGTTCTCATCAACAAACAAATGCCTCCAGCCACATTAAATCCCATTAGTCAAGGGCAACCCCAACAAATAGACTACAAAGATGTTCCTATCACATATAAAGGTCCAGTTGAATCTTATATCGAAAAAGTAATGGTCTCTTCAAACTCAGAGGATGCATTTCTGATAAAAATATTATTAAGACAAACAAGGATTCCAGAGATTGGAGATAAGTTCAGTTCGCGTCACGGACAGAAGGGTGTCACTGGTCTTATAGTGCAGCAAGAAGATATGCCTTTTAATGACAGAGGAATTTGCCCTGATATGATTATGAATCCACATGGATTTCCCTCCCGTATGACAGTTGGAAAAACTATTGAACTTTTAGCTGGAAAAGCTGGTCTAATGGAAGGAAAATTCCATTATGGTATGGACATTCAATTTATTTAAGTACTAGTGTTATATGACGTCGTTGTAATTATAAATGTTATTTTGTAATGTTAATATTTATTTCTCAGGTACTGCATTTGGTGGTTCCAAAGTAAAAGATGTGTGTAATGAATTGGAGAAACATGGTTATAACTATCATGGCAAAGATATATTTTATTCAGGCTTAACAGGAGAACCTCTCGAAGCTTATATTTATTCTGGACCTGTAAGTATATTTTTACTTTTCTTTAAAATTATCATTATTATCAGTCAATGGATTATCTATAAGTATAATGTATGAATGTATTTGTTTCGAATATTTAAGTATAGTAATACTATTATATAAATTACGTCTTCGTCTACGATTTACACTTCTTTATCAAACACGAAATTGACGAATACATTAAAATATTATCCTAACATGATATATTTTGTGTTTACAAACAAGATTTCTGCAATAAATTAACTTTAACATAACGAGAGCCGCTTACCTCCATGCAGGTGTATTACCAAAAGCTGAAGCACATGGTGCAAGACAAGATGCACGCTCGCGCCCGCGGGCCGCGCGCGGTGCTCACGCGCCAGCCCACCGAGGGGCGCTCGCGGGACGGCGGCCTGCGCCTCGGAGAGATGGAACGCGACTGCCTAATTGGTTATGGAGCTAGGTATGTACGTGTGATATGCATCTATGAATAACGTCTATATAACGTCCATTAGAATCGAATAGAAAAAAAAATACGTGTGGCACTCGGGGACTGCCGCGGTTAAGCTATTGCATAGCATGCCTTCAAGCCACACCTCTGTGCCTGTCGGAGTGGGGAGCGTGAGGTTTTTCGTTACGCAATTTTTGGATTCGGTCCCCGCGCTAAGGCCCGCGGTAGAATCTATGCAATAGCTTAAAATTCATTGCAAGTTAAATAAATTGTTAGATTTAGGGTTGGTACAGTTGGATAAGTAAAAATACACGGCGCAGCGGACCCGACAAGAATCAGCGAGCTTGACGTATCAATATGGCAATGTCGTGACTTCCGCAGCATGTTGCTAATGGAGTAGCATCCCGTCACATCCATAAAAAATTGAATAGAAAATACATTGTTAACAAGTTAAAAATTTTGTTTGATTTAGGAATTGTCAGTTTGATCAATTCAAATACACGGTGTAACGCACCTGGCTTTAGCGAGAGAAAATAGTAACTATCTATAATAATAGTAACTCTGAATAGTAAGGAGACTCAGCGAGATGAGCCTAATAAAACAATGTTGTGTCTTGCAGCATGTTGCTTATGGAGCGCTTGATGTTCGCGTCGGACGCGTTCAGCGCGGACATCTGCGGCGCGTGCGGGCGGCTGGCGAGCCGCGCGTGGTGCCACGCGTGCCGCTCGTCCGCCGCGGTCGCCGCCGTCGAGATGCCGTACGCGTGCAAGCTGCTCTTCCAGGAACTAGCCTCTATGAACATCGTGCCACGGCTCACGCTCAAACGATATTGTTGATTAAATGCTTTTTTTATGACAATTTTGTTTTTATTAACCAACTTCAAAAAAAAGGAGGAGGTTATCAATTCGGCCGGTATATTTTTTTTTTTTTTTTTTTTATGTATGTACACCGATTACTCCGAGGTTTCTGAACCGATTTACGTGATTCTTTTTTTGTTCGATGCGGAATGGTGCCGAATTGGTCCCATAAAAATTTTATTCGGCTAGGCCTAGTAGTTTTTATTTTATGAGCATTTTTGTCTGTACTCGATGACTTAATTTCAATGTAGCAAGTAACTTTGATTCACTTCCCGGTAACCGATTGAGCTGAAATTTTGTATACGAATGTAAATTGGATAGCGATGAAACATTATCATGACATGGAGCTGATCTGATGATGGAATCGGAAGGTGGCCATAGGAACTCAGTAATATATTGACTCAACTTTATCGAGTTTGGGCTCGTTTGATTCGTGTTGAAAAATACACTAAAAAGTATTAAATAAAAATAACTGCGTTAAAAACAACCGACTTCAAAAACGGAAAAGTAAGAAATAAAAAAGATTTGATATTATTAATTACTACATATTATTTTTATGTGCTATTTATTAAATAGGTTTGAAGTCGGTGCCAAACACTAAGCACTTAGTATTAAGCCCATGCACCGACATCAAACCTTTTTAGTAAATAGCACATAAAAATAATATGTAGTAATTAATAATAACAAATCTTTTTTATTTCTTACTTTTCCGTTTTTGAAGTCGGTTGTTTTTAACGCAGTTATTTTTATTTTGAGTTTTGAAGTTAAACATATGGAAAAACTATTTACAAGGACATAATATGTAGTCAAATAGAAAAATTAAAATATTAATTACAAAATCATATACATTGATGCAATTTAAATTTGTAGATATGATCTAATTTTAATACATTAGTTTTGCTGATATTTTTAAGGGCATAAATTATTTGAAATGGTCACCATATAATTATTGATAAAACAAACAGCTGTACAAAAATAAATTTATTAAAATAGTCAGTTAGGATTTAATAATTTTACACATTTTCAAAGAGGCTTTAGCCAATACAATCATTAGTACCATCATGATCAAAAAGAATACATAAAATAGTCCATTATATGATAAAAGTCTAAAAAATATATAACCAATTGTAAGCCACACGACAAATATGTTTGATCCAAATCTCCTAAAGGATAATCGCGGCGGTAGATCTTTAGACACAATATTATTTTGATGGTTGGTTACATCCTTCATATAATTTTGAATAGTGATTGGTTTTTGTAATATTTCCCGAGCAGCATATCCCCAAAAGTCTTGACGATTCCACAGTGAGGTAAATTCTTCAGAGTACTGCAAAGGAGAATTTTAATTTATGAAATAATTTACAAGGATTTAATAAAGTCTAAAGATGCAATAAACAGACAGAATAAGTAACAGAACCATCAGAAAGCGCACTAAAATTGAAGATGTAACAACTAGAATCAGAAGGCTTCAATGGAGATAGATGGACTGGTCATACAATAAGAGGTATTAATAAGTGGAGCAAAGATATCATCTATTGGTACCCAAGGAATAGGAAAAGGAAACGAGGTAGACAGTTTCGAAGATGGGAGGATGAAATTAAGGCCATAGCTGGAAAAACATGGTCAAGGAAAGCACTTGATAGAACAGAGTGGAGGAAGATGGAGGAGGCCTTTGCCAGGATTGGGCAAACAGACCGTGTTGTTGGTGTCATTGACTCATCAGAGTCGTCAGAAATAAGTGTTTAATTACCTATATTATGTATCGTGTTTTGTGTCTGAATAAAGGCTTATATTTTATATATTATTATTATATCTTTCATTTTTATAAATGATTTTATGTAAACGTAAAAAAACATACCAGTTCGTTTAATTTCGTCGCCAATTGGTAAAGCAGTCTAACAAGAATTGTGTTTTCATACGACATTATAGGCATCAAATCAGGATCGCCCATGTAATGCAATCCTGTGGGTTTGCTTCGTAACTGAAAGTAAAATGATTTTTATTAATTTTTTTTGTATGATATTATGTCATTATGAACGACCGTAACCACCAATGAACATACAATGAATGGTTCTCGCATTGAAATGGAAATGAGACTTTAAAACTATACTTACTTTTTGTGCAATGGAAAAAGAGAAATTGTTTGAATTAGCAAAAGACGAATGTTCCAGTGAATTATCGACCTCATTCGCCTCCGCCAATAACAGCATATTGTCGTTTACCTGAAAAATGAAAATCATTAACCCATTGAGCCCGAGCGGCCCGATCGGAAAACGACACAATAGATTTTCTATTGTGTCTGTGATTCCGGGGGCTGAGTTATTAATAGGATATTTTAATTAACATTATTATTTTAATTAACATAATAACATAAAATAAGTTAGGTATAAGATACTTTTATTCATATTTTTAAAGCAGTGAACTATACATGCATACTATGCATCTTAATGACTTATATCAGTTCTCCTATATTTTTTTTATATTGATGAAGAAAATCTTTACATAAATAGGTCCTGTATACCTGTACATACAGTCAAAATGTGTAAATCAATTTGGTAAATACATACACATTTACTGACTTGATTAATGGACTAATTTCTATAAGATAGGAAAACAAGAGCATGATAGTATACTCACCATAAATATATTAGAGAAATAATTTATACAATGATTCAAATACACCGGCACTTTTTCAGACTCTTCTAATATCATTCTGTCTTCATCATTATTATTTATCATGAACCATTGCTTAATGCTACCCCAGAAACCTACATTAAGACAAATTGAAAGATTAAAATAAAACAATTTTTAAAGATATATTAATTAAATTAATTTATTAATTTTTACCATTGTTTTGTTGATGATATCTACTCCTATATTCTTCCATAAATTTTTCAGATACTTGTTTAGCAGAAATCATTTTTTTAACAAGTTCTATATAAAGTGGCTTTTTATTTTCACTCCAAATTGGATCATATTCGAAAGTGGTCATCATATTCAATTCAGAAATAGCTTGTTTCGCTATTGACACCCATTTATGCAAAGATATACCATTGTATGTGTAACTGTAAGAGAAAAATATATATTTTAAATACATATATCATTGAGAATTATAATTATAAAAAAAATATACAATGTTACCTTTGATCTAGATTGGAATTATTAAAGCTTGTTTCAGGTGTGTACAAGCCAGATATACTATCAGTTATTGCCTTTTCTAAGTTCAATAGTATGGGCATCAAGTGTTGTTGTGAAAAAACCTAAATGAAAAATAAAAATATGACAATTAATCTACACTAATATTATAAAGAGGAAAACTTTGTTTGTTTGATTGTAATGAATAGGCTCATAAACTACTGGACCCATTTTAAAAATTCTTTCACCATTCGAAAGCTACATTATCCACGAGTAATATAGGATAGGTTTTATCCCGGAAATTCCATGGGAACGGGAACTATGCGAGTTTTTCTTTGAAACCGCGGGCGGAGCCGCCGGCGGAAATCATACCTTTCCTAATCTAAATAACATGACCGCATTTTTGTATGTAGATAAATCAAGTCTCATAAATCTAGGCAAAACAAGTTGTAGTATATAGGTATATGTTGGATAATTTTCTGCAATGAACTGTATGTAGCTTGGATCTAAATTTGCACTGGCTCCTTCATCTTGATTAATATTATGCCTGAAAATTAAATAAATGTATTATTAGTATTTTATGAGTCAATATTTGATTAGAAATAAAGCTAGCTTATATATAGATGAGAAGAAAGCTTTTACCTATCTCTGGAAACATTATTGTTAGTGTATCGCCAAGGTTGTATGAGGCTTAGCCACAATTCCATCACAAGTCTAAATGAGGCATCCAGAGGCCAGGTTGATACCAAATGTTTCACGTATTGGTATGCTCGCGTGCACATTATTTGCTTGGCGTATTTACGAAGAGCTGATGACCTTACAGCTGGATCGGAGTTGTACTTTGCAGAATATGAGTATATGTGTTTAATAACAACTCGCACTAATCTCACTCTTTCAGGGCTTGAAAATGTTGCTGGATAATTTCTTTGGTACATCTGAACAGAAAAATATAAAGATTATGAAATACAATAATTTACTATCTTGATACTCATTTTTATTACACTAACCTCATTCAAGTTAAACTAACCTCAATGTTGCGTGAATTAAACTGTTCCACACTCATCCAAATGTCAATAAAAACTTGTAATACGGTTTCTGAACGCCATATCTCATTCCTTGATTGATTTTGGGAAGATGGGTGTTGGTTACTTATACCAGATAGGTCAGGTACAAGTAATAAAGAAGGGGAACCCAGAGGCCTGTGAATATTTAAATTAAATACATGAAAATGTAGAAATGTTGCTTATGCATGTAAATGCTTGGTCGTTATTAATTAATTTATAAGTTAGTGGTTTTCTCATAACAAATAATACTCTCTTGATGAAGATTGTTCTATTAAAATATACAGCATAAAAGGATTACCTGTTAACTGACTGAAGTGGTGCAACTAGAGGTACTTTGCCATTATAATGTGGTATCATTGGTAGAACACATATATTTGGATCAGTTGGCAAAAAATGTGTGAGGTAGTCACAAGCCAAAGCAAAATAAACACTATTCCATATCTCCCAGGAGCTTTTGTTCTGATTGTTATTTGTCAAATGCAAAGCAAAATTGAATATGTAATAATCAAACGGATCTGATTTTTTGGTTTAGGAAATAACATTATATGGTAGTTGTTGGTGGTAATACAAACATATTTATAAGTTGTATTTAACATTTAAAGATCTGAGGGCACCATTTAACGCATTAGATACAACACTCAAAAGTAACTGCAGTGATAAGGTTAGCTATCATAGTATTTTATTCATGATATTCACATAATTTAATTAAATCTTAAAGTTGCAAATGTACTTTAATTGTAAGTTTCATGACAACTAGGTATTGAATAAGAAATTGGTGTTAAAATTATAGATTTATAGAGAAAATATTTTTAAAAGGATACTTAAGGCTAAAGCAACCACATTCAAGGAATTTGAATCCAATGTTAACATGTCTGAATAAAATTGTGGACACCTTCCTCCTCTCTCCAACATCATTTGTAACTCAAACTAAAACAAAATATTATATAAACATTAAGTACTCCATTGCCAATTATATTGCCTGTTGGCTCAACTATAAAATAACAATTTCTTTACTTACTGGCAGCATACTCAAAGGAAGATTATATTTCAACTGAGGATCAAATAGTAATTTGTAACACATTCTAAATAATGGTCCATGTGGTTCTAAAAAACTCATCAGTGCTTCAAATTCGTATCTATTATGTTCACATGTTATTTGTCGTAAGCCCCAACCATTGTTATTGGGTGATGCAAAAATATTGTTTACCAATTGAGGAAACAGTGCTTGAAAGTCTTTACTAGGTCCTGCCTGGTCTAAAATTTTTGTGAGCTCAATAACTTTTTCTAATACTGGTAAATTTAGCGCAGAATAAAATTGACTCTGTAATATAAAAAGAAGTTTTTTAGATACAGTTCTATATTAATTTACATTAACTATAGAACATTTTAAACATACCATTAAGTCGCTAGACATTTTAGTTTAGATTTCGAATTCCGGTAAAACACTTTATTGTATATCTATCTATTTATTAATGTGGATAAGTTGAAACAACAAGCTCCATTTAATAATAGTGCACTATTTATTTATAACCTTCACTTTTAATGGAATATTTACGAAACAATTAAACATATAGAAGGAATGAATATTCTTTAATTATTATGCACAATCGCACAATTATATTATTTTTTGAAGATAAATCATTTAACGTTCAAACTTTCAAGTTTATTTTCTGGCAGAAGCAGAACGCGCCGGTCTCCTCTAAAAGTTGACAAGTTTGAACTTTGAAGTTTGTTTGAAGTTGACATCACAGAGTGTGTTGATCACAGATAACTATGTATTAGGTGTTGATATTTTACAAGAAGCTTATATCTAATACACTGGAGATTTCGGTATGAACATTGACGTGTAACAAGAAAATATTGCCCAGTTCATGTTTTTTATCACTTTCACACCTAACTTAGTATTGCCACTGTTAATACGAAGTTTTCCCTAATCCCTATGTATGCTGTAATATTCTGTGCAAAAGGTTAGTTTTTGTACATGAGTTTGTTGATAAATTGCCAACAACGTCATTCAGAAGCATTGTTGGATGAGACAATTATTATTTATGCTAAATAAACTAAGTATCTGAACCAATTATTAAAAAGCGATACTCCCTGATTATGGGTAGTCACCATAATAAAATTGTAGCAACTCTCACTTTGTCAATATGGCATGTGTGTCAAAAAAATTGCGTCGCTTCGAATATTTAAGTTAATATTGTTGCTTATTTAATGAATATTTTCCGAATATAAAGAATGCATTGTATTGTGCAAAATTGCAGAAGTGTTTGGACACCAAATTCTGGCATAGAATTTCACAGCCAAGTGTATATTTAGGTTATTTACAATATTCCTCAATACTCCTGCATTTACCTGTTTAGAATCATTTCAATGGCAAAAATTGTCTAATTTAGCATCATTTTAGTAAGCAGTCATGTTAAATTTGTTATTTCCCTAATACTTTATCATTTTTCAACAAGTTTTCAATAAACAGATTTAACAAGTAAGGTAACCATGATGACGAGTTTTTATGGATAGCGAAGAGAATATATTGTAATAACAATATTATGATGAAAATTTAGAACACCATTTTAAAGATTGTTACTAGTAATGAAACAACACATGACATCGGTATTGCACTCACATGTAGTTATAAGATTGTTCGTTTTTACATTGAAAATTATACTTTATTAACTTACCTCATATTTTTTTGTTTTACGTATTTCAGCTTTCCAAAAAGTAAAATAAAAAGAAATATATGTGCCCATCAAGGTTACTGAGGATTACGACCCAGAAAAAAATACCTTTTGAAAAATAAACTTTGTAAAGTTAGCTGAAATTTGTGCAAAGCTGCTATAAACAGTTTTTCTTTGATGATTCTGGCTTGAAATTGACCCGTCGAAGCAACGCGTTTAAAAAGAAGATCTGAGTAGCTAACAATTTGGTAAACAGCATCTGATGCAAAACACAACTTTCCTCTATTTACAAAGGATGTTAATGCTATATATCGGTTCATATCCAAGCTTTGTAGCCAAAAGTTATTTATAACTATCATTCTATACCAATTAAAATTGTATGTACCTACCTATAAAGTATGACCATAATATTATAATATAAATACTGTTAAAAATATATGTCGTTATTATTTATAGACCATGATTTTTAGTTTTTTCTATTTTGAAAAATCCTGAATTTACAAACCAGCGTGGTCACTCGACAGAAAGAGACAAATAACATGACTGACGTCATTGAATGTCATAGTTTCTTGTTTCAAGTTAATGGTCATAGTGCAATCTCCAGTGTATTAGAGGATATAAGCTTCTTGATATTTTATGATATTTGACATCTGAAAATTCAAGGAAAATTCATAATCAGAGATCCAACCCAAACCGCACTGGACGTAGGTCGCGTCAAGTAAAAAGAACGCTGACGGTTAAGCTGCGCATTGGCGATTAACCGGTCTATTTGGTGTTATGAGGTGGTATAAGAATAACAAATAGGTAGTTGCGAAGCCACGATTCGCGAGCCTAGTTCAAAAATAAAATAATCGGCACATAGCTTACGTGCAAAACGCGATCCATGCGCAAACGCATCCCATCACTTTCATCCAGCGTTCTTTTTACGTGACGCGTACTGTAACTATGCAGCAGCGCAGCGACGCGACGCGACGCGACGCGACACAGCTAAATATTCATTCTATGTAATTGTATATGAGGTACAAAGACGTCATCAGCTAGACTGTGCACCAGCCACCATGGCGCAAAAACCGGTCCGAGTGAGAGCGTTTATTGTAGAGACAAGTTGGAACGAAACAACTGTCTTTAAAATAATTATTTTATTGCGCCCTTTAAAGCCATAGTAAGATACATATTTAACATATTGAAGTTTGCTTCGATGATATATGTATCCTTTGAAGTTTGAAGCTGTTTTTGCTTTTGCTTGTAAGTTGACGATGGTTAGATCAAAAACCATTTCGAAGACTACAGAGGAAAGGATAAAAAAAAATGTTGTGTGGTTTTATCACAGGTTTTATGAAACCACGGTAAAAGTGAAACTTTTTTTCACACTATAGACATTTAACTAATCGGCAGCCGACCGTCACGCGACATGCGCTACACAGACCAAAAAGTTTGAGACGATGTAATAAAAGTTTCACTTTAAAAAAAACTACAACGAAACCACAGAACGAAACTTATACCAAAAAAGTCAATCAATAAGAGCTAAAATATAAAACCAACTAATAAGAAGTAAAACTATTATTTCCGAAATAATGCCATACCCTTCCAACATAGACCCAGCAGCCAGCTTACGAGACTGAGAATGAAAACCTATCAAATGTTTTGCTTTCTCAGTGGTTTCTTTACATAGATCTTACGCATTTCATTCTACGAGTGAAGCAGATCTTCCTGAACAACTAAGACCTAGGATTCCGGTGATAGCGTCAAATGTGAAGTCTGATTGTACTGATATAAGTTATAAGTTCTGATGAAATAAGCATTCAAAACTATGTTCTTTGGATGCTTTTAATATGACAGAGACTGAGAGATGATATTTTAGTTATAGCATTTCATGATGCTTCTCTTCAGGCCGGTAACTAGATCAACACAAGAAAAACATTTCGTTCAATAATTTTTCTCGTACTTACCTGAACAGACTCTCTCTGTTAAGTCTACAGAAGACTTCAGAATCTGCTGATGACTGAATCTCTTTCCACTAGTCTCTCTATATAAACGTATTCATATTTACAAAAAAAAAAAATCGAACAATACATATAAACACCATCCCAATATTTTTTCACTTTTTGTCAAAATCACCAGTGCAAACTTAGCACCCCATCTATGGAATTTTGGGTCGAAAATGACCTTGATCGTTAGGTCCCCGTTAGGTCCTTTAAGGTCCAACAATTTTTTCGTTAGGTCCCCTTTAGTTTTTTTTTAAATATTTTTTTAAATTTTAGGTATAAAAAAAGTGCACTTTAGCACCCCATCCATAGAATTTTGGGTCAAAAATGACCTTAATCGATAGGTCTCCGTTAGGTCCTATAAGGTCCCACAATTTTTTCGTTAGGTCCCCTTTAGTTTTTTTTTAATAATTTTTTTTTAATTTTAGGTATAAAAAAGTTACACTTTAGCACCCCATCCATAGCAAAATTGGCGAATTTTATCAAAATCGTATTCTTTACCGTTAGGTCCGTAGAGGCCCATCATTGAAATTGTTAAATTATTTATGTTATTAAAATCTATATATGTATATAAAAGAAAGTCGTGTTAGTTACTCCACTTATAATTACTCAAGAACGGCTGAACCGATTTAGCTGAAAATTGGCAGGGAGGTAGTTTAGAGCCAGGAGAAGGATATAGGATACTAAATACGTACCACGGGCGAAGCCGGGGCGGACCACTAGTTATAAAATAATTGAAACCTGCGCATGCGCCTTAGAGCATTAAGGCATGCGCACATCATACATAAACAGTGCGAAATTTAAATTGGTATCGTTTCATTTATTAAATTAAATCAATAAATAAATCTATACTAGTCACGTCTATAATAATTTAACAATTTCAATGATGGGCCTCTACGGACCTAACGGTACGGTAACGGGTGCTAAAGTGTATCTTTTTTATACCTAAAATTAAAAAAAAAAATTATTAAAAAAAAAACTAAAGTGGACCTAACGAAAAAATTGTGGGACCTTATAGGACCTAACGGAGACCTATCGATTAAGGTCATTTTTGACCCAAAATTCTATGGATGGGGTGCTAAAGTGCACTTTTTTTATACCTAAAATTTAAAAAATTATTTAAAAAAAAACTAAAGGGGACCTAACGAAAAAATTGTGGGACCTTAAAGGACCTAACGGGGACCTAACGATCAAGGTCATTTTCGACCCAAAATTCCATAGATGGGGTGCTAAGTTTCCACTGGTGTCAAAATCGTCAATTTTTTAAATTGTACTCACTGGACATTTACCCGCTTGCTATTCAAGAAATTCGTCCCTTAATTTGTTGAGCCGTGGTCACCTAGTTAGAAAGAGAAAAGTTGGAACTGTGGTTGGAACCACAGTTGGAACCACAGGTTGGAACGAAAAACGATCTCACTTGGGCCGGTTTTTTCGCCATGGTGCACGTTGCATGTTGATTTCATAACATGTCAAATTGTCAGCTGTCAAATTGACAGTATCATTAATGTCATTATCATGTTGGTGAACGTAAAATAAATTACAAAAAATATTAAAATGCTCTTATTCTTAGTAATATTAATTCGATTTTGAAATATAGTGAACGAAAATTGTTTATTGTAATTCAATAAAAAATAAATATATCCATAAAATGTCATACGAATGGTTTGAACGTATTGGGCGACCACGTTTTGTTGTGGCACCTATGGTTGATGCGAGTGAACTCGCATGGAGACTATTATGTCGAAGACATGAAGCAACGTTGTGTTATACTCCTATGCTACACAGTGCTATATTTATAAAAGATCCCAAGTACAGAAAAGAGAACTTTACTACATGTACAGAAGATCGTCCATTAATTGTTCAGGTTTTTACTAATTCTAATGTTTCTATTCCTTTAATTTAATAGCTCTTATTTACAATAAATGACCATTACTTTGTTATAGTTTTGTGGAAATAATCCAGAAACAATGGCAACTGCTGCAAAGTTAGTTGAAAAAGATTGTGATGCCATAGATGTTAATCTTGGTTGCCCTCAATCGATAGCCAAGCGTGGTAGGTATGGTGCGTTTCTTCAAGATGACTGGGACCTTTTAAAGGATATTGGTAAGATAACTCTCCCAGTAACATAAATAAGGCAACCCAATGCACTAATAATATGTATTTTGCTTTATATGTTTACATCAATTTATATAATTCTCATTTAAGTAGATTTGTTATCCTAAACCTATTTGTGGAATGGAAACTGTGACTTATGAGCATACTAAATAATAATTTTTTTTTTTTTTTTTTAAAGCATTTGAATGCCATAAAAACCAAAAAATATAAATATTTTTTATTTCAGTATCTACCATGTCAAAGGCAGTATCAATACCAATTACATGTAAAGTAAGAATTTTTGAAAGTGTAGAAAAATCAGTTGAATACGCATTGATGTTACAAGCTGCAGGATGCAAGCTTCTCACAGTTCATGGGAGAACTAGAGATCAAAAGGGACCATTAACAGGTGTTGCAAATTGGGATTATATCAAAGCTGTTAGGTTAATCTTTATTTTAATAAAAGTTTTTTTGGTATGAAAATTATTCAGATTATATTACTTTTCCTTCTTTTCAGGAGTTCTGTATCAATTCCAATGTTTGCTAATGGTAATATTCAATGTTTAGAAGATGTATATAGATGTCTTGAGTATACCAAAGTTGATGGTGTTATGAGTGCTGAAGGTAATCTGACAAATCCTGCAATATTTGAAGGGATTAATCCTGTAACGTGGGATATAGCTCTTGAATATCTTGAATTGGTGCAGAAATATCCATGTCCTACATCTTTCATACGAGGTCACTTGTTTAAAATATTCCATAAAATGTAGGTATTCCAGTACAAACAAAACAATCAAATGTCGTAAAATATTTATTAATTCCATTGTATTTTTTTTTTACTGTTTTTATTTCAGTTTTTCTTTTAATACCAATAATGATGAAAGAGAACTTTTGGCCACTGGTCAAAATTTGAATGACTTTATAAAAGTATGTGAAGCACTAAAAGACAAGTACTTAGGATACCACCTGGGTGAGCAACAATTTGATGACAATGAGAACATCACAAGACAAGGCTTCAATTTGATATTACCACCCTGGATATGTCAACCATATGTTAGAATGTCTCCTGAAGCACATACAGAAAAAATGCAAAATTTATGTAAAGTTCAGGTACATAGTTCATTTACAATTTACATATTTTTTAATAATTATAGCATGAAACATTTTTGTTATTTATTCTAGAACAGCACACCAGATATTAAAAGATCACATGATGATCTAGATGGGAATAGCATTTCTAGAAAGAAAATGAAAAAACTGAAAAGGATAATGAGATGGCCCAATAAACCAGATAATGATAAACAACCAAGCAGAACAGGAGATATTTGTGTCAACCACTCCTGCCCTAATCCTCTTGTGAGTGCACATTGCTTTAAAAATGTTTGAAAAATCTTAATTTCTTTTTATGTATTTGTTAACTGTTTTTCAGGGTGGAAAGTGCTTATTTCGGTTTTGTAAGAAATGTTGTCGAGATAAGTGTTTTGAAGAAGATTTGGATTGTGAAGGGCATAGAATATTAGTCCATACCCGACGTCAAATGGCAAAGAAATTTGCTAAAGAAAATGGATTGGAAGATAGTATAAAAAATATTGATAAGTAATTGAATTTAATCTTATATTTTTATAAATATCAAGGTTGCCTTGATACTTGTACAAAATTGTATATTTTATTAATAATATAAAAATAATATTGAATGAAAATTTAAGTCTTTCAAACAGTCTCCTAAATATTAATAAAATTAATATGTTAGATACTGATCAAAATGCAGGAAAAAATAGTTAGCAAGCATAGAGAATCAATCAAGTAGATTCATCATAATTTTTAACCCAGGGTGGGTTAAAAATATATTAAGATTTATCCAATAGAAGAACTTATATTTTTAATCTGACTTTTCATGCTTATTTATTTCACTATTGTATAATTGCGTATTTTATATTATATTGGGATATTAATTTTATTTTTTGTCGCTACGTATTATGGTACCCAGGTACGTAGTCCAGGATAATGCGTGATACTTGCAATTAGTCCTAACCAAGTCCTAACGTAAGTCGTTGTCGTCCTAAATTATTGTGGTCATTAAAATCACGTAAAATTTCTACCATCAATGCAACTTGCAAGGTACCACCAACAAACAATATTTCGTAAAAAGGATGGATTGTAATTTGTGTGCACAGAAACACTTTTCGTCATTTCTCATCAGTAAAACAATAATGGATCAGAGGACGGTTATTTTTTATTAATACCCTCATAATCATATCATGATCATTTACTGAACTAAATCCTTGATAGAATAAAAATCCAAAAAATACTTCTCTCTTTACTCAAGCTGAATGGTGGCGTGACCTGGTGGCGATGGTATCAAATGCGCGCGCAGAAATGACGTACTTTTTCATTAAGTTAATTGTGAGTACCTATTTGTGTAGACTCAGTGTCCACGGAAACCAAAAAATAAACTACGTTTATTAAACACAAATGGATGAAAGTGGTACACATGGACAAAAATTTAAGTACCTAAATAAACGACGCCTTCATGGATTACAATTACCCTTAAATTTGCAACAGATTTCTTTATGGGGAGTGTTACTGTTAACTGCATTGATAAACTGTTTAATTTTAGTGAAAATACAATTTGATGTGTTGGAAGTTGCCTCGTTAATAGTTTTTGTGGTTTTATACGCATGCCATGTAGTATCACATATGTTTGCAATGATACTAGATCCTAGTGAAGAAGAGCTTCGCAAAAGAGACACTATCGACGTTCCAGAATTTGATCGACACATACACGCCCATGTTATTGAGGATGGACGATGTCATTTATGCAACATATATACTACGGACAAAAAAACAAAGCATTGTGGACTATGCAATAAGTGTGTTTATAGATTTGACCATCATTGTAAATGGTTAAATAATTGTGTAGGAAAAAGAAATTATTTCGCCTTCTTAGGATGTGTTTGCACTGCCCTGCTGATTTCACTTTTCACATCCTGTCTATGTGTTATAGATATTGTAAATTTTTATAAAAATCCAATGAACCTTGGAAAAATTACGCTGAATTACATTAACTGCACCTCAATAGATAACGGATATTATTTTAAATATTGTACTAATTCTATATCTTTTTTAATATTTTTAATAATTTATTTGTCATGCGGCATAGCAATCACTCTTGCCCTTTTACACTTGTTCTGTTTTCACGTATACATATCAATTTTGGGAATTTCGACGTACGAATATATTATAAGAAATAAGACGAAACCTTTTCGATTCCGGTGTTTCAGCGTGCCGAATTTGTATTTATTGGGTAGAAATAAGGAATCTCATACAAAGCGTACGGAATTATCGAAAAACGCACCAAGTGTTACTAATTTAGTTGGTATTATAATCAACTACGAACTTGAAAAAGCTAAGAGAATTGTAAATTTCAGCAATAAAATTCATCCGACTCAGGAAATAGTAGCGAATTGAGTACGTATACGTAGCTACGTATCACTACATAGTATAATACAAAATCGCTTTCTCTTTCCCTATGTACCTATGCTTAAATCTTTAAAACTACGCAACGGATTTTGATGCGGTTTTTTTATATAATATAGAGTGATTCTCGAGGAAGGTTTCAGTATATAATTGATTAGTTTTTAGAGAAAGCGGGCGAAGCCGCGGGCGGCACGCGGAAAGCTAGTAGGTATGTAAAAAAATCTGAAAAGGGTAAAAAAGAAATATATAGGTATATATAAAAAACATTAAAGAAGATGGTTCTTATTGTTATACCGGAGAGGATCATATTACTGTCCATCTTTCATATTTTAATGATAAATTGACTACCTATGTTAAATACGAATCGTAAAATGTTTAATAATTGTGTTACCTTGTTCCTACCTCTTCTCTGCGATCTTATTATCGTCAATAATTATTAAATTTGATGTCTTTTTATATACAGGAAAATTATATAAAATAAATCTTTATTATTAGTAGGGTAGACCAAGAGGGGATTCAGTTTAATAAGGAAAGGTACCTTAGCTACTGATTATTATCTGTGCTATTTAGTACCTCTAGTCAATATGAGCCCATAATATAGGGGTGTTATTGTTAAGCTATCACCTTATCGGTAAATCTGAAAGTAAATCATTGTATCATAACTTCCCCTATGTGATGCATAAAAGTTTTTGGAATAAATCTTTCAAATGATGTTTCTAGTTAATCAAGTTTTTGAATCAGATCCATAAATTAAAATAGGTATATGCTGGATGGTCTACTATTTACCAAAATGTAGAATATTCAATATAGTTTTTTATATTAAATTAATAATTTATTAAAATCTTTCTTATAATTTGGATGATGATGATAATATGATAGAGAGGTCAACTGTTTATGTGATGATTACCTAATAAAAAAATAATTATTATTTAAACTTTATTTAATATAATATACAGATAATTTAGAACACAATAAAATTAAAAAAAAAGAACACCCAACATAGTTTCACCAAATGCTAAACATTTAAAAATATTATTGTTATGTTGTGTATTGAGCAAAGGTTTAATCACGTTTACGGCGACGGTTTTGCTCTTCCTGTAACAAAGCACAATAATCAATTATTACTTACTGTAATTCTTTAAAAATAACGTAATCATTTTATTAAATGTATTAGACTTAAACAATTCAACTATATCAATAAATATTATTTTTATAAAATAGTATAATTGTACGTCTAAAAATAGTGAATGTATTGTTTACCTTTTGTGTCAGAATGATGACCAAACGTCTGAACATTCCAATGAAGTCAATAAACAGTTCCATAGCATGTTGTACAAAGTCCTTGTTGCCCATGCGACGTTTCTCAATAATAAGTTGTGTATCAAACAAAACAAATCCACACATGAGCATCAGTCCTAAGTAAAGGTGGGCCTGAAAAAGATGATAAATTAATTAGGTACTTTTTTTGTCATTGTAATTTTCATAACTCAATTTTTTCTACTTATGTATAAATAGTCAAAATTAAAATACTGCCTGATATGGTTGAGAATCTAAATAATGTTTTATGTTATGAGATTTTATCAGAAAATTTAATAATTTATACTAGGCATTGTATGGTATCTAAACTGAAATATTATAAAGAATCCATTAAAAATTAAGAATATCTTTATGTCTATTATTTTTCTTTTCAAAAACTGATATTTTATGTCTTTAATTTTTATTCATGAGTGTTGGAATTATTCAGTATATTATGTGATTAAAAAGTGGAAGGAGAATTCTATTGAATCAAATCAATAGTACCATATTATATAGGTACTATATTAAAAATAATGTTGAAGTTTTTAAACATTTAAAGATGAACAAATGCTTAGAAAGATATGATTACAGATGAATGATACTCCACACACACTTGACAAAATAAAAATACATATTATAAAATACACAATAACAGATAAGGAAAACCTGTATAGTTGTAGTACTTACTTGATAGAGGAAATGAGATTGCATAAATATGTTGGCCAATGTCATCAAAGACATTGATGTGAGCAGGGTCATCAGTGTTCCTCCTAAGAACAACCAACTTCCACGTTCTGCTAGCATGGCAGCAATAGAGAAGCAAACAAACACAAGAGTTGTTCCCAAGAGTGCTGTTACAATGATCGCTGGGTCAACAACGCTCACATATTCCATTAGTGGCCCTAAGCTCATTCCTGAAAAAATTGCATCATAACATTAAATGTTGCATAATAACTTTGTACTATATTTGAAATCGTCATGAAATAGCATTATTGACATCTAATACAATAACAAGTTCCATATTTTATATTGGAGAGATAGCACTTCAATTAGTTTCATGGTCAAATTTATTATCATACATATAGGTATGCAGAGTAAAGGACATGTCATCAAACTTACCTGAAGTTAAACCAAATCCAAGTAGGTAGCCCAATCGCAGTTTTGTGTTTTTACCATCATCAGGAGTTGCAATTAACATCAACATTAATCCCGCTCCAATAATTGCCGACAAAAAGCCAGCTTGGAACCTTGTGAACATATCAACATACACTCCAGCTGATGCAGCAGTACATGTCATCATTAAGGTTCCATAAACATTTTTTAAATGCTGTCGGACTGGCGGTTCACTGAAGGGGAAAGAAACATTAAAGATTATAACTTGTTTGTAATATTATTAATTACATACTTGCATTTCACATTTTTAGCTTGTAAATAATATGTATTAGTAAATAAGCAATCTAAACTAAAGAAATGGAATAAATAAACATAATCATCATATTTCGTCACGCGCGAGTTGTATGTTCAGAGGATTGTAGTAAATCCATCGGTAACGTTCTAGAAGAATGGCGTAATGATATTTAATACATACGCACTTTAAGCGGATTTATTAATTTTACTTAGTAGCCTGTATAGTTTGTTCCTATCTCATGAGTATCTAATTGTTGGAATTTAACCATTTGTTTTGATTAAACTATCATTAAAATTACTTACAGCCGATTTTGGAAGCTGTTTATAAACGTTTGTATATTTGGAGTCATCTTGAATCTCGTACAAAATATAAAGCAGAAAATAAGAACACTGGAGATAAAGAGAAATCACGAACGCGTTACAAATATATCACAATTCACAAACGTAGTAATTTGTCTTCGAGTATGCTGTACTTTGCTCTGAAAAATCACAATGTGTAAAATAAAAATGGATGACTATTGACTCCTATTGACTCGCTAGTCATGACATGACGTGTACCTAGATTAAATAAATCTTTTATCAATACCTAACACTGATCACGGACACAAAAGTCTTTCAATAATACATTGTAAAATATATTAATAAAATATGCTCATTATTATACTTCCAATTACATTTTTCTGTGGCTATTTTATTAAAATATTACATTAATATTAAGGTCAGGAAAAAATGGTTATCTGCTGTGGTTATCTGTGAAAAGTACAGAATACAGAACTGTATAAACGTCAAATGTAAAACGTCATAAGTCAAAACATAACCTATTTAGAGTTAAAAGTAGGTACCTAGTGCTGTTCACGTTGTATGTTTTATTTTCAATTTTTCAAATGACTACAGGATAATTTTTCAACATGGGGAAGAAAACTAAAGTTGGAAAACAGCGGAAAGATAAATATTATCAATTAGCTAAAGAAACAGGTGAGCTGTTTTTATTTGTTACTTAGTTGACATTATTTCATAGTTTATACAAAAATGTAAAAATTTGCGACTTTAATAAGTAAACGTTGGCATTTATTGTTTATTCGTGTAATTTAACGCACATAAGTGCGTTAACCAGTTATTCGTATATATTGTATCAGTTATTCAATGCGTTACATGTTTCAGGTTATCGTTCACGTGCTGCGTTTAAGTTAATTCAATTAAACAGAAAATTTGGATTTCTTCAGAAGTCGCGAGTATGTATCGATTTGTGTGCTGCTCCCGGTGGGTGGATGCAAGTGGCCCACCAGAACATGCCACTTTCAAGTATTGTCATAGGTATCGACTTGTTCCCAATTAAACAAATACCAGGCTGTATAAGTATCACAGAGGATATAACAACAGAAAAATGTAAAGCTGCTATTAAAAAGGAAATCAAAACTTGGAAAGCTGATGTAGTCTTGAATGATGGTGCTCCCAATGTTGGATTGAACTGGATACATGATGCGTACCAACAGGCTTGTCTCACTTTAAGTGCTTTAAAATTAGCTACACATTTCTTAAAGCAAGGAGGATGGTTTGTTACAAAAGTTTTCAGATCTAAAGACTACCACGCTTTACTGTGGGTTTTAAAACAATTTTTTAAGAAAGTTCATGCAACAAAACCCCAAGCTTCTCGTAATGAGTCGTCTGAAATATTTGTTGTCTGCCAAGGGTATATTGCTCCTGATAGCATTGACCCTAAACTTCTTGATGCTAAATATGTCTTTGAGGAATTGGAGATGGTTAAAAAACACCAAAACAGTATTTTGCATCCGGAGAAGCAAAAGAAAGCTAAAGCTGAGGGTTACAAAGAAAATGATTATACTACACACCACAAAATTAATATGTCTGATTTCATAAGTAAAGATGACCCCATTGAACTACTTCAAGAATGTTCAGAGGTAAGTTGAGTTTTAAAAAAGTACTATTTAATTTATTGATAATATTTATATAATTATGAACAAATATATTTTATAAAAATGAAATTCAATTTTAATTACCTTTATCATTCCATAGATTGTTATTGATGATGAAGAAATAGAAAATCATCCCAGAACTACAATAGAAATCAAAGAATGTTGTAAAGATATTAAAGTGTTGGGCAGAAAAGATGTCAAAGCATTGTTAAATTGGATAAAACACATGAAGGAATTGAAAAAGGTTCAGCCAGAGCAAGAGGTAAGTCTGTTTATTAAATCAAATAAAATAAGATGTTAAAAATTTATCAGTTTTATTAGCTTCTGTCAATTAAGTGGTGTGATTATTGAATAAAATAATACAATTTATTATTACACTAGCTTTCCACCCGCGGCTTTGCCCGCTTTGTCTAAAACCTAATAAATTATATACTAAAACCTTCCTCTTAAATCACTCTATCTATTAAATAAAACCGCATCAAAATCCGTTGCGTAGTTTTAAAGATTTAAGCATACAAAGGGACATAGGGACAGAGAAAGCGACTTTGTTTTATACTATGTAGTGATAAATAGTTTAGGACCTATGCTTAATCTCCGAAAAAAAAAACACAATTTTTTTTAAATAGTATTTAAATTATTTGAACCAGTTGATGATTACACGAAATATTATTAACATTAACTATCATGTGTCATTGGGGTAAATTATTAAGAAGTAATTTTTATTTATTAAAGGAAAAACCAGAAGAAAAACAGGAAGATACTGAGAAAGAGGAAGATGAAGATAAAGAAGATAATGTGGATGAAGAAATAGCAGAATTACAGGTATTCCATATCTTTATTTAGATTTTGAGTATTGTAGAAAAATATTATTCAGAAACAAATAAATACTTAAATGTAAAAAAAAATGTAAATACAATTTTTCATCATATTTTGTTATAAAAATTTGTTATTGTATATGTAATGGTTTTCTTAAATGTTAAATGTATTTATTATTAGGGTGAAGAAAAACGTCAATTAAAACGCAAAAGAAAACAATTAAACAAGCAGAGACAAAAATTAGCAGAAAAAATGAACCTGAAAATGGTTTTGAAAGGTGACGATGGGCCAATTATGGAAAGCCATGATATGTTTAGTCTGAAGGATATCAAAGATTCTAAGGTCTGTATATAATTTTTTTAGAATGTATTAAAAATATACCTTGTGATTTTTTTAATAGGATTTTAGGAGAATATAAAAAATAAAAAATTTATAACCTGATTTTCAGCAATTAAACATGGTTATTGACCAACCGCCAGATTTAGTAGCAGAACAGAGTGATTCAGACGATGAAATGAAGGTTAAGCCAAAATATACTAAATATGATGTAGATTCAACTAAACTTGATTCTTCAGGCTTGTATTACAAAGACTCTGACAGTGAACTTGAACTGGAAACAGATTCAGAAGATGAAGATAAGGAATCACTCGGTAAAATTCTTTTATTTTACAATAATATGCTTACAACAGTATAGATCTTTTATAGCAGTCAAATATTTATTAGTAAACTGCTCACAAAGACATTGAAACTTGATAAATGTTATTTAATTGTATCTATATTTAATTTATATGTTTTATTTCACAGGTTTTTCAGACTCAGATGATGATACTAAAAAGATTGATAAAATCACGAAAATGAATACCCTTCGAAACAGCCAGCTCAAAACGGTACCAGCGAGTGCTAAGAAGAATCCACTGTTAACAGACTTAGATGACACAGACCCAGTATCTAGGAGATCTATGAAAGCAGAGTTATGGTTCCAAAAGGACAGTTTCAAAGATATTGACGATGAAGATGATGAAGGCGTTGATTTAGATAAACTGGCCGCAACATACAAGAAGAAAGGTATTTATGTTCATTTGTTTTCTTACAAAAAAGTCATGGGCAATAATTGTTGACATAATATTATAACTCCAGTAGCAGAAATAATAATGTTGTATGAGAAATGTTGGGGATAATATAATAATCAAATATAATTATCTCCTAGGTAAAAAGGTTGCAGAGAATGCAGTTATTCTATCAGATCAGAAAAATGGCGTGAAACGGAAGAAAGTGGAATCGGAAAGTTCAGATGATTCTGATGATTCTGGGGATAGTGATTATGACGTTGAAGAAAATGTGGCTCCCGATACACAAAAGACGGGAGCAAAGAGCGCTCAAAAAGATGGTTTTGAAGTTGTGTCGCAAGACCCAGGTAGACTATATTTTCTTAAACATAACATTATAACGTTCATTTACATTGATAAAATATATTTATTGTATTTTGTTAATAACTCCTGTTTAAATCTATTAATTGACATAGGAAAATTAAATTACATTTATTTACATTTTGCTAGTTACCAAGGTTTTTTAATATTTTATTGAAAGATCAAATTATCATTCATTGATGTTATTTGTTCACAGAATTGAAGAGATTAAAGAAATCAATAAAAATGGATGCCGAAACGTTAGCATTGGGAACAATGATAGCCACATCAAAGAAGTTCAAGCGAGATCTCATTGATGACGGATGGAATCGATACGCGTTCAATGACAAAAACCTGCCCGATTGGTTTGTGGAGGATGAAAGTAAACATATGCGCAAGGAGGTTGCTGTTCCAGAGGTTTGTATATTTATTTTAATAAAAGCTTTATGGTTCATTCTTTGTCTACTATTATATAGTAATTATTCAATATATAATTTTGATATTGTTTATGAGTGTGCAGTGTATGGAATACCCTTTGTTTTTTTTTTTCAATAAAAAAAGTAAATATGTACTAATAATGCTCTTAATGTTTATTACAGAAATATACAGAAGAATATAAGAATAGGTTACAAGACATAAATGCGCGACCAATCAAGAAAGTGGTTGAGGCTAAAGCTAGAAAGAAGAAACGCATGATCAAGAAGATGGAACGCGCAAAGAAGAAGGTTGAAGCTGTTATGGAGAACGCAGATATGTCAGAAAGAGAAAAGGCGCAACAAGTCAGACAACTGTACAAAAAAGCACAATCCGATGGTAAGAAGAAGATCACATATGTTGTGGCTAAGAAACATACCACAGCAAAACGTATGAAACGACCGAGCGGAGTAAAGGGACAATATAAGGTAGTAGACCCGCGTATGAAGAAAGACTTACGAGCGCAAAAAGCAAAGGAAAAAACGAAAGGGCGGGGTAAAAAAGGAAAAACAATGAAACAAAATAAAGCTAACAAACCTAGACCTAGCAAAAAGAAGGGAAAGAAAGCAAAATAAGTGTTAATTCATAAAAAAATTTTCTGTACAATTTCAATACATGTATCTACAATTTTTAACTTAATAAAAAGTCTAAGTACTCAAGCCCTCATCCTATTTTTAAAAACTTCCCTTTTTATAATACGGCAAAATTTCTTAAGGGAGGCCCAGCAGTGGGAACATAATATATGATGATGTTAATTTCCTAAATAAACCGTAGCATATAAAATACACTTGAATGGAGAGAGAGTAATTTATTATTTCGAGATACGCATATATATTTATTATAACGTGTTTATTTTCTTATATTGGAAATCTAGAATAAGTGCGACTACTTTCTATTTAAATATTGAAAATATAACGTGATGCGCTGCATAGGGTTTGCGTGATATTTCGAGTTATTTATACAAGTTCACGGTCAGAAATATTTAAGTCTATATGTGCGTCACTCGGGGCCTAGTGGCTAGAGTTCAGGGACAGATACGCCATAAATGATATCATTCGTTGTTCGACCTTGATGTTATTCTGATTCGCCTAGTCTACGTCGTCTGTCTTTTAAAACGATATTGCCGTCTACAATACATCGTTCTTATAATTTGAGTGATTAATATTCTTTCGGCGAAAGAACGTCTAAACTATGGTTTTAATTTATTTATGTCAGTCGATGTACTCTTAGGAGAATCATAAATAATAACTAGGTAATATGAAATGGGAAAAATCTTCCCGAAAAATTTTGACATTACCCTGATGGATTTCAAATAAATTGCTAATATAAATAGGTATCATCTTTATAAAAATCAAGATAAACATTGTGTCATCTTTAAAAAATATTATGAAATAACAAGGGTATTTCCAGAACGGCCGCGGCGTTTGGGGAGTGGGGACAAAAAATAGTACCTAATTTTTAAGTAATTTGGCCTTCACCTCTACTTATATTTTATGGTAACACAAAAATTAGAATATATTGGTGTGAGTGTATAGGAGGAGAGGGTGGCAGGTAGGCGGTTCGAAGCGGTCGGCGCTATATTGAGCGCGCGATCACGGCCAAGGCCGTTACGTCGTCATCCTCCCGAACTGGGCCGAGCCTTGTTAGATTATTTACTTCGTTTTATATAACGAGAAACCTATTTATTTTATGTTAGAATATATTAAAGCTAATAATAATAATTTGCTCCTATTATGAATTAAGAAATTTGGACGTTACAAAAAAATTTAGCCTGTTCAAAATTCACTAGGTAGGAATATTATTTTTTCTTTTAATTATCTAGTGATTAGTCCATACAGTCTCAAGTGTGTTTGCTTACACTATTATATTATGCCTTGTGCTGTACGAACTAGTATGAGTACACTGTGGTTTATATATATGTACATATATGAAATAATGATTGATTTAATTGTAATATTATTGTGGGTATGAAGAGGTTTTAAAATATTCCCGCCTTTTAAAATATTCTTCTTACGAAATTATAATTAAAAATCTTTAAATAATGCAATAAAAAATACAAATAAAGAATATTATGTGATATTATTATGAAATTCGTTTTTGTGAATCTGTACTTTACTCTATATTATAAAGCTGAAGAGGTTTTGTTTGAAAAGGAAGTACGGGTCCAATTTGAAAAAGTTTCAAAAAATGTCGAGGAAGGCTACAGGCTATAATCACGCTAAGACCAATAGGAGCGGAGAAATGTGGGTAAAAACGCGGGACACATCTGTTTTTTTGTGTTATTGCTACTAGAGAAAAACGCAACAAATTCTTAAAAAATTACTTTATTAAATTAGATACATTAAATTTGTATACAATACACTACAACCTGCACACTTTTAATATAGTAGGTACATTCATGTAGAGACAATGGATGTTTGTTATTGCTTCACCCACAAACACGTTGATTTAATTCGAACGACAGTGGCTAAATTGGTGGGTTGGCTGGTGTGACGTCCGCGGAGGCAGGTAGGTAGGAGCAGGGGGTCAGGGTGGCGCCGCGGTGACCTCGCCCTCGCAAGGTCGCGGGTGCCATTCCACTCTACCGCCGTTCCTCCCCCCCCAGTACTCTTCCATGCCGAACAGGTCCTTTTGCGGATATACCTATTGGTATACTTCTATCGCACGATCCAAGGATGCCTACCCTAACTTGGTTATATCGCCGTTTTATACACTTTACGTTAACATTTTAGGTCGCTATAGCAGACAATATAAATTGACTCAATTTAATAGTCTATCAAGTACAAGACGTAATTAGGAATAAAATTTAACTGGAAATCATCTGAAGCTACTTAGGATTAGGTACATTTTTTATACGTGTACGACGTACGTGCTGTGTTGACTACCTATATGAATTTGGTTATAAAATTCTAAGTAAGACGAGAATACATATATGTTGTGCTATGTTTAATTGTGTGTTACAAGTGCGTCACGAGTTCTAAAAAAATCCATAATTAGTATCCTTGTGTTATGCTATGTTAAGGAGAATTAAACGTAAAGAAAAAAAAAACATATCATCGTAAGAAGTCAATTTATTTTTTTTTAGTTTTAGATCTTCAATTAATGTTGTAGGTATGTGTAAACGTGTGTGTGAAGGCTATGTCTTTTAAAGTGGGTACCTATGTATATGATTCGTGTGTTTTTAGTATAGTAGGGATATGATTAACTTATTTTCAAAATACACGCTTAATTAATTACATTTTTATTTTTACTGTGCAAAATAATACGTAATATTTATTTTTTATTCTTCTCATGTTAGTATTAATCTGAACATTATGCTGAATATATTTGTACTGAAATAGATTAATAGATTAGCGGTGCTTCATTTGTATCTCTCTGCTCTCAATTCTCATACAAGATCCACGAGTATATCTATTGAATGACAAGGTTAAAGGTCAAGGGAGGATGGCAGGTGCCTCCCCGTTACCCTCAGTAAATTGTGTTTTCCTCTTTATATCTACGCTGTATAGTCGCACTGCTAGCTCCCCAGTCCCTACTATAGAACCAATGCTGTGGATCGACTTTATTTTAATATATTAATTCTAATCTACCTCTATCTACGTTATATTTCTAAAACAGGAAGGTAACTTCTCACCCATCAATGCAGTTTCAGATTTTTTTAGTAAAAATTCAGAAAAAATCGACGTCGCTTTTAAATACTGTATTTTTCCTGTTTTGGCAATAAAATGATTAATTATAATTACCAAGACTTTGTAATACCTACTGTACCAAGACTTTGTACGCTACTTAGGAGATACACTTAAATGTTACATACGCTTTTTTATGTTTTTTTTTATCTAAATTAATAAATTGTAATAGGTACTACGAGCGGTAGTCTATCGACGATGACATGCTGATTGTTGTATGTATGTACATATATTATTTAGTACCTTATACATGATATATGTATCATAAGAATAAAGAAATTATGTATAATTTATATGGTATGATATATAATATCGATAAAACACATAAACAGTATAAAGTATTGTAATTGTATAAATTGTATCTACTGACCTTCCAAAAACGACTGCAGGAACAGAATTTTCATTTAGGTAGTGATATCGGTTGACGACCAAATAGAAAATGAAACATTCAGCATGAAGGTTTTTTATTAACATATTAATAGTCATTTTAATAAATAAGTTTTTTTCCGCATGATTTCAGTTTATTAAAAGTAATAAACATTGTGCATTTCATGCTTTTTCTCAAGTAGGTAACCAATCTATGGACGAAAATTATAAAAATTGTGTAACAGTATTTTTGTGCAAGTTTTTTGCGGTAGATGGAGTATGAAGCGCTTGTTTTCCAGGACTACACTCTATGTTTTTATAAAAAATAACCCATTTTAACTTTACATGTATATAAGAAAATTTCAACGTGTTATTAAATTATATATATTTCCCTTTTCTTAATTTTAATGTAAAAAATTTTTCCTTGTTTCGCGGGTACCAATAACCCAAGTAATAACCACATCGCATTCAAAAAACGAAATAAGCGATATTCAACCAATATAATATATAAAAGAATTTTTAATTTTATGTTCTCATTTCGACTGTAAACTGTTTCTTGTTTGAAAGCCGATGCCTCCCGCGTTGACTCATTCAAACTGTCAAATAATTGGATTTCACAATTTGAAAGCGGTTTTGTTTTAAGTTTAAAAAAAATTAAAAAATTCTCTAAAGGATTTTATTTTAGCCGAACTGCCTAACATATCGCTTAAACAGTTTAAATGGTTTCTTGTCGTTGGACAGATAAACCCTAAAATTATAACGCGAATGAAAATATACTTTTTAAAATACTAAGTGGTTGAACTTGTATTTATTAGAACACTCACTGACTTCCTCATTCGTAAAGTTAAATAACAGGAAAAAGTTAATCTTCTCTTCTCTAGCTCCTTCCAACTTTGTCAGATTCCTTCCCGTTATAAGAATGAGAACAGAGAGTGACAGCATGCTCCGCCCGCATACAAATTCCTATATTAGGTATATATATATATATATATATATATAGATATCTCCATGGGCACTATGTTGATCAAACGTGCCATATAGTTAGTAATTATTTGATCCGTTTTCACTTGTTGATCCGGTTGGTATTTGTGGATCCATTGCCACACCACCGTCCGTATGTGGATCCGAATGGAGCCACAAGTGTCACCATCAGTAATAATAATAATTACGTGCTTTTTATACAAATCCACCTTTTTTGCGTTTTAGCTCTTGTTGATCCGATTCAAATGAGCCAATCAGAGCCCACCGAGCTCAGCCATTGGTCGCTTGCGGCCTTAGCCATTTGAAGGTTTCAAGACATTTATTCCCGTTATAGAAACGTATGTTGCCGTTCGCCTTCCATAATTTGTTCGGATCTTCGGGAGGGCAAGATAGCTAGCTCGTCTATTAGGATAGTGGCGATTTGATGTTGAGATTATAATATTTGTATTTATGTTTTTATGTAGCGCTTTGCGGATGAACATACACGTATTATAAAAGTCTAATTGTTTTAAATTCGTTATTTTAGTGTCGTCGTAGATTTTATTTGTAGAAGTTGTTGTTGTTGTAAGCACTCCCCCATACTTCTATTAAATACATTAGGTGCGGCTTTACTAACGTGTTGTAGATGGTGTGGCGTAATTTATGAGGAATGCAAGAAGTAATATTACGCAGAGATCTAAGAAGTGCTGATAATTTATTTTTTAGGTGGTCGATGTGATGATTCCATTTTAGAGAGCTGTCGATTCGCAAACCTAGTAGATCGGGAGATATTGACACAAAATTTCGAGTCATTTGTAACAGGATGGCGGTTCTACAGGGGTCTTAGTACGCAATGACAAAAAGAAAAATGATGATGTGAACGCTGGTACCGGCGGCTTAGTCGCGTGGGCGTTAGTCGAACTCGTCGGAAAAATAGCGAAAGTCAAACGATTTGTAACACAAACATTTTAGAATTTACCGATAGCCCATAAAAAAAGATGTAGACGGTAGTGTCATGCCATACTTTTCCGGTGTGACATAAATCCCGCCATACCGACGCGAATGCGTTGATTTTAAAAAACAATTCAACCATTGGTACCAGGCTATCTTTTGCACAGGCAACCATCGTCGTGCAGCCATTTACGAAAATCGTCATGCCATACTTTTCAGACGATTCTAAATGGTTGCCATACCGCCGAAATGATTTTGTTTAATTGAATGAAATGTTGAAATGAATGTTTAATTGAATGAATTTTGTTTACTATTTGTTCATTTGAGCATACATATTTTTCAAATAATGTACTAATACGGCACAACTCCGACCGAATATCCTTCATATCATCACTACATCTGCAATCTTGTTCTAGCGGTTGTTTCCGTTGTCTATAAGTAATTTGAGTATCAGTTGGCGTAGAACTCGTAGAAAACGAACTTAGCTTCGATAGATCGGGATGCGATCCACCGGCAGTACCCACTGCACCACTGCTGGTTAAACGTGTTGGCGATCTGCGTACACTCATATTTACTCCGCAATGGATAATTTGTGCAGGAATATGAGTCGTCATTTGTTTTTGACCTAAATCTAACATTTTAATTATTTTATCAGATTGATATCAGAATCAGGGCAAAGGCGAACGCTACACGTCAATAAATATTATGATAATTATCTTGATATTTACTGATGTATCTTGGGAGGGATCACAGCACACCCTACACCATAAATACATATCGCGTCAGTACTGAAACGTTCTTTGTACGAGCCAGAAGTGATGACGGCAAGATAAATATTGCGATTTGCGATGTAGGTCCTGGGATCAGATCACAAGGAGTTCCAGAAATCCAGCGATATACAGGGTTAGTTTTCAATGACCGGCCAAATTTTCAGAAATGGTTCAGAATCGATAACATTTTAGATCTAATGAAAAAAATAACGTTTTTTTTTTAAATTAGATTTCATTCCTGTCCACCACTAAAAAGCGAACGTGTGGACATTACAAAAGCACAATTCAGTTCAACAACCAAGATAGGTAGAAGTTAGCACATACATAAATTTGGCGATGCGCGCACGCACCCAAGTGCATTGATTCTGGCGGTGTTTACGATTTAGGCAATTTTTAAGACATTTTCAAATGAATGCTTTTATTTTTATTTTATTTTATTCGACAATAATGTTTCAAATGTACCTTTGGTTTAATATCTAGATCTTAATTTTAAATTTTGGCTGGTCATTGAAAACTAACCCTGTATTGTGATCCGTCAATACACTACCCTACACGTCAATAAATATCGTAATCCGATAGTAAATATTGACGGATCACAATATGGATCTTACGTGTAGAGTTCGCCAAAGAGTTGCCCTGATTCAAGAGGTAGGTTGTTATTTGTAGGCTGCATACTACTTGAGAATTATCACCGTCACTGTATGACGAAAGGTTCCGTATTTTTAGTTTCACAACGTTTTCTATAAGTTTCAATTGAATTACGGTCGACTTCTTCAACTTCCATAAAACTCAGGAGATTTTTTGCTAGCCCTAATTTCATATCCGCATGTCAATGTCATGTATGATATAAATGGAACAGATCAACATACGACTTATGATTTGGTATATAAAACGGAGTCAAGAAGTATTTGAACATTTCAAAATTTGAACCGTTACGAAGTCGAGTTCGTCTAGTCTAGGCGGATTTAGCAATGTATGGAACATTACCTATGTTTGTGTACGGAGCCAACAAATACTGCAGTGTTTACGAAAAATTAATCTACGTTACTTAATATACAGTTTCGTTTTGTCGGATCAAATAAAGCTTTAATTTTGATAATATATATGGATCTGATCAACATACGACTTTGGATTTGGTATATAAAACGGAGCCAACAAGTGTTTATGGGTTTCTGAATTTCGGCCGTTACGGAGTCGATTCAGTTCAAGATCTTAGCAATAAAAATGTTGAGTATATCAATTTCTCCATGAATACGTTTGGCAACATCGCCCAAAAATTGGCGCCGTTGCCACTCCGGGCAAGATCTATGCAACCGGAGTCGAGTAATAAGGGGGAAAAGGTGGAGTCAGGAATGCACGGCAGTCGGGCTGGATCAACTTAGTGCCCAAGTTGGTATTTATATATATATATATATATATATATATAAATACCAACTTGGGCACTAAGTTGATCTAGCCCGACTGCCGTGCATTCCTGACTCCACCTTTTCCCCAATATTACTCGACTCCGGTTGCATAGATCTTGCCCGGAGTGGCAACGGCGCAAATATTTGAGCGACGTTGCCAAACGTATTCGTGGAGAAATTGATATACTCAACATTTTTATTGCTAAGATCTCGAACTGAATCGACTCCGTAACGGCCGAAATTCAGAAACCCATAAACACTTGTTGGCTCCGTTTTATATACCAAATCCAAAGTCGTATGTTGATCATTATCATTTATATTATCAAAATTACAGCTTTATTTGATCCGACAAAACGAAACTGTATATTAAGTAACGTAGTTTAATTTTTCGTAAACTCTACAGTATTTGTTGGCTCCGTACACAAACATATTATAGTTAGTTAATGTTCCATACATTGCTAAATCCGCCTAGACTAGACGAACTCGACTTCGTAACGGTTCAAATTTTGAAATGCTCAAACACTTTTTGACTCCGTTTTATATACCAAATCATAAGTCGTATGTTGATCTGTTCCATTTATATGCACTTGCATGACATTGACATGGGGATATGAAATTAAGGCTAGCAAAAAATCTCCTGAGTTTTATGGAAGTTGAAGAAGTCGACCGTAATTCAATTGAAACTTATAGAAAACGTTGTGAAACTAAAAATACGGAACCCTAAAAAGATAGATATTTCGACGAAGCTTTCGTCATACAGTGACGGTGATAATTCTCAAGTAGTATGCAACCTACAAATAACAACCTACCTCTTGAATCATCAGTAAATATCAAGATAATTATCATAATATTTATTCGCCTTTGACCTGACTCTGATATCAATCTGATAAAATAATTAAAATGTTAGATTTAGGTCAAACAAATGACGACTCATATTCCTGCACAAATTATCCATTGCGGAGTAAATATGAGTGTACGCAGATCGCCAACACGTTTAACCAGCAGTGGTGCAGTGGGTACTGCCGGTGGATAGCATCCCGATCTATCGAAGCTAAGTTCGTTTTCTACGAGTTCTATGCCAACTGATACTCAAATTACTTGCAGAAAACAGAGACAACCGCTAGAACAAGATTGCAGATGTAGTGATGATATGAAGGATATTCGGTCGGAGTTGAGCCGTATTAGTACATTACTTGAAAAATATGTATGCTCAAATGAACAAATAGTAAACAAAATTCATGAAAACATTTCTGATGTAAAAACACAAATTACCGAAATTAAATCGTCCAACGAACAATCCTTGAATTTAATTCGCCAAAATACAATTTCTCAATTAGAATCCCAGATAAACTAGGGTGAGAGTAAAATAAAATCACTGGAATTAAATCTTTAATCAATAAATCAGTCAGCCAATCCATCGGGTTTTACGTCTAAAAATCAACTTCATATAATTTAAAACTTAATCAAGGAACTACGGGACAGAAAGAGCCGCGAAAAAAATGTAATTTTTACTGGTTTCCCAGAATCGACATCTTATAACTCAAAGGAGAGGAAATCTAAAGACAACTACGAAATTTTAAAAAATTACCTCACTAATAAGTTCAGACCTACCGAAGCCAGTAAAAAAATATATAATTATAAATAACCTTAATTCAAACTGTTGTACAGGTCTTGATGGTATTACTACAAAAGCAATTAAAGGCATCAAAGAACAAGTAGATAACTGCGTTAAAAACAACCGACTTCAAACTTGCACTTGCAACATTTACAAATACAGACAAAAATGCTCATAAAATAAAAACTACTGGGCCTATCTGAATAAAATTTTTATGGGACCAATTCGACACCATCCCGCATCGAACAAAAAAGAATCACGTAAATCGGTTCAGAAACCTCGGTGTAATCGGTGTACATACATAAAAAAAAACATACCGGCTGAATTGATAACCTCCTCCTTTTTTTGAAGTCGGTTAAAAATTAAATCATACCTTAAGCGACTGTTTTAACCAAGCCATAAGTCAAAGACGTTTTCCGGACTCGTTAAAAATAGCGAAGGTAACTCCTATCTATAAGAGTGGCTCAAAATTTGAACCTGGTAACTAGGCCAATTTCGGTTTTGCCAGTATTGTCAAAAATATTGGAGAAGATTTTACACACGAGATTAGAAAAATATTTAGACTCATTTAATTTTATTTCAGTGCGTCAATATGGATTTAAGCCAAAAAGTAACACTCTGTCAGCGACTATGGACCTAACTATTAAAATAAAACAGAACATTGACGCAAACAATATAGTTTTGGGAGTGTTTATTGACCTACAAAAGGCCTTTGATACCGTTTCTCACGAACTTTTAATAAAAAAGAAATTAGCATCCATTAACATTAATGGTAAAGCACTAGATATGCTGAAATCATATTTAAAAAATCGATCACGAATAGATAAAATAGATAACCATGATAGCCTTCCCTTACCAATTACATGTGGCATACCACAAGGTTCGATTCTAGGCCCATTGCTTTTTTTTAATTTATATTAATAATTTCCAAGATTTAAAGCTAAAATATGGTCACCTAACACTTTATGCGGATGACACCTGTCTGTTTTATTTTGGTCCCTCTATACATGACATGATAGCGCAAGCACAAAATGATTTAAATAAATTAAATAAATAAATGCAATCTACTAAAAATAAATATATCTAAATTCAAAGCTCATAACAAAATTATTCCACCACACGCTCCAATTAAAATTAACGGTGTTGTATTAGAACATAAAACCCACGAGAAATGCCTAGGTTTGCGAATCGACAGCTCTCTGAAATGGAATTATCACATCGACCACCTAAAAAATAAATTAAACAAAATAAAATAAAACAAACAAAATAAAATCATTAAAACTATCTTTAACTATCCTTTTTTAACTTCTACAAATAAAATCTACGACGACACTAAAATAATGAATTTAAAACAATTTTACTTTTATAATACGTGTATGTTCATCCGCAAAGCGCTACATAAAACATAAATACAAATATTATAATCTCAACATCAAATCGCCACTATCCTAATAGACGAGCTAGCTATCTTGCCCTCCCGAAGATCCGAACAAATTATGGAAGGCGAACGGCAACATACGTTTCTATAACGGGAATAAATGTCTTTAAAACTTCAAATGGCTAAGGCCGCAAGCGACCAATGGCTGAGCTTGGTGGGCTCTGATTGGCTCATTTGAATCGGATCAACAAGAGCAAAAACGCAAAAAAGGTGGATTTGTATAAAAAGCACATAATTATTATTATTACTGATGGTGACACTTGTGGCTCCGTTCGGATCCACATACGGACGGTGGTGTGGCAATAGATCCACAAATACCAACCGGATCAACAAGTGAAAACGGATCAAATAATTACTAACTATATGGCACGTTTGATCAACATAGTGCCCGTGGAGATATCTATATATATATAAATACCAACTTGGGCACTAAGTATATATATATATATATATATATATATATATATATATATATATATAAATACCAACTTGGGCACTAAGTTGATCCAGCCCGACTGCCGTGCATTCCTGACTCCACCTTTACCCCAATATTACTCGACTCCGGTTGCATAGATCTTGCCCGGAGTGGCAACGGCGCAAAGTTTTGGGCGATGTTGCCAAACGTATTCGTGGAGAAGTTGATATACTCAACATTGTTATTGCTAAGATCTCGAACTGAATCGACTCCGTAACGGCCGAAATTCAGAAACCCATAAACACTTGTTGGCTCCGTTTTATATACCAAATCCAAAGTCGTATGTTGATCAGATCCATTTATATTATCAAAATTACAGCCTTATTTGATCCGACAAAACGAAACTGTATATTAAGAAACGTAGATTAATTTTTCGTAAACACTACAGTATTTGTTGGCTCCGTACACAAACATATTATAGTTAGTTAACCTTCCATACATTGCTAAATCCGCCTAGACTAGACAAACTCGACTTCGTAACGGTTCAAATTTTGAAATGCTTAAACACTTCTTGACTCCGTTTTATATACCAAATCATTAGTCGTATGTTGATCTGTTCCATTTATATGCACTTGCATGATATTGACATGGGAATATGAAATTAGGGCAAGCAAAAAATCTCCTGAGTCTTATGGAAGTTGAAGAAGTCGACCGTAATTCAATTGAAACTTATAGAAAACGTTGTGAAACTAAAAATACGGAACCCTAAAAAGATGGATATTTGGACGAACCTTTCGTCATACAGTGACGGTGATAATTCTCAAGTAGTATGCAACCTACAAATAACAACCTACCACTTGAATCAGGGCAACTCTTTCGCGAATGCTACACGTGATCCGTCAATATTTACTATCGGATCACGATATTTATTGACGTGTAGGGTAGTGTATTGACGGATCAAAATATATCGCTGGATTTCTGGAAATCCTTGTAATCTGATCCCAGGACCTAGATCGCTATATTTATCTTGCCGTCAGTATTGATGGTGTAGGGTGTGCTGTGATCTCTCCCGAGATACATCATTAAATATCAAGATAATTATCATAATATTTGTTGACGTGTGCGTTCGCCTTTGCCCTGATTCTGACATCAATCTGATAAAATAATTACTGCCGGTGGATTGCATCGCGATCTATCGAAGCTAAGTTCGTTTTCTACGAGTTCTACGCCAACTGATACTCACATTACTTTCAAAAAATGGAAACAACCGCTAGAACAAGATTGCAGATTTAGTGATGATATGAATGATATTCGGTCGGAGTTGAGCCGTATTTATTACTTGAAAAATATTTATGCTTAAATAAACAAATAGTAAACAAAATTCATGAAATCATTTCTGAGGTAAAAATACAAATTACCGAAATTAAATCGTCGAACGAACAATCTTTGAATTTAATTCGCCAAAATACGAATCAAATCAATTAAATTAAGTCATCAGCATGTATGATAATTACTGAACAAAAAATATTGAAGAGTACTATTTCTCAATTAGAATCCCAGATAAACCAGGGTGAGAGTAAAATAAAATCACTGGAATTAAATCTTCAATGAATAAATCAGTCAGCCAACCCATCGGGTTTTACGTCTAAAAATCAACTTCATATAAATTAAAACTTAATCTAAAAAAAAATGTAATTTTTACTGGTTTCCCAGAATCGAATCTCTTATAACTCAGAGGAGAGGAAATCTAAAGACAACTTCGAAATTTTAAAAATTACCTCACTAATAAGTTCAGACCTACCGAAGCCAGTAAAAATATATAATTATAAATAACCTTAATTCAAACTGTAGTACAGATCTTGATAGTATTACTACAAAAGCAATTAAATGCATCAAAGAAAAATTAAATCATACCTTAAGCGACTGTTTTAACCAAGCCATAAGTCAAAGACGTTTTCCGGACTCGTTAAAAATAGCGAAGGTAACTCCTATCTATAAGAGTGAGTATTCGGTTTTGCCAGTATTGTGAAAATATTGGAGAAGATTTTACACACGAGATTACAAAAATATTTAGACTCATTTAATTTTATTTCAGTGCGTCAATACGGATTTAAGCCAAAAAGTAACACTCTGTCAGCGACTATGGACCTAACTATTAAAATAAAACAGAACATTGACGCAAACAATATAGTTTTGGGAGTGTTTATTGACCTACAAAAGGCCTTCGATACCGTTTCTCACGAACTTTTAATAACAGAAATTAACATCCATTAACATTAATGGTAAAGCACTAGATATGCTGAAATCATATTTAAAAAATCGATCACAAATAGTTAAAATAGATAACCACGATAGCATTCCCTTGCCAATTACATGTGGCATACCACAAGGTTCGATTCTAGGCCCATTGCTTTTTTTAATTTATATTAATAATTTACAAGATTTAAAGCTAAAATAATATGGTCACCTAACACTTTATGCGGATGACACCTGTCTGTTTTATTTTGGTCCCTCTATACATGACATGATAGCGCAAGCACAAAATGAATTAAATAAATGGTTTCAATGCAATCTACTAAAAATAAATATATCTAAATTCAAAGCTCATAACAAAATTATTCCACCACACGCTCCACTTAAAATTAACGGTGTTGTATTAGAACATAAAACCCACGAGAAATAACCTAGATTTGCGAATCGGCAGCTCTCTGAAATGGAATTATCACATCGACCACCTAAAAAATAAATTATCAGCACTTCTTAGATCTCTGCGTAATATTACTTCTTACATTCCTCATAAATTACGCCACACCATCTACACCACGTTAGTAAAGCCGCACCTAATGTATTTAATAGAAGTATGGGGGAGTGCTTACAAAAATAAATTAGCGCCACTCCAAATTTTACAAAATAAAATCATTAAAACTATCTTTAACTATCCTTTTCTAACTTCTACAAATAAAATCTACGACGACACTAAAATAATGAATTTAAAACAATTAAGTATACTTTTATAATACGTGTATGTTCATCCGCAAAGCGCTACATAAAAACATAAATACAAATATTATAATCTCAACATCAAATCGCCACTATCCTAATAGACGAGCTAGTTATCTTGCCCTCCCGAAGATCCGAACAAATTATGGAAGGCGAACGGCAACATACGTTTCTATAACGGGAATAAATGTCTTTAAACATTCAAATGCGGCCAAGGCCGCAAGCGACCAATGGCTGAGCTCGGTGGGCTCTGATTGGCTCATTTGAATCGGATCAACAAGAGCTATAACGCAAAATATATATATATATATATATATATATATATATATATATAGATATCTCCATGGGCACTGTGTTGATCAAACGTGCCATATAGTTAGTAATTATTTGATCCGTTTTCACTTGTTGATCCGGTTGGTATTTGTGGATCCATTGCCACACCACCGTCCGTATGTGGATCCGAACGGAGCCACAAGTGTAACCATCAGTAATAATAATAATTACGTGCTTTTTATACAAATCCACCTTTTTTGCGTTTAAGCTCTTGTTGATCCGATTCAAATGAGCCAATCAGAGCCCACCGAGCTCAGCCATTGGTCGCTTGCGGCCTTAGCCATTTGAAGGTTTAAAGACATTTGTATGTTGCCGTTCGCCTTCCATAATTTGTTCGGATCTTCGGGAGGGCAAGATAGCTAGCTCGTCTATTAGGATAGTGGCGATTTGATGTTGAGAATATAATATTTGTATTTATGTTTTTATGTAGCGCTTTGCGGATGAACATACACGTATTATAAAAGTATAATTGTTTTAAATTCATTATTTTAGTGTCGTCGTAGATTTTACTTGTAGAAGTTAAAAAAGGATAGTTAAAGATAGTTTTAATGATTTAATTTTGTAAAATTTGGAGTGGCGCTAATTTATTTTTGTAAGCACTCCGCCATACTTCTATTAAATACATTAGGTGCGGCTTTACTAACGTGTTGTAGATGGTGTGGCGTAATTTATGAGGAATGCAAGAAGTAATATTACGCAGAGATCTAAGAAGTGCTGATAATTTATTTTTTAGGTGGTCGATGTGATAATTCCATTTCAGAGAGCTGCCGATTCGCAAATCTAGGTTATTTCTCGTGGGTTTTATGTTCTAATACAACACCGTTAATTTTAAGTGGAGCGTGTGGTGGAATAATTTTGTTATGAGCTTTGAATTTAGATATATTTATTTTAGTAGATTGCATTGAAACCATTTATTTAATTCATTTTGTGCTTGCGCTATCACGTCATGTATAGGGACCAAAATAAAACAGACAGGGGTCATCCGCATAAAGTGTTAGGTGACCATTTAGCTTTAAATCTTGTAAATTATTAATATAAATTAAAAAAAGCAATGGGCCTAGAATCGAACCTTGTGGTATGCCACATGTAATTGGTAAGGGAATGCTATCGTGGTTATCTATTTTAACTATTTGTGATCGATTTTTTAAATATGATTTTAGCAAATCTAGTGCTTTACCATTAATGTTAATGGATGTTAATTTCTTTATTAAAAGTTCGTGAGAAACTGTATCGAAGGCCTTTTGTAGGTCAATAAACACTCCCAAAACTATAATTATTGTTTGCGTCAATGTTCTGTTTTATTTTAATAGTTAGGTCCATAGTCGCTGACAGAGAGTTACTTTTTGGCTTAAATCCGTAATGACGCACTGAAATAAAATTAAATGAGTCTAAATATTTTTGTATTCTCGTGTGTAAAATCTTCTCCAATATTTTGACAATACTGGCAAAACCGAATACTCACTCTTATAGATAGGAGTTACCTTCGCTATTTTTAACGAGCCCAGAAAACGTCTTTGACTTATGGCTTGCTTAAAACAGTCGCTTAATTATGGTATGATTTAATTTTTCTTTGATGCATTTAATTGCTTTTGTAGTAATACCATCAAGACCTGTACTACAGTTTTAATTATTAAGGTTATTTATAATTATTTATAATTATATATTTTTACTGGCTTCGGTAGGTCTGAACTTATTAGTGAGGTAATTTTTAAAATTTCGTAGTTGTCTTTAGATTTCCTCTCCTCTGAGTTATAAGAGTTCGATTCTGGGAAACCAGTAAAAATTACATTTTTTTCGCGGCTCTTTCTGTCCCGTAGTTCCTTGATTAAGTTTTAATTTATATGTAGTTGATTTTTAGACGTAAAACCCGATGGGTTGGCTGACTGATTTATTGATTGAAGGTTTAATTCCAGTGATTTTATTTTACTCTCACCCTGGTTTATCTGGGATTCTAATCGAGAAATAGTACTCTTCAATATGTTTTGTTCAGTAATTATCATACATGCTGATGACTTAATTTCATTGATTTGATTCGTATTTTGGCGAATTAAATTCAAAGATTGTTCGTTGGACGATTTAATTTCGGTAATTTGTGTTTTTACCTTAGAAATGTTTTCATGAATTTTGTTTACTATTTGTTTATTTGAGCATACATATTTTTCAAGTAATAAACACGGCTCAACTCCGACCGAATATCCTTCATATCATCACTAAATCTGCAATCTTGTTCTAGCGGTTGTTTCCGTTTTCTGTAAGTAATTTGAGTATCAGTTGGCGTAGAACTCGTAGAAAACGAACTTAGCTTCGATAGATCGGGATGCGATCCACCGGCAGTACCCACTGCATGTTGGCGATCTACGTACACTCATATTTACTCCGCAATGGATAATTTGTGCAGGAATATAAATCGTCATTTGTTTGACCTAAATCTAACATTTTAATTATTTTATCAGATTGATGTCAGAATCAGGGCAAAGGCGAACGCTACACGTCAACAAATATTATGATAATTATCTTGATATTTACTGATGTATCTTGGGAGGGACCACAGCACACCCTACACCATCAATACTGACGGCATGATAAACATAGCGATCTAGGTCCTGGGATCAGATCACAAGGATTTCCAGAAATCCAGCGATATATTTTGATCCGTCAATACACTACCCTATACGTCAATAAATATCGTTATCCGATAGTAAATATTGACGGATCACGTGTAGCGTTCGCGAAAGAGTTGCCCTGATTCAAGTGGTAGGTTGTTATTTGTAGGTTGCATACTACTTGAGAATTATCACCGTCGCTGTATTACGAAAGGTTCGTCCAAATATCTATCTTTTTAGGGTTCCGTATTTTTAGTTTCACAACGTTTTCTATAAGTTTCAATTGAATTACGGTCGACTTCTTCAACTTCCATAAAACTCAGGAGATTTTTTGCTAGCCCTAATTTCATTTCCCCATGTCAATGTCATGCAAGTGCATATAAATGGAACAGATCAACATACGACTTATGATTTGGTATATAAAACGGAGTCAAGAAGTGTTTGAGCATTTCAAAATTTAAACCGTTACGGAGTCGAGTTCGTCTAGTCTAGGCGGAATTAGCAATGTATGGAACATTATACCTAACTATAATATGTTTGTGTACGGAGCCAACAAATACTGTAGTGTTTACGAAAAATTAATCTACGTTACTTAATATACAGTTTCGTTTTGTCGGATCAAATAAAGCTGTAATTTTGATAATATAAATGGATCTGAAAGCTGTAATTTTGATAATATAAATGGATCTGATCAACATACGACTTTGGATTTGGTATATAAAACGGAGCCAACAAGTGTTTATGGGTTTCTGAATTTCGGCCGTTACGGAGTCGATTCAGTTCGAGATCTTAGCAATAAAAATGTTGAGTATATCAATTTCTCCATGAATACGTTTGGCAACGTCGCCCAAATATTTGCGCCGTTGCCACTCCGGGCAAGATCTATGCAACCGGAGTCGAGTAATATTGGGGTAAAGGTGGAGTCAGGAATGCACGGCAGTCGGGCTGGATCAACTTAGTGCCCAAGTTGGTATTTATATATATATATATATATATATATATATAAATACCAACTTGGGCACTAAGTTGATCCAGCCCGACTGCCGTGCATTCCTGACTCCACCTTTTCCCCCTTATTACTCGACTCCGGTCGCATAGATCTTGCCCGGAGTGGCAACGGCGACAATTTTTGGGCGATGTTGCCAAACGTATTCGTGGAGAAGTTGATATACTCAACATTTTTATTGCTAAGATCTCGAACTGAATCGACTCCGTAACGGCCGAAATTGAGAAACCCATAAGCACTTGTTGGTTCCGTTTTATATACCAAATCCAAAGTCGTATGTTGATCAGATCCATTTATATTATCAAAATTACAGCTTTATTTGATCCGACACAACGAAACTGTATATTAAGTAACGTAGATTAATTTTTCGTAAACACTACAGTATTTGTTGGCTCCGTACACAAACATATTATAGATAGTTAACCTCCCATACTTTACTAAATCCGCCTAGACTAGACAAACTCGACTTCGTAACGGTTCAAATTTTGAAATGCTTAAACACTTTTTGACTCTGTTTTATATACCAAATCATTAGTCGTATGTTGATCTGTTCCATTTATATGCACTTGCATGATATTGACATGGGGATATGAAATTAGGGCAAGCAAAAAATCTCCTGAGTCTTATGGAAGTTGAAGAAGTCGACCGTAATTCAATTGAAACTTATAGAAAACGTTGTGAAACTAAAAATACGGAACCCTAAAAAGATAGATATTAGGACTAACCTTTCGTCATACAGTGACGGTGATAATTCTCAAGTAGTATGCATCCTACAAATAACAACCTACCTCTTGAATCATCAGTAAATATCAAGATAATTATCATAATATTTATTGACGTGTAGCGTTCGCCTTTGCCCTGATTCTGATATCCTGATATCAATCTGATAAAATAATTAAAATGCTAGTTTTAGGTCAAACAAATGACGACTCATATTCCTGCACAAATTATCCATTGCGGAGTAAATATGAGTGTACGCAGATCGCCAACACGTTTAATCAGCAGTGGTGCAGTGGGTACTGCTGGTGGATCGCATCCCGACCTATCGAAGCTAAGTTCGTTTTCTACGAGTTCTATGCCAACTGATACTCAAATTACTTACAGAAAACGGAAACAACCGCTAGAACAAGATTGCAGATGTAGTGATGATATGAAGGATATTCGGTCGGAGTTGAGCCGCCGTATTAGTACATTACTTGAAAAATATGTATGCTCAAATGAACAAATAGTAAACAAAATTCATGAAAACATTTCTGAGGTAAAAACACAAATTACCGAAATTAAATCGTCCAACGAACAATCCTTGATGTTAATTCGCCAAAATACGAATCAAATCAATGAAATTAATTAGTCATCAGCATTCAGCATGTATGATAATTACTGCTACTTAATTTCTCAATTAGAATCCCAGATAAACCAGGGTGAGAGTAAAATAAAATCACTGGAATTAAATCTTCAATCAATAAATCAGTCAGCCAACCCATCGGGTTTTACGTCTAAAAATCAACTTCATATAAATTAAAACTTAATCAAGGAACTACGGGACAGAAAGAGCCGCGAAAAAAATGTAATTTTTGCTGGTTTCCCAGAATCGACATCTTATAACTCAGAGGAGAGGAAATCTAAAGACAACTACGAAATTTAAAAAAATTACCTCACTAATAAGTTCAGACCTACCGAAGCTAGTAAAAATATAAAATTATAAATAACCTTAATTCAAACTGTACGGTTTTGATGGTAATACTACAAAAGCAATTAAATGCATCAAAGAAAAATTAAATCATAGCTTAAGCGACTGTTTTAACCAAGCCATAAGTCAAAGACGTTTTCCGGACTCTTTAGAAATAGCGAAGGTAACTCCTATCTATAAGAGTGGCTCAAAATTTGAACCTGGTAACTATTAGCCAATTTCGGTTTGCCAGTATTGTCAAAAATATTGGACAAGATTTTACACACGAGATTAGAAAAATATTTAGACTCATTTAATTTTATTTCAGTGCGTCAATACGGATTTAAGCCAAAAAGTAACACTCTGTCAGCGACTATGGACCTAACTATTAAAATAAAACAGAACATTGACGCAAACAATATAGTTTTGGGAGTGTTTATTGACCTACAAAAGGCCTTCGATACCGTTTCTCACGAACTTTTAATGTAGAAATTAACATCCATTAACATTAATGGTAAAGCAGAAATCATATTTAAAAAATCGATCACAAATAGTTAAAATAGATAACCACGATAGCATTCCCTTACCAATTACATATGGCATACCACAAGGTTCGATTCTAGGCCCATTGCTTTTTTTTAAATTTATATTAATAATTTACAAGATTAAAGCTAAAGGTCACCTAACACTTTATGCGGATGACACTTGTCTGTTTTATTTTGGTCCCTCTATACATGACATGATAGCGCAAGCACAAAATGAATAAAATAAATGGTTTCAATGCAATCTACTAAAAATAAATATATCTAAATTCAAAGCTCATAACAAAATTATAACCTAGATCTGCGAATCGGCAGCTCCCTGAAATGGAATTATCACATCGACCACCTAAAAAAAAAATAAATTATCAGCACTTCTTAGATCTCTGCGTAATATTACTTCTTGCATTCCTCATAAATTACGCCACACCATCTACAACACCTTAGTAAAGCCGCACCTAATGTATTTAATAGAAGTATGGGGGAGTGCTTACAAAAATAAATTAGCGCCACTCCAAATTTTACAAAATAAAATCATTAAAACTAACAGCTATCCTTTTTTAACTTCTACAAATAAAATCGACGACGACACTAAAATAATGAATTTAAAACAATTATACTTTTATAATACGTGTATGTTCATCCGCAAAGTGCTACATAAAAACATAAATACAATTAATATTAAAATCTCAACATCAAATCGCCACTATCCTAATGGACGATCTAGCTATCTTGCCCTCCTGAAGATCCGAAGAAATTATGGAAGGCGAACGGCAACATACGTTTCTGTAATGGGAATAAATTTCTTTAAACCTTCAAATGGCTAAGGCCGCAAGCGACCAATGGCTGAGCTCGGTGGGCTCTGATTGGCTCATTTGAATCGGATCAACAAGAGCTAAAACGCAAAAAAGGTGGATTTGTATAAAAAGCACGTAATTATTATTATTACTGATGGTGACACTTGTGGCTCCGTTCGGATCCACATACGGACGGTGGTGTGGCAATGGATCCACAAATACCAACCGGATCAACAAGTGAAAACGGATCAAATAATTACTAACTATATGGCACGTTTGATCAACATAGTGCCCGTGGAGATATCTATATATATATGTATATGTACATATTCTATATTAATGTATATGTACATATTTTACCTTCCGGAGTTCCGCATAGTATTCTAGTATCTTTCGAAAAAGACCACCTTGGACATATCTGAAATAACGGTAAGGTTTATTCTCTCATTACGAATTATTAATTTTTATCATTAAAACCATTTTTAATTTATTTTTTTATCATTAAGATAATAGCTAAACATCTGCATCCTGCTACCTGCGTTACAAGATAGGAGAACATAATATATAATTTTGTAGTTTTATACATTTTACATAGACTGAAATTAATTTAACATATTGAAAGCCATATCTATAAACCAATGCATCAATAAGGTTGCTGGCGAATGACCAATTCTATTTCACAAAGCTTTCAGCTTACGGATTACTGTTTTTGTTAGCACACGTCACACTGTTTATCGAGCATTTCATCGACTTGCAGATTGATAGGTGCAATTTTATACACAATTAAGATGTTGATGCTGGCCGCCCACGCGCAATAAAATTCGTATATAAATGGTTAAGAAGCGGGTGATCGTCCACGTTCACGGCCAGCATCACGGAAATGGCGGCAAATAAAGCCGCAGATGTGGCGCGACGACAGTTAGCCACAGGTGAACAGCAATTAACCTCTCACTCAGCGGTCGTTATACCCGAAACGGATTCATAAAATAGGCCCGTAGATGTGACGATGTTCTTGTTACGAATACCTTTCAGACATTTTACGGTCACGGTTCAACAATAAAATCTGTGACGAACTGTCGACGTGTGGCTGCATTTTCCTCTCTTCGGTATCATTATTCTTTCCAATACATGAAGGAGGCAATATTTAATCAAATAATAGTCCATTGTTTCTTATTTCGGTAAATTTTCAAGTAAATAAATACATTATAAATGTTGCTTTAAGCTTATTGTGTATTTTAAAATGTAAATTAACCATGGTTATAAATAACAATATTATGATAATAATCTACAATTCAAAACTATAAGTAGGATGCCTTGTGCATATAACGTGCATAGATAATATCTACACATGCATAACTTTTAAGTTATTAAAATGATGTGTTTAATGTGTTTACTTGTGTGTATGTACCAGCATTGTGTACACATGCCTCGGGTGTCATGACCGGCCCTGACAGGCTTACTTCACCTTATTGAACTGGTTGCAATTGTAATTGAATATTTATTTCTGCAACTACGTGTAACCCTTGAATTAATTAGTTTTAAAATAAGTCTAATATCACAAACTGTTAACATTATGTTTTATGGACTTGCATAAAAAAAGTTTAGTGTTTTATTATAAAATAATTTGGGTATTATTGGTTCAAATTAATTTGTTGTTATTTTAATTCTATTCCTTTCCGACTGCTGGACACACAGTTTCCTTATGCGTGTATAATATAATTATTTTATTTTACCAGAAAAATAAAGAGCAATAAGAACAAAAACCATGCAAGCCAGATGAGCGATGACGTAATAAACAAATAATAGCACACATATATAGAAATAACAACGACACTTAGAGTTCATAGCCAACAAATATGTAAATAGAGGTATTTGTAAACAACGCATACGTTAAAATGTGTCTCAATAAATAAATATCGTCCCAGCCGTCCGTTTGTATGTGGGCAAAACACAGGCCGCGTGCGGTCGTCGACCTAGGCCCTTGACTCGCGCGCGGTTCAGCGACACCGCCTGACACCATCTGCCTCGGCCACAAGCCGCCGCGCGCCGCGCTCCGCACCGGCTTCACGTCCACCTTATGGATCAACATTTTTTACCCTATTATTTCACTATTATTATCGATTTTTCTCTTACATCGCGATGACATCATAGTTTATTGGATTTGTCGTCCGCAATTCTCTTTTGTGTTCCAGAAGGATGTAAAACATGAATTTTCTTTAGTTCGGAAAGAATTTGTATTTCAAAATAATTAAATACAAAGTTATTAGTGGAATCGCAATTGAAGTAAATATTTAAATTAGCAGATACTTTAAAGTACATAATGCATATTAATTATTATAGGTATCATCTTATAATTTTGTATTGATCATCGTTAAATAAAACAAACATAAAAATTAAATGAAAATGGTTTATAAAACATTGTTTAAAAATAAAATTATACATGTTGTAAACCGCAATATAAATTGAACGAAATTCTCAACGAAAAAATACCTTTTCAAAAATTTGATTAATTAATTATACTTAAGTGATATATTGTGTTTAAATTTTCAACGGACTTCAAACAGTTTAGAACAATTATTATTATTCAACAATAAGATTCGACAGTTTCAAACTAAAAATTAAAAATTGTAGCTTTTTGAAAGGTAAAATAAAAACAAAAAATCGGTCTGAAACAGAAACAGTGATTGATGATGAGATACTGATTTAAAAACTTGAGCGGTATGAATTTGAGTAAGCGACAAATAAACTGAACAAGCGACCAATATTGGTTGACAATAAAATAAGATTGAGATAAAATTCTAACTGTGCGACTAAATTACTAGGTGAGCGTAGAAACAGATATTTTATTTACCTCTAATAAATCAATTTTATGTCTTATAGATCGATCGAAACTACTCCTTTAAAACCTTAAAAAGATAAAATGCCGCTCAGTGTAAATAAATCATATTCCAAATAATGAGAAATATGCAGGATGTATTTGACACTCAAACAAATATTAGGTCGCTCTAAAATTATAAAGCTGCTTATTTTCTATTAAAATTAATGTTTGTTAGTTGCTATTCTTTTGATTTTTATTCGCTCGGAGTCATCAGTCGCTCACTTAGTAATTCTGTCACCCCAATTAATTATTTTTGTCACCAAAAACTTTAATTTACAGTCACTCGATCACACATAAACGCGATAGTATTTAAGTATGGATGTATCATGAATAACGTTTGTTACTCTTTCACGTAAAAACTTCTGGACGAATTTGTATGTAGCTTTACAGGAATATATAGGTTATACATAACAATATCACATGAATTATAGAAATAAATATTTGATTTTGCCCGTGAATTATCGCGCGCACAGCTAGTCACTAATATTGATAAGATGTATACAGAGACATACATTTACCTAGTGTTTGGCAACTTAGTGGTTTCTGTAAAACCACACGTGTTGGTAACATTTTGTATAGCAAGTAAAATGTGTCCTATGAAAAATAATATTTTATATTATAATACACGTTTCCTTCTTTTCAGATTATTTTGAATTGGACTTCGGTAATATTTTCCTTTTAGGTATAGCGAAACTCCTCATTTCTTTTAAATTGAAACTTCTTTTGGCGCGTTGTGAGTAAAATTTCAGGCGACGATCTTGGTATCTTTAAATTTTGCTCAAGAAGTTTCACTTCTGACACGTGTGCTTGGCAAACACGCTTTTTTAACTGAATTCGAAAAAGTGGATGTCATAAAATGATACGAGGTTAGAAATTATTAAATAACAAAATTTTAAATAATTGTTTGTTTTATAAATTGAATACAATTTCAGTAATCAATGAAGCTTATACAAATTGATATAAAATATATTATAATTTTTTATGTCTTTAATTGCCCGTCCATTTATTTTGTGATATGAGTATGACACAGCTTAAATTAAAATAGTTTGGAAAATCCAAAAGTGCACGCCTCATAATCTCATCCTTTACAATAAAATTGATTATTTATAAAGAGTACACTATAAATATAAAAAAAGAAATAAAATAAAACAGTTGGAAAAGTAAAGAAAGCGGTACCGTAATAATTGAGCTATTTTTCTTGTGGCCCCACCTAGATGTGAAACTGCGCAGGTTTAAGGGGCTGACTACCAACTTATTTTTTTAAACCTTGGCTTATAGTATAAAGAATCGAGTTTATAATGGTGAATTTTGAGTACACTATAAATATAAAAAAAAAAAAAATAAAATAAAGAATATATATATAGATATACTAAAATTATGGAGAACAGTCGATATTTTTTTCTTGTTTATTTAATAACAATTAAACCACATCGAATCAGACCCTGAAAAATGAAAGGGTTCTATTCCTGAGCATACTCAAGCGTAAGAGAAAAAAAAAGACTCGATTAGTAAAGTATTTCGGTCGCTATCGTGTTAACAAGAAAATCCTCCGCGCATACAGACACACGGACGTCCACGACAGAACTTTTTTAAACTGTTTTTTAACTAGTTTAAATAACAAAAATGACATCAAAAATATCATGAATGTTCAAAATAGTGTTTTTTCTTAATATGTGTGTGTATGTATTATCTTACAAGTGCAATGTATGATACATAAAGACATTTTAAGTTTGAAAAATCAGATGTTTTGCGCGAAGTGACAGTAGTACCCACCTCAACGCTTCGCTTATGAGGCGTGCAATAAAAGCTATACCTACATAAAAATTAAATGAAAATTTAAAATTACTCTCTATTTCAAATTTATGGGACCCATATCGTTGTTACTTTATCGATAACTACTGTACGTGAGATTTCGTACAAAGCGACTTTCTCCTAAAACTAATTAAGGTCAATTGTCAAAAGAATTTATTCTTGAAAGCGTAAAACGTCTATGATACATACATCCTTACATAAATTGTGGATAAGTAATACTTACTTTTGTTTTTGTTTTAGTTATTTACATAATATATAAGAAGGCATCTATAATTCAGTAATTTTCTTTTAAATATAAGATAGGTTTCTACTTATTATAAGACTTCGAGGTCACTGCTACAAATAAATAAATTTTAATGCACTTATATAGCACGTATCTATACCGTATAATAGCGGTATCTACTGATAAAATTAATATTTTCATTGGCATTTCGAATTTCTCTTCAAACATCGCTGCTTAAAATAAACTAATTACGGTCAGATTTTTATGCTAGCATTTTTCAGAATGTTTAAGATATTATAGTAAGTATCTTGCGGATCGAATAATTAATTGATGACACTTCAATGGCAAAACTGGAGAAATGCAGATTGTATGGGAATGTTGTTCTTAAACGATGAAAGTATACACAAATTATTATGTTTATAGTTTCCTTTTGAAACCATGAAAAATAGCAGTAGTAGAGCATCGTTAGAATAAAAAAACATACATTTACAAGTTCTAATAGAATACGGTTTCTATAATAGTGGAGGTTTAGATTAGTGTTGTTGACAATGTGATAAAAATTGATGTTGAGGAATGACGGTATGCATGGTGTGTGTGCCGTGGGGGCGGATAGAGCGGCGGGCGCGCAGCAGAGCAGTGAAAGTGGGTTGAATGCGGCGCCACATTACTTTCAGTTTCTCTTGCGCGCACGCCGCGGACTCGTTACAATAAACATTGCATCCCGCCAATTTCTCGCACTGTGAAATTTCACCTTTTCCACTCTATTATGCGGAGATGGATGGCATGCCTTCTTTCTATTAGGAGAAAGTGATTTACTGCGCTATTGTATTCGTTTTCGCTGTTGCCCTTGTTTTGATCATGTGTGAACTGTATTGTTTATGATTGGTTGCTGATATGATTTATTTATAATGAAGGAGACTGTTTTTAAAATTTTGCGAATAACATTTTAAAATAACATAATAAATACAATATTTACAAATGAAATTTGATAAACGTTATAAAACATTACTAATTGGATCAACGCAAACTTTCTTTTGTTTCATTCTCATCTTCTAGGAATATTTACATGTAAATGTAATTGCCATAAGATTAGATAAAATATACACATAATATGATATACTATATGCAAAATATATATAAATATTAATGAACATAATTTCTCTGAACCATTAGAAACGTATGCGTTTTAAAAGTGCGTGATTATCGTGTCAGAGAAGAGTGGCCTAGAAAGTTCTAACTTTCGTCGTTCGAGAATGCGTACTTACGCTTTGTTACTTTTGAAGCTCGTTAGTTTGGCACCCAATATGAATAAAATCCGGTTCACTTATATGAATTCGTGTCACTAAACATAATGACTGTACCCGTATGACTATGTAGATATATGTGCTTGTGATTGTTATCTATAAAACTTTTGAATATTTTGTCAGTTATAGTTATTCCACTTTAAAACTGCATTTTACATATACCTATTCAATTTGAATAAGTACGGTGAATTTAAAATAAATATAGGTAATTAGTAAAAAAAAAACTGAAAAACACGCTTTTATAAGATAATCTCATAAAATTATTGTATTGTCACCGATCCTTGATAAGTGAACAAAGTGCCTTCTAAATCTAAATCTGTCCTTTTTAATTGTGTCAAATATACTCTAAAGGAGTTTATTACATAAAAACACACACGTAAAGCTAACATGTAGTATATAAATAAATGTTAAAAAGTGGTATATGTATCATATAATTATTTCCATATTTACCTACTTAATATAATATTATTTTTAAAAAACATTATTACTTGGATATTGATATTTAATGTTAAGTGTTGACATGTAAATGAATGTGACACGCAACTCTCTAAGTGTTGATCAAGATGCATCTGAAAAGAAACGAATGAAAATGAAAGTGACCCAGATCTCGGCCTGCGCCCTCGTTGCTTTCTCTTGATTTTTTCGGATTAATCTACCTATTTTCTCTTGTATTTTTGTTGCTACTTTCCAAATTATAAATAATCTGTTACTTTATAAGGTATATACATGAATAAAATTGTATTGGATTTAATATTCGCGCCCTAAAGTTATTTAAGTTACACTCAATTTACAGAATTAAATAAAAATCAACTGATAATAATTTATAATTTATAAGTATATCAAATTTATCAAAAATATACTACTGAAACGGTTCAGGTGTCAATTTTTACAATTGATGAAATTAATTTCACTAACTATAAAGTATAAACTCGAAAGGAAATTGTAATTTTAACTACATAAAAGTTGAACTATGTATTTCTTAATATATTGACACAGTCATATGGCCTTCGAATAGAAGATAGTAAACAATATAATCTAAATAAATATTATAGAGGTAGTATCTACACTTTGTCATTTTGTTTTTGAAGTGAAACTTCTTCATCGGGGTTGGACAAAAATTTAGTGTAACATTTTTGCGTTACGCTGTAGGCGTGACATTTTTGCGTTACGCCGTAGGCGTGACATTTTTGCGTTACGGCGTAGGCGTGACATTTTTTGACAGTTTCACTTCTTACGTGTGTACTCTAGTACACGCACACATTTTTTTATTATAATTGACACTTAAGAACTGCCGACCGCGACGGCATGACTTTAATAAATATAGTAGAGGTCAGTAATTTACGTATTTTCAAATTTCCAAACCAAATACTGACCTCTTTCTGCATAATAACTTCTAGGTATGTATTTATATTATTTACATTGAATTATTATTATTATTAACATGTAAATGATTATTGTTGCAATTTTATAACGGCGAATATATTCATAATATCGTTAATTATATTATATATGTATGTTATGAATTAGGAACATATTATCGTATACATATTATTATGTACTACATTAATGACTACATGCAATTTAATTCCATCTCTCTTTGATATTATGTATTTTAAATGTTCAATTTTATATTGAGTTATTCCGTTTGATAGTCAATAATTATCTAGTATTATCTTATTTTAGCTCATAATCAAATAATTTGTTATTTTAATATAATAATGTATTACATAAACGTATTGTACTTCAAAATAATTCAAGTTTCTGGAACAATCACATCATTCATATCGTACTAAAAACTAGGTACACATGAATGTGAAAGTGTGTATTATTATTCTTATGAAACTGAATAGATAATTTAAAGTTGCACGAGGATAATCTTCTCATATATATAAAATTCCTGTCGTAATGTTAGTTATCCTTACCATACTCCTCCAAAACGGCTGGACCGATTCTCATGAAATTTTGTGTGCATATCGGGTAGGTCTGAGAATCGGCTAACATCTATTTTTCATACCCCTAAGTGATGAAGAGTAAGGTATAGAACAACGTTTGCCGGGACAGCTAGTATGATTATATATGAGTGTGATGTGTCATGTGAGTGAAGCGTGACTATAGTGTATATACCGTGTATTTTTTATAATCATTTTTTGTTTCTATTTATACAAATCTCAAGAAAAGCTGAAACAAAGGTATATTCAATATTGTCAAGAGGTTTGTTTGCATTCTATAAACTCAGCAAATGAGATTAGAGTAGGTGAAGTATAAATATTTTATCCAATGCCAAAAAAAAAATAACAGAAGAAACGAAGTAGAGAAGAAAAGAAGACAACTAAAGAATTTAAAAAGGCATACCTTGAAACTAGAATAATTAGGTTATTTTATTTGTCAAACAAAGAGATACAATACATCAAATTTACAATAAAACGCTAACATTTGTTCATGAAGAGTATTTTTATTAATTTACATAAACGTTTACATACAGAGGCAACGCAAAATCACCATGAAGCATTTAAACAATGATCGAGACAAAGCTGTTGCCTACCGCCTAACGGAAACGTATTCTACCTTATTTTTGACGTTTTGAGGTCAAATGATAAGCCAACGACTATGAGCTGTTGTGGCTATGTATGCCCTCAAATGGAATGAACCGTATTATTTCCCGTTTTGAACAATGTGCTGACTTCACTGACGGCGCGGGGAAGTGCACAACGAGGTCGATAAACTCCGCTGACATGATTCGAATATGACAGCTTGCTAATAAGTTTATATTTATTTAAATATGCTTAGCAGACTTGTGTAGTAAGCGCGGCAAGCAGGTCCGAAAATATTATGAGATTGGGTCTTTATACCTTGTATGGTTTTGAAAATTTGTACACTTGGTTATGTTGAGAACCCCGGCCAGTGCTGCAGCTATAGAATGAATTAATTAATAAAAAAAAGACACATATATTATATAGGAATGTGAATCATAAAATATATAGAGGTTTTCCGCATAAAAGTTAACAAGGCAACCCAAATCGCCTTATTTAGTTATTGATATTAATAGCTTAATCAATAACTTTAGAGGAAGAGAGTTTATTTGATTCCTAACTATTCCTAATAACTTCATAATCATGTGTGGTTTGTATTTAACACTTATCTGGCCATATCCATAGACGCGATGATTAAATAATGCAATAGTTTCTGTGTAACTTTCCGCCCGCGAATTTGCCTGCCTCATCTTAAACTGAACAAATTATATACTAAAACCTCTCAAGAGAATTCTTAGGTGAAAATAGAATAAAAATAGGTGCAAGTTGCAACAGTTTTTAAATTTATCGCGAACAAACATACAGATGCGGCAAAGGATAATGATATGACCTTTTTATAAAATTTGTATTCATTTTATTCCTTTATTAATATCCTTGATTCAGTAAAGGTTGAATGTCTTTCGTAGTTCCTGTACTGCTGCTCATACTACCAAGATAATTAATAACAATACATTCCTTTGTCCACAAAGGTTCATCTATAAAGATAATGTAAGGTTGCATAATGAATGACGTGTAAGCTTTTCGTAGCCGTTAACTAGCTAATAGTGCGCGTGCGGCTACGCTTAGCTACTAGAGATAGCCGCGGGTCAGCGACCGGCGTGAGGTCGACGAACGCTGACGTAACGTTACGCGAATTCCGACCGCCCCCGCTGCACTGCCTCACTTCGCACCGACCTAATTCCTTCGAAGCCACTTCATTTCTGCGTCGCTAATTATAAAACATCGCTGCACCGCACGAACTCATTTCTAACTTGGTAGCTTACCTGTGCACGAAATGTCATTCCGATTGTAGGTAGTAGGTACGTGATATTATTTTATTAAGTTTGCGTCTTGAGAAGTCATATAAAGTCACGGTCCAGACAAAAGCAAATATTTACTGATTTAAATTGCTGCAGTCTGCACATCAAACATCGTTCAGTATTTTTATGATTGAATGCAAATGCAATGCACGATGAGTGATCTTTCACACGTCTATTAGAATACATTATATACAGAAGCGGTTATTGTTATTTACTTCAGTCCTTAAACAGCGTCATTGACGCAAGTAGTCATTGATAAATCCATTGTATAGAACTTAAGGCGATGAATACAGCCGCAGTATAACCTCGCATTGAAACATACTCAGCATCAATGAAACATGTTTATTATTCTTTTAATAAGAAAGTGTTTCTTTATAAATACATACTTGTCAACTCAACTGCAAATTGTAGCTTCGCTTTAGGCATATTTCGAGGTAGGTATACGAAGTGAAACTAAATCACTTTCTGAATGTGAAGTGTGTTAAATAGGATTCAAAGACTTTAATTGCTGCTGTTAGAATTACATAATAAGTTATATCGAAATTAATATAATAATAATACATATTATATTATGTTGTATCTCACAGTTATACTGAAAACCATTTGGTATACTATGTAAATTGTCCTTTGCCTGAAGGTTGCATGGTAGAGATGGCTTTTAATTTTAAGTCATAAGGCCGCAATATGTACAATTAACTTTAGCATGGTCTTTGTAGTAGGCACTTTTATTTTATAAGACCAACAAGAAGTAAATAAATATATAAAAAACGACGTGTGGCACTCGGAGACTACCTCTATAATATTAAGTATTAAATGTCACAATAACAAATATGAATCAAATAAAGTGAGAATCTTAATATGTAATCAAGTTAATAATTGTTTGTACGACTTATCTTCGCAAATGGGGATCGATTTCGATTAGATGGTTATCAGACTATTTAAGATATTTTGGAAATATAGGTCTCTTTTATGCAATATTGACTGTGCCGTACGGTTTCAACTGTGGACAAACCCGGAAAAAAATATTTTATAGTGAATGTGTCAATTATAATTTTTGTGTGTCAATTTGTAAATGTGTTAATTATAATTTTCTTAACTGTACAACTATTAAAGAGTTAAATAAATAAATAAATAATTAAGATAAAGACTTCGCTCGCTCATGGTCTTATTATCTATTTATAATTGAGACGTAAACTATTGTAAAATGTATTTTTAGTCAAAATTAAATAGCATACGATGCATAATATGGTATAATAATTACCCTAGTATTGTTCTTGTAGCAATATGGTAGCAACTATACAGTATAATAATACAGTTGTCTCTTGTCGACTTGTCGATAGGAAATAACTATGCTATTGTATTACTGCACTATACTTACTGTACTGTTTAAACGGAATCGATTTTGATGAATTTAATGTTCATATTTAAATTATTATTAATAATAATTATAAAATGTCGACCCTTTTCAACACAATGCCAGTAAAATAAATAATAATTAATGTTTACAAAAAGTCTCGCTATAAATCGCATCAGACACACGTATCTTCAACAATTTTATTTCACAAACGACCTTATAGTTGTTGCGTGTCGGACGGTTGACGTCAGTGCATAATAAAACATTAGTGGAAAAAAGTAGCGGTCGTGCAATGTCACACCCTTCCAGAGGGGACTCGGCGGCTGTCACTTTGACCTACCCCACCTTCTCAATGCATTCCTAATTGACTTACTACTTTATATTAATAATAAAATATTGAAAATTCGTACACTGAAAACTGAAAGAGTTATTGCGTAAGCGTAAATTCCTAATCATAAAACTGTTCCAATTGTAAAGCCATTTGAATAGAATTTGAGTCGGGTCGTAAAATAATGAATATTATGTATTTCATACAAAGTATTATGCAACTGCAAGCCACGTGTAAGTTTATAGCTTTATGGAAAACGTGGAAGGCAAATGTTACATTATTGTACAGCTCAGCGCAGGCACGGTGCATTGCTAAAACGGGAATTACGCATTCGTCATATTTTAATATTCACATGTGTTTGATGAACTATCCGTAAAAATAAATAATCCACATGCACAATATTCATGACTAATGAAACGTGGAGGGCGGTAGTTTAAATATTAATCTGTTTCAAACTTGACAAGAAGTTTGACAACTGATTGACTCACAAGACACTACCACATGAATAGAATGTGTCACTATACTCAGTGTCCAGTGAGTGCAATCGGACTTAACAAATTCACAAACCTGAAACAAACTTCTCTTAGCTGTCTTATCTATACATATAATAAAATCGTAGGAAAGTCAAAACTGTACATTGAATATTTTTTTAAAAGAATACATAATCCATGATCTATAATCGATATAGAAGCCAAAAACATAGTTTTTAGAATTTTTGTCTGTTTGTCTGTTTGTCGGTTTGTCTGTTTGTCTGTTTGTCTGTATGTTTGTCCGAGCTAATCTCGAAAAGTACCGCATAGATTGACTTCAAATTTTGCATGAATATTACTAACAGGTCGGGTGAGGCTTTTATATACACATTATCATGCTATCACCTCCGGGGGAGGAGCTGTGAACCTTTATTTTTCTAACGTATTCCGTGTATGACACAGCGTACAATCTAAAGACTCATGTTTAAATGTTGTTTTTGGGTAAGCCACGCTATTATCTAGCTTTACACTATAAAAACTACGTCATTTACGTAATTTTGGCAGAGAAACAGTTTAATGAATCTTAGTAGTATAAAGACAAATTTGAAACAGCGCCATCTATGAGACTTCATTAAAATCAAATCAATTTACATATTTAACGCTTCTTGCAAATTTATAATTAAGAATTTAATAATATGATGTTGGTGGGGTTTTTAATTGTACTTATTTATTTAACTTTTTAACCCATGTCTTCCCAGAGTCCACTTCAGGTGCTTATATTTTATGTGAATATACTAAATAAAATTTTACAAGTGAGGGTAGATGTTTATTATTTGATGTCAAACAAGACACCATTAACAGTTAATTGTGACATTTTAAAAAATCCTTCTTGCGTTCCCACAAAAGGTAAGTTGTGGCTTTTATATTTATTCTTTATACATAATTAATTATATAGTTAGACTCATGTTTTTAATTAGAATTGAAGTTACGACAAAATAAGAAAATGATGAAATTTTATTTTTATGTATAACTTTTACAAGACTATATTATACGCCCAAAGAAGGTCACTTAAGTTCTTGATAGAATTTTATTTGTTAGTAGCTTTTTAATAAAATAAGGTAAAGTAATCTTTTCATTTTTTTTATTTACAGATTCAATGTTCATAAAAAATTAACGATTTGCGTGAGGATGTAGTAGAAATAAGTATCCTGGCGCGTGGTCAATTGTTGAATAAAGTTAATTTCCAACGTATGGTACAATCATTGGAAGAATCTTGGGTAATTTTAGAGGATATTTTTCGGGAATGAGAAAAGGGGCAGCCAACCACGTATCAGCGTGCGTGCGTGAGAATCTTCCTACGTTTTAGTACCAAAAAAAAATGTTATTTTGAAACGTAAATATTGCACTCACAGTACAAGTATGATTTTTATTCGTGCTTTACTGTTGTTTTATTATCGTTATGGCTTTCGCGGTACAGATAGTACTGGGATCAGAGTACATATTATTTATCAATTTAATATACGTAAAATATTTACAATCATACCAAATGGATTAACACGGTATGTACCTACATAAGGCGGTCTTATCGCTTACTAGCGATCTCTTCCAGACTGCCCAAGGTAAGAGATAAAGAATTATACTCATGATCCAGCAATTTTCAACCGAAAAAGAAGTTTTTCTGTAATTGGTAGTTGTTTCATTTATTTATTTTAAATACCTAATTTTACTTTTACATTTGCCCATTTGCATTACATTCAGCTTCCATAAAACTTATAAAAATTTTATGTTTATTTCTGTCTAATATAAATACTCTTTTTTAGATATAAATAACAAAACAACTTTTTTATTAAAATTTAGTACCTTGGGAAGATATTATCTATGTGTTAATAGAACATTACAAAGGAAGTTATGTTACGATTTTATACAATGAAAATATGTAAAAAAATATTAGCAGGTGTAATTATTAAATTGATCCCGAACCCAAAACTATAGTTAATTTTTTTTGTCATTTAGTGTTTAATTCATGTCAATTGGTTCATTAATAAAAAAAATTATGATCATTTAAATAATCACGGCGAACATTTGCTAAGGCATTCATGTACAAGGTGTAATCGTTCAGTGTGCACAGGCGATTTTTTTTTGTAAGTATTACAGATAACAAAAAACTTTAAACTGATATCGAAAGTACTTAACCTAATAATGGCCGTAATCATTTTTTTTTAAATAAATCGAGAAATATAAAAAAAAATATCTTTAAACCCTTACATTAAGCACATATGAAATATGAATATCCCATATACATTTAATATGAAAGATTTTAGCTTTCTTTTTCTTTTTTTGGTTGTCTGCTTTAATTACTTCGCAAATTTGAAGTGGCATTTTCCACGCTTTTTCCGGACATTTTCACGCATTTTCCGGATATTTTCCGGACATTTTCCGGGCAATTCCTCACGCATTTTCCGGGGATTTTCCAGGCATTTTCCACGCCTTTTCCGGACCATTTCACGCATTTTCCGGATATTTTCACGCATTTTCCGGGGTTTTTCCAGGCATTTTCCACGCTTTTTCCGGATATTTTCCAGACATTTCCCAGACATTTTCCGGAGATTTTCCAGGCACTTTCCACGCTTTTCCCGGACATTTTTACGCATTTTCCGGATATTTTCCATATATTTCTCAGGCATTTCCCAGTCATTTTCCAGACATTTCCCTGACATTTTCCGGGAATTTTCCAGGCATTTTCCACGCCTTTTCCGGACATTTTCACGCATTTTTTTAATATTTTCCGGGCATTTTCTGGGCATCTCTCAGGCATTTTCTGGGGATTTTCCAGGCATTTTCCACGCTTTTTCTGGATATTTTCCAGACATTTCCCTGGCATTTTCCGGAGATTTTTCAGGCATTTTCCACGCTTTTCCCGAACATTTTCACGCATTTTCCGGATATTTTCCGGGTATTTCCCGGACATTTTCACACATTTTCCGGGGGATTTCCCAGATATTTTACAGGCATTTTCCGGATATCCCCGGAAAATGCCCCAGAAATCCGGAAAGTAATAAATTCTATTAACAATTCTATGAATTGTTTATGGTAGTACGTGTTTACTAAATAATTGTATGTAAAGTAGTAACTACTACGCAGTCGCTATTCCACGCGGACGAAGTCGCGGGCACAGCTAGTAAATCATAATTCATTTTTGTTACTTTAAGAATAATTATTAATAATGTAGTAATTGTATTCTCTTTGAATAATTTATTCGATCAATTAATTTTATCCTTATTCGGGTGCACTCATATATACGTGGTTTGATGTTTATACCAGCAACAGCGTTGATTGGATCTCGGAATGTACTCTCACTTGATTGAATTAGAAATTAATTATAGCGCGAGTGCGCGGAGAAATGTGTTGATGATGCGTCAGAACTCAGAGCACGTTATCGGCGGATGCCGCTTATCACAAGGTTACCGCCGACCGCGTCCACGTGTTGGTGACCATTGTTCATTATAATACACGTTTTAACCTTTACATGCTTTTTTAATTTGTTGTAAATGAAAACAGAATTTATTAAAAAAATACTTACTAAGAATATAATATCGTTATAATAATATATTATTATGAAATAATATTATTGTTCTAGACATTTCTTCATAAGAAAGCTACATAATTATTAATTATTATAATACTATCTTTATACGTTATTAGGATATACTTAGACTTGTTTACACTGCCATGCCATGTGCGTAGAATTTGCATCACAAACAATTTGAATGTTAAAGGAATGACAAAATAAAGTTACCCTTCAAACAATCACAATGTCAGTTATATAAACGACCTTTGATATGCCATCGAGCATCATCATTCAATATTGAGGGGCACTTAAAGTGCTTCTCTGGCATATTCCAATTGACGACGGTCGACATGGAAGTAAACTAGACATAAGTTATTATTGACACTTTAGCGCCCGCGTCGTGCACGACAATAGCGGCTGGTCATTGAGGTGAGTGATAGGTGTAGTTCGTTCTGTTCACGAAGTCGCGAGGGCGTCCGCGCGGTCGTCTCAAGATCAAGGTCTCTCGGCAGACGCGAGGCAAGGTCACCCGTGCTCCCGCGCGCCGCCTCAAGCCCCGCGGCACCCCCGGCTCCCGCGCTCCTCGCCCGTCCCGCGAGCGCCTATACAGCGCGCAAATATTTGCGACCGTCTGTCCTCCGCGACCGATATGCCGAGGTCAGACCGTCAAGCAGACCTTGAAGTAATATTATCCGACCTCCCCGCATAGAAAGACGATATACACTTGATATGGGACTTCATGGGTTATTTAAAATTAAAAAAATCTCGCATCTGTGTCCAAACGCTGACTACATTAAATGTGTGGCACTTGTATGAGGCTCCATACGCTGAATAATGAATTTAGGCATTACAGGAATTGCTGGATTTTTAATATCATCATTGTACGTATTATTTTATACTTTATAGACCCCTAATATCAAATGCTGCATGCAACGCATATAATAAATAATAAAAAAAAATATTAAGAAGCTTACCTTTTGATTGCAATAAAGGCAGGATTTGCAGGAAGAACGGGTGGCATTTAAATGATGACTGAAATAAAAAATGTGTCGAAATCGTTTATCAATTACTGGAATTACTACTGGAGGCGCTTCCCTAATAAATATTTAAATAGGGAATATCTCTTAAAATATTTCTCAAAGTTCTAAGTTTAAGTTTAAGTTAAACGTAAATGTAATTTTTCTTCTTTGTTAAATGTAATGTACGTTTAGATAGTAATGTTTATTTCAACTCTTCAAGGTACAGCTATGTACATAATACAGCAAAGCTCCAGACGCAACTTTAAAATTCAATTTTCTGTTTTTACAATTGCTTGCTAGTTGAGGACGTTTTCATTATTCACAAGGATATCGAATATAAAACAATTGCTGCCTAAAACTAAAGGTCGTTCAAGTGAATGTATTTGCGTTATTTTGCCTTGATCCGAGTTCTCATTACTCACGTCAAATGTCCAAACAATAAATTTAAATGAGTAATTTTTAAATAAAATGTTTCTTCAACTTCTTGAAGGCAGAAACAAAAATTACAATTACCCATTGTGATTTCAGTTCTTTCTAATATACTTATACTGCTTTAGATGAGTAAGAAGGATATTATTATTTTTTAATTGTATTGAGACCCCTCTTACTGCCATGGCTATCTGAATCTAAGGCTGGTTGCTGCAGAGCTTGACCGACCATCAGTGCGTACGTCAGTCGCGCTTGTCATATTATGTATGGAAATTAATAAAACCGTTCATAGGTAGACCGACCATACGCACGCGTATTGTCATGCGCATTAGCGTCATAGTCATACAATTGTTGATGCGTATCGTCAGGACCGACGGTACGCACTGACGGTCGGTCAAGCTCTGCAACCAGCCTTTATAGAAGAGTCATCGTTTCAATTTTAAATGTCTATTATTTACGTCAGTATTTACGAAATTGATGAAATGTATCTGTCCTATTCTTATTGATTAAAGGAAAATTGATCAAGGATATTAAAAAAATATCTATGAGTTATTTTTTCAATATCAAAGACAATATCAGCTCTACATTTATATAAAAGATTTTAACTAATTGCTAAAGATAGATTTTAGATTACTTTTTTATATTGTTATTGCAATGTAAACCTGATGATGACGCTTTAACTGATATCTAAGTAGGTAACTATATATCTCTTTTCAACGATGTAGAGTCTGTCTTTAGGGTTCTAGGAAATATTTCTGTTGTAACGTGTACAACATTATACTGTGAGAAAATTAAAAAAAAAAAATGATCAAAATTAGGTGTATTATTTCTTTATCAATTTATTATTTATTATACTTTTAAACGATACAAAAAACTATACTTATAAAGTAACTTCAAATTGGCTCAAATGGCGACTTTATGGCACAAACTAAAAGCCATCTCTAAAAGTAATTATGTCGATATATCCTGAATTCATACCAATTTATTCAATAGTAGTAATGTTTAGATGTCAATATTAATATTTATATAATTTTTTAAAAGGTTTTATTATTATACTGGATAATTTTATAGCTTTTTTTCACCTTTTTTTTCATTTTAAATGCAGTAAAATAAATCCGACACGAATGTTAAGGGCAGGAAGTTTACGAGAAGACAATTCAATCATTATTCTTTTAAGTTATAAATTCAATTAAATAGATGTAAATTGGCATAAATGTATCATGCAAAACAAAATGGTTGTCATATTCTTTCTTATTGCATGCAGCTCCAAAATGTGATTCATACAATATGAATTTTGAAAAAATGTACAAATTAGTTAAAACATTCGACTACTGATGAATTTCGCCTTTATTTATGTACCTGTCTAATACTTACAGAAGTTACAGATACATGATGTTTACCTAATACATAATATATAGTTCAGGATACATCGCCCATTTTTGCAAGTGACTACTATCAAGCTGATTTTCCGTTTGTAGCTTTATTTTGATGAGACACCGAATAATTTCGTGTACGAAACTCTCGATTGTGGTAGCTAACAGAGATAACAAGGATACAAATTTTTGATTTGATGGTTCTCAAATATTTATTACGCAATTTGTAGGACAATATGTCTGTTGAATTATATAAACATTAACTAAGTGAAAACAAAAAAATCAGCTTGTTAGTAATCATTTATGATGACCTCGTTATCGATACACTTTGGAAAGGGGGACTCTTTGAACCAACCATAGATTTTGTAGGACAAATATTTTTTCGAATAATCTAGGTAATTATCTTAAGATTGAACAAAAAAAAAATTCAGTTAGTAATTTAGATTAGTATTATTTTGTTTAACATGTAGTCTACTTTTATTACAGGATTTGAGCCAGCTCATCATTGAACGTTCAGTCTTTTTCCATATTAGATCATAGATGTATTCTACTATGGGTTGGGAAGGTAGGAACTATAGGAACGCTATTTAATAACACATTTAATCATTACAGCATTTATGTAACGCCACACATCTCCCATGATGTGCCTCCTCCTCTTTGGTCGCTCGCGTAACATCGGGGCCAAGGTTTCTATGAATTATGGAGTATATGGCATTATTCAGGCGCAATGTATGTCAGTGTTTTATTTTCGCGGTCGAAACTTTATTAATAACTTCCGAAGGTTTCGATTAACACTAGGAGGTCACGTATGTATACACAATATTGAGTTCCGGAGTTTAGATTTATTAAGTCGTTATTCAATTTTAGTTGACGTTTATTATTATAACTTGTTTCTTGTAATTATTGGTCTTATTCGATTAATAGTGGATTTATATTTATGAAATGGGGTTCTTGAAGAACTTTTTTTATGAGTACACATTGATATATAAGTTGTATTTTTGTTCATATCAAATATTTAAAAAAAGCTAAAAATTAATAATATTTTAGCAAAATCTGAAATATTTAATTTTCATATTATATTGCATCTATGTATCGTTTTTGTGCCGAATTATAATTAAAAAGATATTTATATGAAATGCGGAAACTAGCACAATGAAACGAAAGGCGAGCAGACGTGGCACACGCGGCATTCGTTTCTAAATGAGGTCAGTGGAACGCGAAGCATTACACTTGACCTCTTTACGAGTCCTTACCTCCGCCAGACCTTCACACTTTTTACAACGCTTTTACGAGCTAGGTCGGGCCAATTAAGTATCGTCGAACGGTCGCAGTAACAATGACGCCCCCGTTCGGCCAGCAGATGCACGCTCTCATGCTCGGACCGGCCGCGGCCGCCGAGCGCCGACCGTACACTCTTGACACACATTCGTGGTAACCATTCAATGCCTGTTGATTTTCAGTAGATTAAATATCTATGATGTCAATGTCATCACGTATTGGTGTTTCTTTAAGTATGATTAAACATTTTAAAATCGTCAATGCCAGTAAAATTAAAACTTTGAAAAATAAAAAGTACATTTTGTTTGATTATTTTAAATTTAATCAGACATCTCTATGTTGCGAATCAAGCATTTGTGAGGTATACGAATTTAAGACGAAATTTAATTTAACAAGACAACTCAAGGCTCGAAATCCGAATATAAAAACTTGACTACCTGCCGTCGCTGTGGGCACTAGGCAGGTATGTCTTTGTTCGCGGTAGTGACAAAATCTGCAAATAAGTTGAAGCAATGGATCGGTATTAAAATATACTCTGACACGTCGGTTCCTAGTAAACAAGGTCGGGGTGACCTTGTTGAAGAATTGTATTTTTAATATTATTTTTACATGAAAAAAGATCACTCTGACAAACAAGGAAGTCATCGGTTATTTTGCGAAGCGTTTAATTGAACTTTGTTATGTAGATGTGTTTACTGGCGTTTACTGTTCAGGGCCAAAGCAATCGTAATGTGTGTATGTGAATCAGGCAGGAACTGTTCAAGCTTAGCCTGAGCCAATGACGTTTTAATTTACTATGATTCAGTAGTTAGGAGTTAATGATATGCTCGTTTATATTACAGGAACCATCGCAAATGCTAACGTTATAGAACTAAGGGAAAAATCTTGGAAAATCGTTCACAGATCGTTATTGACGTGATCTTGTGTATGAATTCCTTATTGATTTCTATAATAGTATTCTAACGATGAAGGTTTCGTTTGAAGGAGTTAACCTTAGGTACTACATAAAACATAGTTCGAATTATAATCTTATATGTACGTATATAAAAATGAATCGCAAAATGTGTTGGTAAGCGCATAACTCGAGAACGGCTGAACCGATTTCGATAATTCTTTTTTTATTATATTCCTTGAAGTACGAGGATGGTTTTTATGTAGAGAAAACGTAAACATGTATCACGGGCGAAGCCGGGGCGGACCGCTAGTATTATATAAGTTCGAGTTATACACTGCATCTATCGGAAATTTGAATAATACATTTAAATAATAAATTGACAAGACAGCTTGATATTAAGAATTTGAAAAAAATTGTATAGGTTATAAATTAGGTACTTAGCCAAAGCAATTTTGACTTGATTCAATTGCTAGTCCTAATACAGCAAAAATATTCATGGTACAGAAATAAAAAAATCTACGGATGGTAGAGAAACAAAAAAATCTACGGACGTACCTAGTATTCATTTGACTTTCCTGTGCCTATTGCATCGGTGTTGAAGAATGAAGTATGAATCATAATATTCGGTGAACTAATCCAAACTTATAGCGTAAATAAAAAGTAACTCGTCCACGGAGCCAGAAATATGGCTCCTTGGAGGATTTAGGTACTTATATTATGAAAATTTAGTACTCGTTTACGTTTTTATACATAAATACTAAGCATAAATAAAAATAGGTCACTAAGCAGTCTTTACACTTAATAGTAATCTCTTGTATTGTAACAAAAGCAAAATATAAGAAACGTTTATTAGACGTAGTAAAGTATAAAGAAGTCAGAGGAAAATAAGAATTTAGAATATACTCTACTATATAATGTGTGTATATGTAATTACTTCTGTTTAAATTTATAATATTTAAACAGAAACTAAATTGATGAATTGTATCAATCCTGTGCCAAATTTTCATTAGTAGTTTTTTTTATTGTTGTGTCGTTTTGGATTGCTGAGTCTCATTATCTAATGTACATACATATACCTAATACAATATCACACAATTCAACACTTTATATGGAGTGATTTGTGTGTTTTTAACCGACTTCAAAAAAAGGAGGAGGTTATCAATTCGGCCGGTATGTTTTTTTTTATGTATGTACACCGATTACTCCGAGGTTTCTGAACCGATTTACGTGATTCTTTTTTTTGTTCGATGCGGGATGGTGTCGAATTGGTCCCATAAAAATTTTATTCGGATAGGCCCAGTTATAGTTTTTATTTTATGGGCATTTTTGCAAGTGCAAGTTTGAAGTCGGTTTTTTTTTAACGCAGTTATTACTTGTTAGCTAGCGTTTTGCAGTAAAAAGTAGTCATATAGTAGGTAAACTAGTTTAGTGTTGCTCCTCTAAGTTTTATATAAATATTTATTAATATTAACATGAATATAATCTACCATTTTTATTAAGAACTAGCTGTGCCGCGCGGTTTCATCCGCGTGGCTCCGCTCCTGTTGGTCTTAGCGTGATAATATATCTAATATATAAAAATCAATGCCACTTTTCGTTGTAATTCCATAACTCGAGAACGGCTGAACCGATTTCGATAATTCTTTTTTTATTATATTCCTTGAAGTACGAGGATGGTTCTTATGTAGAGAAAACGTTAATATGTACCACGGGCGAAGCCGGGGCGGACCGCTAGTAGCCTATATTACTCTATAATGTAGCTTTCGAATGGTGAAAGAATTTTTAAAATCGGTCCAGTAGTTTATGAGCCTATTAATTACAATCAAACAAACAAAGTTTTCCTCTTTATAATAATAATTAGTGTAGAAGAAAGAAAGATCATTTATTTGACTTCACAATAATAACAAACACAATTAGTACAGAATACAATAATTACTAATAATATATTTAATTTGAATATTAGGGAAAAAAATGTGCAGCATAATATTTTGAATTACTTTAAGTTGGACGAATTTCAATTAAGACTTCAAGTGTTAGGTTAGTATGAGTTACCCTGACCTTAATTTAGTAAAAGTGGCCTTGATTTAAACTATATTATGCATTGGAAAAAAACAACTAGGTAGTCCCGCATTTATAAATAAAACACGTGACAGTTGGCTAATAATTCATGATAAGTAAATAAAGTGAACTATTGTATAGCACAAGGAAGTCAATGAATTATTCCTAGAATGCCTTTTATTAATTTATAACGGTACCTTTGTTTCATTACAAATATAACTTTATGTTAGAAAATATTATATTATTTTCTATAACTCTTAATGTTAATTATACGTCGATATCTTCTTATGTACGTACGATTGTATAATATATAGACTAATTTCCGTCTCTTTACACAATGAATAATAACAGAATGTTAAAAATAAAAGTAGCTAACAATGTTAAATAATTAAGCTAATATTTGGTTGTTATGAGCAACTACGAGCGTTTGATAAGACAAGGGCGCTGCTCCGGCGCCGCAGCTCTATCGTTCAAGATTAAGGTCGCATGGTCTATAACAATAAATAACAAGCTATGTTTGATACATGTTGATGTTGATTATATAAGAACAATACTGAAAACAAAATAATGTAAATGGTGTCCGACAAATATTAATAAATTAGATACTTATTATAGATATAGATAGACTTTATATACATATTAAAATCATTTCGGTAACTTATTATTGGGTTGCACTATTTGTCTTATTTATCACAAATATTTGGACAACCACTAAGATATTTATAGAGCATGGCTTGTGAAGTTGACTCTGTATTTATATGCTTCTCCTCAAAGAAAAACGGTCATACGAATCTTCTGCATAATTTAGTGTAAGTCGTAAAATAATAGTTTAAATACAGTACGATGAAAGAACTCCAATACAAAATAAAAAGAGCTGGTAGGTAATAAGGTACGTATGTCCCAGAAGCGTAGCGTGCCTTGGCGGGGCCCCGTATAAAAATTTGTTTGGGGGCCCTTAGGAAGGGTAAAGATTTCTCACAAAAGCGCACGTTGGGGGCCCCCTTGGCGCGGGGGCCCCGTATAATTGATACGGCAGATACGGCGGTAGCTACGCCCCTGGTATGTCCTATGTAATAGTATCTTACATTATTTAAATTATACATTTTTAGGTTAGGTTTAAGATAGGGTAGGAGTGTATATTTAAATATTTTGACTGCATTTACAGGTAATAATTGTTAAAAGAGAGTCAGAATTATATATTAACTGCTTTATCATTCTTACCTATCATTAAATATTTTAATTTTTTAAATAATTTCAATTTAAACTTGTATGCTTCAAAAGTAGTTGTAGAGATTGAAATAGTAACACACTTCTAAAAATTTGCCGATCGCAATATCAAACGAGATTCTTGTCGATCGACTACTTCCGTTTGTGATCTATGTATTAACTTATTGTTATATAAAACTAGATTATTCCAAAACAATTTTTATTCTAATTCGTAAATTCCTTTAAAACTATTCATATGATAACTTATATTTCGTTATCAATAACTTACAAGTACGTATACACAGAAATACTTAAATTGTGGAACATATTTCCACATTTATAAAACGGCTTTTGTTGTATTTCCTTGAAACCTCTAATATGTAATAAATATAAAATACGTTATCTTATCGTTATACTATGTACGTGCCTCTCGGAAATTACTAAAACCATCATTGTGACATTGAGAACACGTTATCAGTTGTAGCATGAGCAAAACTTTTTGTATTATGATAAATTTGCTATAGTATAATAATTCCGCATGATAACAGATACTTATTTATAACATTTACTGATTGATTAAAATTAAAACAATACGTGGTTCTTGAATCTCACAACCTTCATTAACGAATACTTCCTTCTAGTCAATAACTGCCCGACATTCACAAGGGACCTTCACAATTATGTTTACACAGCTAACAAAAACAATCATGAGGTACGCGAATGTTTGCCAAACAACATTGCGCAATTCAATAGGAACAATGTCGGTGTAGCACTGTATTTCCATAACATAATACGCTATCGTTATTTTCTCTGGAAAAATTGAAGAATATATCACAGTCTTGCTACGAGGAATCTATAAAGTTTAACATTATTTGTCAAATTGTCACACTAATATGAAGTAATAAGTCTCGTAATAAGTTGTTATTATAAGGAATGTGAGATTGTTAAATATTTACGTTTTGAAACGTGTAAAACTCAATTATCAAATGGCAGAATAGTTTCCTCATAAATTTAAATTATTTAAAATTAAATTTTAAGACGATCGAAAATACCAAATGAAAAATCGGTTTCAACAGATATAAATGCAAATGTTTGCATTTCAAAGAAAAAAAAAAAGATTAATTATTGATTTAATTAATATTATTCTAGAGCGGCTAGTATTATACATACATATTTTATTTATATAATTTGCGCTAAAGTTGTAGACAAGTACATTCATACTATCACAGAAAATGTTTCGGCTAATAAAAATGACCTTCGTTCTTTTTCGGTTTTAGACTTTAGTTACCACGCAACCAAGAAGCGACATTTCATGATTATTTTATCTGATGTTTTTCAAGCATGTACGAATTATGTCATCTCTCGTCCATATTTGAATTGTATTATTTCATCAACATAATAGGTATTAAAAATTAACACTAAAAAGTCTTGTAAGTTATTTTTTTGAAATGAGGCAAAATATTTTATTTCGATATCGTCTAAACAAATTATTAGGTAGTGATAGTGTGCAATTTCAGTTTCATTAATATCTTATGTGTTGATAACAAAGTAAGAAATAATGGTATTTTTCTAGTTAACCTTCAAAATAGTTGGATCGATTTTGATGAGATTACCACTAAGAAATAGCTAGCTAGATTTAAGATGAAGTAAAGACCTACAGAAGCACCTTTTTATAAGTCACGAGAATAAACGCTTTAAGCTTGAGACATATCACATTACGGAATGTATAAGCCAATATATAAAGTAATGAAGCAGATGAATGTGGGTGGAGAGCCGTGAAATGGTCATAACGCAAATTGCTGCCGAATATTTTTCGCACACGCAAGGTCGAGGTCATATCGCTTAACTTCCTAGATCATCATGGCCTTGCTTCTTATACCAGAAAAATTACGTGCGTATGTACTTTTAATTTGGGTGTGCTGAAAAAACATATAGGAAAAAAACATGTACAAACTTCAATGCTGGAATTTCATTAGTAAAATTAATTAGTATTTTTTTAACTATTTTTAAAGGTAATGGTACCTTATTGTCATGATAAAGTTAATAAATAATAAAGTTAATAAATAATAAAGTTAATAAATAATAAATAATAAAGTTAATAAATGATAAAGTTAATAAATAATAATTTACTTATTTTGTATTACTCGATTGTTAATGTAGGTATGTAACTGTCTATAGGTAGAGCAGAACGATTGTTTTCATTACAAATGACAAAGAGGAGGCGAAATTTAATAATAGTAAATGTTCCAACATTTACTTTTTGCTGCTTAGATGATGAAAATTATAACTTGAAACCTGAAAAGTAATATTCAACTCCATAAAATATTAATTGTTATCAAATATTTCTAAATGATATTATTTTTCGGTCCACTTTAGATATACGTACGAGTATAAAGTACATTTGCGAAATAACCGGATAAAAATATTCAGGGTCAGTCCCAAGGTCTTTTCTGATTAGAGCTGAAACGATAAGAATGGAGAAACATACTAATTTAGAATCTTTTACTAGCAGCATAAAGTACAATTCACTGTAAAGGAAATTATTAATACCGGTTATGAAAAAACTATAACTGTACGTCGTCGGATTTATTGGTTTTCAGTTATTCCATGTGTATAAAATCTCGTAAAACCAAGGATTTTTCGATAATAAAATACACGTATAAAGAATAAAGAAGAAAAACAAAAAGCAATCGACATAGCCTATAGCTTCCGTGTTTTATTTATAAACATCAAGATTAAAATATCAAATAAAATTTTGTTTTAGGTACTACATAGTACATAATATATAATAACGCATTGAATGACGCATGGAAATATCCTACCTAATATATTGACGGTATTTTGTAAAAAATGGGCTCCTTATAAGTAGTATATGCATATGGAATAAAATAATAAGCTATACAGTATACAGATTATTGCGACATATAATGCAGTACCGCATTTAAAGGGTTCTCGATGCGCAGGTTGACCTTGCGAGCTGACGTAGCGAACATGAACGCTTCCTGTTATCTCACTGCGATACTCCTCGACACTCGCGACCGGCATTAATCACTACTGGAACAAAGAATGTCCACTCACGGTAATTGTAATTAGCACGCGTCGGCCTTGACGCGCTCATTATCTTGGCCACCTCGGTCACCATAGCGGACCACGTCACAATGGACTCCATGTACGTTTAGAAGAATGTTTCCTTGATCATTGTTTATTATATCTATATTCTTGGCGATTTGTAACAAGTGGTTTTTTTATGACGTAAGAGAAGTTTAATATTGTTTTATAAGGCCACTTTACCACCCAGCACAGGTAATTTTTGAGGAATCTTTATGTGTAACATACATAAAGTAGACATACAAAAAGGTTTAAAGATTATAGCTTAGTTAGAATACGACTTAAAGAAATTAATTCAAGTAGAAAAAAATAAAACCCATGCGCAGTGAGCTGTGAGACTGAACGCTGTAAAATCTAGATCATTTTTCCGCGCAATATAATGAATGTCACGTGGACGATGAGCAATAAGCAGTGGAATAAACCTTATTATAGAAATAATTTACAGTAGGTACTTATAGGGCGACACAGGGACGTCATAGCAATATCGAATGCGCAGTGCTTACTGCGCAAACATGTTTACCGCCACGCTCACAAAGTTCAAGGCTTCAGCTAATGACAACTGTGGAACAATGTACTTTCCATGTGGAGGCTATTCGAGGACACGCGGACACGCGGTAAACACGAGTGGTCCTTACGATAATTTAATAAAAATAAACTGTATTGTTATTGGCATTTTCATTCAAGATCAACCAAATAATACATCCAATTAAGTCAACAGTGTAGCGTATATTCTATTGAAAAGTTTTTTGTCACTATTACTACTATACCTAATAGAATTCGGTTATTCAGGATTTTTGAAGACACTGAAAAGATTCACTAATACTAATAACCGATTTGTTTCTTGGCTTCCTGACATTGGACTGGCTTCCTGTCTATTTACATTAGTACATTATACTGTATGCTACCTTCACACAAGCGGGTTAAGGTCGACAGATCATTCTTTTTCATAGTATGTAGATTACAGTTATTAGGATCACTGTCTATTCTGATTTCAAAGCCAGATAGAATATAGGTAAATAATATGTAGAGAGTATTTATATCAATAGGACAATATAATAGGTGGGTTTGTCACGGGCATTAAGTAACAATGTAACAATTTGGGATATTTGTTCCTCAGGCCCTTCTCCAGAAACCAATCAATGGATGAAACAGTACGTCTCCTATTGGAAATCTGAGAAGAGCACGTGAGCGCGTAGCGTCGGTGGGTGACGGGCGCCGAGCCGACCCTGACTCTTGAAATAGTCTTCCGCATTAACGCCCAGAGCGAAAATATCGTATGATGCTGCCGCAAGGCCGCTTTACAACACTACTCCCCCGTACAGCGTGTTCGCCTTACAAGGACTAATCACTGATTAAAATAATACTATTTGTTTTTATTAATCTTATTTCTTACTCAAATGACCAGCAAAAAGAGTTAATGGTATAACAGTTGGTTTTTCATTTAGAGATTACTTATCTCTAAATGATGACCTTTATAAAACTTCTTAACATTCGACTCAATTGTCAATTAAACCAACCAACTCGTATTTAGGTCTCAAAATCATTTTAGTAAAATGTAATAGGAAACTCTAAGTAAGACTTCACATGGATTTTAATTTTCGCCATATTATGTTCTCTTATTTTTTCAACGCCAATAAGTTTTGTTAGCTGATACAATTAATGTTATATCTATTTTAAGGATCCTTTTGTGAACAATTTTAAGATTACTATATGTAATGGTATTTAACGATAATATGATTGCAGTTTATCTAGACTTCCTTGTCCTGATTGCAAGGTCTGTCTAACTTGTAGGTAATGTGACTATATTATTATGTTACTGTGAATTAAAGAAATCTGTTTTACAACGGAGTGTGCGCTATGTTAAAAAAAGCTGAGAAAATATTTGAAAGAAAAATTATTACACTGGGTTTATTTCCGAAATTGTATAAAGTTAAAAACAAACTCACAGGAATTTGCAACTTTTTTAAGTAAGAATGCAACATTTTCTCGTTATGATGACCAACAATTTAATTTGTAAAAGGTATTTTGGCATCAATATTCAGACGCTTCTATGAATGGCAATGAGTTATCATTTCGTACGTAACATCATGAAATATCAGTATGACTTAATAAACACTGAAATATTTCCGCATTAGGATTGTAATAACTCACGTAGTCTTTATTTGATTTGTGATAACATTAACGCCTAAGATTATGTATTAATTAATCACACAGCTCTAAACTTCCTTGGAACTGTTCTGTTGTTTCTTAAAGATAAAACAAAATATATATTTTGTACCTATGCAATCCACATTTGTATGTTTCGGTATCAAGTCAAACCTACATAATATGTTTGCATACTCGTATAAAAACAATGAATCGCAATGTATACATACCAGTTACCACAAATTATATGATACTAGCTTTCCGCCCGTGGCCCGATAAAACCTATCCTATGTCCTTTCTCGGGTATCAAAATATCTCTATACCAAATTTCATGCAAATTGGTTCAGTAGTTAAGGCGTGATTGAGTAACAGACAGACAGAGTTACTTTCGCATTTATAATATTAATATTAGTATGGATACGCATTTTCACCATTGTTCATTTTAAAGAAGTCAAGATTTATTTCAGAAGGAACTTGTTTCTACGTAAATTAATAATAAAATGAAATAGAAATGCTGCATGGACGGTGAACCATAATGTACCTACGCCAAAAGGCCATCGTACTTTTAAGTACGGTGTCAATTTTGTGCCATGTCTCAAATGTATTGCAAAATATTGTTGTTAACATACTTCTAAAACAATGTTATTGCGGTGTAAGGTGTAAGTAAGGTGAATGGGAGCACTGTGCGCCACGTGAACTTGTCGAGTGTCGATAAACAAGAAAATGCGTCGCAAATCGCCGATTTTGTCAACTAAGCGAATTTGCTCTTTGGATCATCCAATGTCAGCTAAAATTGCACCCGAGTTAATAACCTCAGAATGTTCTGGCAAAATAAACAATTGATACTTATTGTTATTGTACCGTATTGACGACTGTGTTATTTCAGGTTATTTCATAATTATTACCAATAAGATATTGAAGGACGTAAAAACAAAGAAAACATAAATTATATCTATTTACATTTCTACAGAATTGTAGTTCTGAACACAAGTTCTCATAGTCAACGCCAATATAAAAGAGAAAACACTTATACTTTCACTTCATTGTCTCTGTTGAACCGATACCTAAGATAAATGTATAAATAAAACAAAACATTGCACAAATAATCCGTGAAAATACTGTAAAAGTAATTCCTATTTTTTTTAGTACTTGTAAATTTTCCAGAAAAATGTAGCGAAGACAGAACATAAAAATTGTCTGTTGAAATGTATCTTTTAGGAGCTTAATCGTTTCGTTTTAATACTGAAAGATGTCGGTCATTGCGCCCGTTTGCGCTCCATTTGTCACTTGATTCAGAAGAATAAAACAAAAAATAATCCAATACAAGCCGTGGCAAATCGGAAAAAGTGGGTGTTGTCACTTGCCGGATAAGCTAAAAATGCAGGTCAGTGACCAAGAGGTTATGTGTTGAAATACGAGAAAGCAAAACGCATGATCATTATAATATGATAATGCAAATAAACACCTCGTTTAAACGTAAAATGAAATACTACGCCTGCGGCATATTTATAATTTCATAAAAATATTGATATTAACGTATTTACATACAACAGGTAATTAGTAAAACTATATCATATTCACGTGAAGATGATAGCGAGATATTTAAGGATTTACCTTTAAATATGGAGCTTTTAACATTTGTAATCTAGGACAAAGAGAAACACAATTTTTTTTCTTACAAAATACATTTTAAACGAATCCTCTCGAAATTGAATATAATAATTGCAATAAATAGAAAAAGTATGTATCAAGTGCGATGATATGTTCAAATTTAAATATGAGTTACATTGAAAAGTATGGTTGTATAAGAAGACAAGCAACGACGCGTGACAATGCGGCCCACTGCCCTGACCTACATTAGTGATGATTGTGTGTAGATTTTGTCTGACATAAGTAACTGAGCCAAGTGAGATCACAGTATACTCATTTTCTACATTCATATCTACCCAATACAAATTCAAATTTTTCACGAAGCTTACTAATAGGTTTTAATAAATAATATCAAAAATTTTCATTTTTTACGTTAATTGTAAGCAAGATTTTTTTTTGTAAATTTAAGTAAATAGAGCAAAAGAAACGTTCATTAACGGATCAAATAAATGTTTTATTAAAAAAAAGATAAGCTATGTTCATTACTTTTTGTTTTGTATTAATTAATGAAATATAAAAATAATGTAGAGCTTGATATATGTAATATGTTTTATATGTAATATGTTTGTGTTTGATACATGGGTATATAATTTCAGTATTTTTTTTGCATATGGTCTTCGCATAATAAAATACTACAATACTAATTTAATATTGCACAATAACACAATTTAATCTGTAATCACTAATCTTGGTCACGAGAAATATCTTTATGATACACTTACCCCATTTAGTTTCTCTACATAAGTGAAAGTTAAGTAAAAGTAGGTGCACGATAGTAACATTTAGAAACTAAAGATTTAATGCAAAATGGTTTGATATAATCTTTAGTGCGAGTGTAAACAAGGTGCTACAACGAAGGACGAAGTCCTTTCTCTCGAGACTCGGCCATCGGCTCTTTCTGGCAGCCTCCGAACCGGTGAAGATTTCTCTTATACCTTCGTATTTAGATTCAGGTCAAGCTCGCCTCGCCCAAACACTGTGGTCCACTTTTCCAATGCCTTAAAAGAAAGTATACAGTACTATAATACTAACACAATTTGTCCTTATTAACATCTTAATATACCAAGTTTTGTGTATTATAGAGAGCAGCCTAAAAAAAATATTAATCTCTATATTTAGTAATAAGATAAAAGTTTACGTTTTTCCGTATAATTCGAAATTTTCTAAATTAAGAAAGTTTGAGTATAAAGAGAAGAGATTTTTAATTTATATTTCTATAAAAGGTTTGTGTTCCATAATACCTTCTGGCGGAACAGCAGTCTTAACTGTAGAACGTTTCTGCATCAACGGGATAAAATAAATATGAATTTTATATTAATTTGTAGGGATATATTATATTGATATAAAAATCCATCATAGGATTCGGAAAATAGTTTTTTGAATATTTTCTAATAAATTCGTTTTATATATTGGAATAGGCTAAAGCTAAACTATAAAGGAATAACCGAAAAAAATAAGTTAGTCGGCGAGGTAGTATTTCAAACCGCGTTTAAAATTGAATTTTTAAAATAATATTAACCAGTACATTTCACGTTGTAAATATTGTATCAGTATCAATAACTTTAAAAAATATGTTAATTTATGAGTGGTTATTACTTATTGTTATCTGAAGTTTAGAAACACTTCCTGGTATCATAATGCTTAATATTGGAAAATTGTGTAAATGTCATGTTGATATTTTAGCTCGACCCTGAAAATACAAGGTCGTGCAAATATTACGGCGGATAAGCTTGAAGAAAGTGATTTCAATTCAAATTATGTGACGCTGCGTTTGGAAGAATGCCAACAACCGAAATAGTTTAGAATCGACATAGATTAACCATCAGATTTAAAAAAATCGGACATAATGGAATCCAGTAAGCGATTTGTGTATCCAATAAGAATAGCTATAATATATCTAAGAGTTTTAAATAGAAATGATGTTATCTTATTTAAATTGTGTTTATGTATATTTGTGTTACAAAACAAGTATTCAGATGCGTAAAGGCCACGTGGAAAGTGGCAACGCGGAAGCTCGCACAGTCGCGAAGTTGCAGCGGATCCCGCGCTCCTATCGGTCGTCATCGGTTGGTAGCGTTATCGCGCGGGCACCTCAACGAAGGTCTCTCGGAGGTCATGCGCTGACGTCACGCTGATAACGATTTGCGCGGTGACCTTGTCGTTCGCGCCGAATCTCAAGGTTGCAACTATTTGTACAGTCTGATAGGCGACCGCTCCGCCCGCGCCCGCGCCGCTCCGAGCTGCGTCACTTGTCGCTTTATTAGGTATTATTTGCGGAGGCCACCTGGTTTATGAGTTATACACATACCTACATACTTGAGTTACATAATTCTTTTTATTACTTCTGCCATTAGAGTCCTTTAATAGCAAGTCATAACCACATCCTAGGTAATTAGTTGGAAAGATCCATTGTCTGCGCGTTGGTGGCGTAAGCCTTCGTTCCAGCAGCCGCCAGCGAGGGGGGTTCTAGTGGTGGGCCTGGAAACGGGCATCTGCTGGGGCCTGGGCGGGACCCGCGGTAGAGTCGTCCGTCCGGCGTCCCGTTCAGTTCCGTCCAAAGCAGCGCGATGGAACAGAGTGGGGTTTTAGTCGGTAGAACTCCGTCATGATTTCCCCACTATAAAAAAAGGTAATTAAGATTTTACTTGATTTGATTAATAAAGAGGTTGGAGAATGCGCATAAGCGTTAGAGCTGGAAATTCTTTGGTCGAAAAAGATGTATAAATAAAGTCTTCTCGGTCTGGCAAGGCAAAGAATAAAGATGACTTAGGTACCTACTTGGCCTTAAAAAACAATTCTGATAATATGATAGAGAAATTATGCATCAGTTTATGTTCAAGGGTAGTTGGGACTTTCAATTCCTATATTTTATCACATAATATCCTTGTAAGGATACCATTTACTCAAAAGCACTAGGAAGCGATTGGTTCATAGTTGTTCACGGAAACAAAGTGATATATAAGTGGGCAAGTTCGCGGTCACCACTCGGCAAGACGTCAATAAATATTGTTATTATACAGGGTGACCTCGCAGCGTCGCGGAAGCAACTGTTGCGAATTAGTTGACATTCAAGGACTGAGCTAACTGGTCAAATACTGACATAAGAACATTTATAAGCCTTAAGTACCATATTTTAGAAGTTATATACATATTATGCGGAAGTAACAAGTTTCCCAAATTATTTACAGTTAAAATAAATATCCTATACTACTATTGTGATTATTTTTATTTAGTAAATGTCTTTAAAGTTCAAAATATAATTTTTCCTTCCATAAAAATATCTACACTTCCATAACAAGAGGTCTACACCTCGATATCGATTTCCCAATCAACCTCTAAAGTCTAGACTCTACTCTAGATGATGGAGAAAACTATAAATAATTTATTGAAGCAAAGATACTACTACTATAACTACTTGTCTACTTTATTACTACTACCAAAAGGGGTCATTTTTCATTATTGGGAATAAGTATAATATTATGCTATATTTCATGTGAATGGTATAATAATGGCATGTAGAGCTGTTATATTTTTACATTTTCGTGTGAAGCTTGAGATGCGAATAACGATCTTGAAATCGGAAACTGCATCACCAAAGTGATATTTTATTTATCTACAGTAATTCGCTGGCACTGATGTATTATCATGTCTCACGCCACTCTCGGTGAGTACCAGCCGGAGTAATGTGAATTTGTTACGCAACTCGTGCGCCGCAACCGCGTGAAGAGTGAAGTTCAATGTCACACACACGCACACTACCGCCCGCGGTCTCACGTCCTAGTACGTAGACACACCGTGCGCCTGTGTGTATCGAGATATCTTTATTCTGAATAATCATAGCCAACCCGTTATTCGCCTCTATCAGCGCTTCCCGGAATAATTCGCGAAAACACGATTTTCCTTTGTATCACAAACCAGTGATTTCGATCGTCGTAATTATCCACAAGGTCATGGTAATGTCATGTAACTATTTTCAGAACGTTCGCATTTGTCGATTTACGTTTCATTATTTAGTATTCGTAGGTATATTTGATTCGCAATTGTTCGTTTAAATGAAAACAGCTTTTATAAGAAAATAAAAAAAGCATCACAAAAACGGTGTTCTAAATTGTAGGCGCCCTTGCCAATTGTCACTGTGTTGGCAGCTACCGGAATGGGTACATTGGGTGTTGTGAAGGGCACACAATATATACCGTAGGTCAAGGACGAGAGATATTAGTGACCTACATCATGGCTGATGTGGCCCGAAGGACGCCCTGCTCATCAGTGCTATGTTCACCCGATGAAATAAGTCGACCGTTTACGTTGTTTTAAGGTTGTTGGGTCACATTTTATACAGGTAATTATTTATTTAGGTAGAGCATACTCACATACAATGGTTACACAGCTGTACATATTTTTTAAGTAATTGTTCACTGAATAACACCTATTACCCTACATAACTATTTACACATTACACGTATGTGGAAGGACTTTCCTTATTTTAATATAAATTATGTTTATTAGTTTCCGGCACTTCAAACACCACGCATCCTGAAGTCCAGGACTGATGAAATTCCTACAAAAAAAAAAAATTCAAACATGAACTACAAAGAAACAATAAAATTATACTTTTTGGATTTTTGATACCTACTTGTTCGACATAGTTCATATTAACCATAGCTGATACAACGAATCTCTGTAAAATGAAATAATAAATAGCTCGTAGGTATATCACGTGTCAAACCGCATGCTCTCATTCCAACGTTGTTTTTTAAGCCGTACAAATTTTGGTAGGTAGATATCGTTATATATTTATACATGCGCAGATATTGGGTTGTTAGCGCGACCCCGCGACCTTGCTATGACCTTCCTCCCACGTTCACCCCGGCTCCTCTACCTCAGGACACTGTATAACTTATGCAACCATCGTGCGATCCAACATCTGTCTATCACATCTAATTTCCTTGTCTATCTGTAATGTTACAATAATGTATGATGTAACTAGGATTTAGATTAAGTTAACCAGCAAATAATATTATGTTTACGACTTCACGACTCTATCCCTACACGTTCTGTTGTTTTCCGTAATTGTTTGCGTATTTTATCTTATTAGGAAATTAAACATTAAGATGTTAAAAACTGACTTCCTTATATATGCGGTCGCATTTAATACTTCTTTTTTATTTCTGACTTTAATCTTTTCTAAAAATGTGTAAATAAATAAATCAATTTCATTAAGTTAAGGCATAAAAAGTTATACAAATATTAATGATTATTAAACATTGTCTTTAACGTAATGAAATTTCAGACCAACCCAATTTGTAAATGGAATAATTAATGGAACGACCTCGATCCCTTCCCTTGTCGTAACCTAGATTCCCAGCCGACTGCCGAAATGACTATTATATCAAGGCCGAGGACATAAGAAACTTTGAACATCGCGCAGGATCACAGAAGAATATTTGATCAAATTTAACCTCAATTTATCATATTTTTTTGTTTGTTGAATGTGAACAAAAAATCTGTCCTTACGGTTTAATCAGGATATTTTGTAGCAATATTTGTTGGGAATGGGAGTGACCACAACATATATATATGCGGGAAAATAACTACCATTGGTTGATGCTGAACACATTCAGCATCGAGACAGCATTCGCAAAGTCACATAATATCTCATAAGGAGAATCCAGTGAAAAACTAAGACAGAGTTACAATTCAGGCTTTTAAAATCAGTCTAATTAAAATAACAATAGGAGCGAGATGTTAGTTTTGAGATCCCAATGGGAAAAAAATTTAGAAATTTGCAAAAATTTATTTAAAAAGTGTTGTACACCATATTGCTTGTATGACTTTATTGAAATGAATTTGTTAAAAGAAATCTAAACACTCTTGAAAAAACGTCATGACGAATCTATCTAACTAAAGATCCTATAGTCAGAACTCAGAGCTTTGCATTCGGTCTTTATGATCAGAGTCATATCATACTATAATATGATTGTTTTGTCATTTCATCTACGAGTAACAATTGCTTTAATAATAAAAATATATCATAATATAATAAGTTGGGTGAAATTAAGCTTTCTTAATTTTATTAAAGGTCAACCAAAGCGGTGTGTCAATTAACATTGGTGTTCCACAGGGGTCCATTTTAGGTCCCTTCTTGTTCTTGGTATATATCAATGATCTTCCCTATTATTTGCAGGATAGGTGTGAAATAGTTCTGTTTGCAGATGATACCTCATTAATTTTTAATGTGGATAGGCATGACCCAAATGTTGACGAAGTGAACAGTGCTCTTTTACACAATAATTTATTATTAAATGCCAAAAAAACCACTTGTGTTGAATTTTTACTTCCTAATGTAAAAAAGTTGAACAGAGATATTACCTTGAACGGGGAGGTATTGCATCCAACTGAGTCTACTGTATTTCTAGGGTTAACATTGGATGAGAAACTACAGTGGGGAGCCCATGTCAACACCGCTGCAGGTAAGCTCAGTTCAGCTGCATATGCAGTCCGAAAAATAAGGCATCTCACCGATGAAGATACGGCTAGATTGGTTTATTTCAGCTACTTTCATAGCATTATGTCCTATGGAATTCTACTGTGGGGCAAGGCTGCAGATATAGAAACTATATTTATCTTACAGAAAAGAGCCATTCGCTCTATATATAATTTACGTGCTCGGGACTCACTAAGAGATCATTTTAAGAATACTGGTATCCTTACTGTACCATCACAGTATATATTTAATAATATTTTACATGTTCACAAAAACGCCGACTTACACACAAGGGTAGGAGATAGACACGATTATGGCACAAGGAACAGGAATAGAATTGAAATGCCATTTTTCCGATTAGCTAAAGTTAAAAATTCATTTATGGGTCAAGGTATACGCTTATACCTCTACAATAGAATTCTTCTCAATATTAAAGAGTTTAGTAGTTCTAAATTTAAAACTTATATAAAAAATGTACTAGTTCAGAGAGCGTACTACAGTATTCAGGAATATATGGACGATAAAGACCCATGGAGGGTTGTCGCGTAAAAACCACAGGACAGTTCTTTGGCATATTATGATGTATTATGTATAAGTTAGATATAAGTTACATATTATGTAATATTGACATGATTTTAAAAGAGCAACTATGGAGTTTCTTGCCGATTCTTCTCCATAGATACTGCTTTCCGAATCGGTGGTAAATGTTAAAAATACTTATGTAATGACGATTCGAAAGTGCTACTAATAGTAGTCTAATTGAATAAATGAATGTTTGAGTTTGAGTTTGAGTTTGAGTTCAAAGGCACCTACGTAGCTCGAGCTGTCTACAATCCTCCTTACAAAATAAAAGTGTGTGTACCCTAAATATAAGTGTGTTAAGAAACAACGTAGCTAGCTTATCATAAAAAAATGTGTGCGTGTACACACGTAAGAAGTGAAACTTCTTATTGACCTTATTAAACAAAAAATACTTTAAAGAAATTCGTCGAATCACGCGTGGTTGCAGGGATAAGAAAAAGATGGCGCGTAACGGAAAAATGTCACGCGTTACGATAAAATGTTACACTAATTTTTTTCCAACCCCAACGTTATTTAACGACGTATTTCTGTAAAGTTTCAATTCAATAAATCATTTCATAAACCTATAGATTTTATATACTAGATATTATTGATATATTATAATATATAGTAACAATTACCGTATCAGATTTCGGAAAATGTGTGATTCACGGGATGGCTCTTAATGTTTTCCCGAATTAGAAGTTTCGCAATGTTTAGTGTTTAGTTATTTTAAATTTCAATACCTATCAGTTTTGTAAATGTATATTTGTCTAGATATAATAAATTTCCAACTAAGAGATTATATACCTTGAGGTTATCGTTCGTGAAACTCACATTACTTCAGTAAGAAATATCACCCCTCAAGAACATAAATATTTGTACCTAATTTTTCATCTGAAAATACTTTATTTACAGTTTTAATACATTAAAGTACCTATGTTCAATTGTTCATACATGTCAGTACAACAATAAATGGGACCTCTATTAAGTCCCGGCCGCGATATAAAAATCAAAATATCTCCATACCAAATTTCATGCAAATTGGTTCAGTAGTTTAGGCATGATTGAGTAATAGACAGACAGACAGAGTTACTTTCGCATTTATAATATTAGTATGGATTAAAAACTTAATTGCTTGTGTGTGAGTGACTTAAGAATTTTATTTCCCAATTTTAAGTAAGAAATTAACGATCTGAAAACACGTCGCTTGTGTATATGTGTGTATAAAAAAAAACATATCTGCAGATGATCTGACTGAAAATGTTTTTAAAATCTGATCGTTAATTTGCTTCATCTATGGCTCATAAAAAATAAATACATACATACTTCGGAGATAGCATTAGACGCATTTTCTTGTCGTTGAGCGTAGTAAGTAGGTTCTAAAAGTGAAAAAAAAAGTGATATTGTTAAGACTACAAGTTAGTTTAACATTCCTCAAAGATAACTATATTTAGTTATCTTTGAGGAATAAGAACATATATATTATTTAAAACAAATTGTTATTGCTAATATCCCTTACGCAATTACCGACACGCGTAACATAACTGAGGCGGAGTGGAGGTCGAGGACAAATCGTCCGCAAACGGTTTGCCCTGATAACTAGGTACACTTTACATAACAGATAAGCGTATAAACCTATTGTGATTGCACGTTACAAGGAACAAGGAAAACTTATTGCGTCACATCATTAAGAGACTTAATTCCTAAAGATTTACTAATGAGCAACGCAGACAAATATACGCCTAAACTGATAATTAAGGTATTAGATAAAAATTCTATCAGAATTTACTGTAAACTGACTGTATAAAATATTGTGTTAGGATTTTTGTATTATCTTCGATTGTGAAATAATTTTGATGTAGTGGATGTATTATATTAAAGACGTCATAACATAACATGAGTTCCATACTATAAAGAGAATGCATCGAAACGTCAATCCATGAAATTAAGTTTAGAAACGAGAACGTTATAAAAAAAAACAATTATTACACGTTGGTACATACGAGTATTATGATATGGAAAATAATATGTGAATTGAAGCTTTACACAGAACAAGAGTCAAAACAATTTAATCAAAATATGAGATAAGTACCTACCTATATTTTTGTATTATATTGTAATCATGCGAGTAAAAAATGTGTTCAATTAGATAAGATGATAATTTTTTAAAATAAACATTTGCGTGATAAAAATAAAAAAACAATTGGTTGATTTCATTATGCGTCCATTTTATTTATACATTAATAAAACTTGTAAAAAACTGCGAGTGACGAAGGGTTTATTGAATTAGGGTATATTATGATCTCTATGTTATAGAGAGATGTAATGAGAATATATGTATAATGTAAGTTGTAACACTCTAATACGAACTGCTAAAAAATTACGAACCTAAAAATAAATTAAAGAAAATGGTATCCATTGTATCCTTTCCTAATAATATAGATATGCCTGTGTTGGAAACTGAAGGTCAAAAGGTTATGACGTCAAACAAGGTTCCTGATTACACGTGGGTATTTTGCGTTACCATAAATAATTTGATTGTTAATTTTTTTACATAAATACTTTATGATCATTTACATTTTCATTTCAGTATAGGTATGTTTTAAAGAATATTGAATTACTGTCTACTACTATAAATGTAGATAACGGAAAAAGTGATGATTTGATTATTATTATTATCGAGATGCCAAAAGGTCAACAATATGATGGCCTAGTGTCGAAAAAACCTATACCTACCTATTACCTTATTAATTAACATATTACTTTTGAACTCTACATAATACATTGTTTATTGTATAAATGTCACTTAGACGTTTACCCCCCGGCCCCCGGGGGTGGTTTCGACAACAGCAGGGTAGTGTGTAGGAGTAGCACAGATATTAAGCTGTATATATACCACTTTACAGATTAAATGTACATAACAGTCCCTTATGTACTTGCAAGGGAAGTCGGAAAATAACTACGCAGTTATGTACCTGTGACTTATATTAAATAAATCATAGGTATGACTTGTAGGTACTATATGATATTGAACGACTTGATACTCGACAATGAGATTATTCACACATTTTCCAGAAACCGATAACCTTGTTCGTTGCGTTACGTAAGCCAGAAAAAAAACATTAGATATTTATGTATGTATACAATTACTTCTCTGGAGCGTGGATAAAGGTCGCGTCCCACGCAAATCTAGGGTGTGATCGGGGGTGAGGGGTGCCGGGCAGGGGCAGCGGGCACGCGCGGGCACAGCGACCTTGCCCGGCTGTGACTCTGCAACCTTGAAACCGACCGTGCGCCCCGCGCCCCTGCCCCCCCCTCTCGCCCCTCGTCCCACTCGCCCGGAGCGCCACCCTCGCCCGCTCGCCCACGCTCAACCCCTCAGCCTCATTTTTCCGCCTACCTCTTTATGCAAAATATTCTGCTAAGTACAATAATCAGAGAAAAGGATCATTGTGAAACATATTATTAAATGTAATCTTTATTTTATTTAAAAAGATAAATCCAACAGTGTACCTAATTACATAAATATAGTTTATAAAAAAATTAAGAAAAGATTGAATGTTTGTAGGTAATCCTATTCAGAATGCATTTGTTACTTGTGCCAACTGATAATGCAATTTAAAAGTAAACCTTTTAAAATTAGTTTACATTATACGATAACTACGATTAAAAAATTATTATTAAAAAAACGGTTTTTATTCATTCCATGTTTCTTTGTTTCATTAGTAAAAAATGAGGAAAACGGAAAAAAATATTTCATGTAGTACATACTACATGTAGTGACACACCATTCCTTCCTTGTCTACAATCTGAACGACAATCCAGTAAAAGTAATGATTATTTCACATATAATTTTAATGATATGTACTAGGTAAATAGGTATGCTATATATAGTCATCGTCTAAGACCTTCAGGCGACACACGGAAAACACTAAATGTTCGCTCGCGACCTTGTGAGTCGAGGTCGGCCCCGGGCGATGGTTCACACGGAAACAGGATACCTTATTAACGATTACCTACCATTTATTAATAACTACCTATTTAGAATATTTGACAAACGCCTTATTGCAGAATGGCTAAATTTAAATTTGACAGAGTTTTCATAACAATATGATGATCATAGAATTGAGAATATTTTAAGTACAAAAAATATTAGATTGAAAATATGACGTAACTTTTTATTTCATGAAAACCAAGTGGGTTTCCTTATTAAAATGCTTTAAAATCGTTTCTTGCAAGCACTTTATGCCGCGGTGATTATTAACATTATAATAACGTTATAAAACTTGAGCATCCTTATTGGCATTTCAGCGGAGCGGGATGACCTTTCCGCAGGATTATGTGGGTGGCGATGTGGCGAGAGGAGGGTGGCAGGGGTAAGGGCGGACGATGCACCCTCACTGAGGAGTCAAGTGCATGGCCGGGGTGCACTGCGCCGATGCGTCGCTCCTGTCATGCGCCAGCTCCCGGACCCTGGTCAATACCCGTTACAAATTACGAACTAGTTTCCAATATTTCACAATCATTTCATTTCAAAATTTACTGAACTAAGCTATCTGGGAATCGTGTCGATATAAAGCCATATAACGCTAGCCTAATATAAAGTCATTGCCAGTTTAGACACAGAATCATAAGTGGTTTAGGTTCGTCACATTTACTCTGGAGCTTATGATTAATAAAAAACGTCGTCTCTTGATTAAACTAATTTGTTTAATTCTCCTAGTTCCAGCCTAACCGATTCCAGAATAATTTTGGTTTGCTTATAATATACTGTAGAACTTGTAGTAGAATTATTGTATCTAAAACTGCTACTATGGTAGTTACAAACAACAATTTAGTAACTCAAGTGATAAAATATACTCTACTAGCGGTCCGCCCCGGCTTCGCCCGTGGTACATATTAACGTTTTCTCTACATAAGAACCATCCTCGTACTTCAAGGAATATAATAAAAAAAGAATTATCGAAATCGGTTCAGCCGTTCTCGAGTTATGGAATTACAACGAAAAGTGGCATTGATTTTTATATATTAGATTAGCAGTGTGCCCCGACATCTCTAGTTCGTCTGCGTTTAAAAAAAGGGGAATAATAAAACGAGCGACTGAAAATAAACTGAGCGACTGATGATAACTTGAGTGGTATGAATTTGAGTAAGTGTCAAGCGACAAATAAACTAAACAAGCAACGAATATCGGTTGATAATAAGATACAGATTGAGGGTACTAAACTAAAGGTGGGTTGTGATCAATCCATTTGATATATTAGAATTCTAACTGTGTGATTACATTACTATATGAGCGACTAAATTACTAGTTGAGCGAATAGATTATACTAAGTGAGCGACTAAATTACGCTCATCTAGAGCGACTAAATACACTAGAATAAAATGTTCAAAAAATTATTTGATAAAACTTTCAAAAACAAATTGAACTGATAGTACCTAACTCTGTCCATTATACTATGTATTTTTCAAAGTGATTTTTCTATTTCTCGTTTAAATGCCACTCAATACTCAATGAAAAAAATACAGGACGTAATTTTGTCACTCAAACAATTAATATTAGGTCGCTCAAATATTATGAAGCTGCTCATTTTGTATTTTATGTAACGCAAATTAATGTTTGTTAGTTGCTGATCTATTAATTTTTCATCGCTCGCAGTCAGTCGCTCACTTAGTAATTCTGTTACCCCAATTAATTATTTTTGTTACATAACTAAAACTTTAATATTTACAGTCGATCGTTTAAATACTGCCCTTAAAAAATACCGTCTGTGACGGTGTAGATGTAAAATAATTTTATGTTTGTAAAAGTGATGAAATCGGTAATACCATAATATATTTCTCCTAATAGTAATTTTCCCTTTAAATCTCCGAAGGCCAGACAAACTGGCAGATGTTTAAACAGAACAATAGCTGTAGAGGCCTTGAGATGAGGTCAATCTTGAGACGCTGGATTTCATATCCAGACATGTTTGTATATTTCATTTAGAATATTCTAATTAGGTTATTAGGCTAGCGCTTTGCTTATATTTGAATCTCATACAATACTGACAACAACAGACAATATTGACGTGAATAAAGATTGTGTATCAAGATCGATTCTTTGTTCACTTTGTTCGAATACGTATTGTCACTAAAGTTCTCTTCTTCTTTTACCTTGAATAAATGTTGTAAAAATCGGTTTAGTAGTGTTTGTTTCGATAAAACTATAATTATAAATTATAATCTCATTTCATTGATGTTCTATGAGGAAACTATTTGGTGCGGAAGTAGGAACAATCGAGCGGTGGAGTCGTGAGGAAGGGTCACCGTCGCGTAGGCAAGGCGGAAGCAGGCTAGGTCGGCCATCGACCGCAATCGCTACAATCGCATCAGTTTACTCAGTAATCTGGGAAGCCTTCAGCATTGCCTTGCCTTTATCTATTAGTATCAGTGACGTTTAGTTTGTCTTTTCCTGATTTGAGAAAGATGTATTGTTGTGAAATATTGTTATGTATTATAGGTATTTGTAAATATTTTATGAAATCTAATATTTTTCTTTATTCTATATGATTCTATTCTTCAAATTATATAAATTTGAATAAGTATTATGTAATTAAGATTTCATGTGTTTCTATAGAAAATTATATTATGTGTGACTTAATTTCTTTTAGTCTGTTATTTAATTTAAGGATAATTGTATATATCTGTTACATTTCACTTAGTGTCACTTTGTAGGTATGGTTATCAGACACCATTCTGCTTGATATGGCAGAGCAACAAATAAATAAATGAATGTTGTATTTTGTAGGGGAGGAAATAAAAAATTGAATAAATTTTACAATTTCTTTTATTTTAATTCGACAACCTGTCATTATTTATATTAACAAACAAATGACTGAGCACGCTCACATACATACGATACACACACAAACACACTGCGACCGGCGCTGCAATGCATTATAAATTAAACTTATATAGTCTTAAATTATTATTCAGTCTATTGCGCTCTCCTCGTCCTGCACCGGCCACGCAACCACGCGTCTTAAACGAATTATCACATATAATATATTAACCGATTTGCGAACGATCATTAACTACATAGTTTGTTTTAATTCAAAGTAGGTCGGGGTGGGGTAGCGGAGACTCGCGGCTCCGCGGGCCGGCCTCACGCCTCCAACATGCGCGGCATGTACGAGCGCGGCGGCGACGGCGACTTCTTGGAGAGGTTCAGCGGCGCGTCCGCCACGTCCACCTGCAGCTCCAGCACGGGCTCCGGCGCCGGCGACGCGCCGCGGTAGCACGCCAGCAGAGCGCCCGAGCGCAGCGGGCACTCGCCCGCCGCCGCTGCCGCCTCGCCGCGCCGCATGTACTGCTGAATGATGTCCGTGCGCTTCAGCTGCTCGGGCGTCATGCGCGGCCCTTCCATCAGGCTCTTGGCCAGCACGGAGTGCGTCGAGGACAGCGAGACGCGCACGGGCCTGGGCGAGTGTGCCGGGTGAGCCGGGCTCGCGGGGTGCGGGTGCTGCGGCGGCTGCGGCGACGGCGTCAGGGGCATGCTGCGCGCTTCCGCCTCGCCGGTGTCGCGGCGCATGGCGCGGAATTTCTTGTGTGGCTTGTATGCCTCGTTCATCAAAGAGGAGGTGTCGTACAGCGGAGGAGCTTCCAGCACGCGCTTCAGTACTGGCATGTCATCTAGACGCGTATCGTTGGGCACGGGCGGCCGTCTGTCCTCCGAGTGTTCCTCGAGCGAAGAGCGTGGGCTCGAGCAGCCGGAGCCTGGTCCAACGATTCTCTCGTGTTTTTCATTACCTGACTCAATACCCGAGTCGGTCGGGGAGTCTAGTTTTCTATAACGAGGTTGCGGTCGCACTGGCGTAACGGTGAGCCCATTGTGTGCTAGATGAGCGACGCCAAGAGCTTCTTCATCGACAGAGCCCCGAGAATCGAGTCGTCTGCGTCCCGCTAGTGTGGCAGCGAGCAGTGGTGTACCACAGTCACCGACGGCTTCACCAGATTCACTGCTCGACACTGATCCGATTGGGCTTCGTGCGGATTCATCAACGACAGAGTCAGCCCAAGAGCAACCTTCCTCCTCACCCCACATTTGCTGCCTGAGTAATTCTTTATGCTCAGTTCTAAATACAACGAGCTTTTCTGTGTGCAAAGTGCTCAGAGTACGCAAATCTGGTAATGTATCCATTAGTTCTCTTAAAAATCCGGGCCTGTCTGGTCTGTTCTGTGTGATGACGGTCTGAAGACAAGCTTTGAGCCTGGCGTGCATACGCTCCACTAATTCAATATTGCGAAGACCCGGCCGATCAGGTGTGATTAAAACTATAGCGCAGAACAGGCCGATTTCGGCATCCGTTAAGTTCATAGAGTTCATACGTTCCGCGAATTTAAAAGTAGAGTCCACTAGGAAACGCGCATTAGCACCGCTCTGAATAGAGTCCCGTTTCATTAATTGTCCATTGAGGCATATTATACTATTGAGCGGAGCATCAAACATACAAATGAGTCGCACAAACAGGGCGTCAAAAAGACCACTTTTAAGCAACGTGAACTTGTCATCTTGAGTGAGTAACTGGAAGCCGGGAATGAGACCGGCAAAGTCAATCACGCCACGGATCACGTGCGCAAATCGCTGAGAGAATTCCTTCTCAGACTGCAACTCTGGCGCAGGGTTTAGAGGGCAAGCCTGTAACAAAAGAGAACAAAGATAAGTAAAAGTATTCATAATCCTCTAAAAGAAAAAAATATAAATATAGTATTTTCTAGGGTTTGATTTTACGCGAGTATTATACATTTAGAAATTAAAGACTTTTTAACGGATTTTAACAGTCTCCCCGTGACCACGCTCGCTGTAAAGTGTTCGAAACGTCGGGAAAATAATAGAATGAATAAATCGCGTTTAAAATCCGTTAAAAAGTCTTTAATTTCTAAATATAGATATTCCAATAAACAATATTATTTATGGTATTTTCAAAGAATGCTTACCAAAGTTGGTTGGGAGTAGGTGGGACAATCACGGGCTCGCGCACGCATGGCCGCCACGCGGTCGCGCGTGAATTCGCAAGTGTCGAGATGAGCTCGCACCACTCGCGCTAGTAATCTGGGTGCATCATCTAGTTCAGCAGCGGCTGCTTGTTCTTGAGCCCGTGATGAGGAAGATTGCTGCATTGCAGCTAAAATACGCGCCTTCTCTCTCTTCGGAACGCGTCCGAATCGCACAGCTGTAACAAAAGAGAAAAAATATAAATATAAAACTAGTTAAATACCCACATTATATAAATCGAGCGACGAATTTAACACAAAAAATATTGAGCAAGGTCGTGGTCTTTACATAGAACGCAGTGCAGCTGTCGTTAAATACGTGCAAATACACAAACGACCATATCGAGAGCCATGTGTGCGAGCAGCTGACGAAAGAGGGTAGAAGTTCATCGGCCGGTGGAAAGGTCGACCGACCCTTGCGTCTGGCGTTTTAAAAATGCAGGCTCGGTTGAGCGCATTTCGATTCAGTGAACTAGTTCGTAATGACAAAGCGCGATCTGCGAGGTCACGTTAAAAAGTGTTACAACTTTCTCGCGGCGGACGTGTCGCGGATCGAAAGGTAGTATGCGACGGAGACGAGCGTGCCGCTTATGGCGTTCATGCGCCAGCGCTGGTGAAAGTGTTTGCGCGTTCAGCACACGATTGAAAACGAAAGCGGAGAGCGCCCTCTCGCCATTTCTCCCGACTTTCCCTGCACATGTAGGCCGCGACAGATGCGATGTCTATAGTGGGTCGCCGATAATGCGTGGTCGTTTGGTTTTTTGTTTATAAATTCATACAATATTTGTTTCAGGAATTAAAAATTTTAGAAATTTTAGAATTTTTTTTTAAAAACAAAACCGTCGCATCTTTAATTGTATAAAAGATTGTGGAAAGCATGATGAGTTTTAATGTAGAAATGTAATAACTTAATATTCGGAATATAAACAAAAATATTATTAGAATTATTAATTAAAAAGCTATTATCAAACTAAAGATACCTACGTAAATATAAATATTGTTTTGTTAATTCATGAAAACACGGTTAAGTAATTACTAATGTCTGCTTCTATGTAAATATAAAAAAACCGATAAAATTATTAACTATCTATGTTTTTATTATATTTGTTTATGTTAATGTTCAGTTCCTTGGAAAATACTAATAATATATAATACCTACATGGTAGCTGTTATTAAATTATTTCAATTTAAAATTGAATTAATGAAACAATATTAATTATAAAATAAAAATTAATTTATCATAATACATACGAGCATTGTGATATTTGACGACTCCATTCAGGATGCCTTTAAGTATTGGCAAATCTTCACCCATGTCCGATACCATTACAATATACACTAACACTAATAAATTCACAGCCAACAGGCACTGATAACTAAAATTGGTAACTACGTTATTGTTTATTAAAAACAAGTGTCACATATCACACGTCAAATAATGTTATGCACGAAAAATAATCCTTGTGGTAATCCAAAGTGTGGTAATTTATTCGCACACCGCGATGTAGTTAGCGGGTTGCGACGTTCGAAGCACTGTGAGCGAGCCTCGAGTTCTCGTGGCGAACTGCGTAGCGACGCACTGACATAGCGATAGCAATGAGGGCTGACGACCGATGCGCGGGCCGGACTCCCTCGCACTGCGCTGCGGCGCGCGCCTCGCCAACCTTGAACTTGAGGAGGGAGGGCGCTCGGTGGGGGGAGGAGGGCCGGGGGGGCGCCGTCAATAAACTCCGCGCAGGCCCCTGCTCTCTGCCACGATCTCTCCCCGCAACCCCGCTCTAATTCGCGCGATTTACTAATTGTTTCATTAATTCCTCAATTTTGATTTTGAATTTTTTTTTCTATGGGAGTTTATGATTTATGAATATGAATATATAAATCACTTCGCAATAATTAATATATATATATTTGTATGCAATATATAATTATTTCAAGAATTTTCAGTGACTTGTAGATTTCCTTTGAAATGTAGATGGACCTAATTATGAATTTTCTGAAGCTAAAATTGTATAATTTTATAAGTAATAAAAAAGAAATCAAATATAGAATAATATAATATAAATTTAAATATTTTCTTTTGTTTGAACAGGAATTTATACTTTAATGTCTACACAAATTGTTTAAAACAAAAAATAATTAACATTTACCGTAAAACTAAACTCTACTTTGGCACGAGAGCTACGAGTGTGCAGATTGTAGACTCTACAACGTAAATCAGCTGACACCTTACAGCGCCATCTAGTGATGAGTAGTTGAACTAACTCAAAGTGTATTTGTGGTGAATGGAGATGTTGCTCGAATGAATGAGGGAATTGAATTTTTTTTTCTAAGTTTATTATAAACGGATACATTTAAAATGGTGTACCATTTTGAACATGCAGGCCTTTTAAAATTTATATATCTGATATTACGATCTATTTTGGAATATGGGCCCAACATACGATAAATGAAAGTTACATGACCATGAACGCACATATGATACATTAATTGCATGAGATAATTTAGTTTATGATTAAACAATTAATTGGGGGCGATGAACCTTGTTACGAAAGTGAAAACACGAATTTCACTCTCTCGCTTACGAAACACCTTTCTCTGCTTTCACCGCGCACGACACGAAGAGGGGAGCCTACGTACGAGTAGAGCGAATGTCGCAACAAGCTGAGCGGAGCAAAGCGCTGAGCAACTACGGCCGACGACCCGCTTAGCGTGCGCTCACCCGCGCTTGCATAACCGACCTCCCACACCACGCGTCCTCCGGGCCCTCCCGCCCCGCGCGCTCCGAAATAGGATCTGATCGTGAAGCAACACGCGCCGCGCGATCACCACTAGGCGCAAATCGCGTGTCCTACTTGGCGCGTTCGGATGACAGAATATCTATTAAATGCACGAGATTGCGCGAGCGACCTTCCAATGCTGATTGCGTACTAATTTAGATGCGGTATACGCGCGCACGACTCTACGTAATATTAATTGGGAAAATATTATTATGTTATGTCAACTGCAATGCATTCTTTATGGCATTTTATATTATTTCATAAAACTTTATAAAATATAGGATTTTATATTTTTATTTTTAGTTTTGATTTTATTTTTACTTTTTATTTATTGAATTATTATAACTAAAAACATTAAAACATTAAAATTAACAATTTTAACAAATTTATTACAAGAAATATACTATTTTTGAGAACTTTACTATTTATTTCACACAGTTTAACAATTGTTACAAATTTTCTGTAAAATATAAAAATTTATAAAACTCACCATCTCTGCTCATTCCCACGGCGATGCATTTTTTCAATCGGCAGTACTGACACCGATTCCTATTTATCCTCAGGATGGAACACTGTTGGTTTTTGGTGCACGGTCTGTACTGGATCTTCTGTTGTATGGACCGTCGGAAAAAGCCCTGAGGATCACAGCGGCAATTAGAATCACGTTCAGGATCGGAACTCTCGTCACTGGAGCAGCCCGAGTCGCTGGACTCGCGGCGCGCCTCCAACATGCTCACTAACACCGAATGCCGCTCGCGCAGCTCAGTGCACGCCATCCCAGACACCATTCACAATAGCAATCACTCGCCACTGACACTACTGAATATGGAGCTTAGCGCGCAGAGCACCGACGCGACTGGTGGCTGACGACGGACTGTGCGGGCGCTGCGGCAGGCGGCGCACAGTTACCCGCGACCTACTTGCCGGCCGCCGACCCAACCGAGAAAGTGAGAGTGCTCGGTCCCCGCGCGCCTCACCGCGTGCGCTCCTAACGGTCCTCGTCGCTCTAGAATGCGCCGCTGCCGCTGCACCGGTGCGCCGGATATAGGCCGGGCGCATCCCGGCGGGCGTCGTACGGCCGTTCACCCCGGGTCGTCGACCGCTCGATTGCACAACAGCCCTGCCCGCGCTCCCCGCGCCGCTCCCGACCTGTCCGCGCCCTAGCTCCCGGCCGACGACCGGCTCTACCCGGTGACGTCGGGTATGCGTCACGGCCTACCTCAATGCGCGCGCGCCTACTACTAGGGGTGCATTAACTGAATTTTAAATTCTATATCAAATGTATAAGGCCGACGCGCTAATCCTCTATAGTTAGTATAATGCGTACACTACATAACCGCGGTTCATTGTGTTATTATGTAAGAGGCAAGATATACTGAGCCCCTAATTGATTTTACTATAATCGCATAGTCATCGGTATGATTAAATGAATTATACTATAACACAGTTTTTATTTAATAAACAACCTATTTTATGTTTACGTTATTCAATAAATCTTAATGAGTCACCATTTGTCTATTAGGTATATTACTCCTAATGAAATTTGCAAGGGAGGGCATAAAATCGGTGCGGGGCGAGAGGAGACAACCTCTGTGGCCCAATTTCGCGTTGCCATCGATCCATTGTGCGCTGTGCGAGTGGCCCATAATTGGTCGCAGCGCGGGCAGTGACCGACCCAGCGAGGTCGACGAACCTCTGCCGCGAAAACAAAACCATACCCGTTCACCCCGCACCCCAAACCCCGCACACCATATATGCGTATATCATAGGTTTATGTCTATCAAAAATGCAGGTAGCTATTCGTGACTAGTAGACTGTATACTGTATTTACATTTAATATAAATTATGTGTATTCATGTACATTATTGTTTTCCATTAATATATACATTATTATGCTAAAGCAGGGAGTACTGTTTTGGAAATTGTCTTTGTTATAAATTCTGCTATGAATGCCCTAGTTTGTTTTACGAAAATTGTAGAAATAGTAAAAATATTTTTTAAAACTTAAATAAAAAGTGTCGAATAAAGGAATATGGACACAAATGAATATTAATATATAAATAATATAATTGTTATGCATTGTAACTCCCCACATTGAAAATTGGTTCACAGGAAAATAGTGTTATTATGTCAATGACCGTAGTTAATTGATAAGCACGCTGACTTCAATTTAATTCTAAGAACAAGAAATACTTAAGCGTAATATAAATTGTTTGTATTTTCCAAATATGGGATTACTTAACACCTATTTTTATTAATATTAATTTTTATTTAAAATATTTTATTAAACTAATTGATTTATTAATTATTATTTTACTTCGGTGCTAACTAGTAAATTATTATTCATACGCATTGACAAAAACAGTTCGAAGTGTACAAAGTAAATAAAAACAAAAAGTATTTATCTATGAAGGTTTTGTTAAAATAAATATCCCGTACGATATTGTACAATCCCCATGAGTCATTAAAATAATTTACAAAACGGCAAATAAAGTGTACCGCAGGGTTTCGACAGTGCAATGTAGGTTACCAATTCACCTTCTAGAATTTTCGACATAACTCCGTTGCTTAGCCGTAAATGTTATTAAGTGAACCGACTTTTTTAATTTTTGTCATTAACGTTACATTGACATACTTAAACTGAATATTATTAAGTATGTTACACGTAAGTAACTATTATATCGTAGTTAATAATTTATTTACGCTATTTAAGTTCAATTAGATTTGTATGCATCGTGTAACATCAATAACGTGTAAAATTATATTTATATAATACGTTATTACGACGATATTAATTTATTACCATATTTTAAGAATAACACGGTGTTTGCTATTTACTAACAACATATTTTAATAACAATAACAGAAAGATAATTGCAAAAACTACGACTGAAATCTTAGAACGCAACCGTGGACCTGTTTCTCAGTGTACGTAAAAACCAAGTATCTACAATCTCCATATGATATTAGCTAAGTTTATTGGCGTTGTCACAGAAAGGTAGCGCTAATGCGTCGGCTAACGGTGCCGAGGACAATGACTGCTAACACTGGCTCAGTCAAAATGCTGACGCATCGGTTCTGTGGAAGCGACCCCACGGTATCATAATAGTCCACTACGTGCTTGCCGGTCTGATGTTTACTTGATAACGCTTACTTTGGCTGCTGACTCACGTAGCACTTATGATTCATATCCCGTATCGAACTATGAATTGATATTTTATGATATTTCGATTGTGTCGCACGTCATAAGAAACTATAAAGCCTAATTTTTATGAAGACTTATTGCAATTGCGAATTATGTACTTTCTGCTAGCGCTTTGTTTCTTTTAAGCATTATGCTGAGTAAAATTTATATAACTTGATTTCTATAAAAAGGTGGCATAATTCATAGAGTAAGTAGAAGACTACATTTAGATATCAAAAATAAATGCTATAGGGGGTTATATGTGCATCGTAATATGTTCAGTAATTGCAAACCGAATTAAACTACAGATAAATTTGGGAACGCTCACAATTAATAAATTTGCTAGATAAATTTAACAAGTCATTTTTTTAACTAAAGTTCAGAAAAAAGTTAAACTCTGAAAATTAAAGCAGTAAATGTAAACACTATATGGTTTACAAAAATACCTTTCTAATAGATAAATTGTGCAACGCCGCAGTTCGAGCTGCTCTCAATAAATAAACAGCGGGATCAACGAACTTTAAAGCTGACAGTTCAAAAATAATGTAGGTTATGATCATGTTGCGTACATACATTCGTTGACCGTAAAAGTTGTTACGGCAAGGAGGCTGTAAGTCGGAGGCGTGCGGCGCTAACGATCAGGTCATCGACCGTGTGCCCTGCACCACGGATCGGTGCCGAAAAAATAAGCGACCCACAACGCGCTGAAATATGTCGGCCAACGTACGAACAAAGAAACAATGAGCCTTCGTATCGATGCAGTAATATCCTAACACGAGTACACGTACACTAATGTTTTCAGTGGCATCCATTAGCGTATAAAACAATTGCATTTTATAAATAAGTTGGTACTCGGCAGAATGCTATTTATAGTAGTGAGTCAGAGGGATAATACGATGCCAAATAGTAAAAGGTAATAGGTTAAAAAGAGGAGCATTTATAATAATTCAAAGTAAAATTATTATATTTGTTCTTGTAAATTTACAATTATTTAAATTAATTCATTTGATCATTGAAAGCAAAACAAATTTTTAAATTTATTGAAATTTCTTTTATATTTTCTTTGTGAGCAGGTTATTTATAAAAACATTATTAATGAAATAAAATTAAAAAGTGAATGGATATATTAATTAAGTAAATTATAATATTGTGAATAATGTAAAGGCAATAAACTCGGGTTCGTTGACATAAGTGCGTACAACATACGACCCGCGCGTGGCGTTCAGCAGCAGTCATTCATTAAAAGATGTTTGAATATACTGTTGTATACAGCGCCACCTAGCAGTGAGTAGACAAACTACAGTTTCTATATCGTACGTACAGGTGGCGCGCATGTCGCGCTGCTAAAAATGTTACGACATCGATCACCGTCCCACGGATTCGTTTTGTTTAGAAATTGTTTAACTATGATAATTTATACATTTGAAGATTTATAAAAATCTGTTTTTGTTATTCTTTCTATTAAAAATATTGTTTCTATAAACAGTGAACTTTTGCTATTTGTGGAGTTGGAGTAGATAGAAAGTGAATATAGCATAATAAATTATGTAATTAGCAGAGGGCAAAATATAAAGTACCTACTTTACCTATGTAATATGATGTAATTTTTCTAAACATCTATCTTTGCATCTCCGTTAACCGTATTATATCAGAGAACAATGACGTTTAAACGTAATTAAATTCCTTTTGTTCCTTTTACCTAAATTAGCATGATTAAATAACTGATGAAATAGACGTGTTTACAATTTACCTAAGTATATTGACTTACGTTTATGTCTGCGGTTACCGACCGAGCGTGCGTGCGACCTTCCTTTGTCATTATTTTATTTTATTGGAACCACGACGACCTGTTTTTAGTTTTACCCTTTTTATTAAACCGGACAACAGGACCAGACATATTTGGTCTGGTCATTTTGTTTATGTGTTTGACGTGTTTCATCCAACCGTGTAAAGTTCATTTTAAGCACCAATTATACTAATAAATAATCTAACAATGTTTTGTTAAAAATATGAATTTTATTTATTTAAACAAGGCTATCAAAATCCATACGCATTCAGTGAGTTGTCATTTGTTTTTTTTTTTTGTATAACCTTTGTATCGCATTTGACCTCAACCTTTGCTTTTATAAAGTAAAGTAATAAATACGATGTTCCCGTGTGATTGTTCCGGGGCAATTGAAATAAAATATGAGGATAGAATTGGGGCGCAGGGACCTGATCGCTTATTCGAGGCCAACAGGTATCTTAGCCGATCGTCCCAAAAAATGTTTCTATAGTATTTCACACGTTGCCCTCATTGTGTTGTATTCCATTTGATGTTGGAGACTTTAAAATGTTATTTGCCGAAGGTTAAGCTACATACAACATGTATTGAATATACGAAATTTAAATACGATTTACATCAAAAATACCATGGCCAGGCTTTGTTCAGTCGACTACAGTGATTGTCTTCCGCGTGTTGCGGCCTTGTTTACATTCTAGGACATCGAGACGGCTTCCTTTCGTCATTTATAAAAGTAATGCTCCTTTAATAATATACTTACGGTAACATTATAATGTTATTAAAGGAGCAATACTTTAGAGCGACGCGAACTTTACATTTCATGTTATTAACTAAATCAATATTTATTATAAGAAATACAGTAGCGCCAGTAGGGTGAAAGTCGATTGCGTTTGAACGATATTATTAAATATAATATAGGTATATATTTCACATAATAACCAAAACTCTCACATCCATCTCTCATACACAAAAATTCGTAATATCGGTGTTAATGAGCATGTGACGATTGTCCCAACTTTTCTTACATACAAATAAATATTGTTTATATATTTACCTTGCAGCCTTCACAGGAATGCACTCCATAATGGAAACCGCTAGCTTTATCACCACACACACGGCACAACACTGTTGTACCGTCAAATTCTGAAACAAAATAAACAAGACTTAGAAAACATCCAACAACTAGTTTAGGCGAGGAAAATGTTTGATAAAATACCTTAAAAAATTTAGACTATTTACATTATAAACATTTGCCCTTAAACAAAAGGTTGCTTTTAATAAGGTGACCTTGTATAACATTCATCTGATATTTATTTTACTAATTTGCAGATAAGTTTGCCAAACACGTTTTTTGGCACTCACAACCTTTATTGATACCAAAATAGTGTAGCAACAACTAAAAAGAGAAAATGACAATCCTAATAAAAATATACAACATAAAATAATTTGATGATTTATGTAAAATAATAAATATGTTTAGCCCGATGTAGATGCTTAAACAGAAACATAAAGTAAAGTCGCGTGACTTCAAGACCCTCGAGTCTATGTCCTATTTAGATGAAACTGAAAAAATATGAGTGTGATTGCTTTTCTAATTTTAACTCGTACCTGTTGCGTAAATGCTATACATAAATTGCAATCCTAACTGGTGTAACTTGTAAGCGTGTGACGTAACCACATTATGTTGCATGCGTTGGTGACACTGAATAGTTATTTTAGAAAGCGTAAAATCTCTCTACTGCATTTGAGCGAAGTCGTTGACCCTTTAAGCGCGAGTTACATTCACGACTAACTCGTAATACTCCGAGCTATAAATCTATTTATTTAATCTCGGTAACGAATAAACGTATATTAGGAATAACTATGTGTAATAACAATTAGTGGAGACTCAATGAAATAATAAATGACAAAATCGATTTCGTTAGTAGGTCAGTGATAGATAAGAAACCGGTGACAACAGGTGTGACGTCAGATGTTGAATTAGAGGTAGAGGGCGCGCAGCCTCGATCAGGAAACAGGTTCGTGCGTCGAGCGCCCCCGACCGCTCTCACTTTTCCCTTCGTGATGTTTGTTTATTTGTTAAGGGAGCCGGCTTAGGCTTTTGGAAGAAACTTTCTATTTCTGTTCAACATTTGCCTCGGGTCGACGCTCCGAGCGCTCGCTTTCTATGGTGATACTTTCTTTTTTGTGTTGACGCTTCGCTCATAATCTATACGAATAGTTTATCTCATCTCGCGTATGCGCGGTAACATTATGAAAGTGAGTATAAAGTATTACAATAGAGCTAACCGCGAAAGCGATACGAGGCGTAATCGGTGCAGTTGCAAGAGAATAATTGTAAGAGTAACTCCTAGCGTGCGCCGTGCAGTCATTTCACCTCGTGTGATGCAACGCTAGCGTTTTTCTGATTGGCTCGTGTGAGAGTCACTCGCTCGTTACGTCAATTAAAGAGGCGAGGAAAGTGCACGAGAAAGTCTCGCGACCACGTAACTTGAACAGCTGCAGTCGAGCGTACTAAGCCCGCGTAAGAGGCGCGTAAGAAGCTAAAGATCTGTGTCAGGGTATTGTTTATTTGTAAATAATACATATTTACTTTACGCGCACAGGTTACCGCGCTTACAATTATGTTATGTATGCGATGGCACGGTCTATATAGATAGATGATGAGATATGTCTTGTAGCACGTTAGGTATCTCAAAGCTAACCAAGTGCATTCTAAACGAGCTTGAACAAGCTTCTCTTGAAAGTAAAAGTGGTACAGCGAGACGGAAGCTGTTAGAACATTGAACCTAGTGGCGCGACTATTTCTTTTTATATTATACTTGTCACACACTCATTAATATTTTTATAAAAATATACCTATTACGTAAATCGCAATAATAGCCATTAATAAAATATGTCACGGTTTCAGATGGAAATAGTTCCCAGATGTAACGGTCTGTTCTTTTGTTGTTACATTCAAGCAATTTAACAGAGAAAATTACATTTGTACTTAATCGATTAACTGCGATAAGATCATTAGGAGTTGTAAGGCGAATGTATAGGAATGATTCCCCGCAGTTATGATTTATATTGAACCCTATCGATTGGAAGAGGGTTAAAGAATTATTCTCTGAAGTGTACATTTTGCACAATGCTCGTGTTAATTGTTTATGTTCAGCCCTTTAATGCAATTTTAAAATATAATCCATCAACATTTCGTTCTGCAATCAGATCATAATGCTAAATCGCACATTACAATTACATTTTTACCCCTTTATGGGAAAGGTAAAGAAATCATTAATCAATTATTTTACAGCATAATTTGTCTTATTTTGTGAGACAGCTGTTGTATTTAAAACTTTATCATTTATTAATGAAAATAGCAATAAGAAGTTCATTTTAATTTGTAACTGCTATATTTTGAGAATTATGCATAGGAAAATATAAGAACAATATTTTACTGACGAAATAATGTTTGGGGGACCAATTTATTATTATAAATTTATGAATTGTTGCATTGCTATATGCAGAAATTTATGAAATACTTTTTTTGAATCCGAAAAAATTTTAATGTAGAGAAGAAAAGTGTTGTAAAAAATCCACTGAAATATTAATTTAAAAACTTAAATATTACATCACATTTTATCAAATAAAAATATTTTAAAATATAGGTATGTATAAAGATCCCATAAAAAATATTTTTATTTAAATTACGTATAATTCATCAATACAGTCTGTATATTTTTTTGTGAAATGTATACAATCCGGAGTCCATCCATACCTATATGAAGTTCTGGTTCTCGTTCCTTATGCACCGGACTCATCATAATGTTATTGTCAACTGGCGTTGGCGTATCGTAACGCCCGTAACTGCTATCCGGAGACATCACAGAGTCATTAATGATAAATAACTAAACAATAATAATTGTCCTCCTACACACAACACTTCACCGAAGTCACATCTGAGCTGTGCAGCTCTTCGACACAAACGTCCTGTGCACTCTGAGACTGGATATAGGACAGGAGTGCATGGGCCGAGGCGCGCGGCCGGCACGTCGCGAAGGATGAAGGTCGCTCGTCCCGCAAAACTGCCGCTGCACGCGCCGCGTGCGTTTCACTCGAGCTCGATCGACGAACTGAGCTCGGGCCGTGCGTACTTTTGATCGTAACCATACAAGTCTCCCCTTAAGAGTGAAAGTCTGCAAAATGATCGCGGCTCCGTGCGATACAATCGGTTCGGCGCTGGATAGAGCGCGGCCAAGCGAATATAGGCTCTATCGGACGGCGAAGCCTGTCGGTCTGCGTTTCGAAGTGAGACTCGGTGCGCTTCAAACTCCGGTCTTCGAGGTCATTGCCGCGTCGCGAACGGACCAATGGGGAGCTCGCGCAGACGTGCGCGTCGAGCCATTGGAGGATCGGCAGCCCCGCGTCCCGCGTCCTCGCCGCGCGGCGAGTTCGAAGACCCGAACCTTGCGGGCGCACCGCGGCCAAGGTCGCGTGAGAGCGGTGCGGACTGAGAGCTGGCCGGAACGTTCGAGTGGGACGAAGCCGCGGCCGGTTGCGTCACACTACTAAAATATTTTTGGTGATGGAACGCGAGTGAACTTGAACACGAAAACGAGCTAATGGATGGCAAGCGCTGTAGGTCGCCGCGTGACGGACTGACCCGCTGCCGCATCGGCCGGTTTGCCCAATTCTTTCGTAAGAACCCACTTCCCCTAATAACTCTTACTAAACTGTGTCTTATAATAACATCCCTCCAGAGTACAGCTACAAAATAATGTGAAGCTGTTTATAAAATATAATACCTATCAATGATAAGCTTCTTTTAGTATAATTTTAAAATGCTATTAATACAATATCAATAACAAGGATCATCTAGTCTTTTAAATTAAATAATTAAACAAAAAAGTTTTACTGTATTAAATATTTTTTATAAAATAACCATTCGAAATTAAAACAAAAAAAGAAAAGAAAAATGGCACATTGATAACATTTCGCACATAGAAGTCTGAAGAACGCATCGTAGGTATAGGCTTATTGATAAACAAGTTTCTATTACCGATATAATATGTACATGATTCAGTTTTATATAACACTTTGTATAGTTACGCATCAACCGAATTTAAATCGTATTTCAGAAGATATAAAGTTCTTATCAGTTCATAGAGGAAAGTTATTTATATGAGATAAAGACGAGCGGCGGTGGGCGGCGGGGAGGTGAATGACCTGTAAATTTTGGCGCAGGCCGGTCAAGGCCACCGCCCGCGCAGGCGCTTTGCAAAACCCTGAAGTTACAGACTATGCTTTCATAAAAACTTCTCACATTTTGAAGGATATTTATATTTTAATTTCTTCGTTTAATCTTTTTGTAGACCTGCAATATAATTTAAAAATTAAACTTCTATTTTAATATTTTGAGTGATACGAGTATATACATTATACATACCTTCTTCATATATACATAGTTCTTAAGTATATAACTCTGAACGTAACGCGGCGTAAAAATAGTAAGGTACTTATGGCAATGTGTTATAAAATAATTAAAGTGTAGGTAACACTTGCAACAGCTTGTCAAGGAATGAAATATTCATTTTTTTTGCTCTTATTGAGATGACTTTCCCTTCAATTTTAAAGGAAACACATTCTTTTAAGGTTTCGCAAATATCCTCAAAGTAAATGCAATGTGTATCAAAAAACGCAAAATAAAAACCACATCGCAAAAAAATGTATTGGGTAATCGTTTGACATTTAAAAGAATTTTTCTGGGTTATTACCTACTAGTTTGTTTAGTTTTTTTCTGTGCTTTTTATAATTTTAAATATACATGTGGAATTCATTTTACACATATTAAAATTATATTTTCTAGAATCTCTACGTCAAGTGTTTGTTAGACTAATTGAAATTAAATTAAATGTGTTAACATAATATAATAAGTTAAACTCATGTAGGTAGCTAGGTTATCTCACTCGCCATCACAATGTTCTGTTAGTCTAAGATCCGGCTGCAGGATTAGTGCGCTCATCGGTTTTTTGCTGAAAACCGAATTTTTATGTATATTTATAACTAGGTTGCCAGTCAAAATTTGGCCGCAAGCATGTTTAATTAAAATTTTTCTAATCGATTTTTGGGAAAAAAAATCGTTCACTTGTTTTTTTGAATAAAATGTAGTCTACATCACGGCAAATGATATAAAGATTCAAAAAAATCACGGTTGCCGCTTTTCACCTGGCCGCAACATCTTGGCAGCCTGGTGCAAACAGGTATGATTTCGATTCATTTTTACGTTCATAACGTACATTTATGAATCATATATCAAATTAAAGCTAATTTTTTTCTATTTATTATCATATATGGTTGCCTAATTAAATCCGGCCGCAAATAAGGGTTGCCGGCTGTTAAAGATGTTGAATATTTAAGGTTGAGTGAAAGAAAATATGTCGTCCTTTTCAAAATGACAAATTTAAAAAGTAATATTGATTTAATATAATTAACAGCCGATCCTCTCTTTTTCTCGTTGTTTCGCTGCCGCACGCGAATGCGTCGGTGTACTAATAGGCGTAAATATTTATAATTTTTAACAGCCGGCAACCCTTATTTGCGGCCGGATTTAATTAGGCAACCATATATGATAATAAATAGAAAAATTTAGCTTTAATTTGATATATGATTCATAAATGTACGTTATGAATGTAAAAATGAATCGAAATCATACCTGTTTGCACCAGGCTGCCATGATGTTGCGGCCAGGTGAAAAGCGGCAACCGTGATTTTTTAGAATTTTTATATCATTTGCCGTGATGTAGACTACATTTTATTCAAAAAACAAGTGAACGAATTTTTTTCCCAAAAATCGATTAGAAAAATTTTAATTAAACATGCTTGCGGCCAAATTTTGACTGGCAACCTAGTCGATATATATTCTCCTAATTATAAATATACATAAAAATTCGGTTTTCAGCAAAAAACCGATGAACGCACTAATCCTGCAGCCGGATCTCGTACTATGTGCTCGCCATAAATAAAAACAATATGAAAATTGAAATTGTAACAATGCCATATGCGTGTTTGTATTAAAAAATTGCGTACAGTGAAATCCCATTTTTTATTTCCTTCCGACATCCTTCTAACTTTTTAGTATGGGGTCGTCAGTATCAAATTACATGGTATTTCAAATGGATAGTATATAAAGGCAAAATAAATTCTATATCGACTGAGAAAGGTGGTTTATTCTGTATTTCCAAGTCATAATACATTGAGTGTTGCAAAAAATGGTGTCGTCCCTCGGTAGCCACATGTATATTGTATGCCTCGCTTTTAGCCAGTTGTGTTGTGACCATAAAGCCCAATTTAGATTGATCTTAGAGAATTTGCCTTACTTTTTATAATAACCGGGTTTTATATTGTTTGCAATGTATGATAGGTTTTTCTACTTCCGGATTTTTTTAATGTGATAGTGAGAGTATTGTAGGTTTGCTTTTGCCAATTTATCCCTTTCAGTTGTTTAAATAAAAGCCTCTTTGTTTTTTACCGTCTGTAATAAGTTTCACTCATCATAATAATAATGACGATGAAATCTCGTCCATCTTACAAATAATTAGAAAAATGTTAGAATAAAAAATACTGCTGCAAACAATTATTGAAAACGTAAAAAGTCTGAACTGTTATTGTGCCCCAATAACCGACAATATACAATGCGCATGACAGAGATTATTATGTTGTTCGAAATTGTGAACGGTCGTTAACAGTCGCCCTTTAAAAAGTCAAATGTAACAATTGCAGGGCCAGACGACCTTCTCGCGACTGCGGACCAAGGACATTGGGACAATGGGCCAAGCGTGCCGAGCCCATTGGAAAACGGGTCTTTGCGCATAATTTATTGCACATCCATTTAACCACTCATAAATTAGTGGACAGCATTATTTACAAATGCGGTCAAGGGAGCATATTCTCTCCTAACAAAAGGATTTACTCAATTACATTAGTCGTAAATGAACTCTTAATAGAAACATTATTGACAGACAGCGTTACTGTATCCGAGTTATGGTTCAATGCACATTTAAATAAACAAAGTGATTTCCTGGAAAAGATTCAGTGTGGATTATTTATTTTATGAAACTTGAATTGCAACAACATTGTAATTGGACGAAGCGTTTGTGAATCCGATGTTCTAAGAAGTCACGAGGAGCCTCGTCGACATTTTGTTTGGGACTGAACATTTGCGACGTGAGCTCAGGTCAAGGCCTCGCCAGGACCGGTGTATGAGCGCACTCGAAACCTGAATCCCCATCCAACATTTATGTGCTGTTTATTCGAAACTGCCATGCATCATATATTTCAACGAACAAAAATATAGAGCTCTTATTTTTGGTTTAATTTCAACAGCGCTGACAACTAAATGAAAATTAATAAATCATAAACAATTTACTTTGTAAAGTTGAGCAGCGTGGATGCGTGCTCCGTGCTTTGACGAGTTTTTTCGAAGCATTGCGAGGTCAGCGCAAGTCAATTACCCCGTTGGTTGCTGCGACGTTGACGATACTCAGCTCGCAATAATCGCATCGCATGTTTTATTTAATATTTATCTGTTCATGTTATTATCTGATACTAGACCTTTCTGTTTAATCATGTTGAGTTAAGATGATGGAAACATTGTAAGAACTGTTAAATAAAAAACCATTATGCGAATAAGTTATGATAAAAATTGATGGTGTTAATGCCGTTAGTACCTACAAAAATTTAAATGATGGAGGAAAGTTGTGATATTTATAGAGCACAAAAATATAGAGCATGTAAAAAAAATTGCTTTTTAGCGATTTATGATTTTACAGTGTCAGTACCAGTAAAAATCAAATTTAAATCTCGCGAATCTACGAAAAACCCGGGCTACCAAAAATATTATACTATAATGTAGAGTCGATAAAGCAACACAATTTAAAAATTGCGGGCGGCCTTTGTATGCCGGGTAACGTGTTAGGCAAAATGAATAAGCATGACATACAAGCCGTGTGATCCGGACGCGCTCAATCGCTGTGACCTCATGATTCGGCAACCCGTACCAAGGCCAAGGTCGGGTGCTTAATAGCAGATAGACGGGGCCCCCGGGCGGCTAGATGAGAGCCAGATTTAGTATTAAATTACGACGTTCGTGCTGCATTTACATAACACATATATGAATGCCAGCCATCTAGATTGAATATTGTAGAGATAAACAACACTTACTAATTCAAAAAAGTGTTCAGTATGAAAGATATTCTATGTAGAGCAATATGTAGAGATGTGAAGATTTTTAGTTTTTAGCTGCTACTAATGGACGAGTTCTTGGCACTAATTTCATAGAGATCTACTTAAATTATAAATAATGTTTAGACAATCACTCCATTTCAAATAGCAAACTACGATTGATTCGTACATTTGGAGGCTGAGACGACACAGATACAAATATACATTTATCCGTACATCCATGCCTTGCTCTGAGCGTTAAAAATATCAGTCCTTCTTTATGAAGGTAAATTAGACAACGAATTAAGTATTCGATTTTTCATTAGATCATACTACCAAAGATCTGACCTTTATTAATTTGTCAACAATTGATTAATAGTATTTGTAGTTTTTGTTACATAAATATAAAATGATCACGTAATAACTTATGATTGAACATGACATTATTGGAAGGATTACATTTTCAATTGTCCATATTTGCTTCATTTGATATATTACAATGATTATTTCCTTGTCCAAACTTCAATGCCGAATTCAAACTAACCGCAACTGGCAACTCCAAGGTAAACCCGACATGAGGAAACGGCAATCTCAACTACACTTTTTCTATTTTTAAATCTTGAACTATTTTTGTTTTAGAGCTTGTGACACATATTTAATGCGCGGTCAATAACAAAAACACGTGAGGCAAATGGAACAAAAAAACACAAAAGGCGAGTTTATTTTTTTATATCATGTACCACATACTGCTCTATATGTAGTATATAGGTTGTATACCAAAAATATGTAATTAACAAGGGGGTAGAGTAACTCCTTTCTCTCTCCATTTATGCGTCATTTTACCTTGATATTTTATTCAGAACCCAAACTTCCTGCTCCTGACAGAGGACGACTACGTAAAGGCTATGTCATATTGAGAGCTTTCAAATCATAAATCTTGTAGGAGATTAAAATAACCATGTCATAACAAATGCTCATAAATAATAATGTCAAAGGGCATCTATTTTCAAAATAGATGTTCGACTTTATTAGAATTTAATGAGATTATAAATACAGCATGCTTTATTGGTAATAAGTAGAGTTGTGTAGTTATTTGTGTAATTAGAGCGAAGCGAGCGCACAGCACACTGCTGATGCACTAGGTTGTATAATGCAACGGAGTTGTGTGCGAGTTACGTTGCATTACTCACTACCACACAACAGGGACAAGAATGAGGAAGTGTATTCGTTTCCTACTGTTACATTTACTCGCCCTCTTTACTTTAGATAACAAGTGATTGTTCAACAACAACTTTTCTGTTCTGTTTTTACGTATCGACAGTAAACACTGGCACTTCATATTCAGCTTATAAGATAATTCTAATGATTTGTCGTTTCTATAGACTGTGTTTACGGTGCCGTATTCTTTCCACAAACTTCCGCGAATTTAGGTCTAAATTTGAATTTCCTCTCGGATTAAAATTTGGCAACATTATACAGATTTGCTCTGATTTTTTGATAGACGCTGCGTCACTTTTGTTCGCGAAAAACATCAATACACTTGAACTCGAACTGAATACATTTTTAATGAATTGTGTGCTAGATAAAAGAAAATACGCAAAAGCTATACACGTGTAGGAATAAAAAATAATATTTTTTAGGTGGTGTAATGTTTGGAAGTTATTACAAAATTTCTCGGACAAAAGTGCGGAAGTTATATTTATAGATCATCCGGCGCGGCGGTAGCCAAAAGTACGGACAATGTTGCTCCTAACCGTCATTGTTTTTCCCAAATTCGCTGTGCCTCAGCTACGTTTAGTAGCACGGTCTCTCCTCGCATAAAAAGAGCCTCCGTGAGATTGAAGCGCGGATTATTGCGCAGCATTTGCTCCTGAAAACGTGTCCGAAGAAAGTTCACGGCCGCGCGTTGACGCCACCACCTGCCGCCCCGCGGCCCGCGCCCCTCGCCGCTTCCCCGCCAACGCTTCCGCACCCGCCACCTTCCGCGCTCTCACCTCGCGCCCACGTTATCCAGCCTCTATTGCCAGTATCGATCAATATTGTACACATAATACGCATCATCCTCCCTATGACCTTTAGCTTAATTGGGGAAATTTGTTGTTGTTGAATCTGACATTCTATTGTATCCTATTTTTCAACCTCCCGCCCTCGTGAAATTATTTAATATCCGTAATATTTTCAATGTACATATATTTAACATAAATGTTATGCAATTACTATCTCTTATAGCTTATCTCTCGTCTCGCTTTAAGAAAAGTACTGGAGATAACATTTGAAAAAAAAAAAACAAGTGAAAAGAAAAACATGAGCAATTTTTCCATGTATCGAGATGACATTGAGATATCTGCCTGTAAGGTTATTGGAGGTTGAAGTGGAGCTTGGTGAGCAGGGGGCAAGGAGGGGAGGCACACCATGGCCTTGGTTCGTTCGTTGGCCGCACGGCGCGTGTAGTGCTGCGATAATTTCGGCGGTTGCGCGCTCGAGTCTACTGACCCCGCAGTTGTTTGCGACGCAAATGATCCTTGACTTTATTTAAATCATCTATTCCAAAAACCTTTGTACGATAGTGAATAAGACTGGCTATATCACTGATATCATAATATAGGATATCTTGAAAAATATTGAGCCTTTTAGGACATTTAATTATCTAGCTTGCCTTTGCATTTAAAATTTAAATCTCTGGTCAAAACCACCACACCACAAATAGCAATCGAATTTGAATTTTTTACTCATATTTTAAAACGCTCTTTTTTCTACTTTGCGTGGAATTAAATGTATGTACTATAATTTTTTGTAAACATAAAAAATGATTTAGTGCATAAAATGATAAAGATGCACCCGGTTAAAGTCAGAAGTGAGTTTGCGAGTGAGGAGAAAGTATCGCGTATTACCTATAAGCAACTTTCATTTTAATGCAGACCGGTTCAAATCACTTTTTTCTTCAATGATCTATACTCGTGTACCATTATATTACGTTCTTTTATTTATTACCATTAAAAAAATTGAAATTGTATATTTATTAGGGTTTGAAAATAAAATTTACGAGACTCCAAAAATATTTGCCTACTTATTCTTTCATTTAGGTATCTAAATGTTGATAGATGTGACCGTGAACCCAAATTAAAACTCGACTTAAAGAAAGTACAAAATAAATATGATAAGAAAATAAATGTTATTTTATTTTATCAAGACGATAGCGATTATTTCGCTTACATATTTTGTTACAGCGCTCTAGTAGAGCCTAAGTAGAGCAGTCTGCGAAGTGTAGGTACTTTAGAACCGACCTAAATAAGATAGTTTGTAAAAGGGTTGTACTTTATATTTCGTATCCTCATAATTTCATCATTGAGAAATAACAATTTAACATTTTAATATTTCATTAATATTTTCGGACATTTTTTTCTCGCTTAAATGAAATTCGCCAAAGAGATTGAGAAAAAGTATGGATCATGTATTTTGCCTATTGCCTATCAATACATATTTTCCTTCTTCCACTTTTCTTACTGGCTCCAACTTAGAAAATAAACATAACCGCACGTGGCCAACGTGCAGTTTAATTTTTTGCATCTATAATTTTGGCAACGAGTAATTATTGTCTTGCTTACAATATGTGTACTTCCTTGTTGTACAGCTGGTGGTGAAACGCGGCACCAGAAGGCACCTTGTTATTAGTAAAAAGTGGAAAGGTAGATATCGTCATTCAAATTATTAAGTCCTTTGTGGTGTATTTTTTAGTGGTTCTTGTACTTCGAATAGTGAAAACATATGTTCGCGTGCCATTAGGAACGTGTGCCATTCGCACATGTCCCATTTGATATAAAAAATATATTCGAAAGTTTTAACCCTTACGCTATTGAAAAAGATGTTACATAAACATAATACATTGTAGTTAACAGACACCTACTACATTCTTTTTAAATCATACTACTAATTATAACGATTCTTTAAAGTGTTAGTTTGAAGTATCTTATTGATGATCAAAATCTACAACTTCCTAACATTACGCAGTCCTATATAACCTAGCTCTATTATCTCACAGTTGCTAAGTATAAGCCATTTTAATATCAACATTAGAAATGTGTTCAAAGAATTGTTAGGAGACATCTACAGTAAGTGCTATAGTGTCGGCGACCGTAAGCGCGTGCAATCAACTCCGCGAGTGCGTATAACGGTGCCACTATGGTGTACCACTGTGCCAACTATTTCTAAAATTATATAACTAATATCATCATATTACACGAATATTTATGTAAGACACTCAAATACATCAATGAAAAAAAGCCATTAGTTTATAATCCTCGACTTCACGTAAGAAAAGCAAACTTGAAAATTGAACCAGATCAAAATATTTCTAGTAAAGCTTTTATTATTGATAATATGTTTAGTTTATTCTTCATACGTATTAGGACTTTCACAAAATTTCTCAAATAGGTTCATATGTATAACTGCCGTTTGTAGTTCCACAATACTCAAATATTCAATTGATTCTTTTTTTTTCGGGTACTCAATAATGGGGTGGTTTAAGAAAAATACAATCAAAGGAAGGGTCGAAAGAAGTTCACAGGGTCATGGATTTGCATTTAATAAAAATAAGTTAACTGCTAATGATAAAAAACAGGTCATCAGAGATTTTAAACACTAACGAAAGAAGAGCGCGAGCGTAATCAGTACGGTCCACAAAACGCAAGCTAATGTAGACACTAGGCAACCCCGAGATATTTTTGAGAATGGAAACCTTTTTTTTAACCGACTTCAAAAAAAAGGAGGAGGTTATCAATTCGGCCGGTATATTTTATTTTTTTTTTTTTTAAAGAATATAATCGCCGTTTTTTTTTATTCAATGTAAAGTTTAATAGATTCATTACATATTTTATTAATATAAAGTCACAATTTAAGATAGAAAACTGATTGTTTACAGATCAAAATCGTGACCTACATAATATTGTCCCGTCGACAGAGCATAAGGAGCCCATTAATACCATCTGCTCCATTAAAAAAAGTAATAGAAATCAACAACGTAACCCTTAGACCGGATTCTATTCAGTTTCGATTTTTAGGGATTTATATTTTAACCTTTTCCCAAAAAAATGCAGGTAAAGTAAATTTGTGCAATGATAAAAAATCACAGCGCGAATCGACCTACCCTTTCTTTGATCTCGGATTTCAAGAACAGGTAACTCCGAATTTTTTTGTACAAATATGTGTATCTTTGTGCAAGCTTCGCGATATTCAACTCTTCTCTAAAGTTGTAAAAAACGCGAATTATTGTTTAATCGAAATCTTTTGGACACAAAAAAGGGATTGAAAATTTGAAAGATTAGTTTTTTAACTTCCTTTTGTCGTGCGAATTCGCAACCGACATTCCCAGATAGATGATGTATTATATTTTGAGTTAAACGATATCTCGATTTTTGGGAAGATTCTTAATATTCGTTTTAATGATAAAATATCAGCGGGATGTCTCTCGATATTTTCACAACATTGTATTTTTAAATCTAAGAGTGTCATTGATGAAAGGACAAACATTAAAATTATAAAGCATTAAGAAAATTAATACACATTTGAAACATAGTTTGACACATTAAAGTGTACACTGTACAGTATTTTCATAAGTTTAAAAAAATGTATAGCTAACCTTTTGATTCATTTCGACTACTTATTATGTATAACGATATTCTGGGAACAATTACGAATTTAACAATGACTAATAGGTGTGACAATTTTGTGGTCCATTTACACACTCGACGGGGAGTCTCGGACCTCATTACCGCGTTTTCAATGTTCCTTGTTGCATTTTTTTTCCAGCGAATAATTTAGCATTGCTCAGATGTTTAAGTAATAAAGCTGACGTGGGACGAGGGTTTCTCTATGTCCGTCGGTCGTATGCATTAGGAGTACAGTTGGAATGGCATTAGTAAGCGATTGCACGACAATTGCGACGCGATGACGGCAGTGGAGTTCGCGAGTTGCAAGCAAGTATAGGGCGAGCCCCGTTAGGACGGGGTGACTGACTTCACCACTGCTGCCTGGTGCATTGTGCTCTAACGAGAACGCATTACTGCAATCATAACTTCTGCTGAAAAACTTACCAATATCTTCGCACCATGAGATTTTCTATTCTACACACACTCACCTGAAACAAGAAAAAAACAGATTAAACCAATGCTCATATTGTGATAGGTATGTTATGTAATTTAAAAGTGCTCGTAATGTTGTATATTAAAAAGGTATAACAAGAATACCGTGTTTTAATTTTTAAATAACTTTTGTGCTAGTATCGATTGATTAATATTTGCTCCGCTATGTTCATGTATCTTAATGATCGTTAAACAGTTTTATTTTCCCTCACAGGAAATGTACAGGGTCAATGTTCGTAATGGTGTCATTCACTGTCGAAGGTGACTGACTGTCGACAGAAATGAGCCGGCTGTCCTTGAAATTGCCACCAAAATCGCCAATCACCAACACAGATGCAGTAAGTATATTAAATAACACACACATCCACTGTTTCTCAAAGTTGTCCGGGTGTCAAAGCAATCGCCAGAGCAATCACTCGGGCATGAAAAGAAATCCGACGGTGGTTTAAATATCGGACTGAAATTTTCCACTACTTTTGCACGGAAATTTTCAAATTTTATACTAATTTAAATAAGTTTAATAAATATATCATTTCAAATTCAAAGGTTTAAACTAGCACTGTCAGTTCACAGTTTTAGAAAGCGCAAGAAATGGCTTCTTCGCAGGACGCAGTTAATAAATAGATATTATGTATATAATTTAAGCAGATAGGACAACATATCATCGAAATTCGATCCCATTTCTAAATAGACTGGTAGTTATTATGTAAAGGCATACAGGGGCGATTATAATAAAAATTATATTCGTTTTAGCGCGAAGCGGGGCCAGTGACCGTTGCCGAATTTCAAGGTCTGCGAACAACGCGGTAAACAAGTGACGACGATGATAGCTGTGTACGCGTACAAGTATTATGTGCTATATCATATTCTAAACTCTACACATACAGGCGATTGTATACAGGAGCATATAAAGCAAAAAACCCGACATTAAAAAAACATTGGTAGGTTCAGGGTAAATTTAGATTGAGAAAATTAGTTACGTAATAAGCAAAGAGCGATGAGCTAGCACGTTAGTCACTACCTAAATATTTCTTTTTTCCTTTCTTCGTTGGCAAGTTTACAGATTTTATTTTTATGTTTCACTACTGTCAATATAAGCTCACCAATTTTTATATATTTCCCCTCTAAAACAAAATTTTATAATGATGATGATCTGATGATTTTAAATGTGAGCAAGTGAGCAAGTTGTCCAAAGTTGGCTAGTATAAAAAATGTGTATGACGCAGAAGCAGAGGTATCCTTGAATTGAAAACAGATTCTGGCTGACTACCTAAGTTCAATGCCGCATGTAAATCCATTGCCATATTTTATACACTATTGTCAAAATGTTGTCAAAATGTTTTAGACGTGTTATCTATTCACACATTCCATGAAGATTTTCTTATATCGCTTCTAGTATAGCTAATACCAATCATATATTTCGTGAAATACAATATTAATATTTATAATATATATATTATTACCGCCGCCCGCGCCAGCGCCGGTCAATATGTCTTATAGATAATTTTTTCATTGTAGTAGTGTAACAAAAGAATTCTTGAATGCGTTTAAATATAAATTATATGATAATATTAAAGAGTTTAGTAGTTCTAAATTGAAAACTTATATAAAAAATGTACTAGTTCAGAGAGCTTATTACAGTATTAAGGAATATATTATGGACGATAAAAATAAAAACCCATGGAGGGTTGTCGCGTAAAAACCACAGTCCACAGTTCTTTGGCATATTATGATAATAATGTACATAATATTATGTATTTTGTAAAATTAAATTGTAAAACTGACATGATTAAAAAGAGCAACTATGGAGTTTCTTGCCGATTCTTCTCCGTAGATACTGCTTTCCGAATCGGTGGTAAATGTTAAAATATGTAATGACGTTTTAAAAGTGCTTCTAGAAGAAGTCTAATTGAATAAATAAATGTTTGAGTTTGAGTTTATGTATTTAATATTATGTATATTCCAATTTCCAATACGTGCATTTCATTACGTAAGTTATCAGTGCGATAAATTAATGAAGCTATCATTACAAAATTTACCTTGTTATAAAGCTTTAAATATTGTTGTAAATAATAACATTGTGTAACCGGTCTCGTTGGATGCGTAGTACACTGGCCTGCTTGAGAGCAGGCTACGTTTGAGGTCTGTGGGAAAAGCGGGCGTGCGATTTGGAGAAATGGTCCAACAACGGTCAGCGGGCCGCCCATTGCACTAGATACACGATTCACGATACCCCCCTTCTTTTGTTTTACCTCTCGCGGTTGTATTTTTTTTCGTTTATTACTTGTTACAATAATGGTAGGTCAATTAGCTTCTTAGAGTTATTTATATGTACCATTATCTCCATTTTGTATCGAATAGAAAATAATCTTTCTTTTAAGTTATTTGAGTTTTATCAAACTCTCAAAAACGTCCAGCATCATCAAACCAATGGAATATTTTTTTACAAAAAGTAATAATGCCTACGTGCAGGCAAATTTCTATTTTATCAAGTTCAATGACATTTTATCTTTACCTTGGTTTTATCATACGTTCTCTGATCGCACTGACGTGAAAATGTGTTAGATAGTCGAAATCAACAACTTTCTAACTGGATTAGCGATACAACTATATCAGACGTATGATTTATGTATGTATAACTGAACAAAATATATGATTATAAAGCAATAGGTTTATAAAAGCCCATTAAAACATGTGAATCTGAAATATGAGAGTAAAAGAAGCACCGCATCTATGAAATTTAATCTTGCAGTCTTCCTGGTAGCTGCAGGTAATTCGCTAACGTAGGGATGTCATCACAACAACTTGCGATCGAGTGTTGTGCGAATTAAAGCGATTTTCTAGCGAATGAACGCCAAAGAGTCGCCGCCAACGGCGACCAGGCTGCTTGATGTCGATGCCCTCTTTGAACTTTCCACCAGTTAAACTTGATTATTGACACATGGCCGCTGCTGCCTAGCTCACGTTGTCAATATTACATAAGAGGGACCAGTTTTCTAAAATATTATTTATGTGTAATTAAAGGTATTCGATTTTGTAATTTTTATTATTCGATGATCTTGAAAACTAATCATTAGTTCAAGAATGTAATTCAATTGATGTAAAATTAAAAATTTACTAACAACCATTAATTCAGTAGCCACATTTAGAAATTTGATGCCAATTTAATTCAGGTTCTAGATACTCGTAAATATATCATGGTTTAGGTCATACGCATGCGTAACGCGTAATCGCACAGGATTCGCACGATGAAGCGTGCGTCCGATGCACCGGGGTGCAGCGTTAGAGCGAGACAGAAAAGTTCAATGGTATTTGATATAGTGCACCGAAGTTCTTTAACCCCTTAGCCTACCTGCAATTCCCGCGAATGAGGCAGTGCGGACGTTGTCCCTGACTATACCACTATCGGCCACGTCACTTTTTAGGTCGCCGTTGATGTAAGGATAGCATATAATAATACATAACATTATTATGTATCATTATCGACTTTATTTACTTACACGAGTGATCAACACCTACAATCTAAATGAGTGTGTTTACTCATTATGTTCACGACCGCGTTAAGCCCTTCTTAAGGTATTGTAGTCTAGTTTGTGAATACTGGATAAACTGGACATACAATATCGTCTACATCGATAAAAAACTACCGATATTTCTCTTTTTAGTTTGAAGACAGATTTATTTTACACATTTCTTATTGTAAATATCGCTACATAAACGAGTATCATAATAACGAAGGCTTATACAGTACGTTATAAGATTGTAAATTGTGCACTTTTTTCGTGTATATAGATGTTTCGTATGTCAATATAAATATTTTCTCAAATGCACCTTGAATGAATATGCCGACTATAGGCGCTAGTGATGTAACCTAAAGGTATCGACATGCGCGTCACGTGTACGACGAGCTGACCGCATGTCAACTTAATCTAGGATTTTAAAAATTCGCAGCAGGTACTGAGGGCGCGGGGCGCGGTTTAGCAAACAGAGACGGGGCAAAGAAGAGGGGGGACACTGGACTGGTTTCCGTTGTTTCGCAACAACACGGGTTCAATGACGCCTCCGCATTTATAATTATTACCTGTGTGTCACGCCGATGTATCTACGGCCCCTTCACTTCTATGATTTTGATCATTCAGACCACGTTTTGCCTAGGTACATAGTAAAAACAAAATGAAAAACTATTTTCTAAAAAATGCGTGATCAAGTGGCTGTGTTTATATTAATTATTATTTATTAATTATTCATATATAAATCTGAACATCCGATTTATAATAAAATGAATAATAAATAATAATGTCTAATTGTTCCATATTGATGTCGCTCTCCCGATATCAGGACGATAAACTCTGTAAGGGCATGCTACGAATATTTACTTTTCTACTGACCTACAAAACAGATATCAAAGAAAGTAAACTGACAGAATCAATAAATTATTCATCTACAAAATAAATATAAATTTTGTTTTGATATTGACCTCCTTACAATACTAACATTATATTTGGATAGATTTCCTTGTGGAATTGAATTGCTAAATATTAATCAAAATTTTATAGCTGATATCTGAATAAATGTATGTGACTACCAAATACCAGTCTGTCTAAATATTTTTGAAATGACATATGAAATATTCGACTGTACTGCATTTAAGCTTGTTTAAAATTTATAATGGAGCTGAACGAGTAAATATTTTAAAGATGCTATCTATACAAATTACTTATAAAAATATATTATCTATAGAATTTTCAGCATACTGCCTCTACATCGTATCGTATACAGGAAAATTGTACTGTAAGTCCGTTGGTGCCTACCGCGACGTTGACCTCATGTCTCGAACGACGACCTAACAGCGAGCGAACAAACCATTCGCAGATGGCAGCCACAAGGATAAGTTTCGTTAAATACAAGACATGAATGTATAAGATTGGCAAACAATTGAAGAAATGGGTTTGTAAAAAACATTTAGAAAGTTAAGAACAAATACTATTTGAAGACAATTTATATAATTTAGAAAAAATGGAATTAGAACCTAAAGTTTCAGCCTAGTGACAAACTCATAAAGTCGATGCAGAAATAGAAGACACCCATTAATACAGGAGTGATATACATATTCTACATGACAGTTCAGTTTCCTAGTTTGGATAAACATTAGAAATTGTTGACTATTAAAATTCTCGAAAAATCTTCGTACACAAGTGCGTTTCGTAAGCGCCAGTGTGGTCGATGACTTCGAACGTTCTAGTACATCTCTCCGCGGCGACGTTACGTAACAACGTGAAAGTCGACATGTTGTGCACCGACCACAGAGATTTCAGTCAACCATGAGCTTGAACCGCGAAGTGCTTTCTACATTTTAGTTTCAGTTGTTGGACGTTCTAAAATATTCTTTTAATTCAGGTCATCGTATCGTGTTACTGACTATGTACATTCTTATTGTTTTCTTCGTTCCCAATGGTTTATACAGCTGACATAATATCATAACGAGCATTCTACTAATAGTCAACCTCAACAATATTTATTATTTAAAACACAGCAAAAAGAAATGTCATTGCCAGAGCGTTATCAAAACTAAGACCTTTTTTATATAATTCTGGGTCAATGTACCGAAGCGATGTTTTGTTCGGCTTATCACTAGTTGCTATCGAGTGTATTATGTATGTCACTGATAATATTCACATCGCCGGTTATAGTTTTAAACAAAGAAGTACCAAGTCATAGATTTTTGATCAGCGTACCCAAGGAGCATATAAAATCGACGAAAAGTAAATAAATCTCTGATGGGTTATTACGTGAATCCGCAAACGTAACGATTGGAACCGATGACGTTATACAACAGATGTTTAATAATAGAACATTAAATGAGATACTTTGAGTAGCATATGTGTGAGTAATCCTTACAAAATCTTGGGTCAATGCACTGTAGTGTGAAATGGCAGTAAATGAGTCATTGGTCACAATATCCGTAAATTCTTAATTAAATCTACCACTTCATGATAAAATACAAATACGGAAGGAAGAACGAAAACGACCGGCCTTTGAAATTATATTTAAATGCTATAAATAACTGGGTTTATGAAATTATTATAGTTATATTTTTGTTTAGGTACTTTAAATAGGTTTTACCTGTTAACTTGGCAGGCATAAAATGGAATAAATGATTATAGCTAAGGAAGGGCAACGCCCTAGCTAGGTTGACTGCTTATTATTAATTGATACTCACAATATAATGCCGTCCGAAGACGTAATTATGAATGGAACGTGCATGCATTATAAATCACAATATTATGCATCACGTAACAGAATACAATTATGTATTAACAACCTACAACTGTGTTTCGTAGGGTCACAACTCCCACACATTTTTTTTATAAAAACAAGAATATATTTATTAGTCATCCCATGCTTAAAATACTTGAAATGACGAACAAGGAAAATTCATTTAATACCGGGTCTTTTGACATTAAGATTTCTATGCAATTTTATTCAAATTGCATGCAAAATTGTCAGTCAAGCCTCTAGACAAGGCATGTAAGTATAATATCTCGAGGCCAGTACTTTTATTTCCTCAATATTGGATTACATTATCAATTACGAGAAAAAAAAATTTAAATTAACATTAAAGTTTAAGCAACATTCTATTTCTATTTTTAAATCGAGTTGGTGTCACTGTTTTAAATGTTATACGAATAAATTCAATAGGAAGGGGACATTGTTATTGAATATATATATGCATTTATATGTGTTCTAATTGAGTAAAGGCGTTTCTTAAGGATTGGTTTATGATATAAAATCAGTAACGATTCTTTGTAATATACATTCCTGCATTATAATGCAGTGTTAGAAGAATGCTCATCAATTCAGGACATGTCGCCCGATCCTATCGCCAGCCCGCACAGGATTGTTCTAGACTAGACCTATACAGTTACTTAACGGAACCTAACCGTTTCCGCGTTCACACATTCGGTCACAATTGTTATTAATTTTGAAGAAATTTTTGGCTTTCGTTCTGCCTCCTGGCAAGTCCTATTAACCTAGAGACAGCATACAATGTATATTGTAGTCGGAACAGTTTCGGCAGCGATAGTCAAGTTTAATGGGTGTAAGGGCGTGCGGGCGATGTGATGACTGGCGGACGCAAGAATTAGTTTCCGCGCCACAGTTAGCTGATACAGGGGAGTCGTGCACGCATCAGGCGGCCAACGACCGCGGGAACTTGTAACTACATCTGCGCCCTCCGAACTACAACAGCATAAGTGCCTTATTTAAACCGTAGTTTTATAGCCTTATAGAATAACAGTCCTGTCACCGAGCGCTTTGAACCTACATGACACTGCATTCTTTACTGTGCTAATATGTCTTCCGCATAAAATTTCAATATTACCAATAGTTATATTTTATTCAATTATCAGTTATCACTGAATCATAGAAACTATGATTCTAGATAAGCCTAATTGCTGATCATGCTCGAATTTAAAACTCAATTTATGTGATATTATGTTTAAACTTTTAATAAAATTAATTACTTAAATATTTGTATAATGAGAGAATTTAGTATTAAAAAGGCAATGCAAACATTTAACCTACTTCATATTTTCATTCTCGATTACGTCATCATAATATTTCCTATAATGTACCTACCTGTTTTCAAACCAATTTATTCGATAAATTGCCAAAAGGGAGATCAGAGAGACCAGGTATTAAATATAGACTATAGAACATTCTGGGAAACGAGCGTGGAATTTCCTTGCGTTACGAGATCCCGCGTCAACGCGCGCTGAAATTAGCGAGGGGACGATGCGATGCGATGGAAATGGAAAATCGCGATGCAGCGGAGCGGGGCGCGGGTGTGGGGGGCCCGGGCACTGGCGTGCAGTGGCCTATATGCAGTGCGACGACACGGCGCCCGGGAGCGATGCACTCTAAGTACATAGTCGCGTACTAGACTCACACTCAGTCACACACCTATTTTTTCTTCTGCAGTTGTAGGGCGACGTCAAGTCTCGCTTTACAATTTCTTGAAAGGAGCCCTCGAGCTGAGGAAGATTGAAACCGACGTTCCTTACATTTTAGATTGCACTTAAAAGATTGCGCTCTATATGTACACATGTGGGTGATGTGAAAGAAACAATACATCAAACGCGCGTCGAATTGTGATAAGCTGTCATCTTTGTATCGCGCGATGTCTTCGTCCTTTAAGATTGTCGCGATTTTCAGAACTATCGTTGTTAGTTATACTTATAAACACATCTACGTTAGAGTTAGAAATCATAGAGCGCCATTCTTAAAAATATAGATAAGAATAAAATTGACGTATGATAGTTTATAAGTTAACGCATTTCTAAGAATATATGGTCTAAATTTGGGTCAGCCAGGAAGCCACTCGGCTATATATCACAAAGGATATGCACGAAAGTGGAACGGATACCGGTGACCGGTGCAATACAATGCAATATGCATAGTGCAATGGGGTGCGGTGACCGCGGAGGGCTGAGGTAACAGGTTCCGGTCTTAAACGGTTAATGATGCAATTTTTATGCAGACTAGAAGGACAAGCGACAGGTATCTTCTAAGGTGACGAAGAAAGGGATAAAGTATGGTTTTTACAGAGGAAGGCTAAACTAATCGATCAGTTATCTGCATTATGAGAACTGTTCAAATGTGGGTAAAAGTGATTGAAGTATAAATAGCTTGTTATTGTTGTAGTGAAAATGGAAAGTCAATATTAAAATTAAATATTTTTTAAGGTCTATCTTTATAAATTATACGTGTTTTTAAATACCAATATATAATAATTATATAACTATCTTACTTCTAAGGAATGTATAATATGATATTCATTTAATTCATGTCTTGTCGTCCGCGTCGTAACCATAGTAACAAAAGTGCAAATAATTTAAATTGTCTGTAACTAAATTATTAATATTACGTAGATTATTTATTAGTTCTACTAATTATTACCGTTGATGTAAATACTTTAAAATTGAAATGTAAAAAAACAACAACAATGATTTATCATTTAGCGTCATTATACATGTTTACTTCATATTTAATTAATAACTACGTAGGTGCGTGAATTTGATAAAACTTTATGTATCACGAATTTCCTTTGTTTCAGTCTAATCACTTATCGGTCAAGTATCTTTAATTATTTCTTAGAAATAATATCAAGAAAACATAAAACACATGAATAATGAACAATAATATTTCATATTATAAGACAGTTAAAAAATATATTGCATTTATGTGCAAAGAAGCAACATCGCACCGCGAATATTTTATTTGATAAAAAAACGTGATACATTTGTTATCACGTATTATGAGCCAGAAGGCCAGAGTTCAATGACCGCATTTTCCAGAATTTTATCATACACGTGTTTGTTACGATCAGGTATTAATAGCATGCGTATGTTGCTTACCTGCTATCCTATCCGGAGGTAACATATTGTCATCACTTTTCACTTCCATGTTGATAAAACGTTAAATTTAGGTTATAACCGGCGCGCGGCTCACGACAGTTTGGCGCGAAAGCTGTGACAAGCGCGGTAAAAGCGTGGGCGAGCAGGGCGCATGCGCTCCAGACCGCCAAACTAACCCCCTAACGCCCACTTGCCTAGCTTCATTTATGATTAGCTCTTTTCCATAGAATTCTGGAATGACGAACCGTAATCGTACCTTTTACATGATCTGTTTTTTTAACTTACATATTCATAATATCTTCTTCTCAACATTTTATACGATGACAGATCTAATCACAAATTCTGTATAAATAAAACACCAGAATTGCTAGACGTTTTTGGTTATTACTTTTTAAATGTTTAGAAAATCGAATGTAAAAAGGTCATAGCAGCCAATCAAATGAGCACAAATTGTAGATCAAAGATATAATGTTAAAAATCAAAGTTCACGAGGTGAGGTGGGAGAGCACGCGGTGTGAGGGAAGCGGAGGCATATAGTAAGGGGCAGGGGTCAGCTGAGTTCACGGTCGCACCACCCTCCAACCCACAGCTGCACGAGCCAACTTGCTATTTTTAGTGTTCAGCTCGTAATACAAATAATTAATTGTATTAATGATTTATCGGAATTTTCACCTAAAATATTATTTATTGGAATGATAATGTAGTTGTTATTTGTTTAATTATAACTGATGGAAAAGTAGAAAAGGTTGTATCTAAATATTAATTATAATTTATAATAGTTATAACATAATATTTACAAAATTTATGGGAATGTACTAATACGTATATGTATTGTTAGTTTATATTCAGATTTTTTAATTATCAATCTTAAGCACAAATAAATCCTTTAGGTAAAATATTATTGTGAAAACCATATCTACAACGTACAAAGAACAATATTAGAACGTCTCTTGGCGATGTCGATTTCAACTAGCAGCGCCATCTAGTGGAACATCCGTCACAATCTACTCGACGGTAGGTGGCGCTGATATTAGTCCCTCGTCTCGTTGGTAATAAATAGAATTACATTATGTATTGCAACTTCAAAGAATTTCTATTAAGACATAATTTAAAAACACATATTAAAGAATTAGAAAAAATACAATAAAATAAATGATTATACCGTAAATTATTTATCTAATAAGAAAACAGCAGCTTTCGGGATTGTTATTTCAAACCTTGTTTATAAGAAAACGAAATCTCTTCCATAAACCAATTTCCTTTACATCATGAAAAATATATTCAGCGAAGTGAAAAGGCATGGTATTAAGCTGGGGTCGATGACCTCTCTCCCTAACCTACTCTCAACGTATTTAGAGCACGTAGATTCCCGCTTACAATCAACACGGCTCACCACATCTGGGTCAACGCTGACTCAAGAAGACTTAATCATCAACTTCTACATAACATAAGCGTAACTATTGCGCAGTCGTCATACATCCCTCTAGTCAACGTCCTATTTTTACACTTAAAGGAAAACTAGGTGTAATGAACTTTTATTGTGTATTGTTTCATATATTCGTGTTAAAACAATAAGAACAAGACTATAAAGCATATTCGTTCTAAATTCGACAATCGAAATTTCGTGTAGGTTTAAAGATCTCAGGTTACCCGGTTAAGAAGTAAGCATCGCACCAAAATGCTTATAAAACTAACTAGCAACAATAAGGTTATTGGGACACTGAGTATTTTATAAGATATAGAGAAATATTGTTTTAAGAAAAAAATAAAAAACATTAATTATTGTGTATTATTGTACAATAGTTTCAAGATACATAAGTTTACAAAGTTATTATCATGTTATTATATAATATATTTTTGAACAATATAGGTATGTCAGGTTTGTATAACGAATTTAAGCATTGAATCATCGATATTATCTAACGTTTAATTACTCAGTAATCTAAAACAAATGAAAATAAGCCTCATATACCTTTCGCAAATATTGTGATACTTTTGTAAAGTGTTGAATGTTGAAATTCAATGGTTTTTTCCGCTCAGTGTGCCTGGACGCGAGGTCCGCACGGCATGACGCGAGCGCAGATCAAATTGGGGTCAGGGCGGCGCGGCCGTCGACCCGCACTAGGGCTGCCAGAGCCGCACTTATCATTGTGTTTTATTTTTAATATTTGTAAATTAATTCCGTAGGATAAAAAATAATTGGTATAGATAATAATACTATTTAGTTATCTTCATTCGTATATAAATATTATGAGGTAAAAAAAAAATTAAGAATTTAATTACAAAAATTTTAGAAAGGGGAATAAAGTTTTTTTTCAATAATCAATTATGTAAATTTGTATCTTTTGAGAATTTTGATGAACCTTTTTTAACGATACCTAAATAAATAATTTCCTGTACTGGTAAGTAAGGCAACCCTATCACTCAGCCTCGCTGTCCCCCGCCCACCCCGCAGGTCCCTGCTCTATCCATGATACCCATTTACCCCATTTCCTCCCCAGCGTACCGGATTACGCATATTATGCCACACTTATTATCGTCTTTAACTTTTCCTAGACAACTTTCGCTCGAGACAACAACCTGCACGATGGAACGTAAATAAATTATTGATATGTGATCAGATTATCTTTTTATACTTGCATATTTTATTTCTATTTCAAAACGAACAATGAATGTCCATTAAAAAAAAATAATGATTTTATAAAATTGTTTGTACCATCAATATCATTACCGTATGTTAATAATATTAAATTGACAAAATATAATTTCATAATGTCGAGCTATTAAAGTGACAATCTGACAAAATAGGGACGGATTTAGAATGACTTTAAACAGTTATTTGCGCGGGGTAAGAGGCGAGCGTGACCTAATTGTGAGCGGGTGAACGAACTCGAGGCCTTGATCGCAATACCGAGCGCGCCTGCCCGCGCTTTGCTTGCTAGCTTCGCGAGGCTACGTCATACCGACACTACCACATTGTTTCTTTACAAATCATGGCCGATATATTGAAAGTTATAGATACCTCTTTAGAGTTATTTAAAGACTTTCCATAATATTTTCAGAAATAATTACAAAAATATGTCAATTGAAATTCTACTTAAATTACTTTGTATACAAACATTCCAAATTAGTTTTCTGTATACTGGCAAAAAGTCAAAATTTCAAGTGGACAGCGAAATGAAGCAGTCAGGTTGTAAGATATATCGCTCATGAATTTAATCTTCAGTGGCATAATGTAAAGTCTAGAATTTGTATTCACAAATTTTGCCAAGTGACGTTCGCTTTTAAGAGAGAAAGAGACAGTGAAACCTAGTTAGCGGCTGCCGGTAAGAATATAGAGTAGTCGTTGCGAAATATGCGTTGTCGCTATTTGTATATGGGGTTTTGGCGTGCGAGAATGGGATGAATATATGCCTAAGTCACAGTGAAGATTATTATTAGAGTATCGGCGCTAGGTTATTCTGAGGCGACCTAGATATCGCATGGGGCCGTTGACCGCGGGCCCTCGCGGTGCGCGCGGCCTCCAAAATAAAATGGCATTCGGCGATGGGCTCTACTTGCGAAATGCAAGTTGCGGCTCGATGCTGCTGCCTGCTGCCGAATGACAGCACGGACTCGATCAATTTGCAAATAATGCAACAATGATTGACAAATTAATATTCGCAGCGGGTCAACAATTATCTTCAGTTGCATATCTTTTTATATGTACATATTACAATTGTAATCAATGTTTTATATTGTTATCATAACTAATCAATTTAATAACTAAGTTAAATAATATTGAGTTGCTGTAGTAAAGAGTTGATAAAAAGAGTTTAAGTTGCGTTAGTAAATATGTAGTTGAAAATATTTATATATTTATTACTATATTTAAAAATAATTAATATTATCATATGGAGAGCGAAATTAAAAGGCAGGCTGTGATTAGCAAAGTCCAATATAGCTAGAAGGCCGAGGGCAACGAACTCTGCTTGACCCAGATTTGCGGCCCTCGCTCCGTCCCCTCCCCCCGCTTACCGAAACGTCGTACCTTACGTACTTCTCGCGTCACATGAAAGTGAAAAGAACTTAATGCATCCCTTGAGTATTTATAGTACGTCACATACAAAAGAGAAAAGCGTCGAGGAAATTTAATTACGAAATTAAAAAACAAGTGTTAGATGACTGGGTGATAAAGAGGATAGTGATCGTGAATGACAAAACAATAGATAAGAGGTATGAACAGCTGATCGGTATCGTCGCTCACCTGCAAGCACTCTGCCGAGCAGGACGTCGTTGTCATTGGGGGTCGGGTCAGCCGGGGTCGGCTCCAGGTGCTGTCGACGGCACTCAGTCACAGTCATGTCTGGGAGGCGCATGGGCCGGCGCGGTATGGGCGCGTGCGGCCGGCGGCGGCGTTAGCGCGAATGGCGCGAGTCTCGCTACGGCGCTCGCCAGCCGATACAGGGGCGCCCGTAGCACCTCTACGAACCGCCCGCCCCTACGAACTCCCCTTACTATTCTGGCTATATCGTTTGTTTGTTTGTACTTCTTTTTACAGAACTTGAATATTTTATTTTGTCATCATATCGATATAAATATTCAAATCGTGTTTATTTTTTGAGGGGTTGTTACATACATATTTGTGAACACGTTACAATTAAATAGTATATCGGACACTTATAATAAAGTATAACATATCCATTCAATGCATGCATTCACTTAGATTTTCCATAAATAAATAAATCTAATCCTTTATTTAAAGGGAAGGCTTAAGATATTATTATAAGAAAATTGTTAAAAAGCTCAAAGCTCTCTTTTTTGGCCTATCTGATTACGATTGCAAAAGAAATAACGTAAAAAGTACTCTATGAAAATATTGTTTTAAATATTTTCAACATATATCAAGAATACTAAAACAACTTACTACTTATTTCGGTCACAAGACAAATATGTTGTTATCGCCTATATATTTTTTGGGACATAGAATCAAACGTACTTGAGTATGAATTGGGTCACGCTCACTCCGGCGTAAGTAACATACCCTCAAATCACTCCAGCGTTATAGAGGTACTAACATGTTTATTGTTCACTCTATATTTTTGTGCCTCGTGTACAACAGAATCCTTTAAGCATCCTATAATACTATAAGATCTTCAAAATCCCATAAATAATGGAATCTTCTTTTTTAATTTCATCAAATTTTTGGCTAAAGTGATACTTGCATAGTATAGAATTGCTATAATATTCAGTAAGTATATAACTTGTATCAACGGATGGAGACATGTCTCCTATAACACAGGACATTTCCTAGCATAGGAGACATTGTTCAAATATCGCAATTAATTGTACCTACGGTTTATATTTTAGTTATATGTAAGTTATCTCATACTTGCAAGCACATGTATATTTTTTGTTGTCAAATAAAGAATTTAACATTATGATATAAGCTTGCAGATAAGTTTTGGGTATTAGAAAAGTTTCGGTCATCAAAACCATCATAATTTATACATCAATATGTAAGAAATGAGCGAATAATAAAGAAATTTCACACCACTGTGTACTAATATCTTAAAATGTATAATCGAGAATTATATGCATACATATTAATTGCTGGATGAGAAAATTTAATCTTGTTTAGATCCAATGTCTTTTCTGTCTGTCTTTTAATTCATTCATTCATCTCTATTAAAACATTAATCCCCATCAAGCGCGCTTAAACAGCAAACAAAAATTGTAGTGACGGGTACAATAAATAAAATTAAATCACTCGGCATTATTATCAGGCTGATATCGCGCCCAAAAAGTCAATCAGTAGCCGCTGCTCGAGATCGGAAGCGTCCAGTACAACCCACTGAACTGAAAACCTAAATCTAGAATTGGCGAATCGTTCGAACGAAGTCGCGTTTATAGGCCAAGGCGACTAATTTACCGCTAAGAGCTCGTTCAGCCGTAAATATGACATTTTTATTACCGCCGATAATTCTATGCAACGAACTAAGACTAGTGTGTTTTCAGTGACGCACGTGTTGCTTAACGTTCGCTGAAGCTGGGCTGAACTCGCGGACATTATGAAATTTAAGCTCTGAGAATATAATTGCGTTCCCCATTACAGTAATACATTTTTAATTTACTATATTATATTCAGTTTTATATGTAAGTAACAATGAATATCACCATACTTGGAATGTGTGATGTTACGGTTGTAGTAATGTCGTAGTAATAACCGTGACATTAATTTAAAATTATGGTTTAAACTCGTTACGTATCGTTTATATACGTTCTTGTATATATTTTCTTTTAATAATATATTTTATAGAACTAATATTGATAATGTTATAAAACATTAAAGGTTATATATTATAAATTGGTAGGTATTGTATGCGTTTAATTATTGAAACTATACTTTTGAGTTTTTGCACAGACTGAACTCAAAATCACATCCGACTATTCAGCTATGTAAAATTAAGTCAAGACTAATTTATAATTTTTCGCATATTTACTAGTAAAGTGTAAATTGTATCACATATTTGTTTAATTATATAATTTATTATGTTCATTCATTTACATACATTTACGTCTGACTTATACATATGTTCGCCATAGTACCCTTAAAAAAGTGAATATATTATTCCGTCTATATTCCAATTATACATGAATTAAATATTTATTTCAAATCCCATTCAAATATGTATTACAATTATTATTATACTCAAACAATAAACGACCGTTATCATTCATACAGTTTACAATATAGTGAGCTTAAACGAACTTTTCCTTGAAAATCTTTCACGCTCCTCGGTTGGTCCTGAAGACTTTTAACTATCAAACAAAAATAAATGTATTTTTAAGTCTTCACAATACAAGGAGATCTTTTGTTCTACGAAAACTCCCAAAATTTCAAACAATATCTCAACAAAGTTATGAAATTGAACTATAATACAGAAAATTTCAAGTTTCTTAAACAAGACTCTTTCAGAAGAAAATAAGAAAGTTGCTTTTTGTTTACTCTTTAAAATGATTGTATCCATTTGACGAGTAATAAAATATTAGGTAACTTTAAAACAGTATTTGTTATTTGTTATAGTGATAAAGTGCAGTGTATGTTCTCTTTATACTGTACTCAAAATTGACTTATTTAGAGGCACGTATGTTACGTCAATCTAATACTCGCTCTAACAATAGAACAAAAGTTAAAAGCTCTCTACATCCGAAACGTTATATAGAAGTAGTGATATGCAAAGCCTCAGGTCAGAGTTCGGGTTACGCTGAAGCCAGCATCAGGTCGCGCTGACGTCATTCGGGGTCGTTCACCTTTCACCCTCCACCCCCAATCGCCCTATATTCGAGCAGTAACACTCCGTATTGGAATTAATAACTATATACTCTGGCAAGGGACATTACGTTCAACCAACGACATTCCACGTTACATTTAATAACGAAGTAATGGTTAGAAAGCTCGCGATGGAACAGACATACTAATAAATAATGTTTTTACAATTCAGTTGATGTGAAACTGATATTTCACATAAATATTAGTCCATATTAGTGTATTGCAAATTCTTATACTCAAACTACAAGAAAATATATAGGCCATACATGAAGTAATTTAAAGCAAAACGTCGACATTTTACAGTGAAAATAATTTTTAAAGATACCTGTGAAAATTAATATTTTTATATTCCTCAACGTTGTATTTCGTTTCTTTTTCTTTCAAGATTTTTTATTGAAACAAAGCAGACGAGTTTAATGGGTCAACGACGCTCCAGACGGAGAATGTTATAACTTATAACAATGCCATAGCAAGGCAATCTCGTCACAAGAAAGGATTTATTCGCTTTTGGGGTTCCGTTCCACAACGAACGGAACCATCCCAATATATCATTTACTAAACCTTCAATTACCTTCATTCTTAATAAAAAAAATTCTTTATTTTGATTAGTGTTTGTTTTTAATAAGTTTTTCTACTTATTTATATTTGTGATTAAGAATAACTGTTGTTTTTTGGCTTTGTATTAAGAAATTGTTTAACGAAACATAATATTATGACAAGGCCAAGGTATAATAATTTAATTGTGTTCACTTTCTAGAAGAAAATACTGAAATAAACCATTTGAATTCTAAATAAATATGATGTCATTGGTAAGGCAATAGTCAATACAAGTCGATCGTTACTTTTACTTTGAAAACGTAAACAAGGTTGTTATTGCAACGCGTAGTTGTCGGGTGACTGTCAATTAACTTGCAGCGACTAGGTTCTACTAGTTACCGTGAGGTTTTCGACCCCGGCGAGGAAAGTGGACCATAATGGCATAGCACTTTCATTTTCGCGTAACTCTCACCGACGCGAGTCGAGATCGAAAGTGTACTACTTTGGATACTGCGTGCGCGCAGCCCCACCACTACGCCCCAACTTTCTTACGTCAATGTACGCTTTCTTCTGATAGAATCGCTTCGAGTGCCACTTGTGCAATTCGCTTTCTAATTGCATTGTAATCGCAGCGTGACAAACGTTGTAAAATATTATTATGCGAACATCATAACGAGCTTTTTGACTTAATCACTATCTAGTTAAGCATTATTCTTCTCTGGGGCATGGGATTTAGTAGTGCCATTGCTTTCACAATACAAAAGAAGCTTGATAAGGAATTTCATGAGAAATAATCAAATTGTTAGTAAACAGCGTCATCGTGATATCAATACAATAATATGAAAGATTACTCATCCTGATTAGATACATAATTAAGATTAAAGATAAATCACATGACACACATACTTTCTTATTTTCAGTGTCGTAGAGGTAAACGATTCTTATAACCGTGTTTTTTTTTTAAATTAGCTCATACGATTATCATACTGATAATCTAAATCTTTGGCATATTCGTCATTGTTCAATAATGTTGTAACAATTCATAAATTAATATTATGTTTATGGTATTACTTATTTTCTAAGTCTATGCATAAATCATACGGTATTTCATTTTATTTTAAAGAAAATAAATCAATTATAAGATGTTTTAAAATCTAAATTTTGTGGTAAATTGAGACGATCATTATTGTAGGTTATGGGTTCCTCTTTATGACATTATTTTAATGTTTAATTGTATAGATACACACATTACTCATAGAACGCCATCTTGTATCATTCTAAGTCAAACTTACTCTAAGAAGTACCTGTGCAGTATGCGTAATAGTGGAAACTAGAAAGTAATAATACAGCAGGAGCGTAGCTATCTGCCGTATCAATTATACGGGGCCCCCGCACCAAGGGGGCCCCCAACGTGCGCTTTTGTGAGAAATCTTTACCCTTCCTAAGGGCCCCCAAACAATTTTCTATTCCGGGCCCCGCCAAGGCACGCTACGCTTCTGTAATACAGGGTGATGTTTAAATGCATTTAATGCAAATGAAAGTCATGTAACAATGAAGAGAAAAAAGAATTGTCCCATACTGGGTTCAAATGCAGGTCGGTATTGTATGTTCCTAAAACCACATTACCAAAGCAGCATTATTTGTGATAATAAAAACTTAATATTAATCTGCTGCTTGTACGAAAAGTTTGTTCTGTCATATCTTCAAAACAATAAACAAGAGTGTTTCCCCTTAAATGATATGATAATCATTCTTAATAACACAAGTCGTTAATTTTTTTTATATATTACAAAACGGCCTAATTAATAGGCTACTGCCGTTGATCACAGTTTTAACAGTTATAAACCGATTAGTGCGTAATATAAACTATTGGAAATGAGCAATAAAGTAATGTGGTTTTGCATTCGATTCGAGTACACAATATAATCCAATTAAACCGACAAGGAAATTTACATATTCGTTAATTACTCACAGTTATTTTAATTCAGAATTAACTGAACTGAATTGAATGTAATATTTCCTCAATATTATGTTTAAAAACGTAAGTTTGTAAATAGGTCACACATTTACTTTCCAATGTTTTAAAACTCTCTCGTGTTGGTGATCATATCAAAGAAAATCAATGAAATAAAATGGTAACATCATGATCTATATAACTATGTAAAGCTGAAGAGTTTGTTTGTTTGATCGCGCTAATCTCGGGAACTACCTACTGGTCCGATTTGAAAAATAGCCCATTTATCAAGGAAGGCTATATAAAATGACCTCGCTAAGACCAACAGGAGCGGAGCACTGCGGGTAAAACCGCGGAGCACAGCTAGTGTTATATAAATTGCAATATTAAACTATGTATCCGCTGTAAACTGTGCTCCGTCCCAAGTTATGCTTCTATGTAAATAGTTTCGGGGCTAATATTATCCCAGATGGCATCAATAAGCCCAATTATAGGTCAACGACAAGCCCCATATAGAATTTAGTTAAATTTTACAATGAACTCGAAATTAAAAATAAAATAAAAAATAAATTTTATTAGCATAGGTGCGCATGTAATTATATAAGAATTAATAAATTAAAGGTATACTGCCTTTAAATAAGTGTTCATTAATGGAATTGAAACATCTTTACAACACTTCTTCATCTTTTATTCATAATATGTGATAATAATTTATAAAGTGTACCGAAGTGCAGATTGAACTAATAATGTACAGTCTGATAAAAATTGTTTTATTAATAATAGATTTTTCTATTTAAAAATCAATGATCATGAATTGTCTTACGTTAAATAGATTAAATTGCAAAATCTCACAAATAAAAACATTTACACTGAACGTTTACGTAAAAGTGTTTTATGCTAGAGGCGGTTGAACTATAGCGTGTCTTAAAGTACTAGGTACTAGTAACTTTAACCCCAAAATGTTAGTAATTTGTGTCTCACAAAGTTCTATTTAACGATACCCAATCCCAAGTATGGATAATAACATTTTTATATTAGCCTTGCAAGCAATGTAGTACAGCAAAGTTTTTGTTTTGGGGCCAAGGATTTACATCAAATGGATAAAGCTTCGTTTCAAATACTTTATTCAAGGATTATTGAACGTCTTTGTCATTCTATTTCACTTTTGTGTTGTATTTGTAATGGTACATAAAACTGTTAAATAAATAAAAATAAATAAAATAAGTATCTTGTAGATCAATTTAACACAGTAACACATATGTAGATACTTAGATAGATACTTTCAATTTTCTAAAATAGTAACAATTCGTCACTATGTGTCTTAGCTATGTGTGAATAAACTCGTATAATTCTTTCGCTTTGAGAAGTCTACGTTGTTCGTAGCACAATGTATTTTTGTAAAACACATTTTCTATTTAAGTATTTCATACATTAACATTTGCTTATATTTTTGTAGACTAGAATATTCCAATAAATAGTAGATGTGGCCTTAATCGTATTCAACTTGGCCTATTTTAAACAACTAGATACACTGGAATAAAAACAATCAAAATTACTTTTCGACTAAAATTAGTTTTCATTCATGAAATTTAGTTTCATTTAAAATATGCTGTAGGGATATTCATTGAACGATTTAGAATGTAAATTTATTAGAACGTATTATTATCGCTATCAGAGACATCAAGTACCTAATCAAGAAAGTTTTTTAATATTCCCTATCCTAATGTTCAGATAAACTTAAAAATTAAAATAAATAGCAAATGGATGATTGAAATAAGTAGGGCGCCCCAAATATTTTATCCCGAAACGGCTAGGTGAATTCACCACGAATTTGATTGTGTCAGATAACCTAACCGTGTTGCCGGGATCTAGGTTTTGAGTACGTTATTTCGTAGATATATGTATAAATATATAGGTATGTTGAAATATATCGGGGTCAATTATGTTGCGCGCAATTCGCTTTGCTCACTGAGGTTCACCCACAGGATTTTTTAATAATAAATATGGAATAGTTTTTCTTTAATTTTATTTTAAATTTAAAGCTTTATTATGCGACTATGGTCTGCAAGTTTTAAAGATTCGTGTTACTTTTATGAAACAAAATTTATTTTTTGGCAACGGTTGTGACAAGCTATTGTAACTGGTTTTCGAAAATCATATCTACTTGTAATGCTTACATTTTTTAAGGAAAATTAATTACATGTAATATTTAAGAGTTTAGTTTATTATTGTAAATATAAAAAAATAAAAGTTTCGAGTACTGCACGACATTGATACCTTTCCCATAGCGTGTTTAATTTCAAATGTTGTCTCGAAAATTATTTCCATAAAGCGAAAAGTAAGAGGTTTACCCGGAGCGCTTAGCCTTGAGATCGCTAAATAAAATTGGCAATATCCTGGAGCGCCAGAAGCTCGATTGGTGAAACCTTGTGACGCGCAAAAGTCGGTCGACGAACTCTTCAAGGCCGGACCCCCGCTTTCTTTGTTCAGGCTGTCGCAACGTTCGGGCTCACAATTCAACCTCGGCTCGTTTTATCAAGCGTTCACCTATCAACTCACAACCGCTGGTAAATATTATAATCTCGCAGCTTATCGACCGACTTTTTAATTACTACACAGAAACGGTGAAGGCCAAAATGCATGCGTATAATATAAAAAAAAGTATATAGTTTTATTTTAAGTGCTCGAAATTTCTGATTTCATAATATACTTTAAAAAGTTATGCTAGAGCAAACTAAAACAACTTTAACAACTTTATTACCTTTATGTGTTACAAATGACACATGTTACAGTTATGTAAACATGAAAAACCCGCGATAATTCCTAAATCATTTGCTGTTATTATTCTTTTAACAGTAACATCTGTAGGATTGTAAATTTAACACTCTGTTTATAGTTTTATGAATATAGAAACTATGTTGTTTTTATTTCACGATAAATAAAAATAAGTAAATTACGATGAGGTTCAATGACAGTGGTCGTGTACGTGGGAAATTGCCGAAACATCAGCACGTGCTTCAGAAACGTGTGGGTTAACGCGTCAAATAATACTATCAGCTAGCACACGACTACAAATTTTATGGATTAAATCGTATTTTTCATTCCTACAAAACAATGTCTTAAGTAATTCATAAACGTAAATGTGGGCCTTATATTGTGTAAATAGAACACGCTGAAGAGGAAGTAATTATTTTAACAAAGTAGGTTTTATGGAGGTAAAACTCTTTGTTCAATCGCAATCGTTCCAAATAAGTCAAAAAGTTATTGGAACGCAAGACGCAGAGCAATAAAAATTACTTGATATTTTTTTACGAAAACCGATTTTAATTAACAATTAAAATGATCATCAAATGTTTATTCTTCCATATGAATACATAGATATAAAACCGTTACTCCAAAATATTATGTGAGTGTCTGTAAGTTGGCAAAAGTTGTTCTCATACAACCTAAATAAAGTGAAACTAAAGAAAATTTCAAACATGTTTGCTTTACGTAAGTATCGTTATTACGTTTAATACGTTACTTTTACGTAAGATGAGTCTATTCAATCACTAGCCTACCTTATATCTAACGTCTGCTAGTTACGTAAACTGTCTTACGTATTAACAATTCTTTTTGTTCTTCTTAAATATGTCACTGTTTCTGGTGCAATTGATGCTAGTCGTCAATATATTTTATGTATAGAAAACATAAGCAGTACTTATATGATTACAATTAATTCTTAATAAAATATTAGTCATTGAATAGGTATAATGATGTATTCATAAAGAGGTTTAAAAATATAAATAAATAATACATAAAATTAGCAATAAAATTTAACATTTTTATCTATAAATTAACAGTTAATAAATTAAATGTGCATGCTGATAGTTGTAGTCTAGAATTATTCCTAAACTATTCATATTTTCCAAATTATACTATGTATTAGATCCGGTACTAATTACAAGTGTAACACAATTAAAATTTTAGGAAGTAAAGCTGATTGTGTAACTTTAAACCTGCATAACGTGACATGAGTGACAATAGAGGCCAGACGTTTGCATATTCGTTGCTGGGCGTCGTTTCGCAGATATCGTAACAGGCCCCATGGCCAAGTTGCAAAAAGCAGACGCGTGCGCAAGTTGCGGCGCTTTACCATTGAGGGAGGGGAGCGGGGGCCACTTTCACCTGACGAGGTTGCGCGGGCGTCGACCCCCGGTGGCCTACTCCGCTGACCTACTACAAACTAACCGAAACACTACACTTTCGTTTTTGTACAGCTCATCATTAGAGGATTTATCTCGTTACAACACCGCGAGATTGTTCGCCATCTCGTCGGTTATGGCGGGCCCAGTTCGCGGAGGCAGCGGCCGGCGGCAAGTAGAGAGTTGTGCGACCGCTTGCGTAAGACATGTTGGTGAGAGTGAAAGTGGTGAGTCGCGCTCTCCATACCAATGAGCGCAAAAAGAGCGCCACTCAGTTTCGGAATTCACGACACTGGGTTAAAGTGTCATCAGACTACTTTCTTATGAGAGTTATATAATCACCACTTAATTGTATTTTAATGTTATATTATTTATACAGAATCGCATATTTGATATATTTATGACAGCTACATTCTTACTTACTCATTTGTATAATGTATTATATAAAATAACGAATGCTTAAAGATTTAATCATTAGTTAATTTGAATAAAAACTTTACATTTCATGACTAATATCGTCACTTTAAAAAGTATCTACAGAATACGTGACTTGGAAAACATTTTGAAACTTCTAGCTTAGCATAACATTTAGGCGTTTAAACCAAATGATTTTGATTTCCAATGGCATTCAGGCGCAATCAGGTTGGCGTTCGGTGCTCAGCATTCGCCGCTCATAGCCGCGGTCGGCCTCGAGATCCCAGGGCAACAACCGCTGACTAGGCCGAATGTATTACAAAGTCCGAGTCGGCCGCGGCCGCTCCCTGCCACTCTGCTTTGAGATCCTAGGTTCGCCTCTTACCTCACGCCAATACCTAAAGGCTGCTTGTAACTCATTACATCAAGGTAAATTAGAACTGCCTTGCCAGTTCACCGCTCTCTGCCATTGATTGCGACTCGATCGATACAAGCATCTGCCCGCGCCTCCACTTTTGTATTTATTAATTAAGAAATATTTGTCGTTTATTGCATATTTGAACCGAAGCTGTGTATTAGTCCAATCATCACATGATTTGAATGTTTCTTTATTCTCCAAAAATTGAAAATAATTTTAAAATGACTGAATTTATTTTAATGAAAACTTCTAGCAATATCTACGTTAAAATTCACATAAAATATAAAGAGGATTTTTTTAAAGTTTGCTTATTTAATTAAAATGCTAAAATACCTAAGACTAAGCCTTTTTTCCACCCATTATAAATTTTTCCACTTGTAATAACTTTGTACAAATTTGTTTAAACCATTTCGCCATGGTTCTTTTAAAATAACTTGACTGATTTCTCAACTAGACTTAGGTACATTACATTATTTTATTATCATAAAAAAATTAAAACGTAATTATAAATTACATACCCACTGAATTCAAGTATACTGAGGACAATTATATTATGTTCCTAGTATTTTCTGTTAAGGACAATAGCAAACAATAAACTGTGCCTGATCTGCGACTTTGTGGTGTTTTTTTTGCACTGAATGATTAAAAAAAAACTTTTTTTACATGAAAACAATTTAACTCTGACTGTACATGATTATGTTATATCCTGCTTGTTATATTTAACCTTATTAAGAGAATTTTGAGAACATTTTTGATTGCTTAATTTTCCTGTTCCACTTATCCGCGCGAGTAACCAACATGAGAATTCAGAGTCCATTAGCTAAAAACGTCAAAAAGATTCTGCATTATGAATGCACCGATTTTCAATAGTGAAACTTGGAAGTAGCAACGCAAGAACAAATAATCCACGGGTTGTTAAATTCGCCAGCATTAGAATGCGAATTTGCGCGCGGCTCACGTTTGCAAGATAAGTCAGTCAGGGTCGGTGCGGTGCCGACGGCCGGCCATGCACCCGCCTTGCGACACCCGCGCCCGCGCTCCCCGCCCCGCTCTTATGTACTGCCAACCAGTTAAACATACCAACCAGAGGGACAATAACACCTACGCATTGCAACCGCTTATAATAATTAAACCTTGCTTTAAGATTTAACGTTTCGTAAAATTTCGACGTCATGTTTATGGCTTATTTACGGGCCATTCCAACATACTCCTAAGTCGACTTCATATAAAATATAAATGGAAAACATAGATATATTTATTAATTTACCCTTTTCATATGAACAGACTCAAAAGGTTTAAAATACTGTACAAGAGGTTGCAAACATTTAATCACTATTTAATTATTTATAAAATAATATAATAAAATACAATGGAACGGCAATAAATGCCATGCAGTGCAACTTGAATCAAACACAAAATGCTAAAAAAAAGAAAGGAGCGATACATAAACTTAATCATTTTATGAATCCAATTGATAGCAATATACTGATGCAAAACAATGTACAAAAAATAATCTAAATATAAATCTTAGAAATAATAAATCAAAGCCTTTGTTTCTAAAAATGAAATTAATTTGAGAAAGCTATTTTAAAAGCAAAATCTATTATCTTAGAACGTATCAGCGGCTGCATTAAAACCATGGACAATTTAATGGACAATTATAATCAAGATGTGGTCATATAAGATTGATGGAAAATACGTTGACGGGGTGGCGCTGTGGCCCGGTGGCGTGGTTTTCAGGGAGTGACCTAATTGCAGTACGACGACCGTATTATATTTAGCCTCTCCTCAGTCCTCACACTACATATCGTTGCATCCTATACTTATTTACCAGTGTAGTCGCTATTGCAATCTCATACATAAGCTGGACATAGAGTAATTCAATTCAAATGTTTCTCGCACTATTCTATAGTATCGTAGAATTATTAAGTAGTTTGATATCATAAAACTATACTTGAATTAATGTTATTGAGTATAATAAAAGAAAATATATTTGATATATTGTATTAATTGTTCTTTTAAGATGTCTCTTTGTCGAATGTCTCTTTACGAATTTATTCTATGGTAGTATTTGAGACAGAATTTTGTATTATTGCAGAAATTACATTCGTAACAATAACGTTTTAACATATCTTAATTAAAACACTCATATTAAGAGAAAGCACAACAAAAAGTTATTTTCAGAGATTTTAGAAAGCCTTTAGTATTTTGCATTTAAAATTATTCATCTTGTTTCATTACAATGCACAAACATTAAATCGTGAGAATTGGCTTTTGTGTATTATTTTAATTGTTCATGCTTTTATTGTAATGATAAACTGCGAAGTTGATAATTTTGATTTATTTTTATTTTGTCGACAGAAAAAATAATTATTCAAATAACAAGGACAATTTTTCACGAAATATTTTCATAACATTGTAGTTTAATGATCTATTTGCTGAAGACATTGATATAATAATTTGATACTTATAAAAAAAAAACACCCGAAAAATAAATCTTTATTTTACATACAAGTTGCAGCATTTTAGTTGCTTACATTCAAAATGGGTGGCTAAACTGGAGTGATATTGAGAAACACTATTTTCATCTCGAAGTAGTCTTTGTGTATTTTTCTTTAGTCTTATTACCTTTTTCCATACTTGAAGTCAAAATTTCTTAGTCAAGTTTAGCTCTGCGATTATAAATGCAGTTTTTATTACAAGACTTAGGTACTTACGCTTATATCAAACCAAGGCGATGTTGTTATGATGTGTATCTTACCTGAAAAAAGAAAATAATAGTATAAGTACATATTTTAATTTAAAATCGATCAAATCTTCCATAAAAAAACAAGTCAATTAATTTGATCAAATGTTGAATTATATGTTAAGGTTATTTTAGTCAAATCCTAAGCTATTATCCTAGATTGGAACACTTCGACCTAACGCGTTGCTGTCGTAGTCAGCGTATTTGCCTAATTGATCAAATATATGTAGTTCATAGGCACCGTGCAAAACAAAATCATTCGTAATATTACCACATCAACGTTGAAACTTGTTTGAAGTCAATTGGCGCTCAAGTCATTACGTTGTCATCGTCCTAATTTTGCAGTGTCCTCGTTTTTGAGGTCAGTCTCTATCGGGGCAACGAACTCGTGCCCTTATCGCGGGGAGAGGTGGAGAGGACGGCGCGCTCTACGTTTTGCCTATTGTTCAATAGATGGCGCTTATGCAATACCATTCTGGAATTGTTTCATAAAAATAAGAATAAAATGTTTTTTTTAAGGTAACCTTAAATTTTAGTTTAGATGTATAATTGTTTCAACTACCAAATGACACAGACACAGGAAAATTATAACAGTAACATAAGGATAATATTTAACAGTTTATATTAGTAACAAAATCACCGTAACGCAAATATCCTTTTGCGAGTTTAATTTTAACGGAAAAGTGAAGCATATGGTTCGAGGCATAGCATCGTAGCGAGCGGCTACGCACACACGCGTAGGTACGTAGTCGTAGGTACGGGCGCGGGTCGACGAACGAAAACCGGGGCAGCCTTGCTCTGTCCTCCGCGCCCTATTTCTGTCGCCACAGAGCGCTTTCCCTCCCCCACCTCGACTCACCGCGAACTCCCTCTTAAATACACCACTGAAAAATTACTTTTCGAAATTATTATTTTATCCCCATTATCAATGTTTTTCATAAAGAGAGCCTACTGTAAAAATAAAAATTCAGTTCACGCGCTAAATAGTTGTTATGAAATTTAATACTGTCGCTCTTATGATTATATTATTAACATAACTTATTCTAGGAATTATTGAAATAAGCGGGCCCTTTGTTATCTTAACATTAGGTACAATAAGCCATAAACAATGAGACGATGGTTTCATCGTTGAGGTGAAGTAAAGATGAGGTCATGAAGTACATAGAATGGACACTATCTGTTGTATGCGGAGCTGGCGGAAGGTCAACAAACAACATCGAGTCAACAGCTTCAAGGCGTTAACGTAACTGTTGGTATAAGCGACCATGATAATAATCCGTTCGATTACAATACTTTTGTATTTGTATCCATTAATTTTATCGAATATTATTCATTTGTGTTACAAGTAAACGGTGGCAATTATAGCCTTCGAGTTCCATTCTACATTTTAACATGCCCTTTCAAAAGTTCCAGTCACTGCGACATATTGTATACCGTTTTAATTAGAAAAAAGGTAAACGCTCGTATGTAGTTTACGAAATAAATTACTTCTACAAACAAAGAGAACGTTTACAATATATGAAGCGGTATCCTTATGTATAGAGGTAATGATTGTCTGGGTATTGTATAACGCATTCGTAACTTGATTGTAATCGGGTGTCGTCAATACAAGACACGTCTAACACGTTAATAATGTTATTGTACATTCGACTTTTACATGTGTGAGTGTGACGTGGCAGCGAGTGGTGTGTGACGCGGGTTGCGTCAACTTTTACTCGCACTTTCTCGCCGTGCGCTTGCGCAACCGCCGACCAGCGCAATACTGGTTCACTGGACTCGGAGCGCTCATTGCATTTCCCTTCAATTATAATTTGTATGTACATAAGCCACGTACATAAAAGGCGTGAGAAAACACAAAATTTTAATATTATGATGTAGAAATAATTGCTTTAACGGATACAACATAAATAAAACCAATTATGTGACATTCACATAGAAGATTATTATCAAATCCTACGTTGTTTTCATAATCAATGTAGGTTCTTTTTAAATTAAACGCAATATGTGATAAAAATAATTTTATGAATGCTAGTGGTAGGTAACGGGACAACGAAGGGGCAGCACAAGTGGTGGGGGGAGCACGAGGTACGTGCCCTAGTTTCGCGCGGGTGCATGAACTCTAACGAGGTAAGGCCACCGACCGAGGCGGGCCTCACGCTGAATCGTGCTTTATTTCTAGAGATTTAGATAACAAATTTGTGTAATTGCGCTCCCAGTATATCGACATGAGCTAAGCATTGGTATCAAGGAGCAGTTGGGCTGTGTGACGATAGCTCCAGCTGCGACGCGACCTTCGCAATTATCGCCCCCGTGAGATCCAACCACTTTGACACACATCAATCTATTGCAGGCGACCAGTGTTGTAATAGATAGCATGTGAAATCATCTCAATACATGTTATACTAAAATGAATGTTAAATGTTATGACAGACCAATATTACTTCAACAGGAAAATGGGCTTATATTGTTTAGTATATTTATATGTATGAAGGATATTTAATAAAGCTTCACAAAAAAGTCATTGTGCCTTATATAGGACGACATCATAACAAGATGCGTAGAGATGTCCTCATGTTGTGCGCTTCTTTATGATACGCACAATGAAGTCTTTCTCACGTCTCATTGATACCTAGGTACAAAAAGTACACGATATGAAAGTCATTCTTAATAATATTTTATTTTGTACATATGTATGAAGATAGTCTCTGTTACCGTATAAGTATAAGTTTATTTTTATTTATTAAGAATTATCTTGTCATACGTACACGGCAATAACAATTATGTATTCTGTTTTAAAAGATTACGCATTCATTCAATTTAAGTGTAATAAATCTTTTTACATACCGAAATAACTCATTATCAAGCAAAGTATTATGCACAAGCGTATAATTATCGTTAGTTAGGTTAGTGAAACACAAACGCATATGTACGAGTTGCATCAAAAGTAAACAACCTATAATCGGAACAATAAACTTCATCAAGAACGAGCGATGTTCGATTGTTAATAGTTATCTCATTGTACTGTCGAACCAACGTAGGCCCTTATCTTAAAATTTGCATGGAAGAGCACGCGTAGTAACCACGCAATCTAATATTGCACCGTTGTTACCGTGCCAATTTCTAATTTCATAAAAAAATCTATTTTATATTTTTTACTACATTCTTATAAAACAATTATCAATAACAACCTTAACCTAACCTAATTAGACTACAACAAAAGATTTCAAATTCACATTAGGTTAGGTTATGGTTGGACATGATAAATAACATACGTGCTATGCGTACCGAGTTTGTGCCACTCTAATTTTAGCCCAATGCAAACAGCTACCTAGTTACAATAGTGATAAATCCATCTGACTGCCAACGAGCTGTGTACAATTAATTAATAAATTATTCAATCAGTCAATAAATCAGAAACTACAAAATCTAAATTTCATCATTTATTTGAAACGTTCTAGAAAACGTTAGTCAGTAAATGTACTGTAATGTCAACGTAATATTTCATACCGATAGAGTTTGTTGTAAAATACGTCTAGTCTGTATGTATAGATAGTGCATATTTGCTAATAGATGTTGGCATGTCAGCGCGAGCGCGATGCAGGTCCTTAGCCGAAGGTCCCCCCTCGGTTCGCGCGGTTCAACAAACTCTGCAAGGTTGCACCGTGACTCCGCTATCGCTAACTATAGTTACGATATCGCCCGCCCTTCTCTAACAAACTGCTTTATTTTATTACATTGCTATCGTATCGAGAAGGTCTTTTAGATAAAATACATTTTTTGTTTTTATTTGTTATAGAATATTTCTTACAAACTTTGTTGACTTAAAGACGTGTAGATTAAGTTTCATGCTTTATAAGCTGATAAAATAAAGCTTATTTGAAACCAGTCTAGTTCTTAGATAAAAACAAATTGACAATTACAACTAGTACCTACCTTGAAATATAATGTTCCTTTTCATATGAAAGTATTAAAGAAAAAAGAATAGTACAACATGAATCGTTAAAATCAATTTATGTCATTAATAAATTAAATATAAGATATATTTATATAGAAAGGATTTGCCTTATTCTAAAATGTTTGTTATAAATACATAAACTTGTCATGAAAATACTTTATATAATTTCTACGAATACGCTAAAAGGCTTATACAGTACCAATACAGTACAAGTAATATTATGAAGTTACAATTCACCGAGACGTTGGTTGATGCGCCATCTGTTGGCGAGTAGCAAAACTAGAAGTAAAGCGCTCTATGTATAATAAATATACAGCCTTATAAATAATAAAGAGTTTTATTATTGTTTTTAAAAGATCATTTTTAAAATGTAACGAATAATTTATTTCAGTATTCATTTTTATCTGCATACCTATTTATTTTCCGTGTTAGGTATCTTCTATCTAAAGTCATCGCATTTTAATTAGTTTCAATTACGTTTGTGAGGAAGAAATTTAATTCTTGGTTGTATTTCTGTTAAACTATTATCTGAATAGAATAAAATTATTTTCATTTATTCGTATCCTCATAGATACATATATCTACAGTCACAGTCTACATTTCTCACAGTCTACATTTCTACGTGTATAAAATTTTAAAGGCTTATTTTACACGTCTGTATTGTCTATTTAAATTCACAATTAATGTGGGCATATGTCATTAATTTTGTAATAATAAACCTGTAAGCTAAGTGCTAAAAGTACCATAAAATGTAAATAACAACTGACGTAAAAGCGAGTAAGCATGCAATAAACAAACTGAGTCAAGAACGTCATTTTTTCTGAGCGGGGCCGTCGACCGCGTATTGCGTGCGTCATTCGCCATCGGCCCAGTGGCACACGTAAGGTATAGGGACCTACTCTACTAATAAATCATTAAATTATTTACTACTAAATAACATCGAAAAGATGTTATTGTAATTAGCTAGCTGACTGTTGCATATAATCCATCAGTTTATCTCTATCCTTATAAATTATTTTACTCCGATCGATTTTTCCTTTGACGGATAAATATTATATCCATTGAAGGAAAAATAAAATTATGAAAACGCATAGTAAATAAAATAACATGGACATAACAACACAAACACATTCAAAGCTTATTAATTAGGTATTATCAATACTCATTGGTAAAGAATTTCTATCGGTAAAAGTCAAATATACTAAGCGCAAAACTGCAATATGTAGTTTGTAAATATACAATTATAAATGTTTAAAATATCTAATAAATAGTTTTATTCAATTGAATCTTTAAAATTATTTAAAGATTCAATTGAATAAAACTATTTAGTAGCAGATATTAAAGATTCAATTCAATTGAATCTTTAAAATTATTTAAAGATTCAATTGAATAAAACTATTTATTAGTTATATGAAGAAGTATGGAAAAATAAACATACAGTGGCTCCATCTAGTAGACGTAGCACAAAACTGTTAAGTAACAAACGTTGCAAAGAGCGCCATCTGTTGGTGTTTTCCGAAAATAAGAAGGCTTCTTTCTCCCTTGGTCATTAGAAATTCGAGAAAATGCCAACAGAGAACGCTTTACTTGAAAGCGAATTTTATTGAATGAGGTTTGAATTTTCGTCGTTTTCATAAAAATCTGTGATAAACATACTGAAACTCTGTTCTTCGTAACGAGTCTACGAAACAATAAAAGTTATGTTTTCCATGCGATAATTAATGTAACATAGTAATAAATAATAATATAAAATGAACTAGTTAAAATATTATTTCGAGTTAACCAATTAAACCAAATATCTAGATTAAGTAGTTATTTTACCAATTCTTAAAATAAAGTTAAAAATAAAATTATTAATTGGTATTGATAAAAGACTTCTACGCTAGAGTCATGAATAAAAAATGCTATATCAATTCAAAGCTCAAAACCATTGAAATAATATTACTACGTATGGAGAAGACACCACGAACATAATTTGTGCGCCATTTTTTTGCTCTAACTATATTTTAAAAATTATTATCTAGTTAGGTACCTACTTACCGATGAAAGTTATTCCTTTGCACTTTTCCGTATTATTTGTGCAATATCGTAACACACACGATGCGTTTTCACGATATTTGATGCGTTTCACTTTAAAACAAAAAAAAAATGAGCGTGCAGTTAAGCCATATAGCTTATGGTGAGCGGAACATAAGTGATGTAGGCGGTGTCGTCTCCATATGTATATCTCAATGCTCAAAACTTTTTAAAAATTAAAGTTACTTAACTTTAAAAATTAAAGTACATAGTTTCTGCGTAAAGTATATCATAACTCATAAGTATATCATAATATTATGAATGTATAATTGTATAGGTTGTGATTGGTGGTATGATAATAAAGTGTTTCTTACTTATTATTAGGATTAATAATGCATGCAAGTATATCTCGCCTCGCGACGGTATTATGAAAAACTCCGGCTGAGTGGCCCGTCGGCCGGAGCTTAGGGCGACTGAGTGAGGAACCTACGGACTATCCGAGGCCCGAGCGTTCAGCGTTGTCCTGCAGGACTGCCCGCTGTATCCCCACTATCATGGGCTTCACCGGTAAATCCAACCTCCTTAAATAGGTATTGTTTTAAGGAATAAGGAGGTAGGAACCAGCCCATTGGTGGACACTAAGATAATTATTATTATAACCACAATAAAATATGTTTGTTTGTCCATAATATAGTTACGTACTTATTACGTATGTTTTGTGGCATTGAGAACTAATAATAATAGGTGAACTTGACATTGAGAACAGAGGCTCGTCATCGTAACAAGACATGCTATCTCAACCGCACGTGGCAATTACGTTGAGGTAGGAAAAGGACGGAAAAAGAATCTTTCTGTATATGCGGCCATTTGTAGGTCAGTCGTGTATTTGTTCCGGACGATAGTCGGAAAGTCGACTGGAGGTTACTGTATATAATTATTTATGTTCCCACTTATCACAATTTGCACTCATCATCAATTTGCCAGTTTTCAAGTGCAATGTCGATGCCACATAGTTATTAAAACCAAATATTAGACAAATTTGAAATGATTGCCAACCTCGGGATCCACCTTTTTACTCTGTCTCTACATTTTAAATGCTCCGAAACGTGACGAGTATATATTCAAATCAATAACGCTCTTCTACGAATTAAGCATACCATTTTCTCATTTTATAGAGAACCTATAAAGACTGCGCAAAAATTACGAATAGTTAGACGCGCCTTTATAGAAATGATCTTTTAAATTACGTACCCTACCATTAGGTACCACCTATGTGTAATAAATCCAATTTATTTTGGGGTATTTATGGAGGTATTCTATTACATTATTTACCTAAATGTTCACACACGTATTTTATGTGAACACCGAGTACACATACGAAAATAAGAGCCTCTATCTTGTTTATCTTTTAAAGTACATTCTTGGACGCGGAATTGAAAATAAAATAATTTATATTAAGTACAATCATTTTGTGAATAAACATGTTTAGTAATTGAATTGTTGAATAATTACATAACGCCGTCCCCGGAGAATAAAATGATAACTGCAAAAACACAACTGTTCAGGAGAAATAAAAAACCGATAATTGACTATAACTTGCCAAGCAATAGACGTAGAGAGATAAAAAAGGCTCAGAGGTAGCTAATTTTTTAACCTTTTATTATGTATCAAAGTTTTAGTTTTAATAACTTTAAGAGAACTGAAGATAATTAAAATTTAAAAAGTTAGTAGCATTTGACTGATATATAAATTTACTAATGCACATTATCATTTTATTCTCGTTCATATTGGATATATGCATTAATGGATAATATCCATTGAACTTTTATTCTGGGGTTTTCTTATAAAACAGTATTAGAGTAATCAACTATTATTATATTAAAAATGAACATATTAAAAAGTAATAAAAATCGGTCCTCCTGGTCATTATCTTCATCATAATGTTAATGGTCATACGTATGGCGCCAAAACATATTTTTACGAGAATAAAATGATAATAGGCGTTCGCCATTATTTCGCCAATACGTTTTTCCGAGAATATGATTGTAAAAGTTATTATCACATAAACTGTAAAGAAACTTTTTCACTATCATAATACTACCTTTATTTTCTAGTACGAATATGTTCTGGGAAAAAGCAGTGAATATTATTGTAATCCATACTAATATTATAAATGCGAAAGTAACTCTGTCTGTCTGTTACTCAATCACGCCTAAACTACTGAACCAATTTGCATGAAATTTGGTATGAAGATATTTTGATACCCGAGAAAGGACATAGGCTACCATTTATTGCGAAATATGTACCACGGGCGAAGCCGGGGCGGACCTCTAGTATCTTATAACTTTGTGGATTACAGGAGAAAAATTACAAAAAAAATTGTATAGATGTATTAGGCTACGTAGGCTTCAAATGTCGCATAACAATATAAATATGGTAATGGCGATTATCATTTTATTCTCCGGGGACGGCGACAAACAGGCCCTTAATTTTGTCCACGAATATAAAAACTTGTAATTTCCTAGATTGAGCTAATCGATAAGTATTATGATTACCCATTTCGTGACTTTTCAATATTAAAAAAAAAAAACAACTTAAAAATGAAGCTTTTGGGTTTCTTTTTATTTTTGATGTTTATATCAACAATAGTTCAAACGTTAATTACGTGATAATTTATTTTTGGTTTTTCAGGTGACCGATTTCATAAACAGAATAGGCGACAGAATCGTTACTGTAGAATACATTTATTTTTATGATTTTGTTCCTCAAAAGAACAACATTGCATCACTTTTTATTCATCTATTTGCTTGAATGTATTTGCCATTAGGTATTTCTCAGAATTGCTGTCGAGTGGAAATTAATAAAGTCAAGTGAGCAATACTTTGTAAGTCAAAATAATAAAAAAATGTCGACCTTCATATTATGAATATGTAAGGCGACAACAATAGTTTTCCAAGAGAACAGCTAAGTTTGTCCCTCAATACGCTCTTTTCATACTTCGACTCGCACTTGACCGACTATTTTTCACTTACTTCACTTGTCCCTGTATGTGTACAGGATAATATTCGATTAAATATTTAATATATTATGATTGTTACATTTTAATGTTAGAAAGTGTTTATATTTATAAAATTTTAAATATTATGATTTCAATCGCTCTATATTTACTTTAATATAAGAATAAATCAACGGAAACAATAAACTTACAAACAGATGAACTTTTTGCGTAGTTAGAAGTTCTAAAGGTCACCTTCCGCCTTCGTTATAATCCGTCACGCAGTATGAACTTGATACCATAATTATTCCATTGTCAAAAGGTATATTTTTTATTCTATATACCCATTATATACCCTATTTTTTAAAAAAGGAGGTCGCGTGTAAGCTACTTCAAATAGATATAACTCAAGAAAAGCTTAAGGGATTTTAATTAATTTTAGTGAGTTGGATTTGTTTCGGGTGGAGACGGGTCAAGCAGCTAGTTATTATTTATAAGTATTAATTATTGAGGTTTGGAAAAATGAGCGTTAATCATTAATTGTTTAAACTTAAATACTTACATATCCGTATTTGTCCTATTTCGAAATTTGTTTTTTTTTTTTAACAATAACTATTACAGCTTCTTTAAAATAATACATCAAAAATTAATCTGACTCTTTCAACGGCTTTAGGGAAAATAAAATGCGTCACCCCAAAGCTTAGGGAAGATAGAAATTCAGGTTGAAATATTAAACAAACCCTCGGCCTTGCAGTAATTCAGAAAATTGTAATCGAGTGCTAATATTTTCTGAAACGATTTACAATCGAAGACGTATAACAAAATGTTTTGTTGTGTAATAGTTACAAGCGAATTTTTAGTAGTTCAAAGTGCAATTGAAACGCCGGCGCGGCCACGCATTTCCTAGTAGTGCAACGTATTGATCGCGGCCGTGACTCACGCCGCCCTTGCCCGACATTCAATGTTCAAGTCCCCTTCCCACATGCCACCCCGCTGCACCTTATCACCCATCCCGTTGTACAAGGAATCGGATGTAATATATTTAGGAAGCAATTACGTTCCGTAGTTAAACGGCTAAACGCGCTTTATTTATATCTCTCGGAGCATAAAGTGACCTGGATTCTAATAATATTAAATTTCTATATGATTTGACGGTCCCTTCAATAAGATATACGTTCGACATTGGGTTTACATTGCCTCTTGTTTCCGTGTTACGCAAGCAAGGTCGTGAGCAAAACTGAGCGTTGAAAATAGAACGATGAAGTTATGATGATTCTTTTTTACGGTGAATAACTGAATAAAACATATGTACTAAAATTTTTTGTTTAAGTGAATACTTGATCATTCATTCTTCATTGTTTTAGAGGATCACATGATTATAAGCGATCGCAAACACGCGGAAAAATAATTGAAGCGAAGCGAGGTCGAGACGTATCGCTCAGTAATAATTATTGTAATTGAGCATATACGTTGTAGTGTTACATAACCGTGTTGTCATAACAATACGTAATATTAAAGTTATTCCAAATATATATTTTGTTTAAATTTGTATAACGCTAATTAATCACTACATTATTAAGATTAAATTAAATTATTAAAAGCTCGTATAATAAGAGGTAGAGTCGGTACATTTTTGTTGTAAATACTTGATAATGATCCTTTTTTCTTAAGGGTTCTTATAAGATATTCCACATAGGGGAGGCATTCGCTTACCCTTTCAACCGAAGAACCCTACTAACTTTAATTCGGAATTGTATCAGCGGGAGAAAATGCGGAGGGCATCCGGAAGAATGCAGAGGTATTGATAAAAATATGCATATGTAGAGCCATGTTAAAAAAAATACAATTTCTAAGTAGCTGCTCTTTACTTTCTATGCATTAGGCACTATTTGAATAAATCCAAAATTTAGTAACAGTAGTTATAAAAATTTCCAATAAATTTTTATTAAGAAATCTATTCTAATTCCTAACCTCTCGCTCTTTGACTGAGTTAAGCATGTATGCATTACCATTAACTGACCACTGTTTTCAATCAGATAAGTATTAATTTAATTGGAAAGCGTGATTATGGAGCACAGTTTCTCGTTGCGCGAGGGTATGGCCGTCGGATCGATGCCGCCCCACGTTCACGGTCAACGCCCTCCGCCCGCCCTACACTTCCGCGTCAGCCTCGCCCCCGCCGCGCCGCGCCTCGCACCGCGCTAAATATACCACCGACGCGACCCTTCAAACTGTTGTGAAACACAATTAGCTTTTAACTATTTCGAGACCGAGTAATTCGTCTGCTCACTGACGACGTAATGCAAGCGATGCCATATAACTATTTTTATTACTACCTCGTGTGTTCATAAGTTTTGAGACGAAATAAAAGTTGCATATCTTTTGTAATATTTAACCTAAAATTCTAAAATTTATACAGCATATTAAGTGAGTAATAACAAACAATAAACTTTCATTATTACTCAAAATGTTCACCCTTATTTTTTATACAGGCCCTCAGACGATTTGGTCAGTCATCTATAGCGGCACGAATCTTTTCCAATGGAATTCGCTTTGCTTCTCGGACAAGAGTTCGCTTCAGTGACTCCAAGTTTCGGTGGGACTTTCGGCAGGCCCTGAGCTCTAAATCAGTCCATAAAGAATAATCCAGCGGGTTGAGGTCGGGGCTGGAGGAGGGCCATTCGTTAGCCGCAATGAAGGCCGGCACATTCTCCTTCAACCAAGCTTGGGTGGTTTTCGCCTTATGAGATGGCGCTGAGTCTTGCTGGAAAACCCCATCCTTGTTGTGAAATAAAGTATGAGACAGGGGTTTCACAACAGGCTCTAAAATATCACTTTGATAATTCTTGGCTTTCACCTTGACACCTTGTTGGCAGAAATGCTGCGGAGTGACCTTCATACGAAACTCCCCACCATACCATCACACTAGCCGGATGATCAGTACGCAAGACATTCCGTGCTGAAGGTGGGACGTCCTTGCTACTTTTGGCATACACTTTATTGTTTTGTCGGCTGAACTTTTCTTCGACAGTAAAGATTTTCTCACCAGTAAAGAGTATCTTCCTCGCATCGTGTCTCCTAAGCAGTATTGGACAACGTTCGCGTCGCAATTTACGAAGGCGGTCGTTTAAAAAGTGAATTTTCCTACGGCTGTACGCCTTTACCTTAAGATCATATTTCAGTATTCTGTTGATTGATACGCGCGAAATATCAGTCTGCAGTGCGAGTTTTTTCTGAGTGCGACATGGATTTCGGCGAAGTCGCTCTCTGATGATTTTGATGTTCGCAGGCGTCCTCACAGAGCGTGGCCGGCCACTTCTTTGGCGATCTTGCAAAGAATTAGTCTCCCTGTATCGTTTGATAGTGTAATACACGAAGTTACGGCTCACACCAAAAATTTTCACCTCACGGAAAATCTCCGTCGGTTTTTTCCCCGCCTTAAACAGCGATATCACGGTCGCACGTAATTCTTTAGTTCCCTCCATCACGAGAAAATGGAAAGATATAAATTTGAAAATCAAAGGAATTAAAAGTAAACATTCCAAATTCAAAATTGGAAAAAGAAAGAAATATCAGCCAGTGATATTTTATCTTATTTTTGAACTACAAAGTTCGTCTCAAAACTTATGAACACACGAGGTAATATTACTTGCGTACGAATTGGTGTGACGTGATTTTGATTACGTACCTACGCGGGAAAGAAAAATTTTGTAACATGGTAGCCTGTCATGTTAATTGTGAAATGGGACTTTACGCGTCTTTAAACAAAAATTTCGTTCGTAATTCAGATTAAATGTGTTCCAAATTTCATGGAATTCAGTTGAGCGAGTTTTACGCGTAACAGATATACCTATTCATCAATAAATCCTAAAACAAATTGCCACGTTTGTAGTAGGAGTGTCATTATTATTGAGATTTGAGACAGTTGTATTCATAGATATTTACAAAATTCCGGAACAATATTTCAACAGGAAGTATTCAAAGTCACTATAGGGCTTGTTTGTGCTGATAAGAACTTCATCACATATTATTTACTTTCTTTTATTTTTGTATCAATTCAAAAATAAAATGTAAATATAATAAAAATAACCTAATGTCTATCTGTCCTTGCTATTGAATCGCTTAACTAATTCCAATAAGACAAAAAAAACCAATACTGGAATTCGTCGACGTTGCTAACAAGCAATTGTTCTTAAATATTTAATTGACAGTAAGCTTATGTGAAGGTTTGTTGTTTGTTGTTATGCTTGTCTCGGTTACAAATGAATAGACGCCTCACATCAATCACAAAGGCTTATTAGATGGAAATGGCCTATTGTTAGTAGTTCATGGGACTAGTCTATTTAACGTACTTTCAGTATATTGTTTCCTTGTAACTGAACCTGCACTAAGGCATTCACATCCGATAGACCCTACATAGATTTATAAAATTTCAATAAATTCAGCGTATATTTGAACAAAGATAAGATCTTTTATTACAAGAATTTTCGTTAAAATTTTGGCTGAAGTTTTTTTTAATGCTATTCATTATTAAATCTTTTTCTCATTAAACACAATTGACATAACGACTCTACATTGTATAATGACTGCAATTAAATGGTATAACCCTGAATGAAGTCCAGCTGTACGCTGTTTACACGTACAGTAATACTCAGCAAATACCTCTCAGAGACTTCCTTTTTGTTCGTCACTCTAAAGATCCCTTCCAGACAAGAGCATTCATTTCACCCTGAATGTACTATCCGTCTACATAAAGAAAAAGTAATACAAAAACTGCGTCTGATGCGACGAGGGTCCTCAGACGGTTGTATGTATATCTATAAGTATGTCTGTGCAGTGAGTGGGTGAGCAGACTGCAGTCAAAGCCGGCTGAATCCCGGAAAACTACCGACCCAGTCTAGACGTGGGGGCACTTCCCCACCTCGGTCCCCGCGCCCCGATCTGCCACCCTGCCGCTTTCACCAACGACTTGCAGACATTATAAAAACGGAATGCATCGACGCTTTTGGCTAATGTCGTGTGTAACAGGAACAAAAAGTTACATGAAAAATGGGACGGCCGCGGCGCTGCGTTATACACATTTCTGCCTGTTTCACTGCGTCTACGATATACCATTATATTTATAAACATAATATGAAATATGAGTTCTATAAATTATCACACATTTTATTATTTTATGTATATTTTTTTATTATTACCCGGTTATAATCAAAACTTATTTGACACCTATGATTGAAATATATCTCTCCATTAGTCGTTCCAAGTAGGGAAATATGTGTTTACATAGGTAGAAGTACCTATACATTTTTGATTCGTGTGTGAATGTAATACCTAATTAATGTGATGTTTAATTATGAAAACAGGTCGTATCGACAGTAATTAATTAATCAATCAAAATTTATTTTATCAATCTGAACAATCTCAAAAAACCGAACATACAACCTTCATGTGCATACAATATAAACGAATGTTGTTTTTTATTGTCCTGGGAAAAATCAATCAAATATTTTTACAATAGTCTGTTCTTCCTTCCTAAGATATCAAACATATACATGAGATCGTTACAAATAAGAGGAAGCATGTACGCATCTACCACAATCATTTACCTTACCATTTACTTTAGAAAAATGATTCAGGCATTACGATTTACGCATCGCCTTGAATTAGACTGCGTGATATGCATGATTGACTGTGCTGCAGTGGGTTAGTGAGAGTGAATTACTGGGGTGGCAGGGAGTGCTGCAGACAGGGTGGGTCGGGGTGTGAGGCCAGACGGGAGGCGCTCGACGCACCTCATTTCCGCACCGACGTAACCCGACATACATACAGACATGCATTTACTCACGCCGCGTGATTACACTTTACAATGTCCGCGGCTGTAGTACACCCACGACAAAGCGACTTGACAGCCATGCGGCTTCTTACACTCCTTAAATTACAGGGGTTGTTTGTTTTGCAGGCAAATTGTTGTAACAAAATATTCAAGCGAATTTTATTTTTCGTTAGCTTTAACAGCTTGCAATTTATCTTTTACCTTTTGGTCTATTTCGCATTATTGAACACATTGATAGTCCTTATAGTCATCACATTATCGTTGATGTGAAGTTTTAATGAAACAATGGATTTCTGTCCATTAGTTCTCAGAGAGTACATTACAAAGTATAAGTACTTAAGGCGCATTGCTTCTATGGTAATTGTAATCGAGTTAGATAGCGCGTCCCTGACCGTGCGGGCCTTGGCCGCGGCCGTCGACTTTCATGCTCGCGCTGCACTCCTGATACGATGCTTTGCAATATTATAGCATCAGATATATGTCTCTCCTTTTCTAACGCCAATAAGAAAATAAAGACAAACGAGCATCGCATTCTGCATCTAAATATTGTAGCACTCTCACGCTTTAATATTGTATATGTATAATGTGAATGTATCGACAACCTAACAAGTTCTGTGTCATTAACTTATCGAACTGAATGCAACTCTAGATAGATTATTATTTTTTACTCTGCTTATATAGAGGTATAATAAGAATTATACTAATGAATATAATAGAACAAGGGCTTAATTGTTATATCATATAATTTTATACGTGTAATGTGCATTTGGTAATGAGAAAGGAGTATTATGTTTATATTTTATTTCACCGCTAGTTAATCAAAGTGTTTTGGCGATTGTGGGGTCAGTTAGAAAGTATTTTATAACTTTCATTGACACAAATGATCCTTCTAATTTTAACTATTTCACCCTGGCGAAGCATGTTCGATGGTTTAATGCTAAAGTTTGGAACTGTATCTTAATCTACATTTATTTATCGGTTCCAAGTGGACGTAATACTTCAAAGAATCGGCTACCTTAATTCCTTTATTATAGATTATAAATATATTAGATAAAACATCCAAGATGGTGCAGTAGAAGCAGCAGCGAGGTCAAGCGCCGTGCGGGTCGTCGGCCGGGTCGCGCCGCTCACACCGCAACGCATGTAATTCTGCACTAGTTAGTTGCAGCAAAAACAACCATCACTCTCGATGACTTTGATTTAATGATGTGTATCACTTTTTATATAAGTTTATTGATTACTTTAACTTAGGTTTTATATTATGTATATATATGTAAGTCGCTCAATTATGTTTCACAATAGATATCGTAGGTCTGTCACGTGTTCGAAATTATATGCCACCAATAATATAGACTAGAGTAAGTCAATAATAGAATAACACTACACAAAATCAAAATTTTAGCTTGCTGGCGAACCATGAATTACAAGTTATTGTTACCATCAATGGGGATCATGATGAAAAACCTAACCATGAACGTTTGCATTGAAAAATGCAAAGAAAAAATTGATCGAGTATTGTTGACCCCAAGTGCCCTCCGGTCACTGCATCGCAAATTATAAGAATTTGAATTAATCTTCATTTTAAAGACCGCGTATCATTCGTAAATAACATGTTACTATCAAGATCGCTTTGTAGTTAACAAAAAAAAATTATTGTATGAGAGAAAAGTGTAGGGAAAATATAGTATTAGTTTTCTAAATCTATACTGATATTATAAAGCTGAGGAGTTTGTTTGTTTGTTTGAACGCGCTAATCTCGGGAACTACTGAACCGATTTGAAAAATTCTTTCGGTGTTATATAGCTCATTTATCGAGGAAGGCTATAGGATAAAATATATCATCACGCTACGACCAACAGGAGTGGAGCCACGGGGGTGAAACCGCACGGAGCAGCTAGTTTGCATATAGAGCTAATGCGCATTTTAAATCATTTCAATGTAACATTTTAAATCATACTCTACCATTTTAATTACGTTGCAAAGTTTGAAAGAACAATAGATGTTAAAAAATTTGTATTTCTTGTAAATAGTTTTTCCAAGCGACTAAAAAAACTTCCGTCCTCGTATAGAATTTGGAATCACTGAAACATAACTCCATATAAAATGTGGACATTTTGTTGGCGCAGTATTTCAGCTGAATCACTGTTTCTAGAGGAAATTCCACTATTGATCTCTTGTATTCGTCATGGGCTCTTCCCATCCCATAAGCTTTGATAACCCTGATGTAGAACGATGACTCACTTAGCTAAGAAGGATAAAAAGAAACTTTGGTCGGAGAAAAATTACGTTTAGAATAAGATAGATGTTCTAGTTTAGTAGATACCTAGATATAAAATTATACAAAATATCTTTTATTTTTCCTGAGCATCTTAACATAATGCGATCAAGTTACTTCAGACTTAAGGATCATTTTATAAAAGAGTTTCAAAAGCTTGAAGAGAAGCTCTTTTATATTGTTATGACATACTTAATCTGAGATAATTTTTTTCTTATATTCATTAATAATTTAATCTTCACATACACAGTACGGGAAACGTGAGCTTTCCATGTGAATATTACAACAGACTTCGAAGCCAGCATGAGTATAATTATTATGACTACAAATCTTACTAAGACTTTGATATTTTTTTCTGTATCGACTAACTAATACTTTACATGATAGAAATAACTTAAAAATAAAAAATAATAAGTTAGTTTGAAGTATTTCTCCGTGTAATACAACGCCGTAGCAGTGCCGTAGCCAAGCTACGTGTGCTAGCTAGGTGCGCAGACGCAAGCGCGGCGCACAACGACGCAGGTCACTGGCACTGCCCGGCCACTGCACCCAACTAGCTTAGATACTTCTAATACTGCAGTTTTTTTTTCTATTGCCAACATTCTCAGCCCAGTCAACGGAGTTCAAACCACTTTGTGCCAAGTTATAGCAAGTTAACAACCACATTCGTTATTTTCTATGTGTTTGCGTTGAATTGAAATAGAACATGCTATTTTACATGGAAAGTTGAACCCGTTTTTTTGTAATTTAATACATTATAAGAACTATTTGCACGTACTTTGTTGGAATTTCAAATGTTAATATAGATTTCACTTCGCATTTCTGTAAAGTAGGCAAATATAAACCTAATAAGCTGGCTCTACATTGATGTTATACAGATGAAAATTTGTGATTTTTGTATATTTAGCACATTTATAATGAATACAATCATAAAGTACAGTAAGGTAAACGCAGCTATCAACGACCCATCGAAAATCTGAAGGTATTACCGACCTATAAAAGTAATTCGAAATTTAAACGTTTCCAGAACTATTCTAGCTATAGGTAGGCAAAGTTATACACGAATGTATTAATTGAGCATCGTATACTTTAACGTTAGAGTGAGTAACTGAGCAAAAAAGAGTTAAAATGCGTAAGTTACTGCGGGGTAGCGTGGAAGCAGGACGTGTCGTACTGTTCCGTTGTTCCTTCGGGTAAGTACTGTGAGTATCTTTTTAAGACATTTACAAACAAATGACATCTATACTTTAATTTATATTACTAAATGTCAATGCATTTAAGTGTCAACTTTTCATTTCTTACAACATTTTATTAATAAAAAGTAATTTTAAACCATAAAACTTAAAATTAAAATGGGACGGTGTTAGCTTCACCAGTTTAAGTCGTGGCAGGTATCAACGACCCGTAAGTCGGCAATGGCAGCAACGTAACTTTTTGTTTTATTTTCTTTTATGTTATTATATCCCACTAACACAAGTGGTTTTATGGACCAGTTTAAATCTAAGCTATGAGTCTTCATAAAAATCTATTAGCGACTAAACTTTTTTGTTTAGTGTTGTGTCTTTTAGCGTTGTCAATTTATACAAAGTTATGATATTTTCGAGGATCCCTATCGAATAGTTACAGTAGTAAATCATTGTTTTTTTTTTTTTGTTTAAACAATATGCATTTGTTCATATTATGTATGATATTAATCAATTATAATCTATTTTATAGTCTGATGGTCAAATGAATTAAAATAACCATTTTTTTATGGGTCGGTAATACAATTTAGGTTTATACTTACATACTTTAATACCGACCCATGTGGGTCGGCAATAGCAACTATAGGAAGCTATTACCGATCGAATATAGATTGTTTAGTTTCTCATCTACAAATTCAAATTCAAATTGCTTTATTTTCAGAATGTAGAATAAAGATGTTTGTATATACAGATAATATTGATCCTCAAACATTCCGCTCGTAATTGAGCGTGCAAATATATTTTTATTAATTATTACTTTTATGACATAATAGGTGCCTATTAAAAATTATATTTTTTTTAGGTTAAATTAACATAAAACATATAATTAGGTATATTTTTTTCCAGAAATATGGAGCCACGAAAGCGGCGAAAAGTATTCAGTAAAACACAACTCGCCGAAGTAATCAATCAAATAGCATAACGAAATATCCTAGAGTTTGAAATCCTTAATTTAATATATGTACATATATTAATAGTATTATGTTGATTAATTTAAAAGTTTATAATTATTTAGTTCATTACTAAAAAGTACTCATTTGTTTTATTAAAAATAACTACAATAAAAAAATACGAATATATTTGCATTTTTATTTCATTTTATTAAGATCGGTAATCATCATCATCACTAGCTTCTATACATTCCATTGCTGGAAAAAGGCTTCCTCTCACATACGATCGGGAATAGCTGCATAAAAATCGTTAATAGCTTCACAGCCGTTTTTATGGGTCGGTAATAGCAACAATCGACTAAGTCACATTGTAAATTATTTTTTACAAGATAATCCTTTATTAGAATGTATTTGCTTCAATAAAAACATTTTTTATACATAACACTAGCATATAAAATGAAATTATAAATCTTTAGAAGAACCAGTATACTTAAAAAATATGGTTGATTTTGAAATTGCCTTAGAGGGGTCGTTAATACCTGCGTTTACCCTATACGAGTGTATAGGCAAAATTTTCGTATTTGCCTCAACCCCAACCCGAGCGGAGCGAGGACGAGCGATTATTATTGTTATATAAAATTATATAGATTACTTACAACCTATACCTAACTGAAGAGCTATAATATTATTATGCGTATAACTACATATTTTGCTTTCTACAACCAATTAATGGTTAAAATTTATATGGAAATAGTACAGCTATTACAAATACATAATATTACTCAATTTGTCATTATGGTAATTGATAGTTTGAAAGTTCAATTTTCTGTATTTTTGAGCTTTTATATATTTTTAGAACTGTTAATAAAGATAGCGATATTTGATTTTCTTTCCGCTTTTGTATAGGGTTTCTAAAATTAATTCAAATTTCGATCCCGTTGTGCGGTGAGAGTGGTAATGTGAATCACTTTCGCAGCGTGTGCGCACACGCAGTGGATTCTCATCTAAAGTGCAACGCCCTGCTGAACTTCGCGCTACTAAATGGGCCATACAGCATACTGTCTTTATATAATATGCTATAAGAGTATGTGGATATCGTATATTAAATAACATACTTGCAGGTATTCGTTGCAGATTTGAAATTGTGATAATGAAAATTAAATTGACTCATGAATTTGTATGTCGTTTATCTACGTGTGAAAAATATATTACGAAACTCACACGTTTATTATTATTGAAGATATCAAACGAAACATATTATTTGATAATGCAATAACTCATTCTGCAAATCTAAATGGCTAGTAGCCGCGACATGTGTTTTTCTCGTATTAGTTGAGGGCAGTGTATAGTGTATATGAAAATGCGTTCTGAAATAGTCAAGACGGCATCTATCGCTGCGCAGCTGCTTGCGTTCGTTGCCCCTTCGGAAAGCATTAGATGTACAACGATCTCTGCAATTATTGCTGCGCCTCGCCCGGCCTGCACTAAACTTGAACTGCACGTAACGAGCCTGTGCTCACCTTCACTGCTTAGAAAGCAACATTAAATGCATCTAACACACTCTATTACGGACGCATAGCTGGTAATCGCCGTACAGTGTAATCGAGTAAAAGTGAGAGGAATATTGACTTTCAGTGAGATTTTAACGATGAAAATGCATGCACTTTTAAAATATACTTATGAATTTTTCATCAATACTTATTACAATCTTATACAATCAGGTAAATGTAAACTCTAGTTTATGTTTGTTATTCTTAGTTTTTAATTATTTTACAATTATAAAAAGCATAAGTAAATTAAATTATACCCTACTGAATTAATTAAGTAGCTTTCTCACGCTTTATATTGAATTATCTAAAGACATGATTGAATGAATACAGAACATTATACAAATATTCTTGTTATGATATCGTAATGAAATTTGTTTGTTTGTAATACATATACGAGTTCAATGGCTTATTTTAAAAACATTTCTCTCTTTTAATCACATTTACAAAATAGGGAGCTAAATAAGAGTGCAAGTGGTTATGAATAAATGAAAGGGTACAATTTAACTCAATACAATATAATCAATAAAGAAACTCGTTTTATCTTATTCTTAATAATTAAATTCATCAGTTTATCTCCTGTGGTATATAATTAAGGACAGTAACGTCTTAGAATTTTTTAAATTCTAATATATTGCCGAGATACATACAAACTACAATTTACATTCATCATGAAAAAATATTATCATATACAATAAGCACGTTTTATCGAATATAGCAAACAGTTGCAAATATATCTCTACCTTATTATGCTAACCTAGTACTCCGATGCACTAGATTACACTACTAAAGGATGGTTTAATAATGAAGAAGAGTTCATCCAGAATAATAATTAAACGTAATTTACATGAACAAAATAATAAAATTTTAAAAATTTTTACAACTTGCGTTCATCAATATTTATTATTTGCCATGAATACAGGGATTTACTTTTTTTAGTTAATCACGAAAATATGTCAGTACTCGTTCAGACTGAGTACCAGGACGTCTGAAATTGTGAGAAGATAAAACTTGGTAAGTGTATAACAGTTTGAAGCTGTGCCGAGGTGCACGTAATATGCATTTCGATAGAGTTATGACAATAGCATGAGTGCAAAAGAGACAGAAAATAATGTGAACGTGTTTGTGATAAATTAATGATTACATTGGAAACAGAGCGGCTTTATGCTTGCGCTCTTTTTATTTTACTGTATTGTAAAAGATTTCAATTATTTTTTAAATATAAAAAGTTTTATATTACATCAGACTCTACTACAAATCTTTGATTGAAATAAGAGTTCATATAATGAACACAAAAATTGTCTACATATAGTGAAGTAAACGAGTTGTGATGAAACAGTGTATTCGTATACATTTGACTTATATGTGACTGCAATGACCTGGAGCAAAAACCGTGCAATGTGAATGACGTCAGCCTCTCTTAGGACTCATGTCCATCACAAAGATCGCGTTTAATATTAATATTTATCAAACTGTTGAATTTTTTTTTTATTATATGAACATATTTCACTGAGAACTTCAGATTTTCGGTACCTATCTATTTAATAAATCTTGAGGCTAAAACAAAACCAAAATAGATTACTCAACTAAAAAGAACCCGGAGAATTTTTTTATAGCATCTGAATTTAGATATAGTATGGTAGCGTATATTAGTTTAAGCTAATTTATATTAATTGTTAATATTAGAATATTAACCTATAGGAAACATTCCAGTAACCAACTGCCTCGACCGTTACATAATAATAAATATTTTTAATTTTTTCACGTTTTCAATGGATCGCGAACCTAAATGCAACTCAGACGCAGAGTGAGCGCATCGAACTTCACTAAAGTTATGCTAGCCTGGTAATGAAGGTTCGTTTATTATACAACCCTTTACTCGTCCTAAACGAGTCCTACGCGATAAATTTTTTTTGTCACTAGCTTTCCACCCGCGGCATCACCCGCGCAGTCAAATAAATACCCTAGTTCCCGTTCCCGTGGGATTTCCGGGATAAAACCAATCCTATGTCCTTTCTTGACTATTCTCTATACCAAATTTCATGCTAATTGGTTCAGTAGTTTAGGCGTGATTGAGTAACAGACAATCAGTCAGAGTTAATTTCGCATTTATAATATTAGTATGGATTTACAATTAATTTATCTGATCTCAACAGCAAAGTATACCTAGAGATGTTTTGGTAAAGTGTGGAGAATATTCAAAAGAAATCAGTTCTGATAATACTAGTTTAAAAAAAAAACTTAATATACTTACTCAATAAATCGTTTCTTGTTTTGCAATTTAACGGATAAATAGAGAGAGGGCTCTAGGTCCCAATAATTATTGTTTATAATATGTATCACAATTTCATAATTATCTGGTTTTATTTATTGTCTTAAAAATGTGACATGCTATCACAAATTAAACAAAAACTATTTATTTAAAACATGTGAATAGTCACGTTTACATACTCGTATACGTTGACAAGAGAGAATTTTAGTAGAGTTGGTTCTTTGATATACTGTTCCTCTTGCTATTTCGGTTAGAGTCCGGGCTGGCCGCAGTGGTTGTGTTTATTAGTGCGCATCTTATCTGCACAGGAAAATATCCTTAATTTGAAGTCATTTTTTAACGCGTAATTTTTAATCTTTATCCTTAATCCATCAGACATACATTTTTTTATTGCAAGACGTTTTTTTCGTTGTTAAATAGGTGCCAGACGCAATTTTTTATTTCAAAATAATTAAAATATCATCGAAATAAGTAAAATTCAACATGAGTCCCCGTGAAGGATAAGTAATCACTGTGTTACTCCCGTACCATACGATCAGCTACTTAATTCATTTTTAAATTCTATATTCTTTGAAGGTTTTCAAAGGAGGATTATTATATAAAAGTAATCTTCCGTGATTAATCATATCATATTGATTGTGTTAGGGCCGATTTTTCAATGCTTGGATAAAACTTATTCGTCGAATAATGTATTTAAAACTACCATTTTAAAATCGTATTCTAATTGCCCGTATTTGACAGTTTACGTGACATTTTAATATTATCGTGCTACTAACTATAATGGACGGATAAGTTTTATCCAAGCATTAAAAAATCGGCCCTTAGTCTTATAATAATCACTGGTTTAGTGATAAAATAAAGACGAGAGAGCATTTGAATGCTAAGAATGAGAATAGAACATCTTATTTCCGAGTGCATCCCCACTTTGGATCGATCGACCGTGACCATAGCAACGCGCGTTCAATGCGTGGGTCAGGGGCGACGCTGTAATATATTCAATCTATGATTAAATCCAACGCTAGTAAATAAACATTAACAATAAAAATTATAAAAACTGCATATACTCGTTTGTGTGACATTCAAATCGGCATTTTCAAATGATGGCAATAAAAAGGTAAATATTACGTTTATATAAATTGTACTTTGTGCACATAGTCGATGTAATATTATGATAAAAATATCAAAGATTGTTGCATTAAAATGCATTATAGATGTCCGATAACTAAACGATCATTTTGTGATAAGTATATTTATATTGTTTTACATCTAACAATTACATAAACAAAAGGTAAATAATAATAGAATAATTTAATTTCCAAATAATCTTAAAAAAAATCAAAGTTCTGTCTACATTTCTATAAAAGTAACCAAATACATAACATAAAACTGAAACAATATATATGTATAACGATAAAATTGCATAGGTATAATGCTGATAGGTGACGTATAACGTATTTAATAGAACCAATTTCTTATCAGCGACCTTCAGCTCAACATTGCCAGTAATAACACAAGTGCATAATGTGTGCATTTTTTATTTATTTAGCGGGAAATGCATTGTTTCGCGGATTATGTGAGATAAATCTTGTTAATTTTAGGATATTTGCTAAAATACTGAATACATATCATATTTCGTTTTTTAGTTTGTCATAAAGGAATTATACTACACTGATGCTATACTGAACTTTTTTAGATTTCGAGAAGTCTGGGATTTGTTTGATTTCTTTTAGTTCTTTGTTTGCCTGGGCACAACGCAACGCAAAAAACTCACACGCTCGCCACTTCAATAAGACAACAATTGTTATAACTGATCGTTTAACCTCAGCCTTGACTGAGCTCTTGGATGTAGCTTCATGTCAATTTTATTTCCTAGATTATACACTCGTCACTCAGAGATGCCATGGCCATGAAAGTAACTGTGCTACTATGTGTATAGTGCCGGATGGGTACACTAATCTATGATTACATTGTTGATACTTTAGACTCTATTATGGTATATTATGCAGTACACTATGTAATAGTAAATATAATAACGCAATCCGGTACTTAATCGAAGACATTTCCTCGTTTTAAGTCATTAATGTTGCTTCATATATGGTAACATCAATTTATTATGTAGGTACGTATATAATATGCATTTTCCTATATGGCATAAATAGTTATAGGTCAGTTTTTTCCAATAGCATATATTATATACTATAGGTAGAATTGACCGCTAATTATCATTTTGCAACCTTGAAATATTTGCACTAACACACACACATACTATACAATATTTTAGTTATATGAGGTATTTTTATTACAGCTTATTAACATTGAAATACTGTTAGCGATATAATCAGAAAAATTACATTACGTCGAAAAACACGAAAATACTTGCGGCCATGACCTCACCTCGGTCAAATCAGTAGGAGGGTTGCTAAAAGGGGATGGTTGTGGAGGCCGGGTCAACGTTTCGAATACACACTAAAGAGTCTATATTGTGAAAGCTTAGGTATTTAAGAAAAAGTTGACGTTAGCAATTTATTAGCGTTCAACTGGTTGTTTATGTTATGAAACAATTTATGTATTGTTAGTGTTGCGAATGACGCGACGTGACCTCCGGCAAGGTTGCGAGCCGACACTTCCCTGTGTACTCAATCGTTTACTGCCATGTATTATATGATTGTTTAGATTATATAAATGTTCATGTGATACAAATACCATATACTGTGATTGACGCTCTTATTTTGTATAGTTCAATATTTAATACATTATATTTATATTGTGTAAATACGTGACTGTTTTAATTTCACATTCTGTATAATATTCCTTTACATTCGGATATTTTTAAATACATAATATGTCATGTAGGTAATAAATATTAAATATTTAATGATATAATCAATAAGCATGAAACGTGTGACAAAACAAAGAAATTGTTTGCATTTATATCTGTGCTAAAATTATGTATGCACGTCTATCTTTAATTTATTGTTTACTTCTTTAATCTTATCTGACGTATGAACTAACGTGATCTCCCACGAGGACATTAAAGGTGTATCCAAACGTCCTTGTTTTATATCAGGCGCAATTAAAGAGCCACGGAATGGGCGAACTCGATTATTTTCCTCGTATCAAGAAAACAAAGTGTGATAAAGAGATATCTAACGTTAGAGTATCAGCAGGAAGTAATTTGCTCTAGCAGAAGGTTACAGTGATAACGAATTAGAATTAACAATATGGTTCATTACTGAATCGACGTTGGCACAAAATATGACGTTCCACGAGATTAATTACATAAACTGACTTAAGCTTAATGCGAATTGCGAATCCTTAGTGCTGCGATAATCAAGTGAGTCATTATAAATAGCTGTCGATGTCGAATGCGCTGTTGACAAAAGCTTTGTTTATAAGAATTGGATGTTGGGGTCGTGCTCACCTGCGCCCGCGCCACTGACATTGCCAGATAAGATACGACTATTATTTTGTCACTGCTATCGGTCCAATGTCACAGTGACCTTAATGACACCGAATGACGCGCCATCACAATGCGATCGTCGCTCTGACCTTGCGATATTTATCTAATCTTCCGTTCGCGAAAAATTTGTTAGCATGATTACGTTTATTGTACACGTTTGGGCATAAAACTCATGGATGCGTGGGATTGGGGAAAATCATAATAATTTATTTTGTATTGTTATAATGTACACATGATGTATGTTCTGTGTGTTCTATGTAATAGAAAATCTATCAATTATTTCACAAAAGAATTACATGTGATTATAATATAACGTCAGCTGTAAAAAATAATATAATCTTGCCTTTTTTGTCGATTTTACTTAGATACGTTAATTAATAAATAATAAGTATAAAATAAGTCCTTTCAATTAAAAAAAAAACACTTAAAATACAATTACTGCATTTAACACATACCGGTTTTTTAATTCAAATAGATTTACCGCGTTTAAGACAGATTATTATGTTTTCTTGTTGATGGTATAATATAGAGCCTAATCTTGATCGCTATTTTTTAAATAATGAGATTTTAAATCGGTCTAAGTTGTTTTATAAATTCTTCAGAATTGTAGCGGAAAATATGCTTTGAATATTATCGATAGTTGCCAAAAATAAAATAAAATAATAGGAATGTTAAAATTCTCATACTGCTAAATCATCATAATCATAGGATCTATTTAATTTTATTTTGCCTTTTTTTCAACGTCTTATACGTAATAGAATTTTCCATGAACTTCGATCCTCCTCATACTATATATTATAAATATTTTTTTAAGGATTTTTGAGTGAAAAAAATTCCGATTGCGATGATTTTTACTAGGTTTAATTAGCTTTTTATTTTGCTTGTAACTAGCATGCCTCAAAAATATTTTGCATCCTTGCCTTTTTTAATATTTTCATGACCAACACTTGATGTCTTATTGTTAAAATATTATAACGACCGTTATCAATAGTATCATCGATCGATTTACAGAAAGGAAAAATTTCTCTCTTTCTTAAATGCAATAATACGGATAAAGCATACGTTACCATGAGTGGAAATACTCTTATCAATATACCCATTAAACTGATTTGTTTACGGTAATATAATAGACTAATAAAATATGTATTTATAAAAGCGACCTTCATAAGTTGTCGTCATTACCCGGAAATCACTATAGGCATAACAGTAAACGTTCTGTATAGTTTTCCGAAGCAGGAAGTACATACACGATGTTCAAGAGCCAAGATAGTCAATAAACGATCCTTACAATATAATTACTATAATTACTCAATATTTATGATGAATAGAGGTTTCACTGGTCTATTTTTTATCACGGTCATGAAATTCATTGTGTGCGCACACAAACTTTTTGTCTCCGACTAAATCGAACCCTGAACTGATTGCAACGCTTACGAATTGATCAGTCAATAGCAATAATATTTTAAACTAGCTTCCGCCCGCGACTCCGTCCGCGCGGATGTCGGTCTTCACGTGGATGGTTTATTTCTCCATTTTGAGTAGGTACCTCTGACAATAAAATCTTATAAATATCTATTGGACCCAATTCCCAAATACGGCTAGGCCTATAATAATACGCAACGTGTGTTCGCGGTTCTACGGAACAACGTCTATGGATAAAACTGAAAAATTAAGATTAATTTTTTTCTACGTATTTTTCCAGGATAAAAAGTATCCTATTTTACGCCCAGGATAATAAGGTATAATTATACTAAATTTCATCGAAATCGAACCGCTAGTTTTCACGTGATGCCTTCACATACAGACAGACAGACAGACAGACAGACAGACAAAAATTTTTTTAATCACATATTTGGGTTTGGTATCGATCCAGTAACACCCCCTGCTATTTATTTTTCCAATATTTTCAATGTACAGAATTGACCCTTCTACAGATTTATTATATGTATATACGTATAGATTTTGAATTAAAAAAAAACTTTAATCTTATTAAAATCAAATATTACATTATCATAATATCATTACTTAATTAATTGAGTTTTATCGTGATATATACGTACATGAAAACTAGAGAAAATTTGATAATGTAAATAGTTACATACATTGTTATCAATTATCATAATACATTTCTATAAAAAACGAACTTTGTTTTAAAACTTACCTAGATCAGGAATGGAGCTGGAGGGCTCTTCGAAGGGCGAAGGCTTCAGGATTCGCGGTGGCGGAGGTGGCGGCGGTGGTGGTCGCATGCACTGGATCACCGACTGCGTCGGCTGCGGCGGAGGAGCCGGCGCCGGCAGCAAGCAAGGAGCCCGGAACTCCTTGCCCGGCGGTGCCGGAAGCTCCAGCCGCCTACCGCCTCCCATCATCTCCAAATCGTAAGGATCCATAGGCTCGCGTTTCGGCGACAACTTAGGATAACACTGCATAGTTTTTTCAAGTTCAATGTTTATAAAAATTATTAAACAATTTAACGTTCAACGAAACAGTTCTAGCACGCAAGAAGCAAATCTCCAGTATCGAAGTACAGCAGTATGTTTATAAGATCGCGATCGGCACGCGTGCAGTGGGTCGGTGCGGCGCGGCGCCGCTCCACTCGCGAGACTCGTTCGCTCGCCGCGGCCAACTTTCTCTCACTGGCGTGGCGGTGCCCGTGGCTGGACGAAAGTGAATCTGCAGCGTGCCCCCGCGCCCTCACATCGCCCTGAGGTGGCCCTGCACCGCCCGCCCAGCGCCCTCGACGACGTTTTCTGCAACGCTGTTCCACCTCAACTTTAACCTTACTGTCTGACCTCTTGAGTGCAATGCTCCAGGTATCTTATTAAAATTTCATACGTATTTTAATCTCCACATACGTATAGTGAATATTTTAACAACATTAAACTGTTTTTTTTTTATTTTATTTTCTCGTGACCTAGGTATTTTTTAGATTTTCACAAAAAAAATGCAAACCTTGTATTGTATAACCTTGTAAAACTTTACATATCATTGATCATGTACAACAATGTCAGCATAACACATTTCTTACAATATTTTGCGTACACAGTATTAAATAACCTTCACATCATTTTTATTCCTTCCGTAATTCTTACAAGAAGTTAACGACGGATCTTGAACTAGTAGCGTTATATTAAACGCACGTATTAATTAAGTACCTAGGTTTTGTTACATTATATTATATTATTAAAACTGTTCTAATATTTTATTTTTAAACCTTATACTTGTTTTGATTTCAATCTTGCTATTTAAGTATATAACAATATAATTATGTTAATATTTTTTTAGTAATAAAATTTATCTTGAAAAACTCAAAGCTTAGAAATTTGAGTACTTAAATCTACATATTTGCACATTGATGTAAATTAAAAAGTGGTCTTTAAATGATTAGATTTTGTTGAGTAGGTCAAAGTAACAATTAGTAATTACATGTAAAAACGTATATTTTCTCTAAATTTAGTATCCCTAGAGAGGGCTAAAGCACGCTCATTGATAAGAACTGATAAGCATCAAAAAGATAGCTCAGCATCGGGACGTGACATAAGATATGGGATTTAAAACAATACTTACATTTAAATAAGATAGTACACGATATTTCATTTATCAAAATCTTTTAATCAGATACCTTACAATTCCCTGAATTTCTTTTTAATTGATCACGTCAGGTTTGTAGGTTATCTTATAAGACGAGATCGTTTATAATCAGTTTTTCAATTATTGCCAATATTATTTAAGGCAGTAGTGTAAGTATTGCTTTTGTTTTTAAATATTATGTAGAGGAAGGAGCAATGAAGGATGGACTGAACTTAATATTGAGCTCCTTGTTCTTCTATTAAAATTAAAAGAAAAAATAATGACATTTAACAATTCTTACTGAGACATCTCTACTACTACTAGACTTTCCAATTTTCATGTTTAATGATATTAAAACATGTTCACTATATATTTAAAAAAATATAATTTTCAGAAAATTTTCTAACATTTTCTTAAAATAATTTCAGACATCCGAAAATACGAGTGCCTTAATTAGGTATGCTCGTCGAAAATACTAGTGCTTTAAGTATTAAACTATATTTTCAGTGTTCAGGGGATGGGTGGAGGGTGGTTGGAACGGCGTGCAGTCGCGGGGCGTGATCAGGTCACTGCCACTGAAGGCTCACGGTCGAGACCAACGCTCACATCTATTTCGGCGACAGGTCTCAATGAACTTTATCTGTATTCTATTGTTTGTAATTCCATCTTTTGTCAGGTAAAATGCTGAAATGTATTCTCCGTTTCTATTATTATCTATGTAGTTTTGTGGATATTTTTTATTGAACGATCTATAATTAATGTGCAATAGAAAATTACATTTTATTAATCAATGCTAAATGTAAATTTATAAAACCATGAAAAAAACAATTGTCGATTTTAAATTTTGAAAATATTGATTTATTTGTTGTTTATTATACATCGATTCCATGATCGTTAAAAAAACGTGCTCGGTGTTTATTGATTATTGAATAATAACCATATCATGCAATAACATTCGTGTAATATCATGCGATATACCGTAGAACGAAAAATGTAGAGTTAACGCTAAACATCGATGAGAATCTCACCATAACGTGTCGATAGGTAGTTTTTGTGTATATCTATTAGAATTCGGGAGTGAAAGTCGGTTGATACGGGAAGGGCAGCAGGGCACGCGGTGTGCAAGCGGTAAGCGAGGGTGTCTACATCGGGCCGCATGCGCAACAGATACCATCTTATATGCATCTGGACGCACTTGCACCGTAACAATCACAAACAATGTTTTAAGAACATAAAAACAACCATTTTTAAAAAGAATTTTAATCACACGGTTTTATGAATAGTAAAATTGCTCCTTTTAAAAATACGATTTACATTTATATAAGACTGAGTAATGAGTATAGAGGATATCTATTAATTGTTTTGGGCTTTTTTAATTTATTGCTTTTGTTAATTTTTAAGCTATTCATGATCTATAATACCATAATATCACGGCAATAAATATTTTTTGTACCATATTATAACGTATGCTAAAAACTAACGCAATCTTTTTTAAAAAATTTAGTATAATAATGAAAACACTAACACGCAAAAGCTTTTTTATTGCTTAATTCGTAACATTTGACCCATATACATAAATTTAAATTCTTAACCATGAACCTCTATAACAATTCTACAAAACATTTGCGTGTGAACTTGAACTTGTGACTCCTAAATATTCATGAGCTTAAGAAAAATTACTTTGTGAAATTATAATCTTGATAATAGAAGGAACGATTATAAGTTCATTTTTATATAATATTACGTTCACTTCAAATCATATGGAAAATGGGCGTTTGTTTCCACTATTATTGTGTATTATATCTGTTATTTATTATTTTAAGATTCCCTATTATGTAAAGGGTAATAAAAACATTATTATATTTATAACGGAAACGGTGTAAACGCATCCTGCATCAGTCGCCGCCGTCGCGACCTCCGCCGATCGATATTCACTGGCTAGACGTGCATTTCTTCCCCTGGATACAAATATATATTATTATTAAAAATTTAACTGCCTCGCCACTAAGCTTTTACGTGTAGGCTATAAAAAGAATGTTCTATTCAAGGTAATTGTATGTTTATTTAATATAATTCAATTTAATACAACACGTGGCCGGACGATTCTTTGATTGATCTGTCATAAAAATGGTGTAGGTACGTAGTACTATTATATATTCTGTGGTGTAGCTACATACATGGTAAATATGAGCATCTTGTATAGGTATTTCTAATAAATAGTGTCAAATAGTTAAGGTTAGGTACCTTACGTACCTTTACGTATTATAGGAGGTGTAAACAATATTCTAGGTAAAGCTTTGTTTATAAGTTAGAAGATTCTATAGAGATTGTTCCATTGAATTCAATTGAATGTTTTTTTATATATATTAATCAAATTAATAAAATAAATGCGATCTGCACGATTCATTTCTTTATCTGTCAGAAAAAGCGCTATGCATTCATCATTAATATGAGCTTTAAAGCTCATTATTTTTATAAATAGTGCCGGATAGTTTTAGAATATCCTAGGAGGTGTAAATAATCTTCCAGATGTAGCTTTGTCTATAAGTAAGAGGATGATATAATCATTATTTATACTAGGTTATTTTTACGATATTATATTTGCAATATGCAAATTAAAACTTAATTATTCAAAGTTAATTAATGTTCATTTTACATTTGATCAGTTCATAATTGTTTTCACTTAAAGTAATTTTGAAAAATTCTTCACGTTACGCTCATAAAGCAGTAAACGTTGCATTTCAGACCGAAGCCAATTAATTTCACATTTTTACAATATATTGTACGTTAATGTACCAAAAGCATTTGCTCATAGCTGCTAACAATAAACCTAGTTCATTGTATGGATTCATTTGAACCAAGAATATAGATCGAGAGTGTCTCGACCCTGCAAGCCTTGAAGACTGCAGTAGTGGAATGCCCTTGCAAGGGTATCTCAATGTCGGACTTTAGGTGCCAGTCGTCGCCCTCTATACCCCCGCCGCCCCCGCGCACCGCGCCCTGCAACTAAACTCTTTTAACTGGATGCAACTGAGTAAATAAACCATTCAGGTTGACCGTAAATTGTTGCACGATGCAGATGTTATCTTCGTTCTTCAACTAGCTACAACAAATACCTTAATTACTCCCATTACGAAATCTTACCTACACTGATTACTAGCAGACCAAACTGAGTAACGCTGTTCTACCTAATTATTACCTACGGTAGACCTATACTGAAAATTAAACACAAACATTTATTTATTCAGCTAGACTTCATTTGGAAACAATTTTGAATCATCAAAATATAGAAAAAAATATCCTCGATTCGGATCGATTCTCTACAGAGAGGAGCGGGTAAATTAGGAGTTAATTTTGAGATAGAGGGAGGACTACAAGTTACCTAACTGCTTGAACAAAATTAAAAACTATAGTTCATGGCGGTACAGAGCCATGAAGAATATAATAAAAGCTTAAAGCTCCATGGTAGAGCTGATAAGCTGTAACAAAATAGTCAGAAATTAATCATTTATGTGACATATTATAAGATATAATTGTTATATAAATCTAATTAAATAAATCTTAATAATCTCAATTTATATTTTCAGTAAGGTGTGTTCTAAAATCAAAAACGGTCATGACAAAATGTGTTTAAATGTGCTTGGTTTTTGAACGAGTTACATACTTGGAAATTTAATTTAAAGATATTTGTACAGATCTCAACTTTTACGAGATTAAATGAGATGTTATTTCAAGTCTTTCAAGTGGCATTATTTCATCCCAGTCCCTAAACTGCATTTTTATCTATCTGTTTTTCATCATGTAGGTACCCCCTGAACTATATCTAATGATTCTGGATTCAAATAAATTTTCGTATAAATATTTTTATACGATGCCATCTTAATGTATGCCGAGTGTCTAAAAATACATTACTATTTGCAATGAATAATATATATTTTTAAGTACCTACATCTAAAAAGAAAATCTCAATAAATATATGAAACAGCATCAGCAAGATGAGCAACATAGAAATAATAATTACTCTTACACCTGTCTCATGTATAAAGTAGATAATATTTATAAACAATGAGCAATAATTATGTTTAAGCTCGAAAAAGTCGCTCATATTTCTTAAGAAACAAATGAAAATTACCCCGCATTTATGCAAAGTATGAATGTAGAGCATTTTATTATGCTTCAAATAAAACAATTTCAGGTCTTAACGTCTTGAAGAAGCCAAACAAAAGTTTTAATTAAAGCAGGCAGTTAAATTTTTACAGAAACATCCAGGGGTATGAGGGAAACGAACGAGGGGGGTGCGGTATTCAGCACGCGCCGAGCTTGCCTGTCGTTGACACGGCCCGAGGACACCCGCTCAAGGTCGATTTGCCCAAAAGAGCTCACAGCCTTTAACCATTAATTTGGTGGAAAGTGTTCAAGTAACTTTTCCTCGTCTTAAAAATTACTCCAATAAGTTAAAAAATCATTATCATGATTACATAGAAAATGTGTATCTATCAAAAAATTGAACGTTTCTTAAATATAATTAACATCTAAATATAATTCGATAAACATAATTCATGAATTCATTGGACAATGCGTTCAATATTCATAAATAAGTAATGAGAGTGAATGTAGAGATTAATTAACGATATAAAACAGAATATAAGCATAAATTCTTCACGATATAATAACTTTCAAACATAGTTGAAATTAATTTTCTTTTTATCTAGTTAAAGTAACATATTAATGTTATTTCCATTAATATTATACGATAACTATTATGCCGTAGTTAAAGCTCGTAAACTTTAATGAAACAATAGCCTGACATTGCGAAGGTCCTTACACTTGGAGTTCAAGGCTTAAGTTATAATTTATTTTATCGCTATCAACGCTTTCACTTTGAAAACAACGTTATTTATCAATATTATAATTATAGAGAAACCTATTATGTATAAGTAACGGGCATACCTACGTAATTACATCAAGCAATCGACATAAATTTCACCTTGAGGAATGGTACACTTTACAAAATATAATAAAACAAAATGACCACTGAACACTAATTCAAATATAAAAATGCTCAAACTACTTAAAATTAAGATTAAAGAAAAAATAAATTAAACAGTTACGGCTCTACCTACCGTATAGCTTACATTAATTAACACACCGAAGGTACAGAAAGAAAACTGAGAATATTTATTTCAAGGTGTTACAAACATATAGTTAAAATAAATTATTTCGTAAAATAAGTTATTTCGTTAAAATAAAAACATATTATGTTATAATAATTCAACACTCCGCTATATTTCAAGGATGTTATCTTTAAACGCGACATTGAGCAATGTCCTTCACTTTTTAACAATAATTCAAAGCTAATTCCACTTTGATGTTGATTGAGATTATATTAGCAAAGTCATTACAATCAACAAGTGATAACTGCGTTAAAAACAACCGACTTCAAACTTGCACTTGCAACATTTACAAATACAGACAAAAATGCTCATAAAATAAAAACTACTGGACCTATCCGAATAAAATTTTTATGGGACCAATTCGACACCATCCTGCATCGAACAAAACAAGAATCACGTAAATCGGTTCAGAAACCTCGGAGTAATCGGTGTACATACACAAAAAAAAACATACCGGCTGAATTGATAACCTCCTCCTTTTTTTGAAGTCGGTTAAAAAGGTTATCTATGGACGGGCTACGAAGGTTTATTTTTATTTTAGGTTTTATTATATTGAGATTTATTTCCAAATTTGGATATTTGGCTAGTTGTTACTTATTTGATAAAGAGGTAAGATGTCATGTCTATATCTTCTAATAACTATAAGAAGCTACATTTCCCATGCTCTGAACATTAAACATATTTAGGATATTTTATTCACGGTTATTGAATGCTTACAGACTAAACTAAGATAACCTGAGCCAATCCGGTGGATAATTTATTGATAAGACGTTTCGATCATATATAAAACATAGAAAATTCAAAACTGTCAAACTATAGTGCAGACATTCGTGCAATAGGTACATGATTTTTTGAAGAGAAACTTCTTTATCAGGGTTGGAAAAAAATTTAGTGTACTAACATTTTTTCGTTATGCGTGACATTTTTCCGTTACGCGCCATCTTTTTCTTATCCCAACCACACGTGATTCGACGTATTTCTGTAAAGTTGCATATAGTAAATTATTTTTTGAAAAATAAGGTCATAAAGAAGTTTCACTTCTTACGTGTGTAGTTGTGTACACCAGTACACGCACACATTTTTTTGTGTGTGTTTGTCTGTATCAGTTTCTAAATATGAGTGTATTTTTATGTTGTAAGAAGAATATCGAATCAAGCTTAAATAATATAATAAAATCCATTTAAAAATTATTGCTTGATAATTTTAAAATGAATTGCCTCAATTTTTGTTTTACAGAAATTCTATACCGAAAAGGCGTAAGTATATTATGTATTTCAATTTCACACATCCTCTCGTTTGATGAGCTTTTCTATAGTACATTAATAGGACGATTATCTACATTACAAAACTTCCTGAAAACTAACTAACTAATAGTACCTATGTGTTTATTCAGTATCTTCTTTAAAGTAAATTTAGTTTAAGCGGTATACTATATTATGTCGATAGAATATCCATATATTCTTAGTAACTAATTCAATTTAACAATTCAGCAGTAAAAATAAAGCGATTCAGTTTCCATGAACCGACAATCAAAAGCAACTAAAACCAGACAAAATTGGCAAACTGTTTCGGAATTCACGTCCTAATTTCAGGTCAATAGCAATTTCTAGAACGGTCGGGGTTGCAGTAGTCTGATACCCCTTAGCAGTGGGGGTGTATGGAGGGTTACGGTGCATCGCACGAAAGGGCAACTGCAGATAACGCAAGCAGAAGCCAGACAGTCAACGTCCCGATGCACTCCCGGCCCCCCTGCCCCGCGACCCTCGCGCCCCCTCGCAGTCCTTCGGGAACCCGTATCCGTCCGACGCGAACTTTTTACATTCGCAATCTCGATCCTTGATGACTCGTTTAACTAATGAAAAGAAGTACCCAGTAGCGCACTCGACACAATGAGCCAGTTAGCGAATTCCGCTTTTGGAAAGCTATACGCATTAAATTTTATAGGCTATCCCACGACCTTCTTACATTTCCTTTCCTACCAGGTTGCCTGGTAGAGATTGCTGTTCAGCAATAAGGCCGCCTTTTGTACAAATGATGCCTTTTTCTGATTGTGTTCTTTTTTTTTCTGCTTTGTCCATTCATGTTTGTACAATGAAGTATAATAAATAAATAAATAAATAATCTGTAAACAATTAATAAAGTGAAGACTCTATGAGAAAAGAAATTCACATTATTATTAACTAGGTTTCCGCTCGCGGCTTCGCCCGCGCAGTCAAAGAAAAACCCGCATAGTTCCCGTTCCTGTGGGATTTCCGGGATTGCGTTATTTTCACGGGATAAAAATTAGCCTATGTCCTTTCTCGGGTATCAAAATATCTCCATACCAAATATCATGAACATTGGTTCAGTAGTTTAGGCGTGATAGAGTAACAGACAGACAGACAGATATACTTTCGCATTTATAATATTAAAAAATAAGTATGGATTTAATAGTTACTTGTCACTTTAATCATCTGTGGTATGAAGTCCAGGTTTAATAAAAGGCCAATAAATATGCCGTATACTTAATATATTTTTTCTTAAACTCAATAAAATATAGAAAAAGCACTCTCTATATGTTTGGAATTTGTCGATACCGTTTTTGTGGAGAAACTTCTATGTTCTGCTATTGTATGTATTATAAACTAAGATTATAAATGATGAGTGCTTCAAAGATAATTTAAATTTATATTATGATTGTATTCATGAGCCAAAGTAAAAAAGATTTCTTATTCAAGACAAACCATGGATCTGAGAGGCCATATTTTGATAAATGCAAAAATACTTGTGTATAAAATATAAATAGATGAAACAAATCAGTGAAACAAATTGGGATTAAAGTAATTTACTAAAATAATATTATCCCAATTTAGATTAAATCATATTTTGTCTTTAAATATATAGCTTATAGTACGTAGCGCTCTGACTGTCCGAATTAAATTTAAATTTTCCACTTGGTCTGGATTGGGTCTATTTATAAAAATAACACATTTTCATTTTCTTACCAAAATTATACTTAACATGACAAAGTGCTGCAAAACGTTATTTCGGACAACATTTAAAAATAAAAATAAAAAAATTCCATAAATCCCTGATTAGTTACAAATTACAATACAATAAATTTTTGTTCATTTTTTTCTGTGTCTTTTTCAAGTCTAAACCACGGAATCGATAACCGATAGAATGTCGGCTTTCCTTTGTCTACGCGAGCGAAACCGCGGCCTGAAAGCAGATCTTGTACAAAGTCGTCAGAATTATATCAGCGATAAATATTTTTTGCAATATCATTTATAGTTATTATAAATTTAAATATGCCAACACCACACCTACACTCGAAGAGTACGTCCATGGGTTATTAATTTACTATCTCACTTGAGTCTTCGCACGATCATTTTAGGTATTCTTATTTATTGTGAAAGTTTAGTAAATACACTAGATCTGTGAGTAAGTACACAAGTAAATAGCATTGATTCCACAGATTATATAATATAATACTATAATATACCTAATACCACAGATAATATAATACTATAATATCATACATAGGTAATTCAAAAGTTTCAGAAAATCTTGTTCATATCAATAGAGCTTTTTATGAGCTTTTACCAAAAAATAGAAGACACGAAGATACATCCTACATGTTTCAGAAGCAAGCAAAAATGATACTGACATGTTTTATTATCTATTTTTAAAACTCCAAAATAAATTTAGATAAATAATATTAAGAAATATCCTGATTGGTATTCTTAAAAATAAAACTTATATCCTTTACGAGCTTAACCTATGGAGAGTAACAACTAATCGCTAAAATAATATATTGAACTTATGTGAACTTAATCGAAACAAAATAAGTAACATAGATAACAAGTACACGAAAAAATTTATATAATTGTGTTTTTCATGTATCAACATATTTATTATTTACCTAACAACTCTACGTATCGTTAATAATTAATATCAGCTTCGAAATATAAAATAATAAGATGTTGTAAAAGCCTCGTGGAAACTATTAAGAACTGCTCTTCTATAGTTGAAATAGCGTGCGTACAAACGCGTGCAAATACGCAATTGAATGACATTATTATTTTTCCACGGCGTAGAGAGCAGCGAGGCAGCGGTAGGCACACAAGCTGAGCTGAGCGTCTGTGTCAAGGCCATGTCCTCGACCGTGACCGTCACCGCTCGCGCACTCCGCACTGCCCCCCGCTCTACTAATATCGACGTTATTTTAATAAAACTAAACCAGAGCTATACATTCACAACATTGAATAAAAAATACATCTCCATATTTTGAGGACACCGATACAACCGCTCAGTTCTCTCCCGCTCTTTTTTGTTTGCAGATATATTATACTTCATTCGGTCACCCTAAGGTCATCATTCTTGGTAAATGTTCCTAGTACCTAGAATATTTTAATTTTATGATGTGATTCTAATGAATTGCCCATTTATGAGTTTGATGATTGAGAAGTTTAAGAAACAATAATTTTTGAACATCATAACTCCTAAGTACTTTAAAGACATAACCACGTGTAAGTAGGTTTCCACAAAGCTTTTCCAATAAGATACAAGCGCAACTAATTGTCGCGGAAGGTAATTTGTACCATTCATTACCTTTTTTCGTCATTAAAAAAAAAATAATCTTTATTTGCCAAAAAACATTAACTTTACAGAAATATGTACGCTGACTCCTAAACTAGAGGAACTCTGTGTCTTAGGAGCCAGCGTTTTTCCTTATAAATACAACTAAGTACAATTTTTTAAAGCAAAACAAAAATTTATTACAAAAAGCTTAAATTAAGAAAAAGAAATAAATGTATATATACGTATAGTATGTATGTGTGTGTGTGTGTGTGTGTGTGTGTGTGTGATTGTGAGTGGATGTGTGTTGGTGCATACTGCGTGTGTGTGTGTGTGCAGAGCGTATACTTATTTCCCTCAGTTCTTACTGCAATTTTTTAAAAGTTGTAATATTCTCTGTCTCCAAATAGTCTAATGTTTGTAATATTTTTGATAACGTTATTTTTAAGTCATGTTTATTAAGATCAAAAATCAATGTGCGGCGATTTATTTTATTGTAAATCAATGAACTCAAAACGCGGAACTGATGCTTGGCAAAGCTTGTCCTGTGGGGTTCTAAGGGACAAATATCTCTAGAACTTCGTTTGTCTGGGTCACGTGAAGAGGGAACTTGTGGATGTTTTTTGATAATAGTTCGCAGAATGTATAGCTGTCTTACCGTGAGGACTTCACAGTGAGCGTAGAGTTCGTTTGTTGGGAACCTGAATGGTTTGTGAGACATAACTTTGAGCACAGAACGTCGCGTCGTCATTAAATCATATATACGTTCAGTAATTAGTATACTTATCGTAACATCGCTGAAAAAAACCATACCTACAGGACAGGATATGTTAGGTACATACGAATATTTAACTAAAATATACAAATAGATATAATATATCCTAGTGCTTATCGACCAAAGTTCTAGGAAAGCAAACAATAGTAGAGTATAATAATTTATTAACAAGTATCCTCTGAAACATTGTTTAATAGAAATAAGTGTAACATATAGTAGATAATGGACAAAAGGTAAGTTTATACCTTAATAAACAAGAAAAGAAAGCACTTCGAGGACATATAATATCTGGTTGTATATCGCAGGATTCAGTTCAATAACGCGAACGCCTACGCGGCCCATACACGTGCCCGCTGTTCAATCAACACGGTGAAGGTCACGCGTCCCAAATTGTCCTAAAGCAACTCCCACAAATGGGAGCCTAGGCCGTTGATCTCCTTGAAAATCTTTCAGAGCCCTCGACCTTGAACTTTACCCGCGCACGCGCATTCTCTGTTACCTAGTACCCTGATCTCTTTACGAATGGGCCTAAGTATATTGTAACTGAAGAAAGATACTTTACTGAAGCATTTGCTAAAAGTTACATCGGTCAGCCAATGTCATTGAAAAGTTTCATCTTGCTGAACAGCTTATAATCTACTACCTATCCTGGGCTCTACTCGACATTTCAATTAATTGATTAAGTGAATCGATCACGTGATTCGATCGATTCGAGATTAATTAATATATTTTACGCATAATTTAAAAGGAATTGTACCGTTGTCTTATATCACAGATTATTATTACTAAATCCGTAAGTTACCTTGGGTAAAGCATTATGTATAAAAAATAAAATGCTCATCAAAAATAATAAAATAAGTATAAGTACTCCAAAAATAAAATTATAAATAACGCTGTGGTTTTTTAATTTTATTAATGAAAAAAGCTGTACTTAATTATAAACTACAATAAATAATTACTTTATCTTGACGACAAACTATGTACTTATATACGTAATATGTATTCTACAATAATTGTTATTAGTAGTACTCTACATAAAACGCACGTTCCAAACTTCATTTAGTATGTCCATTATACAAGTATTTTATACAATAATTACACAATAAGTTATTTTTAAAGGCCTAATTTTCCTAAATCCAAGGTTACAGTTTTTTACAAAGCTAAGATAAGATAAATATACTCATCAAAATTAACTTAATATTCTGTATCTAAAATATGATTACCGTCGAATACAATAATAGGTTGTAGGTATGCATATGGTATGCATTGAGTTACTATGTAGTACGTAGTACATAGTAAGGTTGTATGCTGATTTTTACGCTATATTGCTACAAGAGCTTTCCGTCCTCGGCTACGCCCGCTTTGTCAATTATTATACATGATAATATGCTTAAACTTTTCTGGACAACCAATATACACATACACTTTAAAAACAACCGTACCAAAATCCTTTGCGTAGCTGTAAAGATCTAAGTATATGTACTATATAAATGGGCTATATAACACCGAAAGAATCTTTCAAATCAGACCAGTAGCACAGTATTACAATATCTATGTAATACTGTGCCAGTAGTAGGTACCTGAGATTAGCGCGTTCAAACCTTGTTCAAACAAACAAACTCTTCAGCTTTATAATATTATAATATATTATATTGGGACAAACAGACATCGGAAAAAAGCTTCGTTCTTATACTATACATTGAACACATAATTTATTTGTAGAACAAGGATTTATGATTTTTTTCACATAAGTGATTATAAATTATAATTAAATTGTAATTATATTCCCAATTTATTTATTTATTCAAAGTTGCAAATTTATTTTAAAAAATACACAATGATTACAAAAAACATACGTAAACAATGAGATGCAAATTGGGGTATGTCTTAGGGGTATGTAATCAGTTTTTTTGTTTTTGTTTATTGTCGAAACGAATGAGTGTAGAATTTATTATCCTAGGTATTCTCCATGACCGGTACCGCCATCTAGTAGCCATTATGAAAACTTCCGCAGTTCTGATTAGTCGTTTGGAATGAGGATCTATAAAAGGGTTCTACATGGTTAAACGTTGGAAATCCTATTCTTTCTATTATTATAAATGAGAATAATGTATCGTGGAAAATGAAATAATATAAAGCTAGCAATAATGCAATATAGGTTACAAGCTCTTGCACGCGGCATATAGGTAATGTACATACCTAGTTGATATTACGTGATATTAACTACACATTATATTGCATAATAACTGCGTTAAAAACAACCGTGCTTAGTGTTTAGCACCGACTTCAAACCTATTTAATAAATAGCACATCTAAATAATATGTAGTAATTAATAATATCAAATCTATTTTATTTTTTCTTTTGCGTTTTTGAAGTCGGTTGTTTTTAACGCAGTTATTTTTATTTAATACTTTTAAGTGTATTTTTCACTAGGAATCAAACGAGCTCAAACTCGATAAAGTTGAGTCAATATATCACTGAGTTCCTATGTCCAGTGACCACCTTCCGATTCCATCATCAAATCAGCTCTATGTCATGATAATTTTTCATAGCTATCCAATTTACATACGTATACGAAATTTCAGCTCAATCGGTTACCGGGAAGTGAATCAAAGTTACTTGCAACATTTACAAATTCAGACAAAAATGCTCATAAAATAAAAACTACTGGGCCTATCCGAATAAAATTTTTATGGGACCAATTCGACACCATTCCACATCGAACAAAAAAAGAATCACGTAAATAATACCGGCCGATAATAATAATAACCTCCTCCTTTTTTTGAAGTCGGTTAAAAATGAAATGGATGATTTCATTTCATAAAAAAATTCTTTATTTATTATTTTGTAATATATAAAGGAAACAAAAGAAATTAAAACAACGTTTAGAAGAAAGCAAGGAGTGATTTGAAAATGTTCATCAATTGTTGTTCCTTGCAGGTTTTATTAGCAATTTTGAATAACTTAGTATTTGTTCATTTTATTATATTTCTAACTTATGTTACTAATCCTGACCTAATTTCAAATCATTTATTTGAGATAGGAAACATCTAATGTGCCGAGCATTTATTGATTGCTGTAAATACCTAACTACTTGTAGTAATTTATTCAGGAAGTTTTGTTTTGTTTGTCATATAACAGACAATTTAAATAAAAACGTGAACTCTTAGAGTAATACTTATTTATATATTAAGAAATGGTCCTCTTTATTTGCTTGCATCTAATGCCCGTATTTATAGATTGATTAAAAATCTATTTTTTATCTTCTTCCAAGTTTTCGCAACTGGCGCAACTCACTTCTACAATAAATTTATGCACATCTATTTACGTCGCAAAGTGATACATGCTTAGATACATGTTACAAAAGTATACTATACCCTTCTATACCGTATAATTTTTTTGACACACATATTATCTTGTTCTAGTACACACTTGCCAAATAACAAATTTAACAATATACTTACCTTAATTTTATTAACAATCGATGATTTTTTAAATTTAATTACTATTGTGAATTATTTATTTTATATGTACAAGATTTCCTTTACATTATAATTATATAGACATTTTAATAAGTCAGTTGAATGAACCATTGTATGATACTTAAAATAAATTATGTAAAATACTACTATACCTACTTACCTTTTAAAAATCACTATCTACATAATACATACATATAAGCATTTTTTATATATATAATTATTTTTTTACTAATTTATTTAAAATAAACTACTACGAAAAAGTTTTTGATATTTATTTTATATAATGTATAATATATTTACTTTTTAAATTTTATACGAACGGTTAGAGCATTAATAAATATGAATTATATTATAATGGTTTTAAACATCAATAAACAATATTGAAACCTCTCCACTTCATAAGTAATTTAGGAAAGCAATTGATATTATTGGGGTAATTAAATGTCTAATATACAATCATTAGGTGACGCACATATTCACCAGCATGAAACTTAGGTGGGCGAGCGCAGGCCACGTTGCAGGGGAAACGAGCATTAACCCTTTCTGCAGTTCATTCGCCGTCTGGCCTCACCCCTGCAATCCACCCACGCTCGCCCCTTGACGCCGATCCGACTGCACATCTACCACGCTGCAGCCAAACTATACATCTACCTGAAAGCCTTTAACACCTTATTATATATATGCTTCATTACGTTCTGCTGTTTAACGATACGGATATGTGAGTGCGTTAGTTACAAAAGTGGGCTAAGATAGCTGCAAATAGGTATATCTTTTTTTTAAGTATAAACAGATCAACAAGTAAAAAACCTGGTGGCCGGGGAATCAGTGAACATCGAAAAACATTTATTGAAGATTAAGTACATTACGAACAATATTAAATTTTTTAAATCTTGAATTATTAAGTAACTAACTACGATTCACGTTTTATTCGTAGATATGGATATTGTAAATCAACTGCTATTCCTTTTATAGGTACACTTTTCCACCCCCTATTTTAATTTCACCTTCATGAAGTTTCGTTTACCCACGTGAAAAAGTTAAACATGATCTTTCTCCACTAATATCATCGATCTTCATTAAAAAAAGACGTGTGGCACTCGGGGACTGCCGCGGTAAAGCTATTGCATAGCATGCCTTCAAGCCACACCTCCGTGCCCGTTGGAGAGGGGAGCGTGAGGTTTTTCGTTACGGAATTTCTGGATTCGGTCCCCGCGCTCAAGGCCCGCGATAGAAGCTATGCAATAGCTTAAAATACTAAGATGTAACTATATCGACTAAGTGATTGAGACGTGAACAAACAACATCTTACTTCTTACTAATAATATTATAAATGCGAAAGTTTGTGAGGATGTGTGTGAGTGTGTTTGTTACTCTTTCACACAAATACTACTGAATCGATTACAATGAAATTTCGAAAATAGAGGGTAACTTGGATTAACTCATAGGATAGGTTTTATCCCGGAAATCCCACGCGAACGGGAACTATGCGGGTTTTCCTTTGAAAACGCGGGCGAAGCCGCGGGCGGAAATCTAGTTAGGTATAAAATACAATAATATGCCATTGAGATACTATTACTAGGTACGTATGGAGACGACACCGCCACATCACTTATGTTCCGCTCAACATAGGTCAAATGGCTTATCTGCACTCAGCCATATCTGCGCCGGTCCTTACAATGCTAAAAAATAAGCGAGTGCTACACATTTCGTAGTCACTGAAAAAGTCATTGTTCGCGTAAACTGTTACCAAACTGTTACTGATAAATTTGACATTAATCGTAGAAAAAATAACAAATAAAAAAAAATGTGTGCGTGTACTACTGTACACGTAACAAGTGAAACTTTTTTATGACCTTATTTTTTTAAAAATAATTTACTTATATACTATGCGACTTTACAGAAATACGTCGCGTCGGTCGAATCACGCGTGGTAGGGATAAGAAAAAGATGGCGCGTAACGGAAAATGGTCACGCGTAACGAAAAAATATTACACTAAATTTTTTTCCAACGCCGTTATAGAAGTTTCACTTCAAAAACTTTTTTTGTATTTATAAAGTTGTAAAATAATAAATACTTACATTTATGTTTCATTATAATGACAACGTGGTATTACCATCGATTTATAATATATTTATCAGCTTTCGATTTTTAGAGTAACATCCCTCGTTAGTATTTTTAATAAAGAAAAAGGGATAGAACTGACGCAATATTGTTACGACGCGACTGGACGCGACGTTAAGTTATAAATCAGAAATTGTTTTTAATAAACCATTGTAAACTGATAGAATGGTTTATTAGTTAAAGCAAAACGTTAAATTACTCGTATCGGTAATTATTAAAACAAATACATGGTGATTTCATTTTCCTAAACTTAGCTTTCATTAAATGACCCTTTTAGTGCAATTTTAGTGGCTCAATTTTTGATGGTGTAATAAGCACATTTCAGTATTTAAAAAAAAAATTACCGGCCGACTTGATAACCTCCTCCTTTTTTTTAAGTCGGTTAATAAGTAGTGTGGGAAAAAATAATTGAACTACATTTCCATAATCATTCTGTTCTGTATTTTTTAGTCTGTCGTCTATAATTATTAATCTGTGGTTCTGTTGCAATGGCTGCAACACGGTGACGGGTCCACAGACTACAAGTGACATAAGTCTTATGGTTATGGCCGTCAACATTGCAAATTTTTAAAGATTTTCACTAGTTTCCATTGTATATGTTTGTACTCAAGATTATATAAATATGCCGAAAAATAAAGGAAAAGGAGGTAAAAACAGGAGGAGGGGTAAAAATGAAAACGAAACAGAAAAACGTGAGTTAGTATTCAAAGAAGACGGTCAGGAGTACGCCCAAGTCACAAAGATGCTCGGTAATGGCCGCTTGGAGGCCATGTGCTTTGATGGCATAAAACGTCTTTGCCACATCAGAGGAAAACTTAGAAAAAAGGTATGGATAAATCAAGGCGATATCATATTAATTGGATTACGAGATTACCAAGATGCCAAGGCTGATGTAATCTTAAAATATACACCTGATGAGGCAAGGAATCTTAAAACGTATGGTGAATTCCCAGAAACTGTACGTATCAATGAGACAGTTGTGTATTCAGTCGATGGTTTGGATGAAGACATTGAATTTGGAGATGAGGTCAGCTCAGATGATGAAGCAGATCCTGTTGATGCAGTTTGAATCGTTTTTTATATCTTAAATCCACAGTATCTATGTAAGTTTATGTAAATTTATTTCTGTTAAATAGAATGATTTGTAAAACTGTTTTTTATTGATTCATCATTGAGATTAGAAGATTGTCTAAACATTTTAGGCAAAAACCACTGTAATCATCTTCCAATACTTCTTGCAAATTGCAGAATTTTCTATTATTTAGTATTATTTATTATTAATTAAAATAGTCATCCCACAAACTATGAGACAACTACTAGGAAATATTGCACAACATTCCTTGAAGTACCATTTAAAACTCCTATAGAAAAATGTTAAAATCTAAGGAATGTACATAATTAAATACTTTAAAACATCCTTTGTGTTTGCTTTCTTATCCTATTAGTCACCTATGTATTTTTAATCATGTTAGAGTATATTTGTTCTTTGGAACATTTAAATTTGTTCTAATGAAATGCAATGTTATAAAATATTATTTAAAACAAACAGTCTAAAACACACTATAAAAACATTAACATCTTCAATTTCAAATCATAAATTAAGTATGTAAACAAAATATATAGATTGTAATTATCATGTTTATTTTGATTTTGACTATTATACATTTTTGCCTGTAAATAGATATGATGAATTATGATTTCTATCCATACTATGATAACTATTAGGCAAAAAGCTAAAATCATAAATACAGTTATTTCATTTATTTTAAGACTTCATATTATATAATACATATTTGACTTACTTATTTGTAACTATTTATCGAATATTTATGAAATGGGACAGGGCAAAAATCAAATTACCTTTGTCCTGTTATATTGTAGGTGCATTCTATCCGTTAACGCCGGTTGTTTTAATACTAAACTAATTAGTTTAGTGTTAAGCCAACAGCCAGAAATATATTGAGACTTTTAATTCAAGACGACAACACTTAGGCAACAGATTCGGTTCTCCCCTGCAGAGCAACTCTTCATACCTATTTTATTTGTTTACTAGGCTTTCGCTGGCATCTTCCCGGAACACCACAAGTGTTTGGTGGCATGGCTTTGGTTGATTAAAAGGGACAAATATTGTCTTCTAATAATTTGATTGCTCATTTTTCTGACTCCTGAGACACAGTGTTTTACTAATTCAGGAGCCTATGGATTCATAAACAAACCTATTTATTAAATCAATAAAGTTTTATTTATTTATATTTAGCAACATCTGGAGAGCATGTTTAGAGACTAGGACCTATGAGTAAAAGCCTACAGACACAAGTAACATTTCCCGCCAAAGTGAAAAGAAATACAGTTGAAAATTAATGAAATTTAAATTACACATATTTTTTTTTTTCAAGTGGGGAAATCTTGCATATGATACCCATGGCTCCCGGGGAAGGAGCCGTGGGTTATGTGGGATTCCCACCGACTTAAACCCCACCGTGTACCAACGCGCTGCTTTAGACGGGATGCGGGAACACATTCGCAATCTTCCGCATGTCCCGCCCAGCAGTTGCCCGTTTCCAGGAAATTCCAGGCTCTCCACCAATTGCCCACCCCGAGGCGGCGCAAGCTATACACGAGGTCACACCACCCGCTCGCCGACGATGGATTTTCTCCCATTCCATCATCGTGACATCGGCGTTCCCCAAAACCCGACCCCAGCAGCGACCAACTTTAAAAAATAAATACATCATTTTATTAAGTACCCTAACGTACGGTTTTACGGTTTATTTTCGAATAACATCCCCAGGTTCATGAGATATTTTGTTTCTTTTTGCTCAGAAAAATACAAATTCGAAAAAATTCGGCTTTTCTACAACAGAGGGCGTTAATTTTCAATAGATATAACCTTGAACCTAAACACCTAAGAAATAATGTTGAAATTTGTGTTAAACGTGATAATAAGAAACGGTCGACTTGTTATTTAGAATACTATGGTGACATTCGTATTACTTGTAAATATTCTTTAATTTTAAGGAAAAACGGCATTATATCTAAAAAAAAAATAATTACCGGTGAAATGTTATTCCTTTATTAGTATAGCAGGATAAGCAGGATGAATTTCCGCAATGGGAAATGAGTGTGTTTCACACTATGTTTACACAAGCAGTAAGCACGTCTCGAGAGCAACTGAATAGCGACGAGCGCACTGGTGGCTTGGAAGTCATTAGTCACCTGAGTGGCGACAAGGTCACACGTGCTTACGACTTCTATTATTTAGATTTCTATATTGTGTTGTCAGCATTTCAAGAAGGTTCTTTTTTTGAAAAGATTCAAATTATACCTTGCTGGAAACAGCGATGATGGAAGACTGTTCTACAACAAGGTAGTGTGAGTAAAAAGTTTTAATTCTCCCGCCCTGAACAAAGGATTTGTCTAGGACCTAGGTCATAAGGTTAAAACCACGTTATAATGAACTCCGTTATTAAGAAGATCCAATCTTCGCAGTCTCACTCGCGTGGCTCCGCTCCTGTTGGTCTTCCTCGGAAAAGGGGCTATCTAACACCGAAAGAATTTTTCAACTCGAACCAGTAGTTCCTGAGATTAGCGCGTTCAAATAAACTAACTGAATGATGGAGTCATCAGTAATGAATACATATAAATTAAAAACGAAATTTTGTAATGCTATCTAAAGGAAAAGTTTTAACTTTTTCAAAAATAATGAGTGTTTTCTCTTCAGGTGGCGTTACAAAGTACTACACTGAATAATTACATTTTATATTTTTAGAATACGTATTAATTAAAAGCTAAACCTTTAACCTGAGGTTAAAATTAATTTTATCTGTGATTCTCATATATTTCTTCTTTATAGCCATATGATTTTTTTATCTGTTGAAGTCTTTAGATTAAAAATGTTACCATCTGCAAGATCGCCATATTGAATTTTGTTGTGCTTCGGTAGAAAACATTGTGAGCACGTGGATTGTTGGATTTTTATTATTGAGCGAAATTCATAAGTAAACTTTATATTTTGGCTTATTTTAGAAGTGATTTTATTTTTCTTTTCTTAAAATTTGAAACATCAGTTCTTATATACCAAAGTAAGTAACCATTCTTATTTGCCGGCATCATTCCAGATTTGGATCACGGGTTTGATCTATTAGTAGGTCGTGATGACGATACCCCATATGAATTGAAAACAAATATATATCCTACTAGCATTTAGCCCTGTACCTATATCAAGAGTTAGTGTATTGTTATATATTGACATACCATTAATTGCGTAACCTTTCATTTTTTATTTCGTACAAATGCTTACGTGTTGTCCGTGAAGGTTTCCACATTGCTCGTGACCCAAACCGGACAACGTTTACGTAGTCAACGTAGCTAATATCATAAGCACATGGTCAACGGCAATTTTAATAAATAAATAAAGCTATTTATGATAGTTTATTGTGTAAAGTAGATAATTATACAAAGTTTAACCAAAATTGTGTACAAATTAGATAATACCGTATGGTATCGCCGGTACAACGTTGCATGTGACATTCGGAATTTATTTATTTTTTATTTAATAATAATAAAATAATGATTTTTGAAATGGCTCAGGTATGTATGTTTTTTTTCATTTGTAAGTAATTCACGCCGTTTCCATTGCCTTATCTATTATTATCACTACCCTAATTTTAAACTTTATACTTAGTTGTTATCTCTTAAGAAAAAATGATGTTTAACAATAGTTAAACATCATTGTTAAATATAACCCATATCATATGTTGGAGTATAACATAATTATATTCCTGTACTATGGGGAAAAAATAAAATAATTCAGATTAGGTATTTTACAGATTTCCTGAAAAAGCATAAACAATTAATTTTGTTCTTTGAATTTGTAATACAAGCTTGTCTTCTCTTATCTTGGTGTTATCAAATCAAGCTGTTCTATTTTAGCTAATTTACTTTTTATTTTTCTTTGTTTGTTGTACTCTAGAAATAGTTACAAAATACATATTTAAACAAATATTTTCTTTGTTGTAGTTCATTAGTAAAAGTGGCTTATTACAATGGCACCTTCTCGTCAATTGCTCATGTGGTCAGTACCTTCAATAGCAGTCTTGTTAGGAATTTTTTGGTTCAAGAAAAAGAGAGAATATGCAAAATCTGACCCAGGTGGAAGAGAAAGAATAAAAAGTTTGCAAGAAGAACTAGCTGAAGCTTTAAATGCTGAGGCAGAGTTAAGAAAGTCATCACCCTTAGGAAAGGCTGATCGTTCTATTATTAAATCAGCACCCATTGACATCATTCCTAACGGTTGTGGCTCACAGAGATCATCTCCTATAGAATTGACAGACGAAGAGGTGGACTTGGAAATTGAAAAGATAATTAGGAAGAAATCTATAGAGAAGGAAAAGAAAATGTCCTTAGGTATAGATAATTATATGGAGTCTGTGAAAATCAAAGAAAATGCTTGCGCTTCACAGAAAACTGAATATGATTTAAACTCATCTTTCAGAGCAGAAATGATTTGCAATATGAATGCAAATGCCAACATGCGTTCTGCAAAAGTAAATGAGGAAAGTGGAATTGCTGTTGCTGTTGACAATTCATCTGATGACAGTTTATCACAGACAGAAACACAGTCAGATAGTACAAAAGTTGATGCTATTGCATCTCAAAGTAAACTGACTGAAAATACTTCATCTGAAAATGTTTCAGAGGACATAAATGATAGTAATAATGAGACTGTTGAATCTAGAAATATTGAAGAGCCTGTGGAAGGTCAAAATAGATACTCAACTTCACAAGCTAGGAGAATTTCAGAACGGGATTCAGCTAACCACAGTCCTGTTGATCCCATGATGGCTAGTCCATCCATGTGTCACTTCTCAGATGACCATAGTGAGGTATGTCATATCTACATTCTATACTTTTAATTTTTTTATATTACAATGTATACAAAAAAAAATATTTATCAAATATGTGTCTTTTAGGGTTCTAGTGATAGTGGTAAAGGATGTTCAGAGGCTGCAAGTCCACCACCTACAAATATGAACATTGTTGCCTCTGAGGCAGGCCTTAGAATACATCAATTTTTAATACCACAGACCCTGGTTGGTCTGTTAATAGGCAAATCTGGTTCATTTGTATCATGCATCAAAGCTAAGACTGGTGCAACTGTTTATGTTAGAAGACATCCAGAGGTGTCAAAACAAAAGATTTGTGCAATTGAAGGTAAACATTAACTTTATTAAAAATGATGTTAATTCCCTTTAGAGATTTTGCTATTCCAAAATAGTAAGTTTAAATACATTATAAAACAATGTGAATATTTTAGGAACTCAAAGTGAAATTGAGGCAGCTTTAGAAATGATAAAAGAGAAATTCCCTGAGAAGAGGTTCCCCAACTTTACAACAAAGGAAATAAGTGCAGAGTTATATCAACGATTGGCGCCTTTAGTGCCTGAATACCTTCAAGTGAGTGTCACAGTGTTTACACTAATGTTTATGCATTATTTTTTTCAATTTCACTTGTTTATCAAAGCAAGTGCAGAATGTTTAATGAATGTTGTATGCTTATGTGTTCAGTTACAGTTAGTGGAGTCGGTGAACAACGACACGATAATGACGTGCCTCGTGAGCGCGGGCCACTTCTTCCTGCAGCAGCCGCTCCACCCGACTTTCCCCTCGCTGCACGCGCTACACCGCCTCATGGCCGCCACATACCAAAATCCGGATGTGCCGTCACTGCCGCGCCCGGTGAAAGGTACGCGCAATGAAATGGCCTCTTGTGACATTTCTTCGTTGATTAACGCGCTCGGTATTTCGATCTGATTTATGAAGATTAATGTAACATTAATAACATTAAAGTTCCGGTATATTTAATTATTAAACTTGTTACTTTTTACGTCTATCTTTAAACCTAAAAAAACAAATTAGGTATTTATCTACTTGGTATAATCGAACTTGTTTTCATGCTTTCTTTTATTTATAATTGAAAAATTTGGCAACATTTTTTATTTAAATGAGACTAATGTCTTGTTGCTGTGCAGAAGTTTAGCAAGATACACATATTGTTATTTGTGTCAATGGTTTGTGTACGAATTTTAGAATTGCGGTCAAGGTCATTCACGAATCTTTTTCGAGATTAAACTAAACACAAATACTATAAACAGATTTAATGACCCATAAAAATATTATTTTTGAAATAATCGCATTTCAGTTCAGTTTCAATTATTTTATTTTTTCATGGATTTTTTTTATATATTTTAGTAGTTAAAAAAATCAACTATTGGTGTTAAGACTGTAAATATACACTGTTCATATTCAGAAGTTGCAATGTTTAATTAGTCGATATGGGTAAAAAAGTTAATTTAACTAATAACAGAAAACATTTGATATTAACCTCTAAATAGGTATGCAACAATAATTATTCGTAAGTTGTAACTACGTAATATAAACACGCCATTGTTATGTTTTCTTTGGTTCACACTTCATTATTATACATTGCATTACGATCTTGAAATCTGGGATCAATGTCGAATTTTAAAATAACTTTAATAACAAAAACCCGCCACTTAGTAATTTTTGAAGTCTTTTTTTTTAAACCCTGATTATAAAATATTTCTTCATTTTATTTGATCTGACTACATAATACATAGTTTGATTTTATTTGTTTTTTTTTTTTAATTCATGCATGACTAATGATAAGTTTTATATAGCCCATAATATTGAATATTGTATCGTGTATGGTCGTTATTATTGAAATATGTCTCATAAATTTTTCATGATAAAAATAAAATTTACGTCGAAAATTGTGAGACCATCAAATTATACAAATTAAAATTTAAAACATTGACAAGCAGTGGCCGTGGCATATTCGGTCGCCCAATGTCGCCAAATTGAACTTTTATGAATGAAAATATTTAAATATGTAATAATATAATATAAATAATATAAATAATATTTGTTGTGGTAGATGGGATAAATATTTCCCACCCTTCTTCGGGTAATATATATATCTAGTTACAGATAACTAAAATATTTAAGCATTTTTTTTTAAAAAGTAATTTGATGTTTTTTTTTTTTATTTTGATGAGTTATATTACGAAGTGTACTTATTTTTAACAATTGCAATGAATGAAATTCACTTTGTCACATTAATATGTGCACAAATGAACTTCATAACCAGGATATCATTGCTTACGATATGTTACTGGTTTTTTACAGTGTTTTTTATTTTCCTCTGAGTGTCATATTATATCAGAATTTACGTCATATTATATTTTTTTCATTAATTCATTTAAATCTTGTTGTTGTCTATGTATTTGTTTAAGTTATAGTAGAGCCGTTTTAATAGGCAACATTTGACAGTTCAACAAAATTCAACAACGTAACCTAGTAACGACGACAAAGAATAACATGATATTTCGTTTTGTTAGAACTGCACATTTGCTTAACTTATTTCAATTACGATTACATATTTATAATAATAATGACCGATATAAACAATTTTAAGATTTGATTTTACTGATAAACCATTCTTAACATAATAAACAATTTCTGATTTAAAGAACTGACGTCTTTACAATTTTGTGTCAATAAACCTTTTTTTCTTTTTAAATACCAGAGACGTTACTCTAAAAATCGAAATCTGATCTCTAGAATCGGATGCATTGATTACTTGTAAATAAAAATCATCATAAATTATTGACATGTGTTTCAAGTTCGATTTACAAATGTTTCAAGTCCGTATCGATTAATTCACTTCAATCGATGTTTTTAAGCAGGTTACCACCCTATGAAGATAAAATTGATAGACGTCAAATGTTGCCTATTAAATTGGCTCTACTATAATGTTCACTATTTTAGTATTTTAACGTCTATCAAAATAATCCTTTTCTTACGACTACCAAAGCATTAGAATAAATATAAATGCATTTATAATGTTTTTAATTGTTTTAAATTTTAATAACTTAAAACTACCGAAAATCGAAACTTAATTTTCTTCCGTCGATTTAAAATATCAGTATTTTAACCGTGTTTATGTCAAATATTCAAGACATAGAAACCTACAAGGATTTATTTTTATTTTTTACAAATTGTTCCATTTCGCGTACCAGAAGGTTCAATTTGCGCGGCGCCCACTGAGAACAACTGGTATCGCGCCCAAGTGATCTCCACATCGGAAGACAACGACACATCAGTCGTGAAGCTCGTAGACTTCGGCGGGTACCTCACCGTCGACAACGACCAGCTGAAGCAGATCCGCTCGGACTTCATGACACTGCCCTTCCAGGCCACGGAGGCTCTTCTAGCGTTCGTTAAACCAGCCAATAATGGTGAGTAACCGTGTGTCATATAAGAATACAAATTATATATTCTTCAGACAGTTGTAATTACGTAATCTATATTTATTACAATTTTAGAAATTTATGTTTATGCAATATATAAAAATGTTAACGCTGAAATATGTATATTAACATAAACAACAGCTACACAAAAGCAACATACTTATGCCATTTTGCTTGTGTTTTCATATTATTTTAATTTGCTTCTGAAAATCAACTGTGCAAATTTCATTTACCTTCAGGCGTTTTAACTGGTTGTTCATGAAAAAGTATGTCAAATAAACAAGTTTTACATTGTTAATTATTTTTATAGTTAATTATCTGCTATCTATTTAAATAACAGGTGATTACGCGAAAGTTTTATAACGATTATACTTTTAAAGAAAAGAAAAAAATCGATCACGAGGCAGAATTCGAATGTTTTCAATTCTTAAAAAATAAGAGTATTCTAATGCTTTATAAACATTTACAAGCTCTTTAAAGCAAAAAAACATCATTTTTTTACGAATATACTATTTTAAATTGCTTATGTTAAATTCTAACTTTGTTTAAGGTTTAAGTTAAAAACGTCTGGCGGGTCTGCTAGTCCTATATATTTACGGCCTTACTAATAAAAAGTTAAACAATGGATAAATTTCTACCATAGCTGTGTCCTGCTCTTACTCACATGAAAAGTTAATAATAAAAATAAGATAGGTTATTGCAATAACTAATCCATTGCATAGCGAATGGGTAACATTTTATTAGTAAGACCATTAGTAGTTTATTACGAAAATGAAATTTTCCATTAATCACACAATAATCCCAACATAATAGACACTAACTTAATAACTCTTAGAATAAATCTCTGTCTATATGCGAAACAATAAGTTCTTTTCATCTTGAATAAAACCTATATTTTTCTTGTCATTTCTTATTAATTTAGAGCCAGACTGGAGCAGCGAGGCTCTCCGTATAATGGCTGGCTTGACAGCGGGACAACTGTTGCACGCGCAGGTCGCTGGCTATGATGAGACTGGACTACCCCTAGTACACTTATATCTAACCCTTAACCCACAGGTAATAAAACGCTGTATTTGATTTTAAAAAAAAATAATTTCTATCAATAAATACAACATAATTTATTGATGAGAAATTATTTTTTAAATATGATAACAATAGTTGTTTTTCTTGCCGTTTTTATTTATTTACTCTAGTTATAAAAAAAAACAACTGTATTTTACTTTGAATGTACACAGTTTATAATATTGTTAATCATATTATGTTCGGTATGTATGTATTTGTGTGGCAATATTTAATGTGTTTCTTAATGTAACAATTGTTATTGTATTCCAATTATTGTAATAAAATATAATAGTTCAAACTCCATTATTCGAATATTGAACTTAATTAAAATGAATGAACGATCTTACCAATAAAGTTTAACTCCAACATGTTGAACTTAATGAAAATGTGTCAACAAAATTATTGCAAATATTAACATCTTCTTCTAATATATAAAATTCCCGTGTCACAATGTTAGTTACCGTACTCCTCCAAAACGGCTGGACCTTTTCTCATTAAATTGTCTGTGCATATTGGGTAGCTCTGAGAAACGGCCAACATCTATTTTTCATACCCCTAAGTGATAAAGTGAGTAAGGTAGAACAATGTTTGCCGGGATAGCTAGTACATATTATATGTAATACTAGCTTTTCACCCGCGGCATCGCCCGCGCAGTCAAAGAAAAACCCGCATAGTTCCCGTGGGATTTCCGGGATAAAACCTATCATATGTCCTTTCTCGGGTATCAAAATATCTCTATACCAAATTTCACGCAAATTGGTTCAGAAGTGCGTGATTGAGTAACAGACGGACAGAGTTACTTTCGCATTTATAATATTAGTATGGATTAACGTATTTGTACAATTGCAGCAAGTGATATTCCTGAACCGCGAGCTGGTGGAGCGCGGGCTGGCGGAGTGGGAGGTGCCGCCCGACTCGTGAGCCCCTCACACGCTCACTCGTAATACGAGATTGCATTTCTTGCTCACACTCCCCACACTACACTGTGAGACAAGACGAGTTTGACGTGTGGATACTCCATTGTGTGCACTTTCCGTTTGACAAACTTTGAAACTCGGTTGTGACTGACAGATTGCAGAGTTGACTCGTTCCCCAGTCTATGTTGGTTGTTAAATGTTTTTTATCGGATGAATAATGGAGTCATGCGCCAAATGAGCCTTGTCGCCCTGTCCGTTGACGACTACACAAAAGCTGTCTTGTATTACCGGTGACGTACTTAAGTCTCCTGACGTTCCTCGCTGTATTGGCACTCATAGTTATTAAAGAAATTTAACGTTACATTCAGTGGTTTACACTCATGTTTGAAATAAACATAATATTATATTACATCTTCCTTTACGTTTTATGCGTGGACTTGTTTGGTACAACATGTTAAAGTATCACCATGGATAGTGTTATCCAATATCTTACCATTAATATGAATGTTACTTTGACATTTCTTTACTGAAGCTCCCACAACTTTAACACATTACGATATACGTTACGCTTACGGATAACCTACAATTTTTAACAAGATACAAATTGTCGCGTAGTTGTTAAGAATTTGAATTATTTGGCGCTCGCATAAGATTCATTTTAATACAACCTATATTTAAAATATTTAGTAGAGTACCTATACTTATAGTTGGTCAGGATGCTCATTATAATGCGTATAATAGCACTGCCTTCTGCATTTTACTGTTTAATTCTTCTATTCTGTACTAAAACGCAATAGTGTACTCGAAGCTCTTATACCAATGCAATAACTGGTTACTAGTAAGTGTTAAAGGTACATAAATTACGTCACAGTTTAGTGACCATGTGTTTTTATTAGAAAACATGCAATTTTTCAAAATGTGGATCATCTGTAGATTGAATTTGGTAATAATATGTAAATAAAATAAGTTGACCCACAAATTCATGAGATGATTTTAGCTGTTGGTATGTCATTAATTTTAGTATAATATGATCCAAAAATCGTTTATCTTCCAATGCATAGGAATTGCATATTTTCCAATAAAATCCCTAGTTATGTATAATACAGTAGGCGCTTTTTGCCTTGTAAGTCGTGCCTTACAGTGTAATAATTTATCTTCCGATGTTTCTAGAACAAAACATTAATGTATTACCAAGTTAAAGTTAACCATGCAAGTTATATTACGTAGAACATAAATGGTGTTATCATTGTTCATTTTAGAAGATATTTGTAATATTTTGCTGTGAGTTAATTGGGCGTAAGATAGAAATATTTTTTACAGTTGTGTATGCTTAAATAACTATGTAAATTGTATAAATTGTTGTAGAATACATACACGTGTAAATTAAGAGAGTACAATATAACGTTGTGTGGTTGCTTTGTGTGATTATGATCATATTCTTTTATATTTACAATATCATATCTTTTTCAGTGTCATTTAGTTTTCTGATAGTGATTTAAAATTGTCATCTTACATATTTCTATATAACTGTAACTTAACATTGTTTCATTTATTTTTCGATTTCATTTCAAAAGAAACTTATATTTCAAATAAATATTACAAGTATATGTTCATAGAATACGTCCGTAACGATGTGTGCGTTTTAAGAGGATTTGATGATAAATCTTGAATTTATAATGAGCATGATGTCCTGACTAGATTTAAAAATGTACATAATAGAAAATTTAAGTATGTAGTTACGATTTAAAGCAATTTGATATTTGTGTTCTTAATATTAATTCAGTATTTGTGTTGATAAATAGGTGTTTGTTTTAGTGATTTGATTTCCGTATGCGTCTTGAGTAGTTTAAAGTACCTATTGTTAACTTAGGTGACACATTAGTAGTTACAATGTCGGATAATACTTATTAGATATTATGTATCGACAAACTATGATAATGCGTCTTAATAAAAGATCGACTTTATTCCACTTCCAGAGAACACTAATTATTAGCAGACGTTGGAGTGTGAATCGGTTGATGCGCGTAGCTGGCTATCTGTTTGCATTTTGTTGACGTCCTTTGTGTATATAAACTAATATATTTGCGGTTAAATCAATAAATTATCGTTTTAAAAATTATCTTATGTCTATTTATTTACTACATATACCATTCCTTGCGATAAATACCTATCTGGAGGCATTGTAATAAAAACTAATATGATTTTGAATAAATAGAACATTATCATTTACAAAGTAATGATTTCAATCTTGGTTCTTACACTATGCAACATATTATAAAATTCGACTACTGACTAATTCGTAGCCTAGCTTACAGGGGCTACAGCTAGTTTGTAAATCAAATAATATCAAACATTCATTCTCAAGAATTATTAGAATTAGGAAGTAACTAAATGGCAATTATTATAATATCGATCATCATCATTGTGTGATCGTAATATTTTAAAATATGGAAAGTAGTTTTCACCAATTTCATGTTGGGAAGTGGGAACATATTTTAAAAAATTAGTCCGTAAATGGTAAAAAGAACAGTAAGTTTATATTTTTGTCTTTGGTTTAGTATCATCAATTGACCTCTACATGCAACAACCCGCCCATTTTAAGAATACTCAACATTCACCTTGTGATAAATGATAGAGAACGTTATTTAAGTCCCGTCAAATTACTATTCTAAACCGTTGGGTTTAACTTTACAACTTATAATAATAGCTTTTGATTTGTATTGAAGTTAACTAATAATTAGGTTTTTAACGAATAATTATTATCACTCATGTTTGTAGAACACAAAAAACAGTTCCTCTATATTTAAGAATTAAAAATAGAAATATGTTCATGAAAAAAAAATAACCTTGCCGCTCTTTGCTCATCTATCCAATGTTTCTATCAATATCCAAACATTATTATCACATATCATTGTTTCATTCTTCCTATAAAAATGTATGAAAATTCATTGTCAAGTGTCTGTGGATAGGACCTCAATAAAGTTCGAACATAGAAATTTGAAAGGTTTTCAATTTATCTGCACATTATCTACAACTCTGCTATATTTGTCAAGATAAATCAGAATGTCTCAGAAACAATGAATATCAGTTGATAATGATGATGATGATACACACAATATGAATATCGTTATGAACTCTAACCTATTCTTTCTTGATAAAAAAATTGTCACTCATATTAATTAGCCAAGTGTACTTTCAAGCAATTCAACAAAAAGTATCACGCGCATCGTTTATGAATATTTGGCGTAGAGTAGCCGGTTCATACTAGTTTCTCTCAGTATGTACGGGACAAGATGCCTTCACCCACGCCCAACAGCGCATGAAACCAGTGTAATTGTATATTAAAGTGGGTATAGGTGTGCAACTTGCTACTGTTTCTATTTCATTTTTAAATTATAATCACTTGAAATTCAACTCCTATTGTTTCATTTTAATTGAAAAAATGTGATAAGGAATTAGCGTAATAACAATCGTTATTAAATCGCAAGGTCTGATAATAATAAAATAAATGTTGTGTTTCTTTGTTTTTCATATACTCAAGGTTTTTAAAAAGGAAAAAGGAATTTGTTTAGAAAAAATAAAAGATACTATTAATATGAAAGATTTATTCAAATAACATTATTATAAAAATATGATAACCTTATTATCTTACATACTATTGCCCAGTCCACTTATATAAAACGTGCTAACGACTCAAACTTTACACTCAATAACATTACAATTTCAACACAATAAACGCAATTATCTAATCTTGTTTTAAATAAAAAAAATGTGGTCCTTAGCAGTATGTATAAAAATAGAAATAATAAATCAGTCGACTACGTATTATGATTTGCATCACAAAGTTCTTTGAACTGCGCCGTCTTTTGTAACCTTATTTGGGTTTGTCGTAAACATTAATGAGTTTATGAATAATTACATTCAACAACACCTCTTGCACATAACTTTAAAGTTATTGACAAAAATCTTATGTATACTGAATACCGAGTTAGTTTTCAAATATAAATAATTGTACAAAGAAATTTAATATTACTTCATATGCTTTAACCCTGGTTATTCCCAGAAAATTAGCTATATATATATACCAACGAATGAATAAACTTTTAGTCGATTTTGAATCATTGTTAACATAAATATTTTAAATTTAATAACTAAATTTATCGAATGTAACTACGCCATAACGCGCTCACGTAGGTACATACTGTCACAGATATTTCATGTAACTACACTCGTTGAACATTAACATTTCAAAGCTAAAAATTAGGCTACATTAATAATCAGAATAAGAAGTTTTAACTCCAAACGTCAGCAGAATATTTCTTCATAGACTCGAGTTTCTTGAGGAATTGCGCGGCTTCGGCCTCCGTGCGACCTCCCTTCTCTCTCACAGCCCTCAGCACAATGTTACGGACGTCTACAGCCATATTTTTAGCGTCACTGAAAATAAAAACATTATTGAATATTACATCTTTTAAATATGACCTCCTCGCATGCGTCCGTTGTTGTCGTGCACTTATCACTATAAAAAATGCCAACGTAATCATGATTTGACAAAAATTTAACGTCACGTATGTGAATGTAAATAACGCGTTTAATAAATGGTCTAGTGAATACATTATTTTGTTATCGTCAATGATAAATGCTACCGTATTGTGGATCCTAGGTTAATCGTTTTTTTTTTTGCATTGATAACATTGACTTGTGGCCCCTTCCCTTGCTTCATAATTTTAAATATCAATTTGAACACTTAAATATTATAGTACAAAATTACATTAACATTAATTAGTTTATTTTTATACACTCCTCAATATTGTATATGTAAATACCCGCAAATATAGAAATGTCCGTTTCTCTTTCCGAGCACATCCCAGATTTGGTCCAGGTCCTTCTCCAGGAGGTGAGTGACGTATATCTTCTCGGCCTGGTCTCTCGAGAACGCTACATTGAGTGTGACGTCACCGTTCTTTTGGTACTCCTCCAATTCCTGTAATTTTAATTGTTATTTAAATCTGATTACGTTTAATTAAACAATACTTTTTGGTGTCAATTATATGTAAATTAAAACATGAAACTTTCGAACCTTCAATATTTTATCGCATCGTTCGATTAAAATAATGTAAGATATAAATTATTTAAGTATGAATTGTGTATTTTATTTTATTAATGTCTTATATGGTAGTGTAACCCAACATTGTATATGTCAATTATGTACCTCTTGGTATATGTAGTCATGATCCCGATGCCTGCAGCCAAAGTAAAGGATGGTGTCTCCAACCTCTTTGCCGTTTTGACGAGCGAAAGCGCGCTCTTGGAGGAAACCTCGGAATGGAGCCAGCCCGGTACCGGGACCGACCATCAATATTGGGGTTTGAGTTTGCAATGGTAACCTGTACACAATTAATATAACTCTCATTAATCACATTATTCTGAACATTTATAAGTCTAAATATTGCTCGCATACAAATGTACACATTACAAAATAAACTCTGTTTTACTTTGTGTCGAACAACCAGCGGTCAAACACGGAAATTTACGCGAAGGTTAAATTGCGTAATCCTGTGCAATCTTCAGAATAAATGAACTTAAGGCCAAAGCGCTATTTTACCTTTGTATGTACAGGATGATAGAATATCAAATTGTTGAGAGTTAGAAATTATTCAATAATTACTCATGTTTTGACTACAGGATAAATTAATGCGATCATTATCACAGAAAAAATCTGTATTAAATATTGATTCAAGGAAAACAAAGTATTATATTATGTATATGTTAACGGAAATGTATGTTCTCCGTCATTGTATACAATTCCTAGGAAATGTATGTAATTTCTAAAATCGCACGGAAATGTAAAACATTTAAGATATGAAAATGTATAAGAAGTGCCTTTGCAAGAAAAACTGTGCTACAGTAAGATGTCTGTGTTTTAAAAATAAACCTATTATGCACTTCCAAATGCCATTCGGGCTTACCCTGTACTGACAAAGTATTATAATATGTATAAAGATTTACTTTTATAGTGTGACATTTATAATTACTTGATTATCAGACTGAATACTTGCCAAATGAAAATTTGATTTTATAAGAATAAATATAAGTTGATTTTGTGATACTTACGTTAAAAGTTTATAGATAGTTGATTTTAGAAATGTTAATTAGTAAGATAATATGAACATATTATTATTATTTTACGGTATGACTGTTACCCGATTGTCTTAATAAGTGCTATAATAAAAAAAAAATTAACAACGTGTTTTATTACAGAAAGCATTTACTTTATACATTTCCTAATACGAAATTGGAATTATATACAATTCCGAGGAAAATTATACATTTCCTAGGATCCTAGGATTTTAAACAATATTTTAAAATTTACTAAATGGAAATGGAAATGTACACATTTCCTAGGATTCGTATATATTTCCTTGATTTCATACATTTCCGGTAACATATATTATATTTTATTACGTGAAAATGACTTAAATGATTTATAGAATTTATATTTATGTATAGCAAGAGATTTTTATCATACTATCTTTGATATAAGAGTAGGTACTCTAGTCATTAATTGTGCAATTTGTATACTTTAATATTTCCCATTTATAAGTACATATTATTCATCCGTCGACAAAACAGTATAATATATTATTTTTCACGCTTATTGTAGGAACATATTATGTATAATTTATCGACGTAATCAGTTTTATAAGCTTTTTATCACATATATCTATATATTGCTACGAATCAAGGACGCCCGTAATGTAATATAAACACACGGAAGGTTAAAGATAACAATTACTTTTAGGTGTTCATTATTTTATATATTATATAATAAATAATATATAAATTATAAATAATAAAAAAATATTTATACATTTGTTAGTATAAGTTGAATACTTACTTACGTAACCTAATCTAGGTTATAGGCAAATGTACAAATTAAGTTTGACAATTATTTTTCAACATCACGGATCACCACAGCTCCAATCAGTGATCGTAAACATCGTGATGACGACAAATAACGACATTAGAATGCAAAGAGAATATTAATCAATTATTGTATCTTTAATAGGAACAACACGTTAATGCAGATTAGCCACTAAAACGTTATACAGGGTGTCGTGTGTACTTAAACCTATAAAGTTTTGTATGTTACCTTGATTACATAAAAATACAGTCGCATTTTTTTTTTAATAAGTAGATGAATTCTTAAATCTCTCTGTGTACCCCTAACTTAAAACCCCCCTTTTTGCCACCCGCACGCACGCTGACGTTTATATTTTCACAGAGAGAACTGTGCGAAGTTAGATATGAAAATCAAGTTTATGGAAAATATTAATCAAAACAAATTTGACGTCGTTTTGTTGTTTAATTAACTACGTAATCAGTGTACGCAAAACTATAATCCGCTGCACTTAAAGTACACTAACGGACATCTGGGGCCGCATTATGACCTCTTATTTCTAGACAGTTTACGCCCTGTATTGAACTGACATATTTATTTATTATTTATTTTATTTAACACTTTATTAGTTATACAAACAGGAAAACCTTAGAATTACTTACAGCTAAAAACAGAGTACAACTAACTTGGCGGCCTTATCACTAAGTAGTGATCTCTACCAGGCAACCACGGTAAAAGGACTAAAAGGTAACGAGCAAAAAGGTCACATATTGGCGGGACGAGAACAGAAAAAAAGAATAATGATTGCAAGAAAAACCAAGAAAAAGAAGAGGTTTTATCATACAAACATGTATCTACATAAATTAATCCATATCTAAATATATATAATATCATATACTTACATACATATATAAAGATAATAAATATAAATCTACATAGACATACATAAATATGTATAATTCCATTAACAATTCGACCACCATTACCTGAACTGCGACTTCCTGATGTACACGGGCACTCGTGGCAGGGGCTTGCCGGGCTCGGGCTTGTTCTCCGCCAGCCACGTGGTCGCCACGCCCTTGTTCACGCGCCCCGTCGACGTCTTGTACTGCACCACCACCGCAGTCACGTGCACCGTCTCCGGGTACAGCTGCATACGACATAACGACTTACAACCAGACTCTTAGTGTAGGAAAAATATTATATAGTAACATACTTCCCCTAGCATCGAGACTACGTTATACCGACTGACATATACATCCTCTCAGTTTAGGAACAATATTATATAGAGTTACATACCTAAATGCCCTCAGTTTAGAGACAATGTTCTACGGACTTCATTTTCATCAATTATATTTCATCAATTTATACATCCCCGAGTTTAGATACAATATCATACCGACTTGCATACATCCTTAGTTAAATAATTTACAAATATGTATGTATAAGAGCATCGAGCATTCACCGTTGTTAAATGTTAAGCACCGCTTTTCAAAAATGAAACTCTGATATTTTGTTAATGTGCTTTTATAAACCAACGAGCATAATGCGGTTATATTTTAACTTAGCCAATGAGTAGGAACAACAAAATTTTAGTTTTTACTTGTTATAAACATTCTGGAACCTCTAAAAGTTGAGATCTATATTCACTATGTCAAACATTGACGAACATAATCCGTTCATCTGTTTTACATGACACAGGGATGTACACAACATTTCAACAATTCATCACATTTGAAAAGAAGCAAACAAACAATAATTTATGCGTACAAAAAATTAAACTGCGTGCCATTTAATGTCCAAAAATTATACGAACAACAAAGATAATATCATTTAAGCGTGATTGTATGCCTGCATGATCAGAAGATTTTGTTTACAATAATCATGCCAATAAAGCATGACTTAACAAAAAACATAATTTTGTCTGTCGCTAATAGTAACTTATTGAATGTTTTGCGTAAGCGCTGATTTATCGTATTTCTTATCAAGGAAAACAAGGAAATTAAATATATATCTAAAAACCATTTAGCAAATCACTATTCCACTTAAAGATCGTTCATGAAATATACCATGATACTTACTTTAGGACTTGATGAAATAGAATAGTATCTTGGCTGGAGACGAGGTAACAGTTCACAAATATGGTCCAGTGGTGGTTTACAAGACTTAATATCCTCCAAAATATGTACGATGTTTCTACAGCTGTCTACTACAAATGATTGGTACAATGCTTTGCCTTCTTGGGAGTTTGTTGCCATGAGAAGTAGTTTCTTCTTATCCTAAACAAATAATAATATCTTTATATTACTGTTTTTGAAGTTATAAGGAAAGCCGAGTATCTTTCGCGTTTAAAATAATATAGTTGGGGTTTGTTAAGGAAAGTGCTTAGATAAATGTGCATTTAATTTTCCGCTTGAATTTACATATATTTATAGACTTAATCCTTGAGCTATTTTTATAATTGTTAACAATGAAGCTAACTCCCGTGAATCATCGTGGCGCTAAATTTTTCTCTTTAAAAAATCGCGTCTTTATTAGGGTTAGCTACAACAGCTGCATCTTTCTTGTTGGACATTATGTAATTTGTGATACACTAATCTTGAAATATTTTTAATATTTGTTTTTATTACTTATTGTTTTTAATAATATTAATTTGATGCATTTAACCCATTGAGCCCCCGAGCGGCCCGAGCGGACCACGACTCAATAGATTTTCTATTGTGTCTGTGATTCCGGGGGCTGAGTTATTAACAATACAAGAAACAGTTATATAAGTTACAAAAGACTTACCTCTTCACTTGTGCAGTATTCTACAAGTTCACGTAGGATGTGCGTACGCGGTAATGCAGTTATTTCTAAATAGTGAGATAGTGCCGTACGGTATGACGTTGGGCACGGGAATGGATTCTTTTTGGTACTCTCTTGGTCAGTATTTATAAGTGAAAAGACCTCGTCTAGGTCTGCACCAGTCAATTCTCCTAATTTATTTACTAAGTTTTCATCATTAATTGGATACACAGCCACATGATCACCTGTGAATATGAAAATACATGAAAATTGTGGACTTAACAATTTAGCCACTGCAGTATAAATGTATTTGAGATATGATAACAACAAATCATAATAATATAAAGCGAACCATTAGGTCATGTATATCGGAAGGAATTTAAACATGTACAAACCTGCTTCATATCGCATTTTAGAATCTGAAATATCCAGTTCGACATGAAGACATGATCGGTCTCCACCTTTGTGCAATTCTCTATTAACCTTAATTTGAGCAAGGAATGGATTCTTAGCATCATAGGGCCTAAAAAATAAGAACCATAATTATTACAATACTTACAAAGTGTGTAATGTAAGTATTTATGTTTTCAAAACATATATAATAGCTTCAGGTGTTTTTATTGATTTAATAAGTTAAAAAAGAAAGCATTGCGTTGTTTAATTGCATTATACATTCAAAAATTAGTTATTTATTAACATTTATATGTATTTTGCAGATAAATTATAATTACTTACGGCCTTTGAACTTGTAATGAATGTAGTCTAGAAATTTCACCAGTAAATATTTCATTGTTTGCTATTTCACCAGGGCCATGAGTTACCAGACGGAATTGCCTTAATAATTCTTCTTCGCCAGTACTTTCAATGTTAAACTTTTCACAAACAGCAGGCCAGAACTTTTCTTTCCAGGTAATAAAGTCATCTTCAATACTAAAATTTACACATGATTAATTGAAACAAATTCTAATTATTTGATCAGTAGAATCAATATTTAAACATCACTTACTTTGCATCGTCATCACCTAGCCCCAGGTCATATACTCTTGTAGCACCCAATTCTTCAAGACGTTTGTCTATATAAATTGCAACAGCATTGTAATGTTCGTATGTTTTATTGCCAAGTCCAAACACCTAAAATTGTATAATTTTGTTAAGTAGAATAACTTATTTGAGGCACATACCTAATTTTAATTGTAAATTACTTAAACACTCAATTACCAATTATATGGGCATCATACCATGTGCTTCAGTTTAGATGGAAATATATATTTTCTCTTGATTAATTTTGCTAAATAGCTAGGTTTGTTTTTAATAACCTGCATAGAAATGTTTGCAATAGATGCGAACATATTTTATGTGTAACTAAAATGTCGCTCCTTACATGGCTAGCTATTGGTATTTTGTAGCAAAAATTACACTTATAAACAATATATTGTTATATAATTATCTTTAATATTTATATAACAAAATTTAAACTAAATCGCGCTGTAACCTATTCGCTTTATTTGAAACTAGTCATCTAATAAATGACACTGACAGCTGTCAAACTGACAGCAGAGCTATATTTCCATAGAGGTTCTGTCATTAGTGAACGATATGAAACAGAATGAGAAAACTGGTTTAATAATAATTAATATAAAATGCGTCACACTTTGGATTACATTTATCTTTGAAATCCTGTTGAATTCCACTGGATGACGTGGACGTAAAACGTAAGCATGAATCTTAAAACACTCTTGCACGAGGAAAACTAATTGTGTAATTTACTATAGGTAAAACTGGTACTGGTACTATGATATTATAAGCATAAAATATAAAATTGTTTACGTAACATGCTTGTGATTTTTGTTTCTAGGTCTATGTAGTTTGAAGACGATAAACTCGTACGAGTTCAGTATTATTTACTTATAATCGAAAACTAATAATATACATACATATTGTCGTAATTGAAAGCTAAGTCTAAATAGATACTTAGGATGTTACGACGTATAAATGTTAAGCTGATAAGTACACTTATGCGCTAAATATAGATATTATTTTTACAGGTTACATAATCTAGACTTTGGACCTGCGATCATATTTACATTTTACTTATGTATTATAATAAAATAATATGTATGACATATTACCCGACCCGAAATTTTAATAATGAAAACGATTTTAAAGGGATTTTTTTAAATTTGGTTGAAGTTGTTTAATGTTTTTTTCTACCAAATACCTACGTACCTACATAAATACTCCTATTTCAAAGAAGCGCATTATTAAGTACTTAGATCTACTTATTATTTAAGTGGACATAGTTAATACAGAAAAAAATAGACAGGACGACCAAGTTGACCTTAACTACATCTACTAAATAAGTAAATATGCTAAGTAATAGGTAGTACATAAGTAATAAATTATAGTACAAGTACATTTTGCTTGCGTATTTCCCCATTTATAAATTAAACAAATGTATATTTTACTTAATACGATATTTTATTTATTTATTTAACAGTTTTATGTACCATTACAAATTTTACAAACTATAATATTAAAAGAAAAGGAAACATTCACAGCACATAAGGCAACCTTATCGCTTATCAGCGATCTCTTCCAGGCTGCCCAAGGTAAAGGATAAAGATTAATATTAAATGGGTACACGGGTGGCAATGAAAATAAAGATAAAAGAGAGAAAATAAAATACCTATACATATAATACATATTATATAATACATATTATATGAAAAATAAAAGAGGATATAATACATACTATTATTTTGAAGGAAAAGCTAAATCAGAGAAATTTTTATTTAAAAGAGTTTTAAAGGATCTTTTCGAGGAAGCTCGTCTTACAGCTATAGGCAAAGAATTCCAAAGTCTGATAGCGGTTATTACAAAGGATTTACCAAGGAAACTAGTGTGGTGAGGAGGAAAGCTAAGGAGAAGGTTATCAGCGGAACGAAGAGTATAAACACCTGAATCTAGGAAATTAAATTGTTCTTTTAAATAGGAGGGAGAATTGGGATCAAAGAGGATGGAAAATAACAACTTCAACGCATTTGCATTCCGGCGAAGTCTTATAGGAAGCCACTTGAGTTTATTACAAAACTGGGAAACGTGGTCATATTTACGAAGACCGTAAACTAAACGAATGCAGAAATTTTGGAGACGCTCAAGTGTATTTGAATGCTCTTCACTAAGATCAGTGGTACAGGCGTCAGCATAATCAAGGAGCGGAAGAAGTAGGGATTTAGCTAACATAATTTTGGTAGAAATCGGTAAGAAATGCCGTAAACGTCTTAGAGAACTAGCCGCTGCGTAGAGTTTGCGACTTGTCTCTTTTACGTGGTACGACCAAGACAAAGTCGTGTCAAAGTGTACCCCAAGGTTTTTTACAGACTTTTGAAATTCAATGACGGAGCCATCTATATGAACTTTGGGGATGTATGTCCAGTCAATCGGCGAGATTAAATAGGGGCTACCAATGATTATGACTTGGCTTTTGCTTGGGTTAATATTCAGACCGTACCTCCGGCTCCAATTCGAAATTCTCTCCAAATCGGTGTTCGTGTTTAAGATTGCGGAGGATAGGTTCTCGAGGGTAGACTGGACGATAAGGTAAATACGTTACAATATAATTTTAACAAGTATTTTAATGATTAATAATTAATAATATACGAAGTATATTAAAAAAAGTAACTTAAAAATAATTTTTATCCGTAGATACTTATATTAAAAGCCTAAGTTTATTTGCTTATCTTTCTTTCACATTGCAATGGAGTCATTTCATTATAAATGAATTTATAGGCTAGAGTGGGTATTGGCTACTTTTCAAATGTGTGACAAATCACAAACTGTGGTCAAACACCTCATTCCCATGAGAATTTAATATCAGCTTAGAACACACGCGGAGCCACAGGCGAAAAGCTAGTAGGTACTATGTACATAATTAATAATACTAGTACTACGTAAGTTCTAGTGCTATGTTTGTAAGCGGGTAAGAATTGATGTAAATTTTACAGGTAATATAAGTTCATCATGTTTGGAAATATGTATTAAACAATAAAAAACGCGCTATTAAATTCGGTACTGCAACTGAGTCCCCTTTTCCAGTCTTAACCCCTCAACGTTGCTGTGTCAATTGAATAATAATATAATAACTCTTGCGCAAACCAATGATTGATATAAGTAATATTATGAAATATCCACCGAATACATTATAAGTATATAGTTACAAATTACAATAGATTACCTTGTGAGTTTCGTCTTATCGTCGAAAAGTACAAGATACGATAGGTAGTAATTATGAATTAAATTAACGTGCTCATTATTAGAACTAAAAATAGATATACTTGTCTTTTCTTGCCTGTTTGTTGCATTCAAAGCAATAATGCTCTGTTCGTTAAAATTGTCGAAACATTTAAATTTAGAAACAATTCAGAAATATAAGTTCTACTTACAGCATAGTTTAATCCTGTCAACTCTGGCTCTCCGTTTTTCAACCATTCATAGAAGTCCATAGCATTATCTGTGGGGTCTCCTTCACCGTATGTTGCTACACAAAAAACGGCGAGAGAATTTGGTATATCCCTTAATTTCGTTAACTCTTCCTAAAAGGAAAATTATACATTATTATTCAAACTATTGTAAATGTGACGCTTGTTTAAATTGTGATATGTATTGTCATCCTTATAATTAATTTATAAATACAAACAAGCAAATCAACAGTGTTTAAATTAAAGTATTAACTTATTAATAGTAGGTAGGTATATATTTGACGTTTTCTATACTAAATAAGATAATACAAAAAAAATTGAACAAACCATATCACATTCCTCTGGATCTGCGACCATTCCCTTCATCTTGTATCGTATGCCTTCCTTGGCAAGTCGGCCTGCGAACTCTTCACCGGTACCCGTCTGTGACCCATAAAATACTACAAGACTTCTACCAGACGATTGCAGTTTCTTTATAAAAGAGTTCTCTGTAACCTGTATCGATCCAGCAGGCCTAGAACAAAGATTAACATCGTTAAAATTATTACGAAAAAATCTAGATATTTTTGTCTGAGATTTTTGTATAAACTTATTTATTTATGGTTAGTAGAATAAGTTTATGACATTGAACATGGACAAGTTTTCGTTTTAATATCAACATAGAGATTGATTTAGAGTATGTTGTTCCAGGAACGCTAAAGTTATTGGCCGATTAGGAAGAGCTGGAACGTAAACACATTTACACATTGCACATGCGTAGTGTCTGTGAAGACGCGCGCGGCGTGACGTCATACTGCATACGCATCATGAAAAGTCTGCCATTATCTCTCGCGCGTAGACTAGCTTAGAAGAGTGAAGGGGACAATTATTGTTTTTATTTTGCAATTGTTTATAAGTACAGAGTGATGGAATTTAAACAAAGACGTTAGGTATACTACTAACTATATTCGACGAGATAACATACTTCGCGGCACGCGGATTAGAATATTTTTTTAATTTACCTAAGTTAAATTATGTAATAATTTTAATATGTTTTGTAAACAAAATGTAAACGCCGTTAGTTAAAATTTTCATACATTGCTGAACAATACAGATTTTATTGTAATTTAACCTTATCTCTTACGTGCTAGGGTTTCGATTGTATTGTATTGGGAGTGAGCGCATGTGTTATTTGTATTGTTTATATCGTTATTTTGAATATGACATTAAATTTAATTATTATATTTTGATAATTGAATGATTATCAATACTATTTTACAATAATAATTATGAGAATAAATAATTAAGTTCATCGATTGAGTTACTTTTAAATTGTAATTTTACATATAAATTATGAGAGCTTTCATATTATCTACAACGCACCCATTTTACAATTCAAGACTTCACTTAAACTAGAATCGTATTTATTTTTTAACATTCTGTATAGTAAAATTGCATAAGTGTGAGTACTGTGAAGATGCCAACTTTCCTTAATCGGCCAATAGTAGTTAGTACAATTATTATGAGCTGACACTACACGCAACATATATTATCTTATCTACATAGATATCTATTATCTATATAATATATATAATACAGGATGTCTATTTACCTACTTACATCTATATATATACATATATGTTACCGGAAATGTATGAAATCAAGGAATTGTATACAATTCCTAGGAAATGTGTACAATTCCGATACCATTTAGGAAATGTATAAAATATTGTTTAAAAAACTATTTAATGCATGCATATCCTAGGAAATGTATAATCTTCCTAGGAATTGTATACAATTCCTATATCGTATTAGGAAATGTGTAAAGTAAATGCTTTCTGTAATAAAACACGTTGTAATTTTTTTTTATTATAGCTCTTATTGATACAATCGGGTAACAGTCATATCGAAAAATTGTAATAATATTATGTTCATATTATCATCTTCGATCGTTCGATCTTCGACCTTCGTCGACGGAGCCCCGCTTCGCGGGGCTCCTATTTCTGTGTAGTTTTTTTTTTTAACAAACCTAACCTAACCTAACCTAACGGCTAACCTAACCTAAACCTAACCTAACTTTGAGGGCGAATATCTCGGCTATTTTTGATTTTAGAGAAAAGTTGTTCCTATAAAACATGCTTATATAAGCGTAATCTTTACGATAAAACAATAATAAATAGGTGTTATAATGACACCAACTCCATCAAAAATTTTTTAAGTCCTGCGCCCCCTTTGCTTTAGTCCAACCCTTGCCTGCGACATATCAATATCTTAAATGTTTTACATTTCCAATAGCTATTTAGGAAATGTATAGATTTCCTAGGAAATGTGTATAAAATAATTTATTTCACACATTTCCGTACGATTTTAGGAATTGTATACATTTCCTAGGAATTGTATACAATGACGGATTACATACATTTCCTGTAACATATATATTCTTCTCTAATATATAAAAATCAATGCCACTTTTCGTTGTAATTCCATAACTCGAGAACGGCTGAACCGATTTCGATAATTCTTTTTTTATTATATTCCTTGAAGTACGAGGATGGTTCTTATGTAGAGAAAACGTTAATATGTACCACGGGCGAAGCCGGGGCGGACCGCTAGTATATGTATAAAAATGAAACCCGTTTTCCTTGATCACGGAATCACGCGTGAACGCGTGGACCGATTTCGATAATTCTTTTTTTATAATATTCTTTAAAGTGCGAGGATGGTTCATAAGAAAAAATTAACCAGGAACCACGGGCGAAGCCGGGGCGGACCGCTAGTATTATTACAATATATTATTGAGTTAGGCGCATTGAAAAATAAAATTAATAGTAAAACTTTATATATTTTGTGAATCGTTTGAGAAATGATAATATGAATAAACGGAAAAACCCTAAAGCTTGTTTTAAATATAGGATTGGAATCATAAGTTTTAATTTTGCCACCGCTAAAATGATGAATTTATTATTATAGGTACAAGCTATTGGTACAAGCCAAGCTTCCCAGCGTCGCCTCTTCGGGATGACCAGGGATACAATCAAAATAAATAATAGCCTAAATCATCATACTGTAAATATTTTTTTTCAATCTATGCAATACTTTCGTAGGCTTTTCATTTGAAATAAACAAACTAAAATAAATAAATAAATAAACTTCTCTCCTATCTTTCCTGTTTATGATATTCGAAGTAACTACCTATGTTTAAACGCTATTTAGTATTGTGATGTTAGTGTAGAATATAAATAAATTGGCTTCAAACTATACTAATATTAATATAATTAAATAAAGAGGAAGGATTTATCATCAAGATGTATTTGGATTTGACTTAAAACCGCTCGATTGGTTGATTAAATTATTATTGTGAAAGTTCCATCATTTTGGAGTAATATAGGCTGTAGATTTTTTTATACCGGCACAACCCTGATGAAGCCGGGACAAGGACTAGTTTATTAAAAGACAATAATCGAGTGTATGTAGAATTTACGTAACAGCGAGTGTTATGTGGGTTATGTCAGCTGAACATATTCGTTATCAATGTTATGTTTTTAGGTTAATTATGCATATTTTATCATTACATCATCTAGGTAAAATGTTATTATAATAATAATAATTATGACAGATTAAGTACACATATATAAAAAATTCGATCACGAGGCGGAACACGAGTGGCCGATTTGGTCAGGCAATAGGCATACCGGCATACGCCCCGGAATTTTTTCTATTCTTTATAAATTTATATTTATAAAGCATTTGAATGCCATAAAACCAAAAATATCAAATACAATAATTATAGAGATTATCTCACATAAACAAACCCACGAACTATTTAATCTGTATTAATCTCCTATAGTCTTTGAAAAACATCATTTGTCATTTAATAAATGATTTATATAATGGTTTACATAATATGCAAAAAAATTGAGAAAATAACCGCCATGAGTGTAAGTTCAGAGATGATTATTTAGGTATGTTGTATTAGATAAAGATAAAAGATAAAGATAATTTATTTGACTCCACACAGTTGAAGTAACACAATTAACACACAATACAATTAGAATACAGTACAATGACAATATAATTCAAACACAGTACATAAAATTAAAATACAATATGAAACTAATATAAGAAGTGGAGCCAAAAACGGTAGCCACTCAGCATAAATTGCAACTTAGTTGCAACACTGATTTTCAGTGGCCCGTCTTTTGGCGATTAGAGCGGCAGTACGTTCATAAATATAATATTATAAAATAATATGAATTAAATAGGGCAAAAGGAGAAAATACACAGTTAAGATAAATTTAACATGACATATAAATAGATAAATGTTTAAATTTAAGTCATAATAACAAATACATAATATAGTGATAGACAGATAGATAATATACCTACACAATATAAAATATTTTGGAACCTAATGAAAGTTAAACCCATCACACAACTAAGGTTGGAAATTAAACTCCTGCAATAGATATTTTTTATATTTTTGTTTGAAAGAGTTCAATGAGCTGGAGTTTAATATTGGTGGTGGAAGATTGTTCCAACACTTAGTTGCGGAGTATTTAAAACTTCCCCTGAAAGCAGCTGTGACATTCCTTGGCATAGCTAATTTGCAAAATGAGGAACGGGTAGTATAAACGCTGCCCTCTCCCATCCATGCTAGCTTGTCATAGAGATATTTTGGCGCCTTTGTCATTACAACTCCAAAAAGTAGAGACGCGAGGTGTAACCGCCTACGACTTTCCATTTTTAAGCATCCAGCCTTTAACAGGTACGGAGTAATATGGGACCGTGGGGGAACGTCCCAACAGAAACGCGCACAAGCATTCTGAACGCGCTGTATCGCGTTCTTACTACGGCATAGTAACCTGGGCCCGTACATGACGTCAGCATAGTTAAACTTAGAGAGTACCAAACTCTCACATAGTCGGATTCGTACATCGACGTTCAGGTGTTGCCGAATACGATACAGCAGCTTGAGGCGATAAAAACAATTTGCAATGGTTGTATTTACGTGCTTTTCGAACCGAAGATTTTCATCAAAAACTACTCCTAATATTACTATTATTCTATTTTTTTACAACAAAAAAACCGGTTGTAATGTTTATATGGGTGATATCTAAGGGTGATATAACTTATGAACTACAAAACAGATGACCTTGAGATTGTTATACTACAATCTGTGATTGCAATGTTTATTTGTTATTTCTCTAAATAAAAAAGAGGGACTTAATCTGACCTTTATTTCCTTTCCCAAGGGAATATCTGTATTAATAATTAATTATATTATACGCAATAATTTTTTATTATATGTGCTATTTAATTTTCAAATTAATGCTCGATCCCTCGGTCAATGCACTCAATTGAACATTGATATTGTGCATTCCGTTCTTAATAATTGAGAATTTAGATAGAACGCTGGTTGAAATACTTATCACCAAGCTAAGTATTAGAATTAATAATTCTAATATTCTTTACGACTTTCGGTATCATCTTTTGTTATTTTCAATCACAAATTCGCTCTACAACATGGACATAAGGTACCTAAGTAATTTTGCCCGGTATGGTATTTGCCTATTATGAAATCAATAGAATTATTTTATGTAAATATGGTATGTTTTTTTTGTATTAGTTATATATAACAAAATTGTAGCTTTCTTTTATGGATCCGATATCGCCGTCCGCGTCGCGTCGATAATCGAGATCGAGCAAAGAATTCGCTCTTATGCTCCACCCAGGGGGCGTAGCCCAAAAGGTGCACTAACACGATTGTATTTCGCCTTAAATTAGGTACCTAAGTAATGTAAAGATTTTTTATAAAAAATACAAGGATTTTGCATAGCTGCAAATGTTCAATAAGTTGTTTGCTGGTTTTTTTTTTAGAGATAGGTATTAGTAATGTTCTGTGAATTTTTTGCTGTTATGTAGTAGACTCAGAATACAGTTTGTTCTGTATTCTGAGGTAGTAGATTACAAATAATGATCAAAAAAGTCATCATATGGGGATAATTTATGGACTTATACCTACTAGTTTTTTTTTAATAAATAGACAATTTTTAACCGAAAAAATGACTTCGATTCCGTCTTGTTTTTCCTTGTCGATAATTTTTAGTAAAAACGTTAATTAACCTGATAAAATGACTCTTATGCTTTTGGAAATAATAAACAGAATCCAATTCGACCCACAAACTTCGGAGATATGTCAAAAAATAGAAAGCAAGTCTACAAAAAATAGACTAAAAATTTAATAACCCTTGGAATAACCCGAAAAATATTACAGATAGACCCCCCCCTTTTGAAGTTTATTTTCAATATATCTTCATGAATATTCCGAATATTACGAGCGGTCACATGCGCATGAGCGACATTGTATACACATAATATTTATTATGTTGTACCTACTTCATAATCTAAAATATTATATTAGTTAATTATTATTTAATTATATTATATAAAACTTAATAAAAAGTATATTTTCAATTTTAATGGCAGTTTATAATATAATTTATATTCATCAGAAGTTGACCATGTCTACAGAAAGTAAGGCCGAAGGCGGGAAAACAAATACAGTGTCTGAAGGCCTTCTGTTATTTTAATATAGCCGCCATCCGCCTTAGTTTTGAATAAAAAAAAATAATCGGCGACACTTGACTTAAAGATTTATAAAGTTAACAAACAAATTTTTAATTTAGAACTAAGTAACTAGGTAGGTAATAAGATAATACCTATAAAAATGTAATACGCTTTCGTTACACTATTTTGGTACAGACATAATATTATAATCTCTTCTTCCTTGCATAAACTACCTGATTAAGGAAATGATTAAACAAAATGATAAAGCAAGGATCTTTAAACCTTATAATTCAAATATCTATTCTATTCTAAATTGTGATAAAGTGCCTTACCTAGTGTCCATTAAAGAAGGCCAAAATATCTATAAATCGATTGAATACACGCGTGTTTTGTAAATATGTATATAAATACACTAGGTAGCGGTCCGCCCAGGCTTCGCCCGTGGTACATATGTGGTATATCACGTGGTCTGTGCCAAATTTCCTCAAAATCGGTTGAGAGGTTTTTCGGGAAAGCGTACCAGACAGACAGACAGAGTTACTTTCACATTTATTATATTAGTAGGGATATTATGATAGTCCTACTGATACAATTTACTTTTGTGACATTTCAGAATACGTTGATTCTGTCTGGAAAAGGATGCACCTTTGTCAGAACGAGACTTTAATTTTTGTTTGTTTTAGTCTATACTGTGATCATACGAAGGACAGTATTTGAATACTGGTACCTATTCAATATTGGACAATACATAGTAGAATTAAGAATATATAATTTTGTAATTTAATTAAGATACCTACAGCACTTTGTTACTACCACCAAACAACATGTAAAAAATATAATGATAAATGTGATATTGTTCTGTATAAAAATTAAAAAACAAGTTGAACTTAGTACTCTATTATTTTTTCTCAATTTTTTTCGAGAACCACACAAAAAGTTTTGAACGAATTAACTCGCTTTTATTATCGTATTCAATGTAAAACAATTTTTTCGTTGAATTAGGATCATAAGACCTTTTTTATTTTTTAGAAACTCCAACAACAATAAAAATTGAAAATTTTAAAATATTATATTACGGACATGTAGGTAATATTATTCGTATATCAAGGTTTCATATTATGTTACAAGTACAGTTCTGTTATTTATAATAAGAAAAAAAGAATAGTTTTTTATTTACTAAAAACGTACCGTATTTGTGGTTTAAAAAATGCTTCCTTGTCGATTGTTTAGATTTATTGAAGAATTTAAGAAAAGTTGTAAGTCGCGTTTTCAGATCAAAAACTTATTAAAATAAAACATTCGATAATAAAACCGCACCCATTACCATAAGATCTACCGACTATCTGCTAACTGCTTACTCGGTATATGTAGGTACATATTATATGTATTGTATGGTATCTTTATATCTCGTTTTCACCGGAAGTTGAAAATTTAATAATTCAAAATACTACATAATTCAAAATATAAATTACAAAAAATTATGTAATTTAAAAAAATAAGAACGTGTGACATCTAAATTTCATCCCACGATATTGGAAAACACCATACAACGAGAAAAATTATTTAGGATATGAGTAAGTCAAAAATGGTCAAATGTAACAAAATTACATCGAATCTGTTTGAGCCCTATTAGTATTAGGCGTATTTAGGTATAAGGTGTATTAAGTATTAAAATAGAGAATATTTTAGCGTAGTGTTGGTAAGTTTTAAATACACAACTTATATGGTGTTATTTGTATGAAAGTATGAGACAGTCTCATTGAGACTAGCATGGGACTAGCTAACTATAAGGTATTCTATGATAACCTAACAGGCTTTCGTAAATAACGACTTGAGAAAAAATTTATTAAAAAATATACCTATATAAATTATATATTAAGCTTATTTTTAATACTACTTCTCATTTTTCAATTTATATTATTTCTTTTTTATACCATGTATCTTCATAGGCTCATAGTATTTCGACAATTAGTGACGATGCTAGTATGTATAGACGTATAGTTATAGTAATATACATGTACATAATATAATGATACAGTACTAATTATAAGCAATATAAACGTTTGCAATTACGCATTACGTATTTGAAATCTCTGACGTAGGTATATTAAGTTACTGAAGGTAGCTTCCGCGTTTAAATGTTCGAAGATAATAATATAATATTCTGTATATTTATATGACCAATTTGTTACTTACCTTGTCTTACAGCGAAACTGAAGATTTTATGAAAGTTTAATCCCAATCACGCATAAAACATATATAAAGAACCGCATATTCACACAATCTCTCAAACAACCGAACATACACAACACACATGCACACTCACACACACCCACACTTACACACACGCACACACACACACACACACACACCCACACAAACTGCATGCCCGAAATGTTATTATAATAACCTTATTTAAAAATAATCAATTTGTTACTAATTATTCTGTACTTTATAAAATATGTAAAGTCTACTAGTATGTAAGTTAACTAAACAATACTGGCTAAGTCTGGAGAGGAAGGCGTCGATCGTCTCTAGCACAGGAATGTTCCTAGTTGAGGCGATCGTCGTGTCTAATTTGTTTTGTATTTATGTATTGTTTCCAAATAAACGATTTTTTATTTTTTTTTATTTATTATTTATATGTATAGGTACAGCCTTTAAAAATCACCATCGATGTATCGTCATCATTGATCATTTTCATACATACTAGGTATTATAAGTACGAAAGTTTTTGAGGATGCATGCGTACTTATGTTTGTTACTCTTTCGAAAAAATAACTGGGCGGATTTAGAGGAAACTTTACAATTATACATCAGAATACCTGAGCTATAGAAACACTTAAAATGTTTAAATATCCAAAAAGTAAAATAAATTAAGCCAAGTTGATATATTATGGAAATACCAATCAGTCCATGTTCTTATTTAATTATCCTTATGCAATAGGATTTTAGGTGGAAACCGACATTTCTTAGTATCAAAAGTTTGACGACATATTGTGTCATCCGCCAACCCGCACTTGGCCAGCTGCAGCGTGGTGGATTATGACCTTTACCCTTTAGGAGACCCGAGTCCCAGCAGTGGGAACGTATATGGGCTAATGATGATGATGATGAATAGGATTTTCTTGCGTTTATTTATTATCCTCGAGAGTCGGCTGACGAATACCCTTACGAGAAAATTACATGAGCAATACCTTAGCAATACGCACACGGTGGCGGGACTACAATTAATATTTTTATATTATATTATATTATTTCTAAATAAAATTTAAACAAGACTACAGCTAAATTAACATAATTATGTAGATTGTAGACGAATGTTTAAAAGTGGAACGACATTACACAACTTAGTGATAACGTGCACGAGACCCTTGAAAGTGATCATTTCTTGATAACCCTCGGGTGAATATGTCACGGAACGATTGTCATCGTAAAAATAGACATGCTTAATATATCGATTGTGACCTTGTAACTCGTAAGTAGTAATATGAGTATTTTAAAGTACCACAGCAAAGATATTACAATACATTATTGTAATATCTTCGCTATTACCTATACCTATTGATTGTTTTCGTGTTTAAATGCAGCAATGAAAACTTAAAGTGTTTTCATAAAGTAGGTACCTAGTCAATTAAGCGGGGTTTATTATTATCTAACTTTAGCAATGTTTTGATATTTAAATAGTGTAATTTCTACTATCTTTATTTTATCATACACAAGAGTTTATTTAATAATAACTGGGTCTCAAATAGAGTGTTCAAAGATCAATTCTATTAATCCTTTTCATTCACGTATTTGTACGATAATTATCGTACGTATAGTCACGCGCGCGACATGCGCTACACAGACCAAAATAGACCGGGAGATATTGACACAAAATTTCGAGTCATTTGTAACAGGATGGCAGTTCTACAGGGGTCTTAACTCTTAGTACGCAATGACAAAAAGAAAAACGATGGTGTGAACGCTGGTACCGGCGGCTTAGTCGCGTGGGCGTTAGTCGAACTCGTCGGAAAAATAGCGAAAGTCAAACGATTTGTGACACAAAAATTTTAGAATGTACCGATAGCCCATAAAAAAGAATTAGGCGGTAGTGTCATGCCATACTTTTCCGGTGTGACTTACAGCCCGCCATACCGACGCGAATGTGTTGATTTAAAAAAAAACAATTCAACCATTTGTACCAGGCTAAATGATTCGGCGAGAAAAAAAAATTGCAGATTTTCCCCGGTATGGCGACCATTTGGAATCGTCCGAAAAGTATGGCATGGCGATTTTCGTAAATGGCTGCACGACGATGGTTACCTGTGCAAAAGTTAGCCTGGTACAAATGGTTGAATTGTTTTTTTTAAATCAACACATTCGCGTCGGTATGGCGGGCTGTAAGTCACACCGGAAAAGTATGGCATGACACTACCGCCTACTTCTTTTTTATGGGCTATCGGTACATTCTAAAATTTTTGTGTTACAAATCGTTTGACTTTCGCTATTTTTCCGAAGAGTTCGACTAACGCCCACGCGACGAAGCCGCCGGTACCAGCGTTTACACCATCGCTTTTCTTTTTGTCATTGCGTACTAAGACCCCTATAGAACCGCCATCCTGTTATAAATGACTCCAAATTTTGTGTCAATATCTCCCGGTCTAAAAAGTTTGAGACGATGTAATAAAAGTTTCACTTTAAAAGAAAAAACTATTTTTGCACAAATATCTTGTTAAGTACGTACGTTATAGTGTACGTAATAAATTCGCCCGCGTAACTTGTACGTGGGTAATGTACCAAATTTTCTTCAAATTTGTTCAGTGCTTATGGATGAACTAGCAGTTGCGTGCGGTAACAACTGCTGTCGAACCCGCAGGGTTGCAGTTTGTTCGTGAAAGAGTACCAATTTTTTGTTATCCTCACGTATAATATATATGTATATATGTTACCGGAAATGTATGTAATCCGTCATAGTATACAATTCCTAGGAAATGTATACAATTCCTAAAATCGTACGGAAATGTGTGAAATAATTTATTTTATACACATTTCCTAGGAAATCTATACATTTCCTAAATAGCTATCGGAAATGTAAAATATTTAAGATATTTATATGTCGCAGGCAAGTTGTATATAATCTGGCCGTTTACAAACGGTCGGCATTTTGTAGTAACTATGCCTATAATTCGTAATCAGAAATTTTTGGTTTGGATAAAGGGGTGGGTTAGGTTAGGTTCGTGTTTTTTAAAACTACACAGAAATAGGAGCCCCACGAAGTGGGGCTCCGTCGGCTCGCGATCGTCTTTTTGTAGAATTTTGGAAAAAGATGAATTTTCGGCATATTAAAACAGCTAGCCGTAATGTTATACGGCGGATTGTACAATCTGACTGCGCCAAATATAGGTACGCGAGGACAGCGGGACGAGGGGTCAGGGGACTGATTACTTGCAAAATGAAAATTTGATTTTATCAGAATAAATATAAGTTGATTTTGTGATATTTACGTTAAAAGTTAGATAGTTGATTTTTAAAATGTTAATTAGTAAGATATTAATATTAACATAATATTATTACAATTTTACGGTATGACTGTTACCCGATTACAATCGGGTATTGATACATCAATAAGAGCTATAATAAAAAAAAATAACAACGTGTTTTATTACAGAAAGCATTTACTTTACACATTTCCTAATACGATATCGGAATTGTATACAATTCCTAGGAAGATTATACATTTCCTAGGATATGCATGCATTAAATAGTTTTTTAAACAATATTTTATACATTTCCTAAATGGTATCGGAATTGTACACATTTCCTAGGAATTGTATACAATTCCTTGATTTCATACATTTCCGGTAACATATACAATACGTAAATTAGATGTAGGTATTTACAAATACATATATTTAAATATATGTATCTCCAAAGTTAATACTACTAGTTCCTATGTACTCGTAGGGGACTGATATCACAGTTTACAGTGTTTAACTTTAACGTGTGCATATTATGACGATGACAACTTTAATAACTTTTTGAATCGATATATGTCTCAGAAACGGTGGCTCGTAAGAAAAAAAGTATTGATACATTTTTTATAGATAATTTTATGATCTACAATTTTTGTCTGAGGTACTTTTATGATAAAACTTACCGTTTTGCTGAAAATCGCGAAAAACCCATTTTTTTGACCTTTGACCTTGAATAAATTTTTTTCCTTACAGGAGAATGATGGGGAACTTCTAGACATTGTTTATGTGTGTGTTTTCAACAACTTCACAGAAATTCAGCTTGTTGGGACTTTATGTAACTTCGAATGTTTAAATTGCCCGGACTATTAGTGTAGATTTATAATAATTTATTACTTAGATTTATTATTATACAATATAATTTACCGCGATTAATATTCACTTTGTAACTACCACGATAGTCAATACTCAATATGTGTCACATAATATATTAATAGAGCCATTCTCAAATGAATTATTCATTACATATCAAATCTGTTATCAGTCGATAACATAATGAAAGCGTCATTTATTATAATACTAGCTTACCGCCCGCGGCTTCGCCCGCTTTCTCTAAAACGATTTGAGATTTAAATTATCCTATCTCTCAAGTTGGATCGAACTGCACATGGTGTGCGAATTTTATTATAATCGGTTAAGTGGTTTAGGGGTCCATTGAGGACAAACATTGTGACATGAGATTTATCTTCTTATTCTAAAATTAGGATTTGTTTTAGCCGCGGATTTACTAGCGCCAAGCGTGCGTAAGTAGGTACGTATTAATCCCGATTCCCGATTATACCTACTTTAATTCACAGACAATAGATCTTAATATAATATAATAAATCTTAATGTATGTCTGTGTTTATCTTAGTGTTAAATTAGGTTCTACTTGATGTACCTAGGTACTATGCGATTCCACTAAGAAAAGGTTTTTTGATTCACCTTTTCATGGAGGTCATTGGACCTCCGTGTGTTTTGTCAAATGTCATTTGAAAAATACGATTAACTTAGGAATCCACTTTGTAGTAACAAAATTTTATCACGCATACTTTCGCATTTAGATAGAATAGATTATGCAAAATATGTAGGTAACACGTGTACAAGTTTTTGTGTACATATTTTGTTGCACATTTAGCCTATAATAGTCGCGAGTTCTTGTTATAATGATTATAAAACGATAGAAACAGATAACTCTTCTAGTTAGGTATCTAAATGTTTAGTTTACTAATTATACTGTGTAGATGGCAGGTACACACCTGCTATGTACCTACATCTATAGTGGAGAAATTCCATATCATGGAGGTACCTAGGTACCTATGTAAAAAGTCGATGAAACACTAGATTCTAGAAAATTTGTAAATAGTTAATTTAATTGTTTCACTTAATTAATTATCGCTTTTCTGTTCATATTTTGACTGCGATTTGCACAGCTATAGGTTACATACCTATAAATAATACATAATTTTAAAGTAACGAATAAGAAATTCTACAGCGATATTAATACCTAGTGGACGTAAGACGAAATTATTAAAATTTCAGTAGGTACTTATGCATTTACCACAGCTACACAAAGACAAAACACAATCCTCTAATAATCTTATTAGAAAAAAAAATAGGTAGGTACTTTATCTGGTATAATTCTAATAGAAGGTCATGGATTTTATAATAGGTACCTACCTATGTTCTAAAATTTACAGAAATAAAACATAGATTTGTGGTACTTACATTAAAATAGGTACCTATTAACTTTGGCCGGTACGACTGTGGGTACGACCACCTGGTGCCGGGCATATGCATTGTCACTAGGTATGAAAAGAATTTAATTAATTTGCTCGACATATAATTATGAAGATTGACTGATGACAATATTTATGGAAGAAGGTATAAATGATAGTAATACATAAATAATAAATATAATATAAAAGTAACAATAAATACCTAAAATTAACGAAGGATCGCGAAACAAGTTCCTTACCTCCTTACATACTGGTTATTGTCTGTACGTGTGTACCATACCTACCTATTGCATTTTTTCCACTAGAAACTTATCACTCGTAATATTATGTAGGTAGGTAGGTAGGTAGTTAAGAAGCGTAATGAGCTGTCGGCGATAAAATTAAATCAATGCAAAAGGTAGACAATTCATCGAATTAATATTCTACCTGGTTTTCGTATTCATATTTTTGTAAACGATTGTACAAAAACTTTACAGTTGCTCAATGAAAAGTACCTATGACTTGGATACCTAAACGTAATTAAAGTTACTTACTGTATTGAATATTTACTCAGAAGTAAATCATCTGTTTTGTTTTCTTTTCTGGAACTGTATAGCCACCATGCTGCTGCTCCAAATAAGATGATAAGCATTATTATGTCGAATGTGCTAAATAGCGATCCAGTCACAGCGGCCGCGGCCGCTGCCTCCTTTATTAAATCTTGTGTGTTATCTGACATTGTATAAAATTGTTCTCTTCTCAGTTCTTTTTTTAATCACTTGTCAACACAAGGTCACCTGTAGTGGTTACTTAATACGAAAACGATTTAACTTATCACATTCGATTAACGACGTATAAACGGTATCGTTACCTAAACTACACTAACTATACGACTGCCGAGTGCCGAGTGCCGACTGCGTGACTGGAACGAGTTTACGAATTACGAGCTCAACGCAGAACTCGTATTCGCTCGCGGCCCGACTCTTTTGGCGATGGTGATGGAAAATCAGCGAATGAACGAAACGAATAAGAGTGAGCGAGAGGTCAAGAGTGCTGAAATGACTGCGCTGGTTTCAAGTCATCAAGTGTACTGTTGGAACTTGAAATGGAAATAAGTTAATGACATGCAATCCAACGTAACTAAGTCCAACGCTGCGTACGTGAGCTCTTAGCGATAATCGTTTAGTCGTTTTTTAATAGAATTCATAATATTACATACTATTAAGTATTAAGTAAGTATATTTATATACATTCTGTGTAGGTATGTGTATGTAGGTATATTATGTAAAATTTTCTTAGCCTCGTAACGCCCAGATACCTATTAAAAGGCATGCAGCTCGATAGTGGTACCGGCCCAAGCTGTTATCCAACTTTATGACATAAACGCCCACGGTACCTTTTTAAAGGTATCTGACAGTATCTGATTTGAAACCGCCGTAACATTTTAAATTACGCGCCAAATCTAATTACTGTTTTTTATCCGGCTGCTGGAAAGTATGTTTTTGTCTATGGTTAAGCAATAGTGCCAATAGAAAAATAAAATATATGTAATTTCCGGCGAAAAGTCTGGCCATCTTGACTGACTAGAGGACGTGGTAAGTTCAATCCATGATTATTGATGCAATCTTAGGTTTTTCACTGAGAGTATCTTACTCTGCTTGTTGACAAATAAGTAAATATTATAATTACATTTAGATTTACGCGAAAATAAAGAATATGCGTGTAAAATAACCTCGTAAAATCTGGATACCTTTTAGAAGTTATTAGAGTATTAACATATAATTGGATTTTAAAAGGTATAAGGGAATAAACCACTAATCAATTTGATTTGCCTTTGCAACTTATGATTTAGACCGTTTTCTCCTTCATAATATAAAGTAAGTTATTAAGTCTGTAACAGTATCTTTTAGTACCTATCCTTTTCAGGTAACCCAATGAGAGATGAGCAAATAGATGAAGCTTAAATCAGTCAGATATAAAAGTATGAACTATTTGGAGATGAGGATTACAACATAAACCAAAACCAAGAAAGCTCTTCCAGTTCTGAAGAATCTGAAAATAATAGTTTTTTTTATTAAAAACCAACTCTTATTTGCAAAATTAAGTATTTAAAAGTTCTATAGAAATATTATATCAATTTACCTACTATCATTCTGATTTTAAAAGGTATATGGGTTGCTATTATATAGTGTTTTTGGGTCCAATTTAGAAACTTCTTAATTTTTGCTTCTGGCATCTGTTGGAAGTGGATTTCTTCTGATAGAAATCCTAAAACACGTGATAAACTAGCCTTTAAAAATAATAAGTACAGAAAATAATGATCATATTGTTCAAAAATTGATATTTTTTTCTCAGATTGTAAGTGTGAGATATGTTTTTGGTCATTAAAATTTTGGAAGACATGTATTAATCCAAATATTTATGTTCATTGTTTTTTGTAATATAAAATAAACCCTATATTGTCTACCGCTAATCAATAATATCAAAAATACGAATTTTGCGAAATCGGGTTTTGTAATACATTAAAGCCCATATGCCTAAATAAAGAATAACGAATTTGGGGTTATTTAGTGTCTCAAAACCTTCCACTGACATACATTTACATGCAGAAAAAATCCCACGCTCATACGGAAATAAAAAGGCACTTTTTTTAGATTTCATCACCTCTGGGTCCGCACCATGTGAACCTTTTAAAAGGTACTTGGGCTGCAAGCCAATGTATGGTAAAAATAGCCTGGGCGTTACGAGGTTAGACTTAGGAACTTAGGTCATTCGTACTACCTGTCTACATGCTGAATGCTCATTTAATTACAATTAACATGACTTTTTGGCTTTCTGGCAAGTTATTTTTATATATTTTTATATGATCTACCTACTTATAGACATTTTTATTTTCCTCCTTAAATATTTTATTGTACCTATCTTATCTTTCAGGCAAATTACCTGCGTCTACAATTAAATAGATTCGATAAACAGCTGCGAGCCGCACTTCAATTTCCATGAGTAGGTAACATTCAAAATAGGTAGTATATGGGTAGGTATATGATAAAAGTTATTTTGTAGATATACTCTGTCCATTATATTATTTGCTTTTTGACAGCTCACAACTATGAAATTTTGTATTTATTATGTAAAAATGTCATACAATAAAATACTGTTCTTTATGGACAGGTACCGCCCACTTAGAGATGTGCTTCACAGAACGATTCAATATTATTGTGCCACAGATTATAAATAATCGAAATGTGAATATATCCGATAAAAAATTCTTCTACTAAGTTAATGTTATTTAAACATAAAAACAACCAAATTGTAAGATAGAAACCAAATAAAATATTAATATAATATAAAGTTTTACTTTTTTTTTAGTTTGAAAAACAAATAAAACAACGAGAGTAGTTTAATTTATTTTATTAGCCTAAGTCGTCAGAATTACAATCTTCACTGGATTCGTCCGATGAGGAGTCTTCAGTAATATGTAGGATAAGGTCTTGTGTGCATATATTGTCGAATGCAATATCACGGTCCCAATCAGATAATATGATACGTTTAGTTCTCTCCACCACTCTTGCCCAGTTCTCGGCCGTCACGTGGGTGCAAGCGTCTTTTAGTAATGCCAACATTTTATTCGCTGTGAATGGCGGGCTCGTATTGCTTCTCGCAGCATGCCCTTTTACTTGAGCCCAGATGAGCTCTATAGCGTTGTATTGGCAGTGATAAGGAGGAATTCTAAGGACGATATGGCCATATTCTGCTGCCATTTCATCTATTACATAGCGTTTAGGTTTTTTTTTTGTTTTTAATATTTGTAATAATTCTATTTTTAACATAGAATCGTCCACATTTTCTCCATTATCGCGAAGCCAATTAATAATTTCATGTTTTTTATTAGCTTGTGTTGGCATTTTATCAATTTGGCGAGAGTGGTAAGGTGCGTTATCAATTAAAATTGTAGATGGTTCTTCCAATGATAGGAGCATGTTTTTGAACCACTCTTCATAGACCTCTGCATTCATTTCTTCGTGGTAATCGCCTGATTTCTTAGATTTGAATGCCAGCAGTGCATTTCGTACAAAACCTTTTGCCGTACCAGCGTGACATATGATGAGGCGTTCACCTTTTCCCATTGGTACTGCGGAGGTTGATGCAGCAGTACCGTCAGTCCAGGAACGGGATATTGTGTGGTTAGCGTTGAGCCATGTTTCATCTGTAAAAACAATATTTGTCCAATCTTGTATTCTTTTTGCCTTTCTTAAAAAGTCACATCGTGACAAAGCAACATCAGTTCGTTCCATTAACACTTTTCTTTTATCAGATTTTTTAAATGAAAAGCCAATTGTTTTTAAAACTTTGGCCAATGAAGATTTTTGACCATGAAATAAACCACTTCTTTGCAAGGAAACAATAAGTTTTCTTAAAGTTGGAATTTCTTTTTTTAAATAGTAGTCATATACATGACGACGAATGGCATCAGCGTCAAAATCATCAACACCTGTCACCTTACGAGGCCGACGCTTTCTTTTTGGTGTAGAAGGTTTGTTTCTTTCCAAGCCGCTCCTACCGTAGGCATCATTCGTAATTTTAGTCACAGTTGGTAGACTGATACCCAATGCAACCGAAACACGGTTTCGCACTTGCGAGAAAGGTATGAGAGGACCGCCATTTTGATTTTCTTTCTCAAAGAAATCACAAAGTTTTAGCACTAACTGTCTGGATTGTCCTTTCAAAACTTGTCCTTTCGGCATTTTCAAGATCAATGGATCTAAACACTCACAAAAGATGCACCGAGGAATAAAACTACTCAACTCAAGGCGACTAACAAATGCGAGAGAACACTCAGCGAACATAAATGCGTGTGACTGGCACGGGCGTTTTGCTGCGAGTGACGGATGACGTCAAAATTGTGGCCGGTGGATGGTCGGTTGATGTTACCAGTATACATATAGGTAATATAATGTCAAACCGTTTGGAGATTTTAGCAATTAAAATATATGTATTTATATTAATAAATGATATATAAAATAACATATAAACAAAACAAAAATGCAACATAAAATGTATCTTTATAATATGTACTTATTATTACATTTACGTAATAATTTAATTAATTTAATTTATTTATTCGATTAATGATTATGTTAAAAATTCATAATCGGAATGATATCACAATCGAGAATCTTTTGAACATCACTAAAGCTATAAACCGTCGAGCTGTCAAAAAGCAATTCTTATAGTGGACAGAGTATAATTGTGTACCTATGTAATCATCAGATACTCAGCATTTTATTATGATAACGTAATCTCTGATTAATGAGACTTCAGAGAGACACAAAAGAAATAATACATGTACACGTACTTATACTAAATACTAGTAGGTACTGGTCGCGGAAGAATTCTATCCCACCAAAAACATAAATGTAAAATTTGGAGCCGAGTTCAATCGTTGACTTAATTTGCCAAAAAAAGAAATGAGATCTAAATGTGTGCCAAGTTCTGCAGACAGTCCAGAAATTTATTTACAAAGATGTATTAAGTTCTTAGGTTGACTGAAAACTCAATTGTTTTATTTTCCCTTAAAGAACAATGTTTATTCCAAAATATAATTTTTTTAATTTGAACAATATAATTATTTTCACAAAGCAAACAACTAATGACCTTTTGAACCCCATAATTTGATGAGGCTAGTTTTACATACTGTTTAAAATTTGTGAGGTTCTAAAAATCGCTTCGAATCTACAGTAATATATGTAAACTTCAATAATCTATATCTCAGTCATTTATTGATGGATTTCAAAATTTTTTTCGGCCACTGATTAGTTTTGATCTATTTTTTAAGACTAGTAAGGTGAATATACTATTTTCTTTTTTTTTAAACTTTTCCATTTTTCCATACGTTTGTATAAAAAAAATTTATGTCATTGAAGAAAAAATTAAATACAAATAAATTCAGTATTTTCTGATTTTTTCCTTTGTACACTCACTATTACCTAGTTGATTACAAAATTTGAACTTTCTAGGTCATCTGGAAGTGGGTTAGGTTTTGTATATGTCTATAAGTCAGTCAGTCTTAAAAATTGCGATTTTTGGATATTAATATCTACGCAACTGTTTAATCTGTATTTATGAAATTTAAGGTTCTTGTTTATCTTGAGGTCCTCTTGATATGTACCAAATTTGGTTTATTTAACTTAAATAGTTTTCGAGTTATAAGGGGGTGAAAAGTGGCTCGAAATGGTTCGTGTAAATATACACACGGCTGCTGCTCGCCAGTTCTCTTCGCTTGAACTCGGCTTGACACGCTGCCGCGTGTCTAGATCAATACCCGCGGCCCCATCATTAAAGCGGCTCGACGGAACACAGTGGGGTTTTAGTCGGTAAGAATCCGACATAACCCACGGCTCCTTCCCCGGGGGCCGTGGGTATCTTTGGAAGATTTTCCCCACTATAAAAAAAAGGTACCTATACCTAGTACCTATTATATTATCTGTGCAGGAACATAGGTACTTATATGTATATTTTTTTTTTCGGACAATACCTACGTAGTTAAATACCTAGCAATAATCGCAAAAATATTAAATACCTATGTAGTATAAAATTTTTGCTTGTATGATATCTATTAGATCATCATAATGGATGGGGAATAGGTATACTGTTTGAATCTAAAATCCGTTTGATTTGCCTTTTCAAGGAAAAATGCACCTTAGAATGTTGAAAAAAATTAAATAGAACGAAGCGAGCCCAAATCAAATCGCATCACAGATTACTACCTACATAGGTAGTTACTAGTTACTACCTACATCCTTGCGGTCCTCTACCGTTATAACACCAATAACAATAACAATCTAGATTCATTTGTCTGTTAACACTACCTACACTTTACTGAGGAAATTGACTGTTTCAAGTTTTAGTCTACATAGTTTTTTGCCGCCCTTTTTGTCTGTATAATACCCAATACATATTATAATGTATAAGACAGTATCTTGATTTTATCAATAAGTTATAACTATAATAGTCTCACGTCTCACCCAAGTTATTAAAAAGCTTTGATATATGAACTGAAACCCATAAATATAAATATATTATGTATATAACTTTGAGACGTTTGTTTAAAATAACTACGACAGAAAAATAAAGCGAGGAAAAAACACGTCGCCCTCCGCTTTAATATGTACATATTATGATGGGTGACGCAATAGGGGTCAGCAACTCAAGGTGAGGGACAACTGTTTGTTGCTTCTAAAATGTAGCATCATGCATTAGGGATAGATTTTAAAAACTTGTGATCTTTGTTTATGTCAATAATGCTATTTTATGTAAATATATATTATATGAGAGATTTGTTTTCGACATCGCTTTTGGACATTGACCTTTTACCTAGAACTGGAAAATTATGGGAAAAAATCGTCTCAAACCAACAAACTCAACCGATAAAAAATTTACAAAATTACCTTTCTAAGTATGATTTCTTTGTAACAAAAAAACATTGTAACTAACTATGATTTTTTAAAAGTATTAATAAGTAACTAAGTACTTATTTTACTTTTTATAAAATCATTACCTTCATACCTACCCGCTACCGCCTTAAAATTTAGAAATCTCTTTAGAGAAAAAGTTAATTTCGTCAAAACAATACCTAGTATGGATTAGATTAGAAGTTAGAACATTGCATCCAAAACATCTTATTTAAACTTATACGTATATTTGAACCAATTTTCATAAATTTCCATACTGTGTATTGTATTAACCGCCTTTTCTGGAATTTTTTATAAAAACCGCAGAAAAAAATATTTACGTCACAATCCGGATCATAATTAATTCAACATAAAATCAAGTTTATCGGCGCCGTTTATTTTAGTGTTCTTATTGTTTCATATCTGTCTTTTACAATTATAAAAATGTTTTCTGATAAATGATAAAAGCAGATATGTAATACTAGCTTTCCCCCCGCGGCTTTGCCCGCGTTTTCAAAGAAAAACCCGTATAGTTCCCGTTCCCGTGGGATTTCCGGGATAAAACCTATCCTATGTGTTAATCCAAGTTACCCTCTATATGTGTGCTAAATTTCATTGTAATCGGTTCAGTAGTTTTTAAGTGAAAGAGTAACAAACATCCCTTACATCCATACTTACAAACTTTCGCCTTTATAATAGTAGTAGGATAATCTACTAGCTTTCCGTCAGCGGCTGACCTACTTACAGTATTTTTCAGTTTAGCCCGGACGTAAATTCAGACAAACAGACAAAATTAAAAAAAAAAACTATAATTTTGGCTTCGGTACCTATCTATATTGTAGATCACGCCCCAAGTAACTGACTATGATTTATTTTGAAAAAATATTCAATGTAGGTAACTACAATTTTGACTTTCCTACGATTTTATTATACAGGTAGATGTATAACAAGATATTAATTTAATGTACCATCTATATTTTGAGTACCTAAACAAAAATGTTTATTTATAGTCCATGCTTCAAATTCACAAAAGATTTATAAGTGATGTAGTTTTTCGTGATGTATCATCATTGAACAATACATTTTGAGTTGTCGAAAAACAGTCATATATGTACAACGCAACATTACAAATATTGTTATCATACAATTTTTTCCTTACAATAATAATTACTCGTAGATATTATATTTCTCATAATATATAATCCATGCAAAGTGTGCATTATTAAAATCTATTTAGGAACCCATAATTAATATATTGTGATATAAAAAATATGTTTATTTTTTTTTTGTAATGTCAGCAAGATACTTCCACAGTCCTCACTTTCAATCCAATATCAATAAGTTACGAAATTCTGCATTTTTCGAGAGGTGAAAGAAGGAAATTAGGCAATTATAATTATATTATGTACTTCAAGCAGGTTTCCTCAAAATCTATTGCCAACATGTTCTATTGTTCTCTTGTGGTTCTCTACATAGTAAATTAAACCATAGCTGGTATGATAGGTGCCCGTGTGACGTATCCCGTAGCAGTAGGTATAGTCTTTATAGGTAAACCAGAATCTGATGGCAATTAGGGAAATCAAAATTTTGAGTGTGCAACCCTAGGGAAAATGGACTGAACGATCTTCATACTGCTTATTTTTTATTTTGTCCTCAATATCATTAGTCACATTACATAAGTGGACAATACTGTACTTAATAATGAGATATCCACTTAATATTATTTAGTTACATACTTACATGTATAATATACAATTATACATATTACTTTTATACTATACTAGCTTACCGCCCGCGGCTGCGCCCGCTTTCTCTTAAACGATTTGAAATTTAAACTATCCTATCTCTCAAGTTGGATCGAACTGCACATAGTGTGCGAATTTCATTATAATCGGTTATGTGGTTTAGGAGTCCATTGAAGACAAACATTGTGACACGAGATTTATATATACATATTAAGATAAGATTTGTATATTCATTACCAGTGTGCCATGTGAAAATATCGATATAATGATAATGTAGATCAAAACTGCTTATAATTTTTTATAAAATAAAATTTAAATAAAATAAAATTATGTTTATTTTCGTCACACATTATAAAATTGACTTGGACAGCTTGGACTTGACGAATAGCCGTATTGGAAACTCCTGTAATAAGTTTTCATAAAATTATATTCTAATAAACAAACAATATTATAGTTACCTAAGTACATATAATATTTTTTAATATAAAGTATCAAAACGGGTAAGTCAAATTTACAAATAAAATCTTGAAAATTGAAAATTGTGATGTCTTTGACCCTTCTTCATCGAATGTTTTTCTATACACATTATAAACAACACCTCTTGCTTGTGATCGCAGCGGCTTTTTCGACATTTTCGAAGATTTTTTAGACAAAATCCTAAAAATTATTCATCAACTGCAAAAAAGACAAATAATTTGACAACCAATTTGATAGTTGTCAAATAAGTTGCCACATGAAAATCTTTTATTTCTTATTAAATATAAATATGCCATCAGATTCTGGTAGACCTATAGTCAGTGGCAAAGAGTAAAGTAATAAATACTGTGCGAAGTCAGTGTGCTATTTTCATTTTAGCCGTATCGAACAAATGTTATGTAATCATCATCATCATTCCATATGTTCATGTTTAAACCTCCTATGAGAGTTCAAGGCATAGGTATCCAATGCAACACGCTGGCCAAGTGCGAGTTGGCAGATGTCACATGTCGACGAACTTTTGATTTTTCGACATAGGTACCTCCAATACCTCACGACTTCACGAGCCTCACAATGTTCATCGTTTGATTACAATTGTTGTAAAGGTATTCAAGATTATAAATTGAATGCTATACTCAGGATTGTTCTACTATTTATGAACAACTAGCTTTCCACCCGCAGCATCGCCCGCGCAGTCAAAGAAAAACCCGCATAGTTCCCGTTCCCGTGGGATTTCCGGGATAAAACCTATCCTATTTCCCGGGGTAAAAGGTAGCCTATGTCCTTTCTTGGGTATCAAAATATTTCTATAAGTACCAAATTTCATGCAAATTGGTTCAGTAGTTAAGGCGTGATTGAGTAACACACAGACAGACAGAGTTACTTTCGCATTAATTAATTAGCATAATATTACTTACCTAAGTATGGATTTTACACCAAAATTTTCATTCGAAAATTTCTTTGTTGTAGTTATTCCTATAAATCGACTATCCTTATTTTTTTTAATGTAATTCTGATTCAGCAGGTAGATAAACATTTGAAATAATTTCTGAATCGAAATATCTTTATCTTATTATTGATTTTTGTGATTTTTGCTTTGTTGTTGAGAGTGAGCTAATACCTACGATAATAAATTTTGTAAATCATTCAAACATCGTAGTTATTATTTAAAAATGAATTGGAGAATTTTCAGGCCTTGACTCATGGATGACTCTGAAGAGTAGAAAAGCTCTTTAGCTTAGGTATATAAAAGTTTTATTATGGAAACATTAGACTTTTTTTTACTAACAGGGGTTCTGAAGTGAGTTAAATGCCCAACTGTTATTGCGGTTCTAACGGTTCTAACTACTATCTTGAAATTAATAGAGCATAAGGCAAAAAACCAGTAAAAAAACTTCATCAATTTTTTAAAGTGAAACTTTTATTACATCGTCTCAAACTTTTTGGTAGGTATGTGTAGCGATGGCGCGTGACGCACGATACGTACGATAATTATCGTACAACTACGATAATTTACTCTATAGTGTGAAAAAAAGTTTCACTTTTACCGTGGTTTCATAAAACCACACAACATTTTTTTTTTATAACGACGTAAATAATTATTAACGGCATGGATTTGTAATTATAAGATGCAAGTTTTTTTGAAGTTATAACAGACTTATAAGTACTATTTTGGCGCGATGGAGAAAAATGATGAGAGTGAATTTTTACGATGCGCGCGCACACCGACACAGCATGAAGTTAGTTCTAGGTGGTATGAAAATTGATAACTTACTTTGTTCAAGTTGTATATTCTAGTATTTTTTCCATACGCCAAAGAAGTATAACTTCTATCGCGTGTACGTATACTCTTTTTTTCTTAGAAAAGAAGCTGGTTACCTACTATGTTTAGATTTTTAAATCTAGATGATCATCATCAGATCTCATTTATAAATTTTGGTTTTATTTCTGGGAGTGTTTCTGGGGATTATGTATTAGCAAGCTGCTAATACATACTCTAAGGCTATAAAGCAATTAAGTTTATTAACTGACGTTTAAAGTTATATTATACCGACATCCTCGCACGACACATTTCCTTCGCACATCTCTGGCGGAAAAGCACCCTAACGTAGTAACTATTTATTTATTATTCTGTGCGTTTACGCAGAACCACATAACTAGAAGTGTGTTCATTTGGTGTAATATTTTACAACCTGATAAAGAAAAAGCGTCCTATCCTCCTACCCGGCTGCACAACTAGTCCAACTAAAATCGTATTTTATTGTGTCATCTCTTATAATCCTTTAGTTTCTGTGATCTGTGCTTATAATAGAAAATAACAAGATTTGTAGAAACATTCTAGATTGAATACATTTTTAATACCTATGTATCCTATGACGTATACAATAACAATAGGTATACATACTAGGACAGAACCAGTAAAATGTTATAAATCTTCATTTCTCAATATCAAGTCTTTGATCATGAACATACTTAATATTATGTACCTACTACCTACATACATACCTACTCATTAATTTGGCCATGACATACCTATTGGGTACTTAAACACTCCATAAACTATAAATATAATTATATTAGTAGGTACATAATTATATTGACCCTGAATTCAGGCAGTTCGCAATCGGTTCTTATATATTTATTATTTATTGATCATCAAATTAAATTTGCGAAACATCGACAAATTAAGTTTGCTCCAATAGACACGTTCCATTAATAAAGTTTGTCATATGGTGCCGAACCAATGCACAATTTGTTATTGATATGTTTACAAGCGAGTCATATAAATTGGTGTTTTGTCTGATAATGTAGGTAAATTTTCAACTGAACATTTCATAACATGATTAAAATTTAAAGAACGACCATTAGATGGGGATAAGGGAGAGATTTAATGTGGATTTATATTTTTTTGTATTTTTAATGTGGATTTTAATTGATGAAAAAAAAAATGAATTAATTCTGTGTTATGAATTTACTTGACTGTTATAAAACAGTCAGTCAACGTTTCGATTTTTACTTGTTTTAAATTATAATTTAACTAGCTGTTGCCCGCAGCTTCGCCTGCGTGAAAAAGAAAAATTTTCATGGTAATAATTTTCATCCCCTTGGGGGTAGAATTGATAAAAATCCTTTCTTAGGGCCTAGGGGACGCCTACGTTATGACATCTACCTGAATGCCAAATTTCAGCCCGATACGTCCAGTGCGTTGATAGATCACTAGGTATATCAGTCACCTTTGAGTTTTATATAATATGTACTAAAGGTCCGCCCCGGCTTCGCCCGTGGTACATATTTCGCAATAAAAGGTAGCCTATGTCCTTTCTCGTGTATCAAAATATCTCCATACCAAATTTCATGCAAATTGGTTCAGTACCAGTTTAGGCGTGATTGAGTAACAGACAGGCAGACAGAGTTACTTTCGCATTTATAATATTAGTATGGATATGTAGATTAGATTATTATTTTAATGAATTAAGATTGAGGATAATATGAATTAATTTTAACTTATTTATAATTTTTTAACTGATTATTTTAGAATGTGTTGTAACAATGGTTGTAACGTATTTTTATAGTGCATGGAGTGCTCAATTTTTACTGGTTGTCCTGTGTCCATCATGTTCTAGGTATATTTTTTGTGTATTTTTTATGTAATTCATCGATGTACAGCTGATAATGAGCCTTAATAAATAAAAAGATTTAATTGACTAGATGCATGATTTATACGTCTTGATAGTGAGGAAAAAATTGTCCCAAGTAGGTAGTATATTATTTTTTGTGGAAGCGATTTTCAACATTGTAAAATTAATACGGTAATCTTTAGGGCCGCGCTGAATGTAGTCGTCGCGGTCAGTACAAATTTGCGCATGGCACATTCGGTTGGTGGGCAGCGTTCGTCCTTCTGCACAGTATGTATGTTTTCCGGACCGAAAAATAGACATTTTTGTTTTATTGGAAATGTCTATGGAGCTTCTCTTTTTCAATGCATGAGTAGAAAAACCTCTGGGAAGTTTATTTCAAATGAACGATTTAAAAAAAATTAATCTATAGTATTAATTTAAAACTATATATGTATGTATATGTTTATCAGCCATCTGGTTTCCATAATAGAAGCGAAAACTTAGTGTATGGGATCAGATTGTACTATGGACATAGGACAATGTTATTATGTACTAGCTTCCGCCCGCGACTCCGTCCGCGCGGATGTCGGTCTTCGCGTGGATGGTTTATTTCTTCATTTTGAGTAACTCTGACAATGATATCTTATAAATATATATTAGACCCAAATACGGCTAGGCCTATAATAATACGCAACGTGTGTTCGCGGTTCTACAGAACAACGTCTATGGATAAAACTGAAAAATTAAGATTATTTTTTTCTACGTATTTTTCCAGGATAAAAAGTATCCTATTTTACGCCCAGGATAATAAGGTATAATTATACCAAGTTTCATCGAAATCGAACCGTTAGTTTTCACGTGATGCCTGAACATACAGACAGACAGACAAAATTTTTTTTAAACACATAGGTATTTGGGTTTGGTATCGATCCAGTAACACCCCCTGCTATTTATTTTTTCAATATTTTCAATGTACAGAATTGACCCTTCTACAGATTTATTATATGTATACTTGTATAGATATAGATAAAAAAAAGAGTTATTGAAATCGGTCAAGCCAATTAAAAATTACAATTATTATTAATTAATTTTATAACAATAATAATTGTGTTATTTTCACACAACATATTGTGTGAAAATAATTTTCTAAAATATTTATTATTATTTTATTACATACCTAATTGTAATTTTTATAAAAATGAATCTCATTTCCTTTGGTAATGGCATCACGCATGAACAGCTTGACCGATTTCAATAACTCTTTTTTTATAATATAATTTAATATATGTTATATACCTACAATAACATTCCTTGAAGTATGCGGATGGTTCTTAAAGAGAGAAAACGTTGACATGTACCACAAGCGAAGCCGGGGCGGACTGCTAGTCTACAATAAATATTATCATAACAAAAAAAGGAGGGTCTATGTTAAAAAATAATATTTAATACACATACGAAAAGCTAGTCTTATTATTTTTTATTAAGTTTCAAGTGTGGAATTTGTTTTGAATAAAAATAAAATTCAAAGAAACTTAAATGTTATAGGTATAATGAGAAAGTTTATCCTGTTTTTCGGATAAAAAAAAAATTTCGGATAAAAAGCTTTTGGGAGCACTAAGAGACAAATAAAACACAAAAATGTAGTTTTTTATGTATTCTTACAAAATATACATTTATATGATACCAATCTTGTTGGCAACATCTAGAGCGTCGTAGTCTCGCGCGAGCCGTACATACGCCTTCTTCTTACCATCAGGTCTGAAAATAAATCACAAATTCTATGTAAATAACATGAAAAGGAAATAACATCATATATCAGTTGCTAATTGTAATCAGAGTTGTGTTATTTTTATTTCATCGTTTATCAAAGAGATTCCCACTAAATATCTCATCATTTTAAAAATAATTTATCATTTACTAATTATTATACACAATACAATAATTATGTTATGCACAAAACTGACCTGATGAGCGTGTTTACTTTCGCCACATTGATGTCATAGAGCTTCTTGACTGCAGCTTTAATATGATGTTTATTAGAGCTGGTGTGTACAATGAATACCAAGGTATTGTTGTCTTCAATCTTCTTCATGGCAGCCTCAGATGTCAATGGATATTTTATGATGTTGAAGGCATCCATACTGGAATTTCATATTGTAGATTTACAAATTGTTGGAACCATTAGGATTGTAGTATTATATAGAATACATAACAATCCAATACTCCCAGAAAATTACAATAATAAAAATTAGTGGTTGAAAATTGATGATAACCTACAATTTAATTTACAAAGAAAAATTACTAATAGCTAATGATTTTAAAGCTTAAAAATCCTATTGTAGTAAAAAATTACAAATCAGTTTTCTTTGAGCATAAAATTTATACATAATAATAATAATCGATGGAATTATGTTTTTCACACATCAATTTCACAAAAACCACTGGAGGATATCGAATATCCTATTTTAGGTTTCAACCTGTGTTGTTATGTTATATACTAGCTTTCCGCCGGTGGCTCCGCCCGCAGTTTCAAAGAAAAACTAGCATAGCTCCCGTTCCTGTGGAATTTCCGGGATAAAACCTATCCTATATTACTCGTGGATAATGTAGAATGGTGAAAGAATTTTAAAAATCGATTCGGTAGTTTATGAGTTTATTCATTACAATCAAACAAAATAAGTTTTCCTCTTTATAATATTAGTGTAGATTTAGGTATAACTTGTATTAATGTTGATAATTCTATGAAACCATAATTAAAAGGTTGTTTGATCATTTGAAGCTATAAATGTTTATTAACTTACCGATTTCTTTTGGGTAATGACTTCCTTGGGTATTTAGGATGTCTTGGTGGTTCAAAGGTCTTGGGCCTACGGAAATGCACAGAAGTGCGGATTTTACGAATCCTCTTTCCATGTTCGCCTTTAACTACCTGAAATAATGAATGTTTACATGAATATTTACTATTAAAATATATTTGTTACATACTTTTTGTTATTACTATACTAAACGTTATGTGTTGACACAATAACATTTAAAAATTTATAATTTACAAGATTTTGTACTACTTTTAAGATAAACTTGAATGAATAATAAATTTATTTGATAATAAATGAAATTAATGATAACTTGCATTTTCTAATGCTCAAGTAACATAAATCATTAACACTGTACCTTTCTTTGAGCTTTAAGTGCCTTAGTTACAGGCTTAACAACTTTCTTCTGTCCCTTGATACCAGTCTTCTTGGGTTTAGGTGCAATCTTAAGTTTAGCAGCGGCTGGTTTAGGCTTCCTTGGTTTAGAGGCAGCTGCTGCTTTCTTGACTGAGGGCTTAGCACTAGACTTGGCTTTTAAAGCCGCGGCCTTAGCTGAACCAGGCTTAGCAGATGGAACTGATGCCGATTTCTTTTCAGCAGGCTTGGCAGCTGAAGCAGCCTTGGCAGGTGCAGGTTTGGCAGCAGCTGGTGCAGATTTGGGCGCTGCAGCTTTAGGAGCTGGAGCAGGAGTTTTGGCCGACGCTGGTTTAGGAGCACTGGCAGATGGCGCTGCTGCTTTCGGTGCGGCAGCGGGAGTTTTAGCCGAAGCCGGCTTCTTTTCGGCAGGCTTGGATGCCGAAGAGGCTGTTAAATAAACACCAGCATGAAAATCAATCCTTTATAATTTGACGAAACCATGTTACAATAACATCAATTTAGGTATATTCATTCACAATAAGTATTTATATGAATGAGTAAATAGAAGTTATTCCAATAATATGAATTATGTTCTAACCTCAATTCAAGTGCTGGTTCGAAAGTTTATATACAATGAAATAAAACACTTTAAACGATATTAATGGTATGTTACGAGTTTATATATAAAGTGAAAAGGAAATGTTTTAAAATTAATCTCATGAAACAACCACAAAAACCGCGTGGCTCACGAAATGTCAAATATATTTTTGTGTACTAAACTAAAATTACACTTTTTAGATGCTGCATTGAATATAAATTAATCTTTGATAATTAATTACATAAAATAGTGCGTTAATTTATTAATATCACATAATTTTAGATAGAAAACTAATAAACGTACCTGATTTCTCGGGTTGCTTCTTAGGAGGCATCGTGACAAAAAGATGGAGTTTGCCAATGTTGCCAATAATCAAAATACAAAATTTTACTACAAAATATTTGTATCTGTATTAATACTGCGTCTACACCGTTTATTATACACTTTTTTTAGTGCGATCGCGACTTAAAAAACTGTTGTAATTGTGGTTGTAATGCTGTTAAAACCTTTTTTTATTAATTAATATACATAATTAACTATAACTTCCATCCACACATTCATCGTTCAATAAAATATTAATAAAATAAAAAATATTTTATATTCATTTGGATTTTTGATATTAAAAAATTATTATTAAGTATGTGCTAGGAAAAAATGTTGCTCTTAACTGAATAGGTGTGGAATAGGTACATTTACTGTTAAATGCACGTTAACTAAGCACGTTAAATCTTAATATTTTATTATGCACCTATAACTAAATGATAAACTTTATAAATTTCTAGTAATCTGAGGTTCGAGGAAATAGCGAGGGTTGCAAAGAAAATAATATATACCTACTTGTGTAGTATACGGTTAGTTCGTGGTAAGTTCCAATGATTTTTAAGCTATTGCATAGCTTTTATCTCAGACTTTGAGCGGGGCGACCTAATGTAAAAATTCCGTAACGAAAAAACCAAGAAAAACCTAAGGCCCCGTTTCTACCTGCAAGTAAACTTCTGCAAGAACTGTCCGACAGTCTGTCTGTCTGTCTGTGTAAACTCGGCGTTTCCACCTGCAAGTAGAGTTGCAAGTTGCTGTCAGACAGACTGTCGGACACTTCTCGCGGAAGTTTTCTTGCAGGTGGAAACGCGGCCTTACACCCCAATGAACACCCCCCACTCCAACCGGCACAGCGCGAGCGATGCGATGCTATGCAATTATAGCTTTACCGAATACCGCGGCGCGGCAGTCCTCGAGTGCCTCACATATTTTTTTAATAGTTTATTAATATCACTAATACACAAATATAAAATTTATGTCTCGTTCAATCTGAGTAAAAATATCTTTTTCGTCAGAAAATAATAAATTGTTTGTTGGTTTCTAAGCACGGGTTACGTTACGTACTTGTTACATAACTTATAATTTACTGATTTTTGCAAATATTTACTCATGTTTTTATTTTAATAAATAAAAAAATTACTTGGCGTATTTGAACAAATGTGAACAAAACGCAGACTATACAGGGAGAAAAGAGTAAAGGAAAATTGAAGTTTTAATCGATCTTTCCTGGGCGGGGCTGCAGCCTGCAAGTCGATGCAGCAATTTTATTTTTTTCAGGATACTATATCACCCGGACTTACCTTTAGGGAATAGGGTCCACTCACACCAAAAGAGCGGCGAAGGGCAGCGAAGCGCGGAGTCACGGAGACCCACGACTTCTCGAGCATTCCAGCGACTTCTCGAGCAGTCGCGGGAATCCGCACGCCTTCTCGAGCCCACCCGAGGGAAAGATTAAATTCATTATGACCTTTTATGACTATTATAAAATGAAATATGACAAATTTGAAAGTTCAACAACTTTCAACGAAAATTCTCAGGCCACATATTAGAAAACAAAATACCAATTATAGATTGGCTATTTCCGCTGAAGAAAGACTATCAGCCTGCCTCAAGGGATATTGCCAGCGGCCGCTCGCGACTGCTCGAACCACAGGCTCGAACATTCTCGGGACTTCCCGCGACTTCTCACGCAGTCGCACGGCTCCGTTTATGGAATTCCGGGGAATTCCTGCGACGCCGCGGGCATCCCCGCGACTCGTTCGAGTTTCTCAGGCAATAATAAGTTTTATAGTAATAAAAATAAAGTAAAAATTCATATGACACGGAAACTGCGCTCTGCTTCGCTGCCCTTCGCCGCTCTTTTGGTGTGAATTGAGTATTGACCCTTAAGTATGTACCAGAGCCGCCGCAATTTAAAGCAACACGAGAAATAAAATAATAAATATTTTTCTCCATACAAAAAAAAAAACTCAATATTTTTTTTGTCAAAAACTAAACACGTCAACACCTAGAGGATTTTTACCATTAGAAAAAGGTGGTCATTAATCTACACTAATATTATAAAGAGGAAAACTTTGTTTGTTTGTTTGATTGTAATGAATAGGCTCATAAACTACTGAACCGATTTTGATGAAATTTGGCACAGACAATGTTTGGACCCTGAGAAAGAACATAGGCTTTTTATTGCAAAATATGTACCACGGGCGAAGCCGGTAATTTGGGACAACTGTGCGGCGTTGTATGCTGTGGTTGTGTGCGTGCGACGTGCGTACGTACCTGAATGGGGGGTGTGGCCAAGCCCACTGCGTACATACAATCAGCGCGATGTACCTTTGTTCGAAGATAACTTACTTCTCTTTTTATACTTACTATGTAAATATTTCATAATAAAACCACATTAAATTGTTGAATAATATTTAATTATTAATATATTTATTAATATTTATTTGCTAATTAACTATAGACTAATTATTATCTACCACGGTTCTAAACAGTTAAGGTTGTAATCCGAAATGAATTAATTATTTTTCACTGAGGGCATGACTAGAACATGGGGTGGCACGGTGAAATGAACCATAATTAAAAAGAGGAGTGTTTATGTTTCGGTTAGCATGATTTTGTGCCAATGCATTTTCCAGATTACTAGTAGGTTGTACTGGTCTCTTACCAATGATTAAAGGATAACATTCATCAGATATACAAGATAAAGCACCTTGTATTCTTTTCATTCTATTTGAACATTCTTCAAAATGATCATATAAATATTTCAATTCAGGTATCAAAGCCTGATGGTGTGTTTTCAAGTTTTTATCAATTATTTTTAAACCTTCATTAGATGTGTATGTAATTTTTTCACTACTATAGAAAAACATTTCTATATCTATACCATTTTCCATTAGTTGACATTTAGCTAGCAAAGTGTAAAGAGTAATTTTAGGCGTTTTGGCCTTAACAAGATCAACAAAACGAGCAGCGTACAAATATTTTTTCCAATGTTTTTGGGGTAAGTTGTGGTAAGAAAAAATTTCATCAGGATTTGGAGTTTGCTCTACTGTGTTTAGTTTTTCTCTAGTCTTTTCAGGAGAATAAATTTCAATTTTCATTCCATCTTTAGAAATAGTACATATTTCCACAACACGTTCTTCTCTGTCTTTTCCTTTCTTTTTTATAAATTGTACAGTAACTCCAGAAGGTTCTATCTTCAGGATAGCATTTCTTGTTCTGTGGGATATTGTTGGCAATCTATCAGCACATAAGGGAGGAACACCAATTGTATTAGAGTTTGTTTTGGATTGTTTTGAGAAATTTTCTTTATTTTCATCATTTGAAAAAAACAATTCTGGTTTATCTTTCATAGATATTTTTTTCATATTTTCACTGAGACTCACAATGTTATTTGTATCACCCTGAAGAGAATAATTTTCAGTACATGGTAATGGTGAAGTATTTTGTGTGTGAGAATTAAATAGTTTAATTGAAGCACTATTTGCAGAATGACAGTTATCTTGATTTTGCATTAATATTTTATTATGCATTGGTTTACGTTCAAATTTTTCATTAAATAGCAAATTCTCAGATGGTAAATTATCATTATTAAATATGTTATGTAATTCTGAGGTACTTCTTTTTGATGAATTCAGTTTGTTGCTGTGTTGTGTACTGTGCAAAGTAGTTAAAAATCCTGAATCTTTTGATAAATCTTGCTTTAAATTCCCAATGACATTAAACCCATTATTTAGAAAAGGATGTTCCATTATGCCCTTTAATGTAATTCTTTGAGATGGATCCTTACATAGAAGCCTCTGTAATAGATCTTGAGCTTGAAAGGATAGCTCAGAAGGAATACTGTAATCGGCATTTATAACTTTAGTAAGAGTAGTTTTTACATGTTGTGTATGAAAGGGAGGACTGCCAACTAATAGTGTATAAAGCATACAACCCAAACCCCACACATCGGCTGGTAATCCATGAAGTTCTCTAGAAGCTACTTCAGGGGATATATAGTTTGGTGTTCCACACATGGTCACATGTTTTTCATCAGGCCCATTTAGTTGGGTAGCAAGACCAAAATCAGCAATTTTTACATTCAAATCTTTAGTCAATAATAAGTTGTTTAAAGATAAATCCCTATGAATAATGTTATGAGTATGAAGATACAAAACTCCACTCACAACTTGTCTAAATATATCTGCAGCAGCTTTTTCAGAAAGGCCTCGAGTACCTAATTTAAAGTGCTTTGCTAATTCTCCATTATGTGCTAGTTCTAATACTAAATAAACATAATGTGCATCTTCAAAAAAAGTGTACAGTTCTAAAATGGCGGGATGCTTTAAGCGAGAGTGTATAGTGACCTCTTGTCTTACTCTTCCAATCATTCCAGCACTTGCCATTAAAGCTTTGTCTATCATTTTGATAGCAACAAATAAGCCCGTTTTTCTGCATCTTGCTCTATAAACATGAGCGAATCCTCCTTTACCAAGATGTTCTAAAATTTCATAATCTTCTATTTTCTCCCCAAACATCTTCACAAAATGAAAATGTGGATCTTCATAAATAAAAAAATTTTTGGAATATCTTCAATAACATGAAGTTTTGAGTTAACATCCATTATTGTTTATTATACTGTAAAAATATAATTAAAATTAAATACATACAAAAGAATGAATGAATGTAACAAATACCTAGGTAATGTTTAAATTCTTACTTTATTTATTATCCATTTGGCATCTTCTATACTTTTATTAACTATCTCTTTTATTCTTTCTGGATCAGATTCAGACTTATGTTGTTTATAACTCTAAAACAAGATTTAACATTACTTTTTTTTCTTGAAAATTTATTAATTATCAAGGAAACCTCTATTATAAATAACTAGCTGTTCCCCCCGATTTCACCCGCATTGCTCCGCTCCTGTTGGTCTTAGCGTGATGGTAAGTAGCCTATAGCCTCCCTCGATAAATGGGCTATCTAACACCGAAATAATTTTTCAAATCGGACCAGTAGTTTCTGAGATTAGCGCGTTCAAACAAACATACAAATAAACTCTTCAGCTTTATAATATTAGTATAGATTTGGAACTTAGCCTGTACCTGTTTCACAGCAAATTTATAATGTTTACAAGCGTCGGGAGGCAACTTTTCACATTGGCGTAATAGATGTTTGTACAATTGCAATGATGTCATAACACTAGCTTTAGCATCATTAGTGAAGTGTCTTGTTAAAAAATTCAGCATTTCATTCAATTTTCTTTACGAAGAAACTTTTACAGGTTTCAAATTGTAAGTTACATACTATTCTTGGATTTTTACGTGTTACGCAACAAACTGTGGCAACAATGTCAATAAAATATGACTGAATATTCCCAGCAGGCCAGCACAGAGCACCGATTATATTTTATATTATTTACAATCACATTTACATTAATATTCCCCATATATTACTTTACTCTTTGCATTAATATGAAAATCTCAGAGCAATAAACCTAAAATGCTTCTGATTTCTGAATGTCACTGTCAAGTGTCATAGTGTCAGAGCCTAGGGGCGAGGATGTGAGTTAGTTTGCTGACGCAAAAATCTCCTCCGTTTCAATCTGTGGTTTCAAGGAATTTACAAAAATTAATTTATCTGATTAATTCGAAGCTTTACTGATGTGTTTACTGATGATGAAGTTCTGATTGTGTAAAAATTAATTTATATCTATGTCGTTTGATTTATTGTAATGGGATACTAGGAATAATCTGCCTTAATCTATAAGTACTAATATTATAAAGCTGAAGAGCTTGTTTGTTTGTTTGGTTGAATGCGCTAACCTCAGGAACTACTGGTCCAATTTGAAAAATTCTTTCGGTGTTAGGTAGCAGTAGATAGCCCATTCATCGAGGAAGTCTATAGGCTATATATCATCATGCTAAGACCAACAGGACAACGCGGAGCCATACGAGTGAAACCGCGGAGCGCAGCTAGTATCACATAAATATGTAGCTAATAGCTTGTCCAAAATATACACTAGCTTGTCGGTTGACACTTGTGAGTTCAGATTTTAACTTAATGATCTTTCTAAGGATTTTAAAAGCCCGTTCAAGTACCTATATATAGCTATATCAGTCGTACTAGGTCGTACTGGAATGTACCTAAGTGAATTTCATGAATATAATATGCTTTTGCGAAATAAAATTATTTTTATTTTTAAAGACGTAAAGTAATGAGAGTTTACTGGCTGGTTGCAGAGCTTGACCGACCGTCAATGCCACAGGTCAATGCGTACCGCAAGCGTACCGTCCGCGTCGGTCCTGACGATACGCATCAACAATTGTATGACTATGACGCTAATGCGCATGACAATACGCGTGCGTATGGTCGGTCTAGCTATGAACGGTTTTATGAATTTCCATACATATGACAATTGACAATCGTGACTGACGTACGCGTACGCACTAATGGTCGGTCAAGCTCTGCAACCAGCCTATCTGTGCAAAATATATTGCCATTGTAACTAGCGGTCCGCTACGGCTTTGCCCGTGGTACATGTTTACTTTTTCTCGCCATAGGATCCATCCTCGTGTTTCAAGAAAAATTATAAAAAAAGAATTAACGAAATCGGTTCAGCTGTTCTCGATATTTAAAAATTTATTTCATTTTTAGATTATAGATCACATAAAGATGGTAAATAGATTTTTTTTATCTGTTGTCACTGGTTTAAACTTCGAGTTAGGTATCATCTGTGGTTGTAAAACTTAAAATATTTGTGCTTCATTTGACTTGACTGTTCCTTCATCCTTGGCCCTTGCTTTTTGCTTGGTTGGTAGTTGCTTTTGTACAATAAATACATTGCATTACAAGTGCACTAGATTTTATTTCGCGATGGATTATTGTGAATCCAGTTTAAAAGCAAGAATTTAAATAAGTTATCGGTGCTATTGTTGTTATTTTGGTGATATGGGTGTATTTATAAAAATCTTTAAATTACGGTTATAGTTTTCTTGTTATCCTATACGCAGTGATTCATGTAAAGATTATTTAAAATGTTAAGTTAATATTAATCTGCTTTATGTTTGTGATTGTGTATTACTTTAATGATGATTGGTTAGGATTAATGTGGTATGGCACTTGTAACAATTCGTCGTACTCCGAGTGTCCAAACGCCTAGGAAAACGGTGAGTAATAAAAACGGATGTTATAATTTGGTCAATAAAAGACACAGGAATAAAATAATATAACTTTGCATACGATAAAATATAAAAATATAGGTATTTAAATTTATTTTGATTGAATTTAGTGCTATGACATTATTGACATATTCCTCTATGCACAAAAGAGAGCTTCAGCTGCTTTCAAGATCAGTAAAACTATTTTTGATAGCCGACAATGGTGACTAAATTAAAAACCCAATAAAATAATAATAATCATTATATCCAAACATGAAATTATGTTAAAAACATAAATTGTTAACATTAATTATTATTGGTTTATCCATTGATAGATAATTAACTAGATAAATAATTTGAAGCTTATGTTTCTTTCGCATTTTCAATTTTATTATTTGTTTTTAGTACTTATCTTTATAACCACCAAGAATATTTAGGTATATTGAAAGCTATCAAACTTATAATTAGTAATCTATGTAGTAACAATCTCTATGTCCAGTTACATGACCATTAATTGGTAACTGGGTATTATTATACTGAAAATAAAATGAAAAGCATAATCTATACTAATATTATATTATATAAAATTGTTGAATATGTGTTCTTATTGTTATGAACAAGGAAGATGGCTTGTTGCATTAAAAGGTTTGTTTTATGGGCAATCTATTTAAAAATATTGCCTGTGTGCGAGATTACTAAAGTTTTGATACGACAATGGTATAAAAGTGTCGTTTTTAGTACAAAAATAGCCTTGAAAAATATCATTTTCAATTTCGATTTTCACAAAAACTACGCATTTTCGTTGAAAAAGAAAAGCAGTTTGTTAAGAAAATCCACTACCAGCTATCGACTAAACAGCAAAAAAATAATGAAATTCGGGGACATCGAATTAAATATGCAGCCGTTTTATGAAACAAATATAATATATATGTATTTGAATTACCATTACATAATGTGTCTGGATAGGTATACTCAAAAATGTTGAATGGCCGGTAGGTATATGTATTCATATAAATAACAAAATTTGAAATTATTAGTTTGAAAATATCCAAAATTTATGATATATATAATCCAAAACAATGTGAATAGCTATAGGTACTTGAACTGGCTTTAAAATCTGAATGTATCAAGTTTCAAATTATATATCACTGGTATGAAACCCATATTATTATTTTATTGTATTATTAATAAAAAAATAACAATTTGCATATGTTTTACATAAACATTTAACATGTAGGTAATTAAGTACAAATTATTATCAACAACAACAAAAATAAAACTATCTTGTTTTTATTTTTTTCTTTATGTCGGTACTTACTTAATATTTAGATTTTAGAAAAATTACAATAAATTTTTTATTCCATTTTTGTTTTGAAAAACAATCTATTTTTTTTTATTTAATTTCAATCTATTTTATAAAGCATTTGAATGCTGTAAAACCAAAAATATCAAATTCAATCTATTTTTTTTATATTGTCAAATCCAGCTAGATGTGTATCAAATATAAATAATGTAAATTGAAATTGATTGTGTTGTTACTAACAGTTCTGGATTGGTTTCCCATAAGCAAACTCTTCAGTATTATATTATTAGTATAATATATTTACATATTGTATACTAAGTTAAATCAACACTTTTTGAATAAAGGTTTCTATAATCATACTAGCTTACCGCCCGCGGCTTTGCCCGCTTTCTCTAAAACACTATCCTATCTCTCAAGTTGGATCGAACTGCACATGGTGTGCGAATTTTATTATAATCGGTTAAGTGGTTTAGGAGTCCATTGAGGACAAACATTGTGACACGAGATTTATATATATTAAGATGGTACACCAACTGTAATTTTCTCAGTGTTGCCTTTTTTGGTAAACAGTATCTTATAATTTTTTTTATTAGACTTTGGCTACAAAGTAACAACATCTATTAACGAATGAAGCCAATTTTTTAAATACTTTATTTAATCCATTTTGAATAAAATAATTGTTGTTTTGATAATGTATATAGACTTTAACATTTTATTTATTTGTTTTAGCTAACAGTGCCACTTGCACTTTATTTTATTCAATTAAAAAAGTATTATTGTACAATTAATTTAGCATTTTTGAAAATGTGATGAACTTGAAAATACAATTGAAAATATGTAAATAATAGGGCAATGCTTGGAATATGTTTTTGCAAGCACAAGCATAAGAATGGTTGAGATAAAGCAGGACCAAAATAATTCTTCAACCGCAACAACTACAACATTTCCAACAATATTTATAAAGGTACTATAATATCATTAATAATATGATCAAATAATGAGTTTTCCTATAAAAGTGAAAAAAAAAAAAAATTTTCCTCATTTTTTGATATATTTTTTACAAAATTATGCTGTATCTTTTTTAATATTCGATTATACTTGTTCATAGGATGAAGAAGAAAAATCTAGTGATATTGTTGAAGACGATGGTGGAAGTCGTGCCAGTAAGAGGTGAGATATTTATTAATACCATTTTAATTACCAAATTACTTTGATGTAAGGAATTATGGCAACAAAAGGTTTTAATCTATTTCTTTAGCCTTCATTATTAATTTGTAAATTTTGTTTAGATTGTGGTTTCTTTTCTATTATTTGATGATTTTGGCTATGAAAAATTATTTTTTTATTCATTGGTGAGAGATGCGCAATTCATCATGTCAATAAAGCATTCAGATTTGCATTGAGCGAAGCGTGTTACGCTTCCCGTGCTCATAATGTTCCTGTTCTTCGTCGGGTTTCTATATTTATGCTGCAGTACGCGCTCGGTTCAGAGGGAAGCCGCCGCGAAAGACGGACGTGCTCCGCGGCCTGTGTAAACTGTAATGTCGATTGTCAGCGCTGTATTCTAGTTCGGAAAGCGCCGCATGGTGCAGTGCGCTGCGACCGCCGCGGCCGGCCCATGCGCCGTAACACTAACCACATCCGTTGAGAAATTCGCGAACGTACAGTTGTGTTTTTATTATATTTTGTGATATATTATACTGTGATTTTGAATTGTGCGCCATTCATGTCTTTGTCTACAATATGGTTGCATTTAGGTAACGTGTTATTTTGTTTTTGATAATCGTATTCGTATTTGTTTACATAATGTATTTATAAATGTTGTGTTTGAAACTTTAAATCACTCATTACTTATTATAATACAATATACATCATATACACAATTGTTGTATTTTACTTTTCTTTCATATACAAATACCTACCTACCTACTTTTTTAATATCATGGTTTTTAATCTGGTCAATCAAAATAATAACGTTTGATACTATTACAATACTAAGATAGTACTAAGATAGCACAGTGAAATATTCATACAAAATCCGATATTAAGTGTAATTTAAACCTCTTTTAAAAATTCGAATAACGCCCCTTTATTTACTTTTGCTGGTCCCAGTCCTGCTAATGGAACTTCACAAAAAAGTATACAATTTAAATAAATAAATACGATAATCCCTGATCCCGGTTAAATTATACCAACTTTGTTCGAGTTATAGGTAGGTAGTTATTTACGATTTCAACATATTGAGCACTTGAGCAGGTATTCAGGACCTAAACGGAAGGGAATGTCTGTTTCTTAGATAGGTATGTCGGCTATTTAACAATAAATGAATTATCGAAAGTTCATTATGTATTATAATTATTTAATTGTATAGAACTTATTTAAACCAGCTCGAGGAATAATTCGTTCCTTTTCTCATTAAAATATAAAATATTTTTATCGCATTACAATCTTAAATAGGTATTTTTAGTCATTCTTGTTATATCATTTGCTTAATAATTTTAACTATGACAACACTGACAACAAATACCTATTTTTACGCCAATAACATATTTTGAAAATGGATGTACTTAGGGGGCCAGTTACAGCGAATTGTTTACATATTTTTCAAATTTATCAACGTATCTCTAATGACCACTTAATGACCAAATATGCTATTATCTAAAACCGTTAACCGGTTAGATAAATGTCATAAGTAGGTACGTATAGATATACAATTCCAACCCTTAATAGTAGATTTGAAAATGAGTGAAGGTAATGCATTGTTTTTAAATATGACTGATAATGTGTGCTATAGAGTGGTAGCGTCGTACGCCATATCAGGCAAAGCAACACGTAGAATCGACACACATGCTGCGATACAACATACGCGCATGTATGGTCGCGCAACGCTACTTTGGCAACGCGCCGCTACTCTATTTTTATCAAACCTTGAGAGCACCCGCCCTTGCTACTATAATGGAAATGACACCTAAAATATTCGAAAATTTGAACACATCAAAACATCACTACCTATATGAGGTTAAGATTAAATTTAGGTTACGTACGGTACAGGAATACTAAAAATAGGAGGTTATTATTCAACCAATCTACTGATTCGCCTGATGTGTTTAATATTCTACACATTTTAAATCTCCCAACATGTCTGTATATTTTTAATAAAAATATGTGTACCAAATTAAGAATTCACATTTTCTTTAATCGTACTGAGTAGTAACTTTGATCTATTTCTACAATAAGAAGAAAAAATTCTCAACTAGCTGTGCCATGCAGTTTCACCCGCGGACGAACAGCGGTACTTACTTCCACATCTTATGTCTTATTCTGATGCATACCTATATTACTGTTAAGTTTCATCCAAATATTTCCAGTGAAAGAATTTTCCAATTTCTTCGTGAAAGAGTAACAAACATTAATCCGTACCTACTCACAAACTTTTTAATTTATAATATTATATACAGTAGGATTCAATAAATGCATTATAATAATTAATTTATATAGGAACATAGCAAGTTGTGAAATCTACAATATCTTGGTTTAATTATTGTATGTAACAAAAAATATAAAGCGAGTGAACTGTGTGAGTAATCATGACTAAATACGTATTGCGGCAAACCCACGGCTCAAGGGCCAGCCAGCGCGTCGTCTGACGTCTCCGCGATCGGAGTTAGGTTGAGTCGACCGTGCTATCTCGTGTTGAGCTCCGGTGAAAGGAAGGTAAACGCCACGGCTTTAACGATTGCCGCAACTACTAAAAATGGCGTCATTCATACATTTTGCGATCGAATAAAAAAAAATATGTACTTCTAAACGTTGCAACCGAATCTTTCATTAAAAGGCCTTAACATTATTTAACCGCACGCAGAAAACTACAATGTTTTGACGTGTTTTATCAGGCTTATATTGTTTTAGCCTCAATGAGTGCTACTTCGCGAACAAGGGCGCGGCGTTGGTGCTGGGCAGTACGGAGCACGGGTGTGCTGAACGGCGGCGATCTCCAGCACGCGTGCATCCCCAGCCAGACATTCACCATCACTTACAGTCCATGTTTTACTTGGTGCGCCCGGAGGAGACGCTCAAAATGGTAAATTTTTGTATGTGGGCTTTTATCTCGTCGCAATGTTACTCATTATTAATCGAATCGCTTTTTTAAACGATCAATTGATTTGTCATTGGGGCCAAGTATATAACACCGTGCAAAATTTTAACTTTCGAAGCGACATTGTTTTAAAATTGTTTGTAAAATAAGTTTGTGACGTTTTTGTACTCATTATGAACTATTGCATTAGTACTTATGATGTTAGGCGGTGAAACTGGAGAGCGCTCATGCCGGTCGCACGCGGTACCTGGTCGTGGTCTGCCGGTACGACGAGGCCGCCCTGCTGGGCATCGACTGCAATGAGCGCACCACCGTAGGCCTCGTGCTGCGAGTGCTGGCTGACACGTCTATTAAATTAGATGGAGACGGGCAAGTATAATTTTAACGCCTCACCGGGTTTGATTAAAATCCTTATTGACCTTATTGATAAACATATTTTGTGTTTTAACATTTGTAATTTCGCTGTAAGATGCTTAATAAATTTTTTAAGCCATTGACACAATTAAGTAACGAACTGACTGTGATAATTGTGCAGAGGCATGGCAGAACTAAATATGTTGTTAAATATTGCAAGTACTAACTCCAGTGATGTGTTGTGGCAGCGTTCGTAAGTGATAGGAACGCCCTTGGTTGAGAGTTGAGACATTAACTTAGTTTGACCTTTAACAATATCCATTATACCGTGAATCGCCTGAGCCTTACCGATTGGATACACCTGCTTTAAGGAATGATACAACTTTCAAGATTTGAACTATTATTAACTGTAATTAATGAGGCGTTGTATTAATAATAATTTATACAAACATAGTGTTTTAATTATTATTATTTACCGCTTATAGTTATGACTATGTCCATGTAAGCCAATAGGTAAAGCAAATTCGGTGTAATTTGTTCCAGATAATATGACCTAGGTAAATTGTTATTTAGCAGAAGCAATTTGCGAGGCTCGTTCTGCATTCCGAAATGTATTATTTGCTCAAAGTATTTGAACATGCGATCATGTTCGATATCGATACAATCGCACTTATCGCATAATTACAAGAAGCTATCGTCCCGAGCGAATGCACGTGTGTGCAAGGAACAATAACTAATTGAGGATTCATTGTCCACAGAGGGTTTAGCGTATGTGTGTGCAATCGACAACACATATTCAAACCGGTGTCTGTTCAAGCCATGTGGTATGTACCTACTCATTATGTATGATTTTTTTGTCATAGCGTGTTGTTGTAGTGCAATTGACATTGAAAACAATTATTGTGTTTTATGCGAACTTTGTTTTGTTTTCCTTAAAATTAAACGCTTTTTGGTATCGTGAAAATAATTTTAGAATTATGCGTCCTTATTTTCACAGTTAATGTTAAATGTACATGGAAAATTGTAGCTAATTTAAAATGACAACAGAATTGGTAGAAATTTGGACTGAGAACTATGTCAAGTTAGTTCAACACAGTTTAAAATGCAATATGTAGTAAATTATGTTTTTTTGGTCATTTAATATTATCTACAATACGTTTAAAGAGACTTTTGTCTCAGGATTGAGAATAAAAATTCGTTTTTTCAGATTTTCAGTCTTTGTAACTTGTGTTTGCTCACTATTTTAATTTCCTAATTTCTAGAGGAGATCTATCATTAGAATTCAGTATTCACTGACGTACAATAAACAACTAGACATACAATAACGCTCAAAAATTTTTCTCGAATCAAAACACTGCCTACGCGTGTTAGTTAGGCAGACTTTTCTAATTAACAATACGTATACTTTGATCGTTACTGCCACTAAAAAGGTGTTAATTTCACTGAGTGTTATATACAACACCGCACGGACATTTTTTAACGATCCATTCGAGTCGAGTTACATAGGCGATTGTGAGTCTAGTTATTTATAGTACGTGAAGATGAGAGTCGAATTTTAATTAAAAAAAAAAAAAAAAGTTACCCGGCAAAACCTTAAATTGCAAAACTAATTTGTTCATGTTAATGTTAACATCGATGTTATGGTTTTGCGGTCAAAGTTACTATTTAATATCAATTACACAACATGCAAAATCATAATATGTGTAATCGTACAACTGAAATGTTTAAGCTACTTTCCGTACACCAAAGGTTAATTAATACAATCTAGGAGGCAAGACCTTTGCGCTTTGAATTCCAATTCCATTTGGGTTATTTCGTCCTTTATTAATGTCATCAATCCTTTACATATCCTAACTAACTTAACTATTAAAGCATTTTTAGGAGCTCTATATCTGTAAATTTTCTGCTCTCTAACATAACGTAAAACACACTGATAGAATTCCGAGTCCTATAGTACAGTACATACAGTAATCCTCAAACTTATCGGCCGGGCTGAAGTTGGCCTTACTTTTATCTTGCTCATGATGGTAGTTCTTATTTACGTTCGATTCGTACCCTGCTTCAGCCCGGGCAAAAAGAGTGGAGAACATTGGGTTTAAAATATTGTAAGCACGTGGTTCTCATGGGAAGTTGCGTTGGTCGTAAGGTCGGCGCTGCAAACCCTGCACCGGGCGAGCGGCAGAGCGCGCGAGCTGAACCACTTCGCCGGCGGCACGTCGCACGCGTGGTGCGCGTACTACGAGCGGCACATCGACTCGGACCGCTCCTGCCTCAACGAGTGGCATGCGATGGACTGCATCGAGTCTCGGAGACCGCCGTCGCCGGACTCGTTACGACTTAAGTGAGTATCACGGTTGCTGCGCTTGCTCACATGGAGCATGTCCCCCCTTTTTTACAACGTCTTTAATTAATTGCTCTTATTCGTTGTAGCGAGATGTATAGCCTTCCTAGATAAATGGACTATTCAACGAGCAAGACTTAAAAATTGCTCAATTCGAAGTGTGCTTCTTTATGAAGTTCGATCAAACAATTAATATTTTCTAAATTAGTCCCTAAAGGGGGAAAACGAAACGAAAAAATTGGGTAGCACACCAATGTTCAAGAAATGATAACATTAGGGCGAAATTATAGGTATTTCATGGATCAAGTATACTCAATGGAAAAGCAATTTTTTCCATATTGTTAGATCTAAAGCGACGGTTGCTGTAGCTTCCTGAAAATGCGCAGAATTTATGAACACTGCATGCATTTCAATATTAATCCTTGATCAGACCTCTAGAACTTGGGCAAAGCCATTTTTCAATTGCTAATGGGTGTCAGTTTCTGCGTAACCATAGCAACGAGACTTGGGCTCCAAAATTAGTAGTCTGTTCATGCGTCAGCTTTCGGCAAGCTGCATCATTAGGTGCCTACTATATAATATTCATCTTATTTTTCTGAATGAGTGGCAAAATATTGGTCGCGTCTTTTGACTTGGAATTTAGTACTTGTTTTGTGTAATAGTACATAGTCATTTTTGAAATAGTTTGTTGTTGAATAATGTCAGACTGATACTGAACTGATACAGCAGACTTACATAACTTCCCATTGCCAATTGGATCAAACTATGTACACACATCGTAAAGTGTACGATTTTCCTGAGACTCATTATATTTTTATCATCAAGAGCTTAATGATAGCTTGATACAGTTACAACTTGATATTTTGTTATTTTTTTTTGAAATTGGTCATTAATTTTTTTATGAAAATTTAAGTATATGAAAGGTCAATTTGTATATCATGACATTATATTTGTTAACGCGTCATGGTTCTTCTACCATCTAAAGTACGTACATCCGTCGTTCTATATAATATATTTTTTGTAATTTAAATCAAAAGAAGTCGGTTGATGAGTGCATTGGACTGGACGATCAAACAGTATTGAATGAAGTATAATTTCAAATGTAATTTCACTCCCAGTCTAACACCTTGAGTTTCCATTAAAAAGTGACTATTTATAAGCACAAATAAATCAGTTTTGAGATTGAGACTGACTTTAAAACGTGACTATCTGCTAAATCACAAAAATAAAATTTTGTTATGTTTTCTTCGCTTATAGGTCTACCAGAATCTGATGGCATATTTATATTTAAGAAATAAGAGATTTTCATGTGGCAACTTATTTGACAACTATCAAATTGTTTGTCAAATTATTTGTCTTTTTTGCAGTTGATAAATAATTTTTAGGATTTTGTCTAAAAAATCTTCGAAAATGTCGAAAAAGCCGCTGTGATCCCAAGGAAGAGGTGTGGTTTATTATGTGTATACAAAAATATTTGATGAAGAAGGGTCAAACACATCACAATTTTCAATTTAAAAGATTTTATTGGTAAATTGGACTTACCGGCTTTGATACTTTCAATTAAAAAATATTATATGTAGGTAACTAAAATATTGTTTGTTGATTGGAATATAATTTTATGAAAACTTATTACAGGAGTTTCCAATACGGCTATTCGTCAAGTCCAAGCTGTCCAAGTCAATTTTATAGTGTGTGTATCCGTTAATACTTACGAAAATAAACATAGTTTTATTTTATTTTTATTTTATTTTATAAAAAATTATAAGCAGTCTAGTTTTCTTTGGATATACAGCGATATTTTCACATGGCACATGATAATGAACATACAAATATAGGTATGTGTAAATAATTATATGTAGGTATTACCTGTATAAAAGTAATATGTATATTATATAATTATGTAAGTAATTGTACCTACATAATATTAAGTGGATATCTCATTATTAAGTACAGTATTGTCCACTTATGTAATGTGACTAATGATATTGAGAACAAACTAAAAAATAAGCAGTATCAAGATCGTTCAGTCCATTTTCCCTAGGGTTGCACACTCAAAATTTTGATTTCCCTAATTGCCATCAGATTCTGGTTTACCTATATTTTTAATCAAATTGTATTTACTTTGAAAATTTGCTAATGAGGTTTGAAATTGATTTGATCATAATATTGGTATAAACTTTCCAATAAGGAATAATAATCACTCATGGAAAACGTATAACTCCATACCAAGGTCTGAATTCGATAAGTTTCACCTTTTCTAGCGGATCGTGGAAATTTTTTTTTTCTTTTAATACTTTCGATGATTTACTTAGTACTTTTTGAGTGATTTAATTATGTAAAATTTGCAATTTTGTTTGGTTATAAATCTCGTTATGATATAAAACGGTTACGGTACCTAGACCTCATTTCTCGACCTCGGAAAGGATCGGACGTTGGTAAATACGCTAATTAAACACATTTGCTGCGTGCAAACGCTGAGTGGAACAATTTTGTGATCTGAAATACTATCGTGCGTAATTTTTTGCTTTAATTAGTAATGAATACATACCTACACACCACTCTTCAATAAATACTGTCACAATATTCTCAGTTTTTGAGTTGCTAGGAAGTAGGTATTATTTGATAATAATTAAAAATTCCATACTCAACACAAATTATTGATAACTAATAACTACAAAAGGGTTCATCAATACAAATAGATAGATTTAGATTATATTTATGTTAATGTTTTCTAAACCAATACCTATTAACATTGGAGTGTCTGATTTTAATATTGAAATAAAAATAATTTGACACATTTAAAAAAATTTTTTTTTTGCAGACCGCGTGAAAGAGACGAAACGGAGCGTGTAATTAGATGTACGTTAAAGGAAATAATGATGAGCGTGGATCTCGACGAAGTCACCAGTAAAGCGATCCGGGGCCGCCTCGAAGACGAGCTCGATATGGACCTAGCTGAGTACAAGTCATTCATTGACCAAGAAATGCTCACAATACTAGGCCAAATGGATGCTCCTACTGAAATATTTGATCACGTTTATTTGGGTTCCGAATGGAATGCGAGCAATCTAGAAGAATTACAAAGAAATGGGTAAGATTTAAGTTTGTGCATTTTTTGTGTTGGTTCAAAATTAAACTTCATAATATGTAAGTAAATATTTATTCATTTTTTGTATGGTTTCATTTCAGGGTTCGACACATATTAAATGTGACAAGAGAAATAGATAATTTTTTTCCTGGTATGTTTGATTATCTGAATATAAGAGTATATGATGACGAAAAGACTGACCTTTTAAAACACTGGGATAACACATATAAATATATTAATAAAGCCAGGAATGAAGGCTCAAAAGTACTTGTACATTGCAAAATGGGGATCAGTCGATCCGCGTCTGTGGTCATTGCATATGCAATGAAAGCTTTTAATTGGAATTTTGACAAAGCTCTTAAGCATGTAAAGGCGAAAAGAAGCTGTATCAAACCGAACACAAATTTTTTAAATCAACTCGAGACATACCAGGGTATACTCGATGCAATGAAAAATAAAGAAAAGTTGCAAAGGTCTAAGTCAGAAACTAATCTTAAGTCTCCTAAAAATACGTCTAAAATAGAAAATAAAATTATAGATCCTACACCTTTAGCGTTGGCGCTGACGGGATCTTATTCGGGGCGGCCGAGGTCTTGGTCTCCTGACACGAAGCTGGCCTCTGAATTGCTTCCACCAACCTCTGTATCACTGGAGAACTTAGCTTCAGAGACGCGCCATATGCTGATGCCGTGCGCTAGTGGCAGTTACAGTGTATCTCCTAACCAGATCATGAGATTGAAGGAAGAAGGAGCACCTTCAGTAAAGCATATTGTAAATGAAATTGAAAATGCCGCGTCAGGCGATAAAAAAGATATTCCAAGGCGACATCAGCGTTTAAATTTTAATAATCTTGTAGATAATTTATCTATAAGTAACCCAGGAGAAATTACAAATAAAACGCAACCCTCGCCATTAAGAAATATAGGTCACAAATGTACCCAATCTGACAATGAAGTTGACAAAATACATACTTGGGATCCGGGGGAAGTACCGTGGGCTAGTGAGGAACTCAGGAATACTAGTGATAGTGACAATATAGTGAAGAGTGATAGTGGTATAATAGATGTGAAACTGAAACCGAGTGACGTTATTTACGGTTCCGTAGAACGCACGTTAGACTGTGACGAAAGGAGAGTGGATGATGATGCTCCGCCATCGAGTAGGCAAAGTTCTTGGAGCTCGTTCGATAGCGCCGTAGTGCCCGACCTGTCGCGTCATTCGTCGTGGGGGTCGTACGATACGAGAACCGCCCGGCCGCAGCTCACCTCCCGCGAGGAAAGCAAGCGACCCAAGGAGCGTGCCGAAGACCGCGGCCCCGAGTCGCCCGCCCCGCAGAAGCCGACCTCCGATCTCAGCATTATAAGCGAGCAGTCGGAGCCGCGCGGACGTGCGCCTTCCCGCCCGCCCGTTGACATTTCGGACAACGAACGCAAATTTAATGAAACGTGTGCCATACTGAAGGAGCTCGCGAACGCCGCGGCGCGCATGGAGCGGGCGCGGGACCGCGGCGCGTCCACGTGGGGCGGGCGCCTGTCCGCGTCCGCGCCGGCCGACACGTGGCTGCGCGCCGGCCCGCGCCGCCGCCGCCTGGCCGCCTCCTCGCACGGCGACCTGCCGCGCGCCGCGCCCACGCCGCCGCCCTCCGCCGCCGGCCTGGTCAGCAATCTGAAGAAGGAGTTCGAAGCGCGCTCCGAAAGCGAGCAGCCGAGAAGGTCGGTGTCGCGCAGCCGGCCGCCCGCTTCGCCGCCCAGCGCCCCGAGCGAGGACGTGTCCGTGCGCGTGCTGGTCGACCGCTACGACCAGCCGGGGCGGGCGCGCTCCGAGTCGAGCAGCGAGCCGGCGCGGCCCAAGGCGCCGCCCGAGTCCGTGTCCAAGAAGTGCAAGCTGGCGTCGGAGGGCGAGGCGCGCTCGCGGGCGCCGCTGCGCAACTCGTACTGCGGGGGCGCGGGGGGGGCGGCAGGGGCGCCGGGCGCGGCCGAGCGGCCTCCGGTGGCGCCCACGGTGGTTTCTCTCGCGCCTTTGGACTATACCGATCTAGTAGTTTCAACTGTGATGTCGAAAGCTCAAACTAAAAAACAATTGCAACACGGGAAAACTCATCCGTTGACGAGGCTCAACTTGAATCGGTCAAATAATAGGTGTTCGAATCCTGTGTATAATACTATGTAGAAATATTATTGTTTTATTTATTATGAATTCTTGCCAAACTCGATATTTTATCTTTCTAGAGTTTTATATACTATTTACAAAATGAAATCACAGTGTATTGTGTCTATCACATAAAATTGTATTAAACAGCTGTTTGTGCGTAGAGAAAATGTAAAAAAAGAATAAAATTGATATAACTGAAGAGCAACTTTTATAACATCTTTTTTTTATATACTTCCTTATGTAAAAAACGCTGCATATTGTGGTTTCAGCTGTTGGATTTATCCAAAGTCTACTATTTGCAATCGCTTCTCAGTAACAAATGCAACTCTTGGAATGTTTTGAATTTCACTGATTTTTTTATATGTGTCTGGTATTTTACTCATTTTTCGTCTTACAGTTCCAAAGTCAAAGCCATATATAGCCCCTGGATTGTTTCGTATCATGCATTCCGTCTGAAGTAATGAAAAAAAATATTTTTTATTAGTAATCCTTAAAAATCCGAGATCACAATTCAACTAAGACAATAATGCCAATTTCTTGTCACATGTCTTTTGAAACTTCGATTTAGAGCCAGCGCGCACGAGCAACTTTGTCTCCGCAACTATTTTGTCTCTCCCATCAATTTGTATGGGGAGTTGCGTCGCTACGTGCGCGCACTTTCATACTAGCCTTCCTCGACAAATGGACTATCTAATATCGAAAGAATTTTTCAAATCGGAGCAGTAGTTCCTGAGATTAGCGCGTCCAAACAAACACTAAAACTCTTCAGCTTTATAATATTTAATAGTACACAGTATAGATTATAATCAATTTCAATTAAAATAACATCACAAAATGCCACAAAATCGATCCTATTCTTAGTTGAATCGCGTAGCCGTTACACATAACGTCTATATTCTTGAAATCATAATATTATATATACCTAAATATTCATACAGAATATATCCTTACCATTTTCATGTTAACATCAACGACACGCAGCACATTGGAATCAGAACCACCACATACAGCTAAATTAGTTTGCGGAACTAACTTCCCACAGTACAGTTTGCACTGATGGTTATCTGGCACTATTGTTTCTATAAGCTTACAAGATCCGTAGTCCCAAATTTGAATTGTATCTTTATCTTGCCACGAGCACGTAAGTATCTTAAATTTATTAATTAAGTAATTAATTAATATATACAGGGTTTTTCAGTAACGGTGGATAATTCAGTAGTTACGTGCATATAAGAATGATACGTTTAGCGACATTTTAAGAGTCTAATAGATAGCCGTTTGAGATAGAATTTTCTAGAATCTAGGCGATCAAAGCTGAGCTCTTCCGCACACGCATAACTACATTATCCACCATAAATATAATGTAAACATTTAACAAATTTTTTTGGATAATACTTACGGAATAAAAATTAATACTGGCAATAAATAATACCGGCGACAAACCAATTACCACAAAGCAGTGATTGTTTTTTTTTTATATTTAGCGACCTTGATACTACATGTGAGAATGATACACACTCAATGCAAGGTATTTTAATTTTTCAGACAGTACCTTCAGATCTTTTCATCGCCGTACAAAATACATAAATTGTACGTGTACCTATCAATTACAATGAACTTTGTAATTACTACGTACTTGCTTCCCTGGTTTATCGAAGTCCAATCCTTCGCCACACATGTGTATGCCCATAAAATGTTTTGTTGCGTAAGGTTGCCTATCATCCCAGCACATCACGGTATCGTCCCATCCGCCAGATATAAGTTCATGGTGAGATTTTGGATTAAAAACGCATGCAAATATTCTCGATGCATGTCCGTCGATTATATTTTTTCTCCCGCTGTGAAAGTAACGTCTTTTTTAGGTTTTACTGCTTTTCAAATAACGATATTTTATGCGTACCTAAGTATTATTCGACGACGACGCGACGCGACGTTGACTTTATAGGGTTTGATTACAAACTGATTATAAACCCAATGCCCAACACCCAGCATACTGTAGCTGTAGTGACTAGTGAGTCAAATTACGAACGTCAGGAATACGATGTTTGTTTTCTATTCACAATGTCTGTTTGTCTCCATCTTACCTACTACCTACTCAACACACACAGCCTGTTTGTCAAACATTTCAATTTTTTACCAAAATTTAACGCATAGTAACTAACACGAAATGTTACAGGTTAAAGCACATTCGCTGGAACGTTACGATACATGGATTTTGAAAATTGAGCTTTTACTTGTATTATGTAATTCCTAAATAGTAAATAGGTATGTTACACTATATCTAGCTAGGTAAGTGTTAATCTGGTAAATAAGTTATTACACGTTTCATCAATATCTCGTGTTTGTGAAAAATAGATATATCCATCTAACCATCCAAACTTTCGAAGTATACTACATATTTGGAATAGATTACGACAAAAATTAGTATAAAAACAGTGCCATCTAGTGAGACTAGTACACCTTATTATGTACAGATTAATTCTTTAATTTGTTAATAAAAACTTAAAAACGGCTTCAAATTGTCCGAAATATACTAAATTTAAATGGGACCACATGTCAGGCACCAGCTTTCAAATAAAAAAAAAGAATTATCGAAATCGGTTTCTGAGATAACAAACCCAAAACAATACCTAGGTACCTACAGTGGAATAGAGAAGTACCTCATGGATAAATCTAAATTTACCTAGAATTTGATCGTTACGAATCCAGATTAATAACATAATATTATACATAGTGTTTGACAATAAAAAAATTAAATGTGTTGAATTGCCTGGAGTAAAAAGTTCGTTCTTGCGTTTGAGCCTCTTCGTCATACATGTTTAGTTTAGCATCATCACCATATGTGACGAACTTAGTAAACCGCGGATGATAGCAAATACCCAAAGTTTGACGTTTTTCTCGTATGGTATAAATACATTGATCATATTTATATTTCCAACATTTTATGCATCCATTTACATCTGAAAATACATGATTTTTTAATTTGCAATAATATATTCAGTAGCTAGAGTTGAACGAATGCAGCAAAATACTAACAAGATGACAATAGCATGTTCGTGATGGGATGCGCCTTGCTAACGGGTCTATGTTTGATTGCTGTGACGGGGCCAGGATACGAACGACATTCGTCATCTACTAGTGTGTGCGTGCAATTTCCAGTATTGCAGTCAAACAACCTGATAATTCCATCTATAAAACCTGTCGCGATATCTTTTGTGTCTTCGGTATATTTGCAGCACATGATGTCCTTATTTGTATCGCTACAAAAACAAATAAAATGTGATAGGTCTCCTTATTCACTGTTTAACAGTACCTAAGCTACGTAATAAAATTTTATCAAAGTTCGGCAAATAAATACTTACAAAATATTAATCGTCAAATAATAATTAATGGTAGCCCTTTTTTATGAATAAATCGTTCACTGTTATAAATTTTATCAAAACGAAGCAAAAAAGGAAGCATTTCTGGTTTTGTACTTTTACATTTTTATAATTTACTAGCTTTCACCCTGTCTGTGGATAGCACTGACCTCTATAACTATACGTAGGGGCGTATAGTTATAGAGGTCAGTGGTGGATAGCCACACACGAGTATAGACTCGCGTAGACTAGGTACAGAACTTTGTACTTACCTACTTGCTTGTTTAATTCTGCTCAGTAGTTTAAATTTCGAGATTATAAGGGATACCCACATACAAACAGATAAAAATTACTAACCATTGTGTTGGGGCCTATATAACATACATGTGCATGTATATAATATATTACTTATTAAATGTCTAGAAATGGACCGGAAACCGGTTACTGTTTAAGCATATAAAATAACCGTGTCTCGGTTTATACAATTAGGTACACACCCCCGAATTGGCTCGACCCATTCTCATGAAATTTGGTTATCCTGCGAATCGGTCAAATATATGATAGAGTAGGTAAAGCAGAACATTTACCAGGTTAGCTAGTTATAAGTATAATATAGTACTCTGTATTATATAGGTGCCTAGATTTTTAATCACAATGTCATCGATTCCCTTTAGGAATGGACGACCATTCATGACGTGATCACGTGAGGAGTTTTTTGAAATTTATCGACCCCCTTGGTGAGAATTGATTATCGGCCCTCTAACTTAGGTACAATCGATTTTTTTTAATGTAAGTTTATACAGTATAGTTGTTAAGTGTATGTATTGGAATTATTATTAAAAGAAAAATCGTGCTTATTACTTTTATTCACGACAAGCTAAGATAAGACTAATTCACGAGCAGAGGCGGTGAAAAGATTAGGTGGTGTTATATGCCACCATCACCGAAGTGACGGCCGCAGCCTCGTGGGCCTCGCTCCTCACAATCGAAAATAAATTTGAAAAAGTATTGAAAAATTAAATTCTTAAAAAAATAAGATACATCACATACTTCTTGCCACTCAACCCCCTCCCCCTTTGAACGCTTCACGGCCTCATCATGCCCGTGTAGTCAGGAAGTAACGAAAGCAAGTACCTACCGTCCTACCACAATAAACAGTACAACCAAACTAATCACTTGTTTTATAGTTTATAGAATATTAACTAAAAAAAAAAAACCTTTAAGTAAGTACTTACATGATAGAAAGCACGTTCACTTCTCCTTGATATATTTGATTTTGTTCAGTGTGGAATGAACGATGTTCAATATTGGGCGAGCTAGTATGCACAGTAACGATTTCCTTTTGGGGACTAACATTTTTCACGTAAGTATTAGTAACAGCAAAACTTTTTCTCGCTGCCTTTACACTACTGGGTGCTATTGGTCCTGCTTCCTGTTTGCGCTGAGGGTCCATATTTTCAATTCCATTCTATAAGAAAATTTCAATGAAAACGATTTATTCTCATATTGTTATTCAGGATAAAAATAAAATACCAAAATGCTAGAAAATTTATCTGACAATGTCGTTTTCTTAATATCATAATCGGCTATCTGCGTTCATAATAATTCAGGTTCTCCCACGTCACGTAGGTATTTGCTCTGTGGTATTTATATTATTATTTACGGTATTTATGAAAGAAATGATTTCTCGTGAGGACGCAATTTTATTTTTTTGATGTGTAGGGGGGTCAGTGTGAAGCTATCACTAAGTTTGTGGGGTCGCCACCCTTGTCCCACGGCCACGGCCGCCATTTTGAAAATAGCGGTTGATATGGTTTTAACGTGGTTTTTACGATTTAACTAACTCTTAAATTATTTATCTGATAAAAAAAATTGTCAGCATTATTTGTTACAAATTAAATGCTCTACAACTTTGGTCCAGTAACTTTTTGTCGTAGAACTATAAATAAAAAGTTATAAGCGAAAATGTTCAGAAATGGAGAGCTATTTATATTTTTCGATATTTTTTTTTTATCATTTTACGAAGAAACTTCGAAGAAATGATATCAGACCATTTTCGTAGATTGTTTTTCGAGGAACAACTTTTATATATATACAACATTTTTTCATTACGTCAATAGCTAAGGTTTTACAGCGCTCAAAGCCACTTGGCTAGGGGGGCTGAAGTGAGTACCTAGGTACTATTTTTCAGAGATATGCTATGCAGTAGCAGTATACTAAGTTGCGGTGGATGCTTTAAATATCAAATCATATTGATGCATTCAACTAAGATACGTTTTTTTATATGGAAGGATGTGTGCTCTTGATGCAGGCTACCACGAGTGGAGAAGCTATGTGCAGTGCAGCTTACTACCGAAACATATAACTCGAGCTGCTTATCTTCGGACAGCTACTTTGAAGCGGCGCGGCGCATCTTCATAGCACATTTTCTACCGCTACATAGCTTAGAATCAGTAGAAACGGTCACATCATTTCACAGCATAGCTGCTTATCACATTTAAGTTTAAGAAACATAGCCTATGTTACATAGGTACCGATACAATGTTATCATTGTATCGGTACCTATGTTCATTAATTAGTCTTTAGATCTGTTCAGCCTTTCCAAAAATTACCTCGTAGTGAACCAATGGTAGGTAGGTAGGTATACTTAGGTATAAAATTTCCCTTCATATAAAAAAGGAACATTGGTACATTCAAAAGCCTTGTGGGCTCTTGAATTTAGGAAAATTAAAGGCATGGCAATTTATTATTTTTTAAGTACTTTATTCAATCAATGCAGACACAAAAATAAAATTCAATAGAATCAATAAAACAGGCTTATAAACAGTATTAACTAGTCGTCAAAAAACAAAACAATGGATAAATAGACAAAAAAGTAAAGATCGGAATCCCATGAGTATGTTAATTTTATATATTTATCCCAAATTGTAGGTTTATTTGTCACAAGCGAATAATGAATTAGAAAAGTGCATTACGGTTATTGGGTTTGATGGGAATCCCGTGGAAATGGCGAACGTTACAATTGACAAATAATAATCAGATAAAATAATAGATTACCTAGGAACTAAAAAAATGTACAATGTATTGAAACTCTATTACATTTCGACTACCTATCATGGGGATTCCCAAACTTTGTAACCCAAGTTAGTTGGAAAGCATTTGAAATAATTGACCTGGGATGAATCCGAATGTCTACTATAGTTGGTTGAATTTTAATGTTCTTTAATTACTTGTAGAGTTTTCCGTGGTAATTGTCTTGCTCTGATTTACTTGTATTATGTACCTACCACAATTATTAAAGTTTTTGATAATACCTCACCAAGGAGAATGTTCTTCTATAGAGATCTTACAATAGACATTGCGTATAGTTTTTAACTATTTTTCTATGGAAACCTTGAACCAAGACCTACTACGATCGTCGCGTCAGGCGTAAATACCCGCTATTTTATAAATTTTGTATTTCTATAAAAGTAGAATTCCCCTAGGAGGCGAAAATAGTCATTCTATTCAGTCAGTCTCAAATTAAGTACTTGCTAAGAGGCTTTTTGTGTATTTATTTTAGAGGCAAGCTGTTTCTCCTAAACACAGGTTGCCCAGTAACCTAGCTAGGGAAACATTGGCTTGTATAAATAATTGTTTTGGTAGCCTTTTTATTTATATACTTTTACATGAATTTTAATTGTATACCTATTGTAATAAATTGTAATTGTAATTATTGTATGTATGTATGTTTAATAATAATAAATAAATTTGAATAAAAAAAAAAATTTGAATTCTTAAATCATGGACCAAATATAAATATATAGGATATAAATAGATTTACAATTCGCATTTCACCTAATAAAAATAACATTTCTTTTAAATATACTTAGTTACGTTAGGTTAATATTTCGGCTAAATATCAAACTGATCTTTTAGGGTTGATACTCAGTTGGTAGTGGTTCACATTGTGGAATCTTATAAATCGCGTGCTCATATCTCATAAAACACCTATTCTAGATATAGAGAATACCATCACTTTTACTTTTTTTCTATCACGCAGTAATTATTTGTCATAATATAAGTATGTACCTTCAAATGTGGATCAACCCTTAACAAACTCAATTACACAAATGTTTTCATTCATATATGATCCATTATGTACAAACATTTAAACAATCATGATCAGCTCTACTTAATCATTTGAATTAGCACCTTGTTTCTTTGATCCTATTGAAGAGTATGTGAGAAATAGTTATACAAGTATATATGTAATGACTAAGCACACACATGAACATATTTTTACATAATAATGTATTATTGTTTTAAAATTTGCAAAATCTTTCATCCATTGCATGGTATTAAGGTAACCTTAACCTAAACCTTTGAAGAAATTATTTGCATATTGCACATGAGAATCCAAAATTACATACTGAAAATATTGCAATTTTGTACATTATTCCACTTTACCACTTCTTGTAGTACCAACAATTATTCTACTTTCAAGTGAATTGACTCAGTGAATATTACAAAATTAAAATGATACATTGGTGTGTAATATTTAACAGACACGCACAAAATAAAAATTTTATTGACATGCATAATATTTAACATTTACCAAATGATGGCCCATCTTATTATATAAGTAAGTTAATAAAACAAACAAAACCAAGCGAAAACTATACAATGAAAACAATTATTCAAATCATTCTTTATTAATTATTATAATAACAAAATATAATATTATAGCACATAATTCTTTTTTTATGTAATGAACAGGTACCCCTATACCTTTACATTATTGGAAGTGGTAATAATAATTAACAATTAACCCCATTACGAAAACACTGCATTCATAAGCTTAAAACGACAATAACATAACTGTTTATTGTTTAGGTATAAATGAATGGTACTGATGACACTAATTCTCTTCTTATTGTACATAATTATTGATGTAAATGTTTATCAGGAGACTCATTTCTTTATATGAGACATAAAAGCATTTATTGATTGTCTTGCAAGTAGGTAATATTATGCTATTGAGCTGCTAAATTGTAATAGTTATATCACTTTAAGTTCATCAGATTTATATAAACTATAATGCACAAAATATAACTTATTGTTTTAAAACTGTACTATTATAGTCTCAGCAATTCTTATTTATATTTTAATTTTTTTTTAAAGATTTATAATTCCTGTGCTAGCCATGTATCCATAATACATTAAAAGTAAATTATAAAATTGCTCAAATAAAATCTAGCATTTTTATCAGGGTAATACAAGAACTATTTTAAGAATTAATTTCCATAGATTGAAAAATCTAATCTAAAGGCTGGTTCACACTTTGATTAGTGCGAGTGCAGGTGATTAGTGCAGGTGTTTAGTAACTACGTGTGGACAGCGACTGTTTAGTGCAAGTGTTTAGTAGGCTGTGTAGTAAAGTGAATAGAAGCGTGTTCTATTTTTTTGCGAGTGGACTGCGAGTAGCCACGTCCCGCGCGCCCTCCCTTCCCCCTCACTCGCAGTGTGCCTGCCTAAACACGTCTGGACACGAGTGTTTAGTGTTTAGTGTTTAGCGTAGTGTGTAGCGTCGCGAATTGCACCATTGACCTGCACTCCCACTAATCACCTGCACTCGCAGTTGAATTGGACACTACTCGCACTACACACCTGCACTCGCACTAATCACCTGCACTCACACTAATCAAAGTGTGAACCAGCCATAATGTTTTTTGGAAACAAACTTTTTCCACTCATGGTGTTCATAACTTGTAAATGTCATCCATACTGCTTATTTAAAATATTTCAAACATATTTCCAAGACATTTGTATCTCTTTCTGCTAAACCTCCTATGCCACTAAATATCTATTGCCATTATAAATGTTCTATTACAATTATTTATTTTAATCATATCTATACATTGTATCTGACCTTTATTTTATTTACAGTCTTGAATTTTGTACAAACAGCTTTTGTCTCTTAGACACACTAGAATTCACTGTCTCACTTATGCCAGGTTTCTTACAACTACAGCTAGGTACCCATTCAATAAACAATTCCATAATATAGCATAGTCACAAAAATATTCTAGCCATTTATTTCGTCCAAAAAATATATATACTTATCCTCAAATTTAAGCCACATGTCCTGAGGAAACATAGAATAAATATATTATAATAATCAACATTATTTATTTTGTTAAACAATGATAACAATCAATAGATTCTCTATCTTTTACTGTACACAAGTATGAACGTTCAACATTCTGTTGGAAAACATATACCTAGTAATGTACAAAAGCATAGTACTCTTAATCTATCATAGGTACAGTTACATTCCTCTATGATGTTAATTTATCTCATCGTTAATAAATATGACAACACAAAACAAAACAAGCTTCAATCCTCATACACATCTTGTAAATAAATCAAAACATTAAAATATATTATATTCTTAAACAAAAAGATGAAGCAAACATTGAAGGACTTGTCTTAAAATTATAGTAGTACAATGTTAGAGAAATTAAAATGTATTTAGTTTCTTGATAAATTGAGTATAAGAGTAATAAATTAATTATAATTGATAAAAATTGATAACAGCAACAATCAAATAATGTCTCTTGATATAATACCCTTCTTGAAGATATATTTTGTAGAAATTCTTTCAGCACATACTGTTTCCATTAAATTTATCTAGTTGATAAACTTTACAAGCTTGTGCATTTTTGTTTAATATGATAAAGACACATTGAATCATTTTTAATATTGAATCTGTAGAAAAAAAGTTATACTGATTCCAAATTGCATAAGATAGTGACGTAAAAAGTGTAATGTTGCTATAAGTTAGCACACCAATAATATTTGAAGGATGTGTCATATATAAATTACTGTTTAAATGTGATCAAAAACTATTATTCTAAAAATGATTCAAGAAAAACAACAAAACAAGCAATTCATAATAAATTAAAATATATAACACCAGTAGCAAACCACTCTACACCAAAAACAACCCATATGTGTCATAGATAATTTCAAATTATATTATCTAATTTTTTGCTACAATCACAGAGATTATTGTGAGCTTATTAAATCACTGGATCAAACAGAGTGGCCTTGGGATTGGTGCCTTTGTCCCCACTGACTAGAAGGTCCCTGTGCAGAATTACCTTGCTGCATCCATGACAGAAAGTTGGGCGGAGCTGGAGGGGCAGACGATGCTGGTCCTGCAAAGGCACCTTGGTCAGAACCCCCTGAGGGGATATTATTAATGAGACCCCAACCTGCTGCTTGATTCAATGCTGCTGCCACCAATGCCTGATTAACTGGCAATCCCCCCATACCCAGTGGCATGCTTCCACCTTGTCCTTGTCCTCCGCCTCCAGCCACTGGAGTTTGTCCATGCTGACCTGATATACCTAATGCCTGCATATTCACCATATCCATGTTACGACTACTCCAAGAATTATTGTTTGAAGCATTGTGTGGATGGGTTTCTTCATAGTTTCTACTTGGTAAGTTTCGTTGATTTGAACTACTCTTATTTTGTTTAGGTGACGCATTAGAAACATTCACAGACACACCTTTTATAATATGATCTTGACCACATAAACTTTGTGCAACTTCCGGATCCAAAAATGTTATAAAACTGAATGCTCTAAACGGTTTCGGGATAAAAACATCTGTTACTTCCCCAAATTGTGTAAAGTAATCTCTTAGGTCATTTGCTGATAAATCTTCTGTGCACCTGCCTACAAATACCTTACAAGGCATTGATGTCACTGAACCTTCTTTAGAGTTAGGTATCCGCACATCACACCAACGACCATCAATCATGTGTCTCTGTGCCAATACTCTCATTTGTGATGTATATGAGGAAAACCGAATAAACGCGAATCCCTTCGACATACCAGTTTTTGGATCTCGCTTTAATTGTGCCATTAACACTTCTCCGAATTTCTCAAAATACTCTCGCACAGTTTGCTCCGTGGCCTTCCATGGTAATCCTAAGACAATTAAGTCTGAGCATAAATTGTCGTTTCGCTTATTTTTAATTAAAGAATTCTCAGAGCTTTCCCCTGATTTTCTCTTATTCTCCTTAGGAAAACTGCAGATGTATAAGTGGTTACCCCATCCTTCCGGAGGTGGATATAGCCTTCCGTCTCTTAATCTAATACCCCTGAATGTTTTCGTATCAGGATGTCGATATTTCAAACCACAGCAACCGGGAAATTGCGCAGACACCGTTGTTAACATCAAAGTCCCATCTTCTTCAACTGGAAGTTCTATGGGTTCTTCATTTTCGTCTTCAGCTACAGGCAAGTACTCGAAGGACATTATTTCTTAATCATGAACAGAAATAAATAATATAAGATAAAAATAAACACGGATGGTACACTTATCACTAAAAATCTGTACAATTTCTAATCCATACAAATATAAAATACGTCAGCTACGGGTTAGAAACCCATTGCAATTTGCTAGTTGAAAACATAGCAAGATGAACCCGTGTTGATCAAATTTTATAGGTTGAATTTTAAATCCCTATTGTTTTAAAGTACTAAATCATGTTAGTCGCAGTACGTTAATAGACAACTTTCTAAATTTGACGTCGACAAATAAAGTTGCCCGTACAATGGTAGGAATTACATAACCAAAATAAACTGAATCGATGGTGACATGATGATAATTTTAATAAGAAATAATATATAAATATATGTATACTTTATAACAATTTTATTATGAAAAATAGTATGTACACAGAAATTTTATAATTTTATTGAATATTATGGTTATAGAAATATAATTTCCGTTATTTAGGGGCTGCATATTCTGTGACTGACATAGTAACAATTCTATAAAATCTATATTTAGTAAAAAAATTGATCTTTTTTTGTTGTAATAATCTGTGAACACAAAACAAACGTTTATTATTTGATACATTGTTTTCGCTATTAATTTTTGAATAAAACATACAAGTTTAAATCAAAAATATTTTTTTCTATAAGTTAGAAAAATTGTTAAAAATAAAAGTAATAACTGTTTATGTTAATAAAATCATTACAACATAACCTTTATGATGTCAGTAGTAAGTTAAAATTTGTAGCGCACTTACAATTTTACATCGTTAGGATTTTAAGTTTTCGTTATTAAAAATTTTCATAACATTATAATTTTAGAGTTACTATTTTCATATGTGACATTGCTATGGACGATGACTATAAAGATTATAGAAAGAATAAACCACAACAAAAACTTTATAAACCAGGTAGTGGACCTTTAAGAAGATCGAAATATGGTTCGGATGCTAGGATGGAGTCCTATGATATAGATGAAGGCCTCAAGGGCAGAAATAGGAGTCATTATGGCTCTGTGAATTCAGTGAATGGTGATACTGAAGTATATAAAGAGCAAATGGTTAGCAATCGATTTCGTAAACCAGAACAACAACTCTACCAAGCCAGGTCAGGAGATTCATATTATGAAAACGATAGACCACCTAAGACACAAACACGCAGTGATCATTCTAGTCATTACAAAAGACCAATGTCGGGTAAGCAGGATAATCACGGTGGTAATGCAGGGTCATATCATACAAATTCCAGAAAGGACCCACAAATTAAAGGTGGCATGTCAAATGATATAAACTTTAATAGACAATTTAACCAGGAATCAATATCAAGATCATCATCACCTGCAAAGAGTGTCCATGGTATGAATTCTCTGGAACGCAACAGAGATAGTAGAAGTATGGAAACATGGGCAGGGAGATATAAATCTAATTCTGGTGGAAAACCTCCTTTGGGCCGGAGAAATTCTGCAGGGTTTTCTGGTGAGCCACGTCATAAACATGTAGTAAACTTGGATAATATACCTCCAAGATTTAGGAAAAAATATTTAGAACAATCTGGTCATCACAGCATTGAAAGCATAGACCAATTCAATAGAGGTCCGCATAATGATCTCTCTCAATCTTCATATAGTTCTGGTCAGACACAAAGTTCTTGTTGGTCTCAAACTTTACCATCTCGAGGCAGGGGTCGGTTAAGGGAGCATGAGCACTTTGACAGAGAGAAGTTTATCAACTCTTATTTAAAGAACTATGATGTTCATAATTCACATCGATCAACACCTAGCAGTTCTTATACCAACTTGTATGAACCACATGAAATGGAAAATAGAAATATACACAACCAAATTGAAAATCACCAATCAAATAATGAGGTTTATGAAAATGGTATGTTTTATAATATATTGTATGTATCTATACTAACATTATAAAGCTGAAGAGTTTGTTTGTTTGAATGTGCTAATCTCAGAAACTACTGGTCTGATTTGAAAAATTATTTCAGTGTTAGATAGCCCATTTATCGAGGAAGGCTAAAGGCTATATATCATCAAGCTAAGACCAACAGGAGCGGTGTAATGCGGGTGAAAATACATGGAACAGCTAGTTAATAATATTTATAGGTGACTCCTGTGATTTGCCCACGTCTTATGAAATAATAATTTATTGGAAACTAGCTTTCCGCCCGCGGCTTCGCCCGCGCTGTCAAAGAAAAACCCGCATAGTTCCCGTTCCCGTGGGATTTCCGGGATCGCGTCATTTTCCCGGGATAAAAAGTAGCCTATGTCCGTTCTCGGGTATCAAAATATCTCCATACCACATTTCATGAAAATTAGTTCAGTAGTTTAGGCGTGATTGAGTAACAGATAGACAGACAGAGTTACTTTCGCATTTATAATATTAGTATGGATGTTTATCTTTCAGTGTCCAAAAATGGGATGAATAATTATGTGAATGATGCGGATAAAGATGTGAGCAAAACTGAAAGTGAAAATTCAAAGGACACAGAAACATTTCCGACCAGTCTCTCTGATATGACAAACTTGGTAGGAGTTGTTTGTTTGCTATCAAAATATTATTTTTTCTTGATTTTAAACAATTTTTATTTTAATAACTGCTTTTCGGAAGTCATCATTTATGAATTTAATTAATGTATAATATAAATACCTCTACTATTTTACCATCTAGGTGTGGCAAATAATAGAAATGTAATGAAGGTTAAAAAAGTGTGAGAACTTTGCATTGTCTTTGTGCTTAGTACAATTTATTAAATGAGAAAATTTTGTAATAAACATTGATTATATTTATAGGATTGGACTGAAGAAGTTGAAAAGAATATTAAATTAGATGAAATCTCAGAAACATCAACAAGTTTTTCTCAAAGTGTGAAGCCTTTACAGGAAGTTAAAAAAACGGAATCTAAAGACCCTAAAAGGCGATCTCGCAGACGAGATAGAAGGTGTAATTTTTATAATATTTGATATGTAAATTTATAAATTTTATATTAATTTTAATGGTTTTTTTATTTACAAAACATGAATTAAATGATAACATTACTATTTACGTTATTATGTCAATGACATTAAAGTGTTTTTTTATTTGTATATTTAGAAGCAGCAGTCGGGGACAAAAGAATTCAGAAAAGAAGGATCATAATAGAAAGGACAGTAATGTAAGCATCCAAAATGAACCAGAACGAAATCGCAAAGACAGTAATGCTAGTATTCAGTATGATATGAATCTTTCTGGACTAAAACAGCGAGAAAGAGAGAGAAGAGACAGCCATCGGAGTAATCGCTCATCAACAATTGGGAATAGCAGGGATGACTTAGACAGATGGAGGTCTTTACGTTCATACAGTCGAGAACAAAGCACTGAACGGTATATATTACAATTTACGAAAAAAAATTTTTCAAAGGATAATCTCCCAAAAACATTATTAACACACAATATATTTTTTATTCATACATAAGTGTTAGTAAATAGTTTTTATCGGATTGGATAATGTACTCATCATTATTTAATTATTGAAATGGAATTTTATGAGATATTATATTAGATTTGTTGTACATGTACTGCATACTGTTTAAAAAATATAAACATGATTGTTTTATGTGTTCTCTACTTCTTATTAAGTACCTAAAATAATCTTATTACATATTTTAGGAGAATAGTGTCACAATGTAACAGCAGAGATACATCAGTTAACAGAGCTTTAAGTCCTCGGGACAGCGAAGGTTTTAGAGTTCCATCAATGGCACCTAAGAGTGGGAATTGGTCAGCAACAAATCAGGTATGATATATTTTTCTTCACACTTTTTTTCCTATAACATAAAAAGTACTATATAATTTACCACAATAATGCAATTTTTGTGCTCCAGAAGAGGAACGAGAGTTCTTGGGCGAGCGGTCGTCAATCAAGTGCGGAGAGGAGGCGTCACTCGCCCGCCCCGAGCGTAGCAAGCATAGACCCGGCTAGCGAGAGTGTAGACGCGGGCTCATCCGCCACCGGCAGCGGGCGCAGGTCTCGCAAGCGCGCCGGCCGCAGGCGCGGGAGGAACGCCGAGAATGTACAGCCGTCACCGCATCCACCGGGCTCTACACCCGCTCCGACCAATATCAATTGGCGCGAAGAAATACTTGAAGCGAAAAAACACCAACCTCACGATAGGTTATTTCCTTTTTTTGGCTTGTGAAGTGTATTATTTAACTTACGAATATGTAGTTTATATTGCACTATGAGTAATTAATGTGTAAGAGGTTGCTCTTTTTATGTTTAATTACAAAATATAGTGGAATATTAAGGATTTGTATTTGTTTCAAGTTAAATTTTTATATTGTATTTCTTACTATAACTTGTATATGATATATTATTTACTTTGTAGGCCACAAGAGAATTCTCATCAACGTAATAGACTAAATAGTGTTTTATCAGACAAATCAGTCAGTGATGTTTCCTCATCACAACCAGGACTATTGGTGTTGCCGCATGGCTCTTCCACAAGCTCTCATAAAGATCAAGTGTAAGTTCTTATTTTTGCTGCTATAATATTATGATTGTCATTAACAATGTTCTGTTTATATAATGAAAACTTATTTTTCCAGTCGTGGCGGTATTAATGGACATCAAAAAACACTATATGACCATCACAACCCATCTAAACCTATCATTGTGCAAACTAATTCCACAAAACCAGACATGAGGATGGACAGAGGTAATCTTATAATTCAATTTATTGTTAATATTATGTTTCTGGAACCTAGTTAAATCAGCTGTTTCATTATTAAGAGCTTAGGCTAAAGCCTAAGCTCTTGATGGAACGGTGTATCGCATTAATCAATTTAAAAAATGGCCTTGTTTTATAAAGGGCCTAGGCTACTCATTAAACGCTCATGACTGAGGTTCGCAATTCGTAGCGTTTTTGCCTTTTGTACTGTAACACGCGCGCGGACCAGCGAAGAAAAACATGTATTTCTAAAGCTTATGTATTATAATTTTTAATAAGCTACATCAATGCCGAGTAGTAAGTATCAAAATCATTTTAGTTTTCGCGTGAAAAAGTAACATCGATTATAACAAATTCATCATCATTGCAGGTGTGAAAGAGACGTCCCGCAACGGGCTCGGGTACGAGGTGTGCGAGGCGGGCGAGGCGGCGCGCGCGGCGCGGCACGTGGCGCTGCTGCAGCAGGTGGAGCGCGCCGACGCGATACTGAAGACGCACACCGTGCGCGGCCCGCTCGCGCTCGCAGCCAACTGGCAGGACGTGACGGAGACTAGGTAGTGTAGCCGGCCAGTGATATAATTATAGTTTTTTTTTTAATTTCGAACTCTCTTGTTTTTAATAATGCATTGCCAGTATAGCTTTAAATATGGTTTAGGTTTTATTGGCTTTTCCATGTAACGATATAAAATAATTATATTTTAGTATTATTTTTCATTTGTATGTATTTATTTTTGCAGAAAGTTCTTACAAAGTGCTCTACAAAGGCTGCTCATGTCTGATCTCAAATTTTGCCAAGCTGATAATATAGAACAACAATTTTGGAAAATTCTTTATTATCATTTCATTGAAACGCTAAGGAAAAGCATAACACAAGTGACACCAGAACAAAAAGTGGAAATAGTGAAGTTAATAAACACAATCATAGATGAGGGTGTTATCTTTTTCGAGAATCTCATACAAATGTTAGAGAAAACATATAAATTCAACACTGAAGATTATTTAAATGAAAATCACGCATTACCACCGAAAGGGCTGGGCTATGTTGGCCTAGCTATGGTTTCAGTACAAAAACTGTATGTATTCCTCGGGGACTTAGCTAGATATAAGGAACAAGTGAATGAAACAAATAATTATGCTAAAAGTAAATTCTGGTACACAAAGGCGCAGCAAGTTAATCCTAAAAATGGTCGACCATATAATCAGCTGGCCATTTTAGCTATTTATGCTGTAAGTACATTTTACCATAAAGTTATAATATTCATGTTACGAAAATTATTATAGTATTTACACACAAGTTTTAAATCTTAACTTTTATATTTCCAGAGGCGAAAACTGGATGCAGTTTATTATTATATGAGAAGTTTAATGTCATCGAATCCATTTCAATCTGCAAGAGAAAGTTTGCTATCACTTTTTGAAGAAAATAGGAAAAAGGTGTGTTTTGTGGAATTTATTTTAAAGTTATTTTTATATATTTTGTCAAGTACAAAACTTTATAATATGTTTGAATATCTATACATTTAAACTATCAAAAGGTCTCGACAGAGTAACAAATTTTGCTTTGCTTCCAATAAGAAAAATGTGAATTTCCAATAATGTTAAAAACTCTCAAATAACCAATTCATCGGGTTCTATCATGTACTTACCAGTTACCACTGATATGTTGTGTAATTTATTTATTTAAATTACTATAACATGATTAAATACAACACATGCAGATTTCTATATACAAAGCAAAATGCTTTTTCAAATAAAATTTAAATTGAATTGAAAGGTAAAATACAACTAAATTATTGCTAGGTGTTTTGTTCTTTGTGTGAAGGTGGTCTCGCAGGGATGGCTTAGAATCAAAATGCTGCCAATTGTACAATAGGCATGACGACAGTATCCATAAATGATCTTAATAGTGTTTTCAAGGGAAAATGTATACTAAATAAATTAAATATAGTGACTTAAAAATCTAAAAAACATTAAGATTAATGAGATTATCAATAAAATAAAACATTAAAATTCTGCAGTTGGCCATTTTAACTAAAACACGCGTGACGTCACGTTTAAATAAACAACTCACGTCAGATGTATTTTGTTGTTATGAATATGTTGAGAATACGCATTTTTATTTATTTTCTTTTGTTTCACGTATGCTTTGTCGACTCAGAACAGAAATATAATTGCGAATTCACAATACGTGGTTTCGGGGTTCTCCGCGCCTACTTTATACAATCATTTCTTATTTTCTCGCTTGAAATAATTACTAACACATATTTGAGCATTATTTTTATGTGGATTCACACTGCAATACTGCACACCACTTATAAACTTTGAAATTCGTTTCTATAACACATATTAAATAAATATTTATTTAATTTTCTTCGCAATGCGTACAAATAATTACGTATTTACTAAAGAGTGACGTCACACCTACGCCATGACACCTGCGAGCTGTTTTGGCACAGTTTATAAATATTTTTTGAAAAATGGCTTTTATCTGCGTTAAATTTAAGTATATTACCGAAATATAGGGTTTTTCTTGTATAGTAAACGTATACACACATTATGGAAGAAGATTTCAAAATCTTTCGTCATGCCTATTCACTTTGATAAGTTAGTGTTAAGACCGATTGTAAATCTATATAATATATACTAATATTATAAAGAGGAAAGGTTTGTAATTATGTATGTATGTATGGTTTTTTACGCATAAACTACTGGACCGATTTTGATGAAATTTGGCACAGACAATCTTTAGACCCTGAGAAAGAACACAGGCTACCTTTTATTCCGAAATATGTACCACGGGCGAAGCCGGGGCGGACCGCTAGTTAAAGAATAAATTACTAAAATGGTCACGCAGTACGAGGCGGCGGAACGCAAGCGGCGCGCGGTGGCCGAGAGCAAGGGGGCGGAGAGCTCCGGCGCGGAGTGCGCGGGCGAGGGCGGCGCGGCGCGGCGCGAGCTGTGGGTGCGGCCCGGCGCCGCGCGCACAGCGCACACGCACCCGCACCGCATGGACCAGCACGACTTTGATGCTATGACGCCCGTCGAGGTAACTATACTCTATTGTGAAAACGTTAAACTGTTTTATTTTTAACCTATTCTCAATAAAAAAAAGTGGATAATGATTATGAAAGTAGATTACTAATGGTAGATATTTCGTTAATTACACAAAGAAATACACAAGAAATGCTTTGACGATAATTGAAACGAAGAAAATTGAATATATTTATCAAATATTTTAAATTTATTTATTTTAAAATAAATATGATATACAGAAATAGCAGCAGGCATATATTAGGAGTATATTATGAGGGGGATATTAGTAACAGTTAACACATTGTTTAAAAATATTGTTTGTTTCAGTTGAATAAAACCTTTATAACCGCGTATTTGCATGTTCACGGAAAGTTAATAACAAAAATTGGGTGAGTATTTCGTTTTTTACTGATTTTCATATAATATGATACCTTTATTATAAGTGTTATGGTTCCCAATGGGTCTGTTTGATCCAATGATGTAAAACTAATTTTAATTGAATTTTTATTGCTAAATTGTTCAGATTTAGTTCTTTCGCCATTTGCTTAATTTTTGTCTTATTACGTTGATATAATCTACTAATATTAAATTGCGTGCGTGTGAACGTGCACGGATCCTATTGCGTGCGTGTGAACGTGCACTGATCCTATTGCGTGCGTGTGAACGTGCACTGATCCTATTGCGTGCGTGTGAACGTGCACTGATCCTATTGCGTGCGTGTGAACGGGCACTGATCCTATTGCGTGCGTGTGAACGTGCACTGATCCTATTGCGTGCGTGTGAACGTGCACGGATCCTATTGCGTGCGTGTGAACGTGCACGGATCCTATTGCGTGCGTGTGAACGTGCACGGATCCTATTGCGTGCGTGTGAACGTGCACTGATCCTATTGCGTGCGTGTGAACGTGCACGGATCCTATTGCGCGCGTGTGAACGGGCACTTATCTAGTGTCTGCCTATGTACGTGTACTGATTCCATTGCGTGTGGGTACATACAGCATGGAGACGTTCGAAGAAAGCGCGACGCAGATGCTGGGCCAGTTCCGCGCGCTGCTGCACCGCCAGCCGCTGCCCACGCCGGCCGCGCGCCTGCTGCAGCTCACGGCGCTCAACATGTTCGCTGTTGAGACCAATGCCGCCTATCTTAAAGGTATGTTGCTTATGGATTATAGGTAAATCTCACTTTATCCGATTTATGTATAGTTCTTTTAAAAATGAACAACATTAAGCAATTTGTAATGCTCTAGCTTCAATGCTGAAACTAAACCCACTATTTAAAAATATAACAAAAAAACAGGAAATTGAGCTTTTGTTTCAAAATTACCTTAATGTTTTATTTAACAAAAAATAAATATTATATCAGACGAAACAAATAGTACTATACTAACGTAAAATTGTTAACACATAGATCTACCGCAAAATACGCGTTAAATTGCATGCAACAAATTACGAATCAATAGTTTTCGAAAGTTTGCAATATAATGGATTTACAAACTTTCAGCAAAATATGTATCGATATTTGATCAAACAGTTTCAATCTGCAATGATTTGAACCCAGGACCTCTATTATACATTAAAAATTGTTTGATTTGTTTTCATAATAACTTGTTGCCAATTGCAGCGTTATAAGCGCTGTAATAAAGACACTGAACCCTGGCCTGAAACAGTTCTCAAATTGAATTGAAGTTTATCCACAATATTGTGTGTTAGTGCCCTTACGCACTAGCGGTTAACCGCTAGTGGGTAAGGGCACTTAATGTATATTTACTTAAAATCTTTTCATTGTCTATTATATACTAACTTTAAAATTCAAAATTAATTAATTAAAATTTTATAAAAAAATGTTCGTAGGTTATACCTGTCCTTTAATTTTTAACCGAGTTTCGCTACAATCGTAGTTTATAATAAATTCATAGATATTGTCACCTAAATATCCCACTAAAAATCGAATTCCCTAAAAAACAATAAAATATTAAATAATTGAAATACAGGGTTAGTTTTCAATGACCGGCCAAATTTTCAGAAATGGTTCAGAATCGATAACATTTTAGATCTAATGAAAAAAAAAAACGTATTTTAGGTAGAAGTTAGCACACACATAAATTTGGCGATGCGCGCACGCACACGAGTGCATTGATTCTGGCGGTGTTTATGATTTAGGAAATTTTTAAGACATTTTCAAATGAATGCTATTATTTTTATTTTATTTTATTCGACAATAATGTTTCAAATGTATCTTTGGTTTAATATCTAGATCTTAATTTTAAATTTTGGCTGGTCATTGAAAACTAACCCTGTATAAAAATTGTGATCGTGACGTCGCTTAAATCCTTATAATTTGTGTTTTGGAAATACCCGTGGAATCTCACGCCGCGGCCGTTTACATTATGGATGAATCATTAAAATGCGGGATCAAAATTCTTGAGTGTTATTAGAGCCTATGGAAAGTTACCTTTTGCCTTATTGCTAAAATCCTGACGCTTTATAAGACTTTAAGTAACAAAGAATAATAATAGGCCTATTATTTGCGATACAAAAGTGGTGTAATTAAATAAAACCTTGGATTTTTAAATGAAGAAATTGTATAGTGGAATCCATGGATGAATGCAAAGTATACTTTTTTTTTTCTGGAACCGCTCTTTAATCCTCAGATATGTACATAATATTATGAAATAATATATTTTTCATTAGGAGTTGTGAGTGATATGAAAGGAATTATGTATAATTATTACTAGATTTCCGCCCGCGGCTTCGCCCGCGTTTGCAAAGGAAAACCCGCATAGTTCCCGTTCCCGTGGGATTTCCGGGATAAAAACTATCCTATGTGTTAATCCAAGTTACCCTCACACATATGTGTGCTAAATTTCATTGTAATCGGTTCAGTAGTTTTTACGTGAAAGAGTAACATACATCCATACATCCATACAAACTTTCGCCTTTATAATATACATATATTAGATATTTCTTTGTAGTTAAACTTTACACTTATTGAAATATGATTATACAATTATGATCATTTTAATAGACGACCAATTGTCGTAATTGATCACGATGCGCCCGCGCCGCTCAGAAGACTTTTGGCTTCTACCCTGGGGCAATCAAAAACATCTGTTTCATTATTCATTTGAATAACTAAAATTTTTATTGTCCTTAGATATATATTATATAAACACCAACGAAATCACTAGTCAAACCAGTAATTGCATATAACTATATCCTTTTTTTCTACTATCAAGGTATGCCATCTCAGCTAGTTATGCTGGTAAATTTGTTTTAATACATCCGACTTCGTATATTGTCGGTATTTTGATCCCATTGAATATTCAGCGAGTTGTATGTAGCTCTTAACTTTTAACTTACAATAGCAACCCAAGTGTATTACGTTACTTCTACTAATTAAAAGTCATTAGCCAATTTATTAAACGAGTATGGCATTTAACAATGTATGTACATTTTTATTTACAATGTGTATCATATACGAGTAAACAATGGTTCTATCATTTTTGTACGGTGCGTGGTAAAACGCTTTTTTCCACTTTCCTACCAAGCGAACCGCAACAAAACAATCCTAGCAAAAAATTTCTTAGAAAATTCTTATAAAACTCGTAAAGAAAAGGTCACGGAAGCGCGCACATTATAATTATATTCTTTGATTGCACCATGGATTGTAATAGTATAAACTTAAGAAAGAGAATTGAAAAAATCACTAGGATTTTTATATTATAATTCAAAACATTTCAAATTTAAAAATGCACAAAAAATTCAAAACGTTACAGGTTGGCAAAATTGACGCGATTAAGTTGTTTTAATATCAAGTTATTTGGATGATAAAATACGATAAAATTAAATGTTTTTTATCCCAGCTAAATTGTTCTCTACTTTATCATGTTGCGTGTTGCATGCTAATTTGATGATACCAGACTAATAATATCGTGTTCAATATTATCTAATTAAAGCCTCTTAAAAGGTGAGATTACTGTGCAAATACTTGCAATTATTACCTTCTTGGTACGATTCAATTTTATTTACATTAAGAACGATAAATGTAATATGTAGGTCATAATGCAGATGATAATAAGTTTAAAAATAAGTTGCTGTGCATAAAAACTTTATTGCAAGTAATTAGCGCTATGTAGGAGACTACTGTAAAAAGGCTTTAAAATAATAATTATTATAAGCGTCGTTCCCGTGGCTGTTCGATGGTTATAACGTTTTCTAATTATATGTTATTGAAGGTTGATGCACTGTACGAATGGCGCCCCGAGTGTTCGCAAGCTGCGTTATGCATGCTTTTGATGGTTCAGGTTCAACAAACTAACTGAGAAACCCGCCATGACGCTAACTCTATTATGTGGAATCACATTTTAACATTTTATATGTTTCACAATTTGTCTTAGATTGTTTGACTATCGGAATTAACATTCTTCAACTAATTAATCGCTTTTTATTATTTCGCATCAAGTTTAAAATGACGTAATATCTCCTATTTTATAATTGAAAATATAAATTTAAATGGCTATTGGCTATACGATAACTTTATTGTAGATGACTTGCAACTCTGTTGCTCTTATTGAAAATTTATATGGAAAACAAATCTTTAGTATAGGTTTAAAAACAGCACATATAGTTATTTACGATAACACTTTATATAGGTAACGTTGCGTTCGCAGGTGCAATCCGTGCAGTGTATTTTTAGTTACCTATCTATTTTTAACTTACCGGTCCTCAGAAACCTTCGACTAATAGTCGGTCATCGTCTATCATATATCTATTCTTATCTCATGAAGTGAACACGTTTTCTTAAGAAAATTATTGGTTGTGTATGTAAACTATAATCTACTGTATCTATTTCAGATATTACACTTTTCATAACTTAATGCTGGTGTTTATAGTGAATATTTATGCGGGAACGAATATAAATTAAGATAGAGTAATCTTTTTTTAATACTTCGTAAGCTGTAATAAATCTTAGCATAAGAATGCAGGTATAACCCCTCGGCTCTTTATATTCAAGATTATTGACTTATTATGTACTTTATAGGTATTACCATAATACTTAGTAAGCGGACATCCATTATCATTCAGACCAATTCAAAATGCCACGGAGATTTAATAAGGGTAATACATTTCTATGCAGAACGTGTTCTGGATTCGAAAGATCAACAAACGGCGTCTTCGAATCTTTCTTTCTTCGTCGTAGTTATTTTTAGATCGTTACGGTTGCCCTGTTACATATTATGAGAACATTGTTGCTAAGTGATTACGTATGGGAATATTGGGATTGTAATGCACTTGGTATTAAAAAATCCAATTTTTTTAAATAAAATAATTTGACATCACTGTTATATAAAGCTCGTTCAATTTAAATTAAACTAGTGGTCCGCCCCGGCTTCGCCCGTGGTACATATTTCGCAATAAAAGGTAGCCTATGTCCTTTCTCGGGTATCAAAATATCTCCATACCAAATTTTATGCAAATTGGTTCAGTAGTTTAGGCGTGATTGAGTAACAGACAGACAGACAGAGTTACTTTCGCATTTATAATATTAGTATGGATTAAAGTTGTAAAGAATTATGTAATCAATATAATACTTTTTAATGCAGTAGCTTTAAACACGAAGCGCTTATACGAATATTTTTCTGGGTTTGATTGAATTTAAAACGATGAGTTCATCTACTTGTTTAGAAAATCGATCTGTTAAATGCGCCTGCACTCCAATGAAATATGAGCTTTGCAAAATACACACATCCAAAGAGATAAAACTTACTTTGAAGCGTAATTTTTAATAAATCGATCAGAATTATGATCCTTTCGAATAATTTGTTTTATCAACTTAATGTCCAATTTAAGGCTATATATATATAGTACTAGGTTTCCGCCCGCGGCTTCGCCCGCGCGGTCTAAAAAAATTCGCATAGTTCCCGTTCCCGTGGGATTTCCGGGATTGCGTCATTTTCCCGGGATAAAAAGTAGCCTATGTCCTTTCTTGGTTATCAAAATATCTCCATACCGAATTTCGTGCAAATTGGTTCAGTAGTTAAGGCGTGATTGAGTAACAGACAGACAGACAGAGATACTTTCGCATTTATAATATTATAGTAAGTATGGATGATACATGTATTTAGGCATTATTAAAATAATGCTACTCAGGTAGTGAAACCGGCGAGCGCACAGCGTGGCTGGAGTGCGCGCTGGGCGTGTCGCTGCTGATGTTCGGCGCGCTGCTCGAGCGGTGCTGCGCGCTGCTGCCCGAGCCGGCGCACTCGCAACACCACACCGACGCGCTGTCCCTGCTGCCCGCTATTAAGGTCACTTGTAATAGTAATAATATATTGGTTCGTTGTCGATGGAAAAATGTATGGGGAAGGAAGATAACAAGGTTTTACCGAGATACTAAAGAAAATACAATAAAAATGATGTAATTGTATATAATGCACATTACATAGTGTAAATGGTGCATTTACTTTTAAATTAGAGATATTACGAACTGCTATTTACATTATCATTTGTTTAGCTCTCATCTAAATATTGAATGAGGAAACGATGGGAATTTTTTTACATAACACTCAAATCATTTACGAGGAATTTATTCGTAAAGTGGTGTTGCTTTATTGTTCATATAATTTTATTAGATAATTGTATGCAAGGTCAAAGAACCTTTAAAATGTGTGATTTAAATGTATTAAATTGCAAGCTTCCCGACCATTATGTTACTTATCAAGTCAGGTCGTGATTACTTCGACAAGGTCAGCATTGGTGTTTTAAATTCGGTTCGGCTTTGCATTCGAGATGCAATTTATTCGACCATAAGCCCTCTGAGAATCTCAAATTCTTTGTATTCCAGGTGTGGTCCGACTGGATGTTATGTCATAGTAGCGTATGGAATCCACCACCGTCCTTAGACAATTTTGGAACAGAGTGAGTATGTTATAAAGGCCTCCTATATACATAATTACAATACTCTTAATAAGTATACTTAATGATGTTATGTTTTCATACAGAAACGAGAACGATCCATGGTCGTGGCTAGCGAAGTTAATGAATATACTCGAATCGATGGACGACAAATCTATAGAACTGGAAAGTGAAGCTAAAGATGGTGAGCGTGTATTTTATATAATGTTTACATGGATTAATTCAACACTGTTTTGAATTATGAGTGAAAGAAATGTTTTGGAATCTTGGAATCATTAAAATATGCAGTTGAACTAGAAAATCATTGATCATGATACATTAATTCAACGTAAACATATTATCTTACTGTCGACTGTCGTAACTATACGCAATACATTTCGTCGGGGAAAATGTCACTCCCGGGAAGGACATAATATGACACGGAAAAAACTTGTTGTTTGTCTTAATCATACGATCACATTTTTAATGGAAATCGTGTGTTATATGATAAATTCATGAGTCACGCCGAATAATAAAGCTTTTTTAAAGGAATATTATTTTTCCATACAATAAACAAATATTTATCATTTTATAATGTTGTTATGTAATTGCGTCCGTCCTTTCCGTGAAGAGTGACGGCATATAAAGTGCTCGCATTGATCGTGTTTGTGCGATTGCATTTTGTGGGAAATGTTTAAGTTTGTAATTATAAGTTTTATTGGTCATTCTGATAAATTATCATCATCATCAGCCCATATACGTTCCCACTGCTAGGACACGGGCCTCCTATGAGGGTACAGGCCATGATGGAGGGTAATGTTTTTCGAGTGTACGTGTGCATGTATGTATTTTTTTTTGGTGTACTAGCGAAAATGACTTCAGATAAATTTTAGCGTGACATGTGACTTTGTATTTGTCTTAACCATGAGATTAACGTCGTAGAGGAAAAAAGGAAAACACCAAATTTTTGCAATTAATTTATTTACACCTTCGTCATGTCATAAGCAGCATAACAACTTTTAACGTTTATTGCGATGGTTTGTTTACAAAGTTTGTTAATAAAAATATGTATAAGCAATTATTGTTTTCAGAACATGAACAATTTGACTTAAAAATTGATCTGAGAAGTTGAAATACTTAAGGACATTTAAAGGATAGAAAATACCGGAGACTCGGTATTGTAAATCGAGTCATTCGCCTTTTTTTAAATTTGTCATTTATAGAGCATTTGAATGTTACAAAACTAAATAATATCTCACTTTATTGATACTCAATATCAGGATTTCAAGTTCTCTTACATAATCGTTAAAGCAGTTGCAATCCTTCAAGATATAAAACCATATCTCTTCTACTAGGTTACATATGCGTGCGTCTCGCGGAGGACGCGTCGCTGGCGGCCTTTACCCCACTCATGTACATGTTCCTTCCTATTTTTTTAGGATTTCAAGTTCTCTATCATAATAGTAAAAGAAATTGAAAACCTTCAAGGCATTAAAAATCCATAACTCCTCTGCTAGTTTACATATGGGTGCGTCTCGCGGAGGACGCGTCGCTGGCGGGCTTTACCCCACGCATGTACATGTTTCTTCCCATTTTTTTAGGACTTCAAGTTCTCTATCATAAATCATAATAGTAAAAGAAATTGAAAACCTTCGAGGCATTAAAAATCTATAACTCCACTACTAGGTTACATATGCGTGCGTCTCGCGGAGGACGCGTCACTGGCGGGCTTTACCCCACGCATATACATGTTCCTTCCCATTTTTTTAGGATTTCAAGTTCTCTAACATAATAGTTAAAGAAATTGAAAACCTTCCAGGCATTAAAAATCTATAACTCCACTACTAGGTTACATATGCGTGCGTCTCGCGGAGGACGCGTCGCTGGCGGGCTTTACCCCACGCATGTACATGTTTCTTCCCATTTTTTGAAGTTCTCTATCATAAATCATAATAGTAAAAGAAATTGAAAACCTTCGAGGCATTAAAAATCCATAACTCCACTACTAGGTTACATATGCGTGCGTCTCGCGGAGGACGCATCGCTAGCAGGCTTCACGCCGCTCATGTACATGGAGCCGGCGGTCGCGTGGGCGCGCGCGGAGCCGCCGCTGCCGCACCACGCCGCTGAGCACGCGCTACGGACGAGGAAACTGCTGTTCTTTGGCACTGAGTAAGTGCTTATTTGAGAGGAATGTAGGTAAAAGGCAGGCAAAAAGTATTCAAGGCAAGAGTCAAGGACGAGAAAGCTGCTGTTCTTTGTACCTAAAAAAGTTACCCATTTTATTAAAAAAATAATAATTAGGTTCAGCTCCCTGTTCCGGCTCCATATAAAAGGTAGGAGAGGTATTAAACCTCTGCATACATTCTGAGATTATAACGAAATATAGTTGAAAATTAGTAGTTACTAAAAAAAGTAAAATAATAAATTAAGTATGTTTATGTCGTGGTCATATCGTAGATTTGATCATTTCATGATATGAGTGGCCATTTCACGAAATGGTCGCATATCGTGAAATGGCCAACATAGTTTGATCAGATCGTTAAATCGTCAACGTTTCACGATTTGGTCATCCACATTTGGCCAGATCGTATAAAATATAAAGAGTCCATAAAATATTAAAAAAATTCAGAATAAGTATATTCTAAAAACTTGTTTAATGTCATTTAAGTTAGTGCCGCGGCAGCGGCCGGCGGATGCCAGAAGCGAATCGTTTTTGCAATAGAAAACAATTAGGTTAGGTTAGGTTACACTTTGATAAACAACGCACGAGCCGAGCGAGCAAAGCGAGCGTGCCGCGGCAGCGGCCGGCGAGTGCCAGAAGCGGATCGCTTTTTAAAAAACAAACTATTATAATAATATAGTAGTAGTTTCTTAAATTATTTTATTTAAGTCGCATGTTTTCTTAAATACATAATATAAGATATCCACATTTTCCATAGTACTCGTACCTCTTCGTCGTAAATTCTTTGCTATGACTTTCTTCATAATATTGTTATTAAACGAATTATGAAGTTTTTAACTGCGAATAATTTAATTTTCGCCAGCGGCCGCCATCTTATCACATAAACACAGAGCTTGCAGCGCCTCTACCAACGATTAATGTAACTATTTTACGATATGATCGAATAATTTTGGTCATTTCATGAAAAAACCGTGCGTTAATTGGCCATATCGTGAAACGATTTCTTATCATTGATCTGCCCAAACCACATCATGATGTGGCCAAACTAAATTGGCCATTTCACGATATGCGACCATTTCGTGAAATGGCCACTCATATCATGAAATGATCAAATCTACGATATGACCACGACATTTACATAAATAGTAGTCTGTACATAAATATATGATCTACCTCTATATAGATATAATTTGTATTACTTATAAAAGGAAAAATAGATAACATTCACTGTTATTATTTTATGCATTTAAACAAATACAATTATTAATGAATAGTAATGAAATTCTTACACAAATTAATTGTTTACAGATATCTTGTAGGCGTAGAGCCGCCGGTCTTGAAGTTAGAATACCCAACAGACGCACAGCCCCGCTACGTTAGCGCGGTTCAACAAATACAGCCCAACTATACACAACTACAACATTTGGTAAGATAATAAATTTTGAAACTTTCAATGAAATTGACATTTTCTTAATGTCTATTTTCTAAATTCTAATCATATTGAAATGTAAAAAGGATAAGCTTTCAGTCAGTTAGACTGATATTACAGATAAATTAACTGAAATGAAATCCAACTTGCATATCACTCACTCAGATACAATTTAACATTACACTCACAAAATAACATTTACCAGACTTTCCTTAAATTGTATAATAATTCAGTTTTTTTTTCTTTTTTTTTATAAGTTATTATTGCTAATTGGCTACCTTAAGTTATAATTTGTCCTTTGCCTGAAGGTTGCCTGGCAGAGATGGCTTTGAGCCATAAGGCCGCCATTTGTACATCTTAAATGGTTGTTTTTTATGTACTTTCATTTTAATATGTTGTACAATAAAGAGTAAATAAATAAATTGGTTTTTGCTTATAATATTATATAGACTGAAGATTCAGAAGACGAAGACAGCACAAGCGGTGCAACAAGCGGCCCGACCAGTCACAGCGAAGGCGTGGACGTTGAGGGAACGGACGAAGTTACAAGGCGATTGTTGCGAAGGAAAGAACAACTGGAATCTCGGAAGGCGACTCTGGAAAAACGACGACAGAGGATGCAGGTAAATTGTTTGATCTGTATAATGTATGGTAATAAACATCTTTTTTACACTTGATTCGGTCTCAGATTTACCCAAGTGCTATGTGGAAATGTAGAGTATCTATATGATATGATCAGTATTCTTTCTGCATTCTTACGAAATTTATCGTTTCTAATTGTAGCAAGATTTACTTTCCAATGCGATGAGTATGCATAATAAAAGCTGGCACAGGTATAGGTAATTGGGTCCGTCACTCTCACCTTCTTGGTTTTCCCGAAACGGATATGTTTTTTTTTCCACTTTTTTAACTGATTACGAAAAATATATTTCTAGATATATAATAATGATGTGTCATAAAATGTGCCGCTCGTGATAACGTTGTTTCTGATTCATTGAAGTTTGTAAAAAATTGCTCTGGTTAAAAAATAGCTTTTATTACTCAGCACTTAAAGGGATCGGCAACAATACTAAGAAATCAAGTCTTACAGGAAAATTTGGGCTTAATTGTAGCAAAGGTTTTTTGCGTTTATTCTCTTGAATTTCGATACAATTCTGTTTAATAACATATGTTTTCTGTTTTGTCCTATTAGCGCCAATTTTCATATAAAACTAGCGGTCCGCCCCGGCTTCGCCCGTGGTACATATTAACGTTTTCTCTACATAAGAACCATCCTCGTACTTCAAGGAATATAATAAAAAAAGAATTATCGAAATCGGTTCAGCCGTTCTCGAGTTATGGAATTACAACGAAAAGTGGCATTGATTTTTATATATTAGATAATAATTGAAGCTTTTTGTCACAATTATTAAAATTTTGTTATTGGAATTTCTACAGTTTGTCGTATTTGTTTTTTAGAAAGTTTGTTAAAATATCTGTGAGGAATCTGTAATAAATAAATGAAGCTGTTTGATTAGATTTTTGACTATTTCCTGATGCTTCAGCTTTAAATATCCGTATACCATCAGGCATTTTGTCGAATTTGACTCTGATAAATGTATCCAAGAGATGGTGGGCAGCGGCTCAGTGTGCGTGTACCTGTAGGTGCGGCTATACGCTTCATACCTCTTGATATACACTCATCAGACATTATATCCTCATTTAATTCCACAAAGCCATTCGTCCATTCGATTTTTCGTAATTGACTCTATTTCATGTACCCAGGAGATGCCGGACTTTGATAATTTTTCCATATTTCATTCTAATTCATGTACTCAGGAGATGCTGGGCAGCGGGTCCGTGTGCGTGGAGCTGGAGGTGCGTCCGCGCTGGCTGGTGCCCGACACCAACTGCTTCATCGACCACCTGCCGCTGCTGCGGGCGCTGGTGGCCCCCGCGCAGACCTACCAGATTGCCGTGCCGTTAGTCGGTATGGGGATTATATATATATTTTTTTGCACTTTAGCACTACTTTTGTCCCTGTAATTCTTGTAATATTGTATGAATTACTATGAAATTATTAAAGTCACTTTATTTCATTGTATGTAAAATAAAAATGTATGTACCTGCAAATAAGATCTGAATACACCTTGTGCTTTTGTTTTTTGAGTCAAATAAACTTTATTTTATTTATTTTATTGTTATTTCAAAAGTTTAAATTATGCATAATAGGGCTTGTTGTTTAATGCAATTCATGAACGTTAAAAAATTATTCCGTTTGGTTTGAAAGTTGCAATAATATTGGAATAATGCCAGTCAGTTACAAATAAGCGTGTTTAAATGATAGAAACACTCATACAACATAAAAAGTTTAGTGGCAAACTGTGACAAAAATAATATTTATCCCTCAGTCATATAAGTAGACCCAACAATTTAAAACAAGGATGATAACATTAAGTCATATTACGTGTTTGCTGAACGTAGCCTGATGTGAAAGTCATGTCATATCGCTTTTTCATCTCCTGCTCAGTGAAATACTTTGTATTTTGCTATCGAAATGTATCGTTTCCGCCATTAGTCCTCTCAGTGCGTGCCTGATAAATAGGAAGTAACGAATGGAATAATTTATACCACAAGCCACGAATTTGAAGTTTAAAACAATATTATTTCAACTTATAAATACTATAAATCCTAACCAGTAAGTTTCTCTATTTTGAACGATACTCGACAAGCACTATCAAAGCAAATGATTCTAGAATGATTGAAGAAGCCAGTGAACATCAGCTATTATTTACGCTTAAGTTTATTTACAACTCCTACAATATTGCACCTATATAATTATGTTTACACGCGTGAGCAATTAATCAAATTGCATTAAGTAAAAAAACTGTTCACAACACGATAAATCTTTATTACCTCAAACCGCGTAGCTTGAACTTCCTGGTGAGTAACCATAATTATATCAATAAGGTGATCTTTTTTCATTACATAAGACTTTATAATTTTCAGAAAAGCTAGACTTTTATAATTTTTCACCGACCAACCGACTTGAGAAAAGAGAAGACATTACAAATTGGACTGTATTTTTATTTTTGGGTTTACCACTTCTGACTTTTCGTCCCAACTGGCCGAATAGATTTTGATATTTCTATTTTAATTTGAAAAACTAATTTACATGGGTCCATGTGGTCCTATTCAAATTCGATTCGACGATAGGAAATTTTTTTGAACTGAGAAAGTATCGGATTGTGTAAGCGAGAGTACCTATACAGGGTGTCCCACTATTGGTATACTAAGCGCGAAGGGACTTGTAGTTTTGCATACACTGATCACGTAAAAAAAACTTAAACAACAAAATTACGCCAAAAATTTTTTTGCTAAATTTTTCCTGAAAATACTTGTTTTCTTCTCTAGCCGGCATATACCGCTTCTCTAATGTGAGCATTTTGTCTATGAAAACATAATCTTAAATGATATCAAGATCATCAAAAAACCCGGGTAAACCCGGGTTTGAGAACCGGGTCTGAATAGTATGAAACCCGGTTCTCCCGGTTCCGACCAAAATATTAAAATATAAAGTATTATTTATATTTTGCTGCATTATTTTAACAAATTTATTCTATCTGGCAACGTCAGACTCACGTGCATCGCGAATTTTCGTGCCACGCCTCCTACGGGTGTATTACCAAAAAAAAAATAGGCTTCAAAAATGACAAAACTTAGGCTACTGAAATATTTTTATCAGATTTGTCGTGAATTTGAAAAGCTGTTGATTTTACTGATTCATATAATGATCCAGTCATGTTTTTGTTTTTTGTATCAAGTTGAAATTTATATCGAATACTCAAGTCTTCGGTCCCTTGATGCTGTGAAAAAGTCAAACTCACAAGCCAACGCATCAAAAGATACTACAGCCGTAAATGCTGAAAATTTTCGCAAATTTCGACATTCGCATGGGACTCAAAACCTACAGGGTACTTCTCATGAACACAGAGCCTTTAAATTTGGTAAAAGTAACGTCTTATAACACAGATAAAGGAAAAATTGCTAGAAACATAAATTTTAAAGTTACATAAAAAATAGGTTTGTTCGGAACCCTCGGAGCGCGAGTCCGACTCGCACTTGGCCGGTTTTTTGCTTTACAGTTAATGAATAAGGTTTAAGTTAGTTTAAGTATGTGATATTACGATAACAAGGTACTTTTATAAGACTGATAAATAAAGAGAAGTATTGAAATTTTGTTTCTTTATTAATTTAATAAAATAAGACACAAGCTGCGTAAAATAAAAGGCCCATCAGGTACTTTTACAGTTACTTTTGTTTAATTTCGTATTTTTTTCCGAGGTATTATAAAAGAACCGGGAAACCCGGTTCTACCCGGTTCTGAGCTCGATTTGGAACCGGGTTTCAGAAACTTGGAACCGGACTCGGTTCTGCATGCCCTAGTTATGGGTGTACACATAGAGTTTTTAGAATTCATCTATCTGAAAAAAAAATGTGTCTGGAATTTTATAAGTATTTTTTACGTCCTCAGCGTATGCAAAACTATAACCTCCTTTCAGCTTAGTATACCAACAGTGGGACACCCTGTATAAAAATAATAAAACGGATATGTTTGTGTAGTGATGACGGAACTGGAGGGTCTCTGCAAGTGTTCGCGGCTGGGCTCGGCGGCGCGCGCCGCGCTGGCGTGGGCGAGCGGGGCGGGCGGCGGGGCGGGCGGCGGGGCGGGCAGCGGGGCGGGCGGGGTGCAGCGGGCCCGCGGCGTGCGGCTCGTCACCACGCGCGGCTCCGTGCTCACCTCGCGCACCTTCACCGCGGAGGACCACCGCCCCGGACACTCGAACGACGACCGCGTGCTCGATACCGCTATCAATCTACAGGCCAATGTTTCGAGCGAACAAGGTTTGTGATTATACCTATTTTATGAAATTTGAAATATAAAGCGTACTTAGTGATTTGTTGGTATTTATATAAATTACTAGCTGCGCTCCGCGGTTTAACCCGCATTGCTGCGCTCTTGTTGGTCTTAGCGTGATGATATAGCCTATATAGCCTTCCGCGATGAATGGGCTATCTAACACCGAAATAACTTGAATTTGTGAGAAATAATTTTTCAAATCGGACCAGTAGTTCCTAAGATTAGCGCGTTCGAACAAATAAATAAACAAACTCTTCAGCTTTATAATATTAGTATAGATTTATCAACCGTCTAGTTTTATCTTGGTAAGTGTTAAATTTTAGCTAAGAATTGATAATTGCGAAAGCTTTTTTTAATTACGTTAAATTAATTCTGTTATAAGATATTTAACGAGAATTGTATGAGTGCAAAAGTCTGTACGTAAATGTACGTGCTCTGTTGTTAAGACGGAGATAGATAAATTTCCATTACATTTAATGCATCTTAATATATGTAAATCTAACCAGTATGAGTAATAAGTAAAACTAGATGAAGTGAATCGATTTTTTATCAGGTGTTAAATCTCACTGAGTGTGTTTTTTGCTTATAAAATAGTTGCTAATTCAATTAGCAACTATTTTACTACATATCAATCGTGTATAAAATTAAAGTGTCATTTATGGCATCGCTTAAGCTCTGATGTATGTTATATGGGATATTTGTGTCGGTTATCTATTAAGAATATATTTATTATTTTTCATTCTAAAAAATAACTAGCTGTTATTCAATTCACCCGCGTGGTGAAAGCATTTTCCCATAAGAATATAATATTTCACAATGGTAAATGTAGCCTTTATCACTATTAATAGCTGCGTAACTATCTCCATACACAAATCATACCCCTAAAATTGCTCCATTTCAATGTGTAAGAAAAACAAATGCACTTTCGCATTTAGAACGATATGCATATTATTATCCTTATAACATCATCATTCTTTATTAATTGCAAATAGGGAAGCGCTTGACCACAATCTCGCTTGATGTTAAGCTGAGATGTGTCTCATCTTAGACCATAGTCTAAGATGGTACGCGCTTCCCTAAAAGATACCTGTTCACTCTACGCTTGAAGACCCCCATATTGTGCTCGTCGGGGATTCAGGAAGCAGGCAGCAAGCATTTCAGCCAATGACCTATTATACTAGTAGACGCGGCATACGCCAACATCATTGCACTAAAAAACAGCGTAATTAATACATACCTACTTACTAACGCATTATCACCAATACAGTTGTTCTCTCTTTCACTCTCACGCACGAGACATAATACATGTCTCACTCATGTACTTCGTAATAACAACTGCCGATTAAAATATAAAAAGAACGTCCAGCCACGACGCTGAATGGTGCGTGACTAAGTGAAACTCGGGCACTTAGCTGAGTTTTTTCTTGGCAAAATAGAGAGCGGGTAACGTATCTAGCTCTTTTATATATCATAGATTTAAACTAAATTGTTGAATCCAGCAGATACAAAAGAAGAGAAGGTGGCTACGGTCCGCGCGCGGCGCGTGTGCGAGGTGGTGCTGCTGACGGACGACCGCAACCTGCGCGTGAAGGCGCTCGCCGCCGACCTGCCCGCGCGCGACCTGCCCTCCTTCGCGCTGTGGGCCGGCGTCACGTGCGACAACCACAAGGTAATACATGAATTAATGAATGAATGAATGAATAATTCTTTATTGTACACCATATAGGACAATTTAAAACACACAAAAAAAAGACGGGTTGCACTCCGGGAGTGCCGGCAGAAGTGAAAACTTGATTATTAACGTTCAGCACGTTTGATATTTTGGAATGGTATCCGTCTTACGCCTGGAATATAAGGGCTAAAAAAAAATCCGTCTTACGCTTTTTCGATCAGCCACGTGTCCTGGCGCGAGTTTAAGATTTTATACCCAACGCCGCTAAAGAAGTTTTCACTTCAATAACTTAATTAACAATGTACAGAGGGGCGGCCTTATCGCTGACAGCGATCTCTGCCAGGTAACCCAATCGACTAGGACAAAAGCTGAGTATGGTGGACAGTGGTGCATAATAAATTAAAAATTAAAGATTCATTGTAATTATATGTACTACATACATGTTTGGTTTCTGAAGTGAAACTTCTTTATCGGTGTTGGATAAGAATTTTGTGTAATATTTTTCCGTTACGCGCCATCTTGATTCGACGTATTTCTGTAAAGTTGCAACTTGCATATATAGTAAATTATTTTTTGAAAAATAAGGTCATAAAGAAGTTTCACTTCTTACGTGTGTACACTAGTACACGCAGACATTTATTTTTGTTACATATTCGATTATGTAGGAAAGGCTTTTATAAGGTAAGGGTTAGATTTAAGAGGAGTCGGAGTTGGCGTCACCTTTGACAACCAGATGGTAATTTATATGTTTTGATACCAAAACTATGGAAAAAAGCTTTATGGGCCCTCTTCACAATAGGCAACGTTTGCCCAACGAATGTTCGCCGATGTTTGCTGCTGTTACGGTGATTATGAATACACTTACAATGACTTCCAATAGTAGACATTTAGGCTCTATACTATCGTGATTGCCTCTACTCTCCCAACGTTACCCGTTGTGAAGAGGAATTTTTAGGAAGGAAGATGAAAGAGGCCTGACCTTAGCGCACACAGTAAATTTATATTTGGTAATTTCATATATGATTACGTAGGAAAGGCTTTTTATTATGATGATAGGATTAAGTAGATAAGGGCCGGCGTAACCTATGACAACCCAACGGTAATAAATATTTGGTATTACGACTATAATATACGGTGCGGTAGGACTTGTAAGAATGAGATGTTTAACAAATAACTAAAGAGTTATAAAAATAAAAAACTGGACAAAGCTTCGCAGGTTGACTGAGTTGTTTTTTGATCACCCAGCCGGGGCTTTTCAAAAATAAGCTATTTGACAGAATACAAAACGAAGTTTTTTTGATAGTAATCTATGTAAATTATTAAATTATCAATTTTACAATTCGCTAAGAAGTCAATCACAAAATTGTACCCATCTATTTTTTACTGCGGAATATCTAAAAATAAAGAGATTTTTCTAGTTTTCCGCTACTGTTAATGCATTTGATGAAATGAGGGTATGTGTAAATGTGAGTTTATAATCCTACAATTATTATTATCCTTCCATACTAAACAGATAATTCCGTTATTTTTTCATTTTTGTATATTTTCTTACCAAAAAGTATGAATGTCCCATATTTTTTTACCATCCATTCAGTGTTATATTTTTACTGCTAACATCATTTTTGCATATCATTAACCGGGAAAGAAACAGTCGAGTCTTAGTTAAAAAATGTCTGCTATAGCACAAAGAACATTGATTTTGAATGATGATGCGATGTATCATTCTTGTATGTCATTAATAAAGCGTGTAATTTGCCGTTTTAGCATATTTATTGAATATAAAAATAGTTTAATCTACCATAAAAAAAATACACGTTTATAGAAAAATTGCCTTTGTCCATAGCATAGGTTATTCATAGTATTTATTTGTTTCAGAAAGCGGAATCTTCATCCGTTGCGAACACTGCCGGCGACGCGAAGTAATGTGCGCGTAAAACGTTCTTTTTTAGTTCTAGTTAAAAAATTGTTGATATGAAATCGTAATGCGACACGAATGTTGTATGACATTGTAGTTTTTAGAATATAAATGAAATATTATAATGATAAATTTTAGTCGCCAGAGCTTATGCGACGCCCTGAATGTGTTTCACTTTAGTTTTATAGGAATTGAATAGTTTAAGCAAAATAAATACACTAATAGATACATATTATATACATACTTATTAATTAATAATAATGAAATTTTGTTAACCGCTTTAGGACTTCACTTTGGTGTTCCTAGGCTTGATTTTTCATTGTTAGATATAATTTTTATTTTTTTATTATGATGAAATGAAATTGAGTGTTTCCACGTTATCATTTTCAATAAATATTTTGGCGTTTTTGCATCATGTTATAAAGTAGACGTGTTACAGTGATTATTGATTAGATAGTTTTATTATTACCGTGAAGTACATAATTCGTAGTGTATTTTTGACAAAAAGGATAATTGCCTTGTTTTGTAGTAAGTAATAGTAACAATACCTATGAATTTTATTGTTGCTTCTAATTTAACAATAATTTAGAGCGTGATTTGTCTCATTTTTATTGTGGCTTTAAACGTTTTATAAAACTACCGATAACTAATTGGAGTAGGTACAATGATCTATAAATGTTCAAACTGACTGCAAAGTAATAGTGTTGTATAAGTAAATATATATTAAATCATGAGCTATATCTTGAATTCACTATAATCTTTATATACTTTTGTTAAGTGTTTAAAATCTCACTGTCAATGATTCTAAGCAAATGTTCATTATTTTCCATTTTTATTCCATAAAAGTCTATATTCTTCTATTATTTTTACTAGATATTGAAGTAATTTTAATTGTACACTTAAACAAGTTATTCATATATTTTTACTTTATAGTTAGAAAAAAGTATTATATGGTAATAAAAAAAGATTATAATAAAAATGATGATTTGTAACTATAGAGTCTAATATACACATTCATTTTCTTTTAGAAAACTTTGAAGCTATTTTCTTTGTCTTAATCATGTTTTAATAAACAATGATCACATCAGAAAGATATTTTATTTAAAGTGACCCAATTTATTTTTGTTCTCTTTTCCTTTCCAATGGTTTCTGAATTCGTGGCAAAATCAGGGGTCATTCTTCCGTTTAAAGGTCTTTCTGCATGCGAATAATCACCCAGCCGCACCATAATAGGATCGAACAGGACAAATAAGGTTTTTTTGCCTTCGATTGGGTGGAATTCACGATCTATCTAAGGTAATGCAGGCACGTTGTTTCGCATTCGCGGTGATGCCCATTTCTACCCACAACTCGTACTCCAAGTAGATAACAGACAATATTATACCGTCAATTTTTAGCTTATCTTTAAATTTTCGTAGGTAAATGTTGCTCGCTTGATAAAGTTCGACATCGATTCAGAATAAATTGATTGCGTATGCGTTCCATATAAATTATCAGTAATATATGGCCTACTTGATCCACAATTATATCACTGTTAGGACGATTTATCTGTTCATGTCAAGGAATGGAGGTCCGTATTTACGATCATAGACGTGTAAAATTCCAATGTTTAAGATCGAGTATTGAGAATTGGCAATGTTCCAAGGCGAGGCGAGACAAGCGCGCATCGCGCATCGCGCACCGGTGCCGAGGTTGTAAAAGCCCCGTTATTCTTATTTACCGTGCGCATCTCGCTTTGGGCGCTGCGTTAGATTATTTACAATATACACAGGATGGATGCACGAAAGAGACGACACAATGCTTATATTGTTATTTATTGATTTTATTTATTATACAGTTACTTTCGATTTACTTGACGTAAAATGTTGATGTGGTTATAACTAACCTTATTGAATTTATTTTAATTGATATTAATTCTTCCATACTATGATTTATGTTTACCTACCTATAGTTGTTTATATAAAAGGCCGAGTTAACGGCCTCAATAATACGAGCATTTGAAAAAATAGTGTGGTCTATATTGTGTCAGGACTTTGTCTATATCAATATATATTATCATGTCAACCATATCAAGATCATCGCTTTAATTTTCTGAAATTTCATCAGTAAGAATTTGTAAAAGTAAGAATTTTAAATAACATAATATTAGCTATTTTTCAAGAAATACAAAAAAATCCGTTTCTCACAGAATACTTCACTTATTGAAAATTCAGATCCGATAGCTTGAAGTGATGCATCAGGAATAATGACAAAATAACGGCTTCAGCCTTGACGAGGCATTTGGCGCTTATAGTGAGCGTTCTATTTCCGTGTTAAGGGTTGCTATCACTTAATTTTAGTTACTAGACTAGTCACTAGACCACAGAATAATAACTAGTACTATTTAGACGTAAATCACTGAGACAAGTTACTAATTACGTTATTACGCAGATATTAGATAATAAACGCGTGAATATAATGTTACTGAATAATGAAATTTAGTATCTAATATACTGGTTAGGGTATTTTGTTCAAGCTATAATAAATAATTTATGTGATAGGTAACCAAGAAGCTTATAGTGTATTAGAGGATATAAGCTTCTTGTAGGTAACCAATCTAGTCCTGTCATTGTTAAAGAGAGCTTATGAACAGTGTCAGCACATGCGAACACGATAAGTAGGTACCCATACCTCCCTGAAGTTAAGATTCAAAACCAGAATGAAAAATATATAATTCATTATGTTTAAATTTTAAATTAAAAAAGATAATAATTCGATAGCTACCTTAGAACATTCTTCACGTTGCAGGAAATATAGATAGTAATTAATAAAATATAAATTCAATAATCATGCCTAAGTTATTAAATACTATTCACATTTCCGCAAACTAACAAGTTAAATAATGAAGTTTCTGATGAATCGTGCTGGCTAGCCACTTACATGCGCTTGGGCATCGCAAAACGCCACATAAACACAGGCTACTCAACCTAAGCACGAACCAAGTATTTCTAAGTAATTATCACGTTAGAATACATTACTGACTTTGGCTCCTCGTATCAAATCATTTATGTTTCAGTTTGCATAAAATTACATTAAGTTGCTTGAAATAAAAGCGTGTTAAAAAAGGAATGTGGCATGTTTATTAAGATGCTGCATTAGTATAAAAATAAAACAAGGCGAAATTTTTTGCATTCGTGACTGTGGCCGATAGCTGTATCATCACCATATACCTAATAATAAAAGCTATATTAACTTAGAATCCATTTTAAAATAATTATCTCACCTCTTATACCCTTTTTGGAAGTCGGTTGATTACAAGTTGGTTCATCTCTTATTGATCTAGGTATGTAGAAAACGAAAAAATGTATGTTTATATTTTTTAAATCATAGTGATATCTACTATCTTTAAACGCTAATGGGACAGGAGCTAGAATAACGATTATTTTTATAGTCACTAGTGTAACGGTGAAAACCGTTGATTCCTTCGATTCGATGATCTCTAGCATAGTACAATTACTATTTGAAACATCGGCAAAATACATGAAATTATTCATATAAAAAACACCGGATGATACGAAGGTCACCGTGTCAGCTAGTGTAAAAAAAAATCGGTAAGATTTAATATGCAAATTTTGAATACTTATAGAGCATTTAATTTGTAGCTTAATGCAGCATACTTTCTCTGTAATATGTATGTGATGAACTTACAGGGAAAGTATCAACAATTCAATTTATAAACATAGCTATTATAGTTCTTGTAACTGTTGATTAAATGTGCATAGTAAGACTTTAAGTGTTGTCTATTAACATATTTGTCTTAATAGCTTAACGGAAACTTTTAAATGTTAATCTGACTGCATTGATTCGTGTGAACACTATAAGAATACTTTTTTGAGATCAACATCTCAAAATGTTGCTACTTGTAGGATTTGAAAACAACGAAATACAAACAAATAATACGAATTTGAAATGATGACAAACAAATTTGGGATCGTATATTTGAAGATTTCTACATTCACAGTATTCTTAGTAGGTAATTGATGCTTAATTATTTCAATCCTTTATAAATAGGTAGGTAAATAAAATTATATATCTACTTTAGATAGGTAAGTTCCTTTATTATAAAAAGGAAAAAAAAATGTTTTGGTTTGTAACGAATAGATTTGTGTATTAAGTGGTTTCGGAGCTACTAAGTAGACGATTTTGAAAAATGTTCACCATTTGCACTTCTGCATTACACACTCTTTACCCGATTTAACGCGGTCAGAAATAAGTTCAAAATGCCCCCTGCATTTGAGACTTAATTATAAAAATACCCGTATAACATGCTTAAAATAATATTACCTACAATCAATGTTACAATTTTATAGCAATGAGAAGCAGACATTATGCCAACGATCGCTTTATATACCCATTTTAAATTCAAAGTTCCGGTTCGAGGCTTATAGTTCTCGATGACGAGCTAATTGCTCCTAAATGATTCATTCGAGTTTGTGGAAAAACTAGTGGTAAAATTGGTGTTCCCATTAAAATAATTAACCTCTTCCAAAGGGTTACGATAAATTTAAGCTTAAATAATATGTGTATAATAAAAACAAATTTGCATGACGCGTGGCAACCGGCCAAAACCAATTTTATTTAAACCGTCGTTTTTCGTAATTACTTTTTAAAGGCGTTGTTGTGATATAGGTAGGTGTTAATTGCTTAAACATGATGCGTACAGCATATGGTGCGAATTTTATAAATGCTTTTATGTAAAATTAGTGAGATGAATCTATCCGTATAACTTTATACACTTCTGCGATGTTATGTATAAAATAAGTTCATGTTTTAATCAAAAGGTTAAATGTTTTACGAAGATGTACATCAATATAGATATATCATTACAAATTTTATACAAAAATTACTAGGAGGTAAATAAAAATCGTGAGGTTTGTTTTTCTAATTATAATAATTGTAGCTGTTTTATTATTCAAACGAATGTTATTCTTTGTTCACGTTTTTAAATGCTTCTAACATATTTTATTTTTATATAGAGGTTGCTATAATAATTCGCTAGGTATCCTTTACAATTATTAATCTAAGTGGTTTTATGCGTCGTTCTAATTAAATTTAAATGACGTAGGTAAGTTAAAAACTACGTATTCATTTATTTCACAGCATTTATTGCTGACGAAATAGCCATATAATTAAATTATTTCCATCTTTGTTTCCCTTTATTATGAATTAGATTAGATTGTAAATGAGTAATAACTAACAGCATTCGCGCAATGTACCTACTTATTGAAGACATTGTACTAAGATTTAAGACGTCCGTCGACGTCATGGTGTTGAAGTCATCATCAACTATTTATTTACTTGATATCCGGCTACAACTTACAAAAATCAAATATTTGTATAACAATATGAGTAATGTAAATTACTTATTCACCCTTGGGAATTCTTAAGTAATTATAAGAATTGCAACAATTTTTACGATATGTAGGTACAATGTATGCACATCATAAAACGCAATAAATATTTCTTTTCTTATTTGTTTATATACAATATTGAACAATTAACAATGCTTCTATACCTTCTTACATTTCTAAATAGGTACAGTGCCCAAATAGGGTTGTAAATTCTTTTAAATATACATATAAGTTTAACTAAGTAAACCTTTATAGAGTTGTGTATAGTTTTGCCAGATCCATAAACATTTTTTTTGCTCTCAGAAACTATTTTAATAAGTGATTATTATTATAGGAATTAAATCAAATATATTCTTTCGCAAGTTTTATGACGTTGGTAAATATATCAATATTTTTTTACTTGGTAATAACTATAATAACCATTGTAACAAGTAACAACCACAAAATACTCCATTATTATTCGACCAGTCATTTTTCTGTATACCGTGTTTCTTATTTCATTAAAAATTTTATGATTTCGATAGAATTATTAATTTTAGTCGATGATTAAATTTTTTACACGTATAATCAATGAATCGTGCGCCAGATCGGGGCGGCTTAGCTCATCCGGCAGGCATTTTGGTGGTTTTTGTGATAGATGCTGCGTCAAGAAGGCCTTCGTGAACACGATTTTTAACGAACGATGAGATAATCCCCAATGATGAGCATTGAGCTCTTTACAGAAGTGTTATAAAGGACTGGACAATACGGCTCGATAGGATTATGTTGATTAGCACCAAGGTTCTTGGATATAAAGCCATTTAAGAATTGACATTTAAACATCTCTTGTGAAATTTATGAAAACGTTGAATAATATAAAATATAGCTGTACAATTTCACGTAAATACGATTAATTAACGATTGATAGTAAAATGGCCATCGAACCTTTATGCTAGTACTCAAATGTCAGCCGTACGACCTCCATTCACAATGTTTTCGTCACACTATTCATTCATAAGAGTGAACGACGGTCACGCGCATGCGCATTACATGCTTTATATTAGACATCAACGCTTCTGCACGTTTGCTAATTAATAATTAGCAGGAAGAGCAGACATCGCGTCGCGAATTTTCATTAACTACAACGAATTACTTTCCATACTATTACCATATCACTCCAGTAATTATGTTTCCTTTAATATTTAAAAGAATTACAAAGAAGACAAATGAAAAACAATCGAGGCTCGTATATTTTTACATGTTTTGTATACAATTAAGTAATACGTCTACAATGTTGTGGCACATTTAAGGCGTGGCTAACAGATTAGTGACTCTAGGGCGAAGGGGCTGGATACATTCTTGCGAGTTCCTCGTTGCAACTCATTAATGAACTTCGTTATAAAATAAGCTGAGGGCACTTAACTGCCACCCTCCGAGATTGGTTTTCGTGGTCGGTGTCTATTAATATAATTTATTTATAGGAAAAACTTTTAAACCCAACAATTCTTTCTTAAAAGCGGGCTTACTACCTTTTATTATATATTTTAATTTAGGAGCCATTTTTAAATCGTGAAACTTGGAATGACATAATCATAGGATAGTTTTATTTGTATATTATGAATTTATAAAACATACCTAATATGAAATATAAGAATTCATTTTATAGTAATTCTATATATCTACAAACACAACAACAAAAAAAAACATAGAACAACGTATGAAATAAAAAAAAATATAGATAGCCCAATGCAATGTGCAATTTTTTTGGAATAAGAATTAATAACCTATCTTATTTGGTATATGTAAAACGCTTTTCCAAAAATATCGTAGCTATTTATTAAATTTATACATTATCTTATTTTTGCTCAAAAACAACAATTACTATTAGTTATTACACGATTACAGACTTACCTTTATGACTAAAATGCTGACCATGATAAAAATTAAATGACTTTATATTTTTCAGTAGTTAAATAACTGCTATATGTTGACACAATGGATAAAACTATTATACCAATTCGAGGCGTACCCTTGAGATGTCTAGAATCGTCTTGTCTAATGTTATTTTTTTCCCAATTTCGTGATCATAATACATATTAATTATTATAAAAACAACAAACTCTACGTATAAACGTTGCCGTTGGCACGTAGAATTTGGTACTTTGAGATGTGCCCGGGCGTATATTTTTGTAAAAAGCTATTTATTATTATTTAATTCACGACGGTGGTTGCCCTTAGTTTAACTTATACTTTTAGTTTGACAATATTTATTATAATTGGTTATTTGCTAACTTGGATTTATTTATGACCGAAGTTATAATTAAATTTGATATAGGTTGCTCGTAATATTTGGAGCTATTTATTACACGTAAGCTTAATTTATGATGGACTTTATAGCGATTTGTGCATTTGGTAAATCCACCTGATTTAAAAAAGAGTTTAGCAACTATGAGTATTCTGACGGTATGTCGATAGCATGTAGGCCTGGCCAAGATACCCTTGAACCTAAGTGGCAGCTTGCGCTCGGCTTGCCATTGACCCCGCGTGCGGCGCCCGCCGCGCCGTCGGCTAGCCCCTTCGCTAATTGTTATGTAACTGAGATCAAATCTGCAACATCTACATTTTCCTATTTTACTATAAAATTGCGACAATAATAGTTAGATGAATTACAACTGTCCTCTAAACTCAGGACATGTAATTGTCTTGCAAAAGTTTTCTTATTTGATTCATTTAAATGCATAATTAACAATTTTCTATTGTTTACATTGTAACTTCACAAGAAAAGGCTTTTAAGAAAATAATTAAAGCTGGTAAATGGTTTCCTGATGTCATTAAACTCTCGGGATAACAGTATAAGTAGAGTACGGTATATCAGTGGTTGTTGTGACCAAAATTTAACAAAATACAGATAATGTTAGGTAACGCAAACAGGTTCTGTAAACGCGAATACAGCTTCCTGCCGAGTCAGGGAGGAAGGCAGAGTCACTGAACTTGCACGTCGGGAGGTTCTTCGTAGTCTTATGATTGTAAAACAATATGTCTTTATGTACCTATAAAACGTATTCTACACGAAGTTTGTAGAATTACTATTGGCATTTCATTATGTCACTTCAATTGCGTTCTTGTATCATTTCCATATAACTATATGTAATCTATTGTACCTGTTATTATATAAGTAAATATTAAAAAGTTTATAAAATGGTTTCAAGCACGGCTCATAATTTGTATATTAGGTCTTTTCTAACTAGACTTTAGTAAAACGAAAGCAAATTTTATTAAATGATTACTTAAACAAAAAATGTCAGGCCTTGTTTTTTTATGTTAGTTTCAGGATCGATGTACTTACAATCGATCCTGAAACTTTCAACATATGACATCAAGCTCTAATCAGTATGAGAAAATGGAAGAAAGAACACATCCACGTTGTAAATAATGACCAAGAAATCAGTGTAACATAAATATGCATAACACATACCTATAAAAATAATTTGATATAAAATATATATAGATAGATACTGTTTGTTCTACTTCCTAATATATGACAGTAACGTTTCTCATCTTTGTCTGCTTCTATAAGAATACGTCTGCTTCCTAGCATTGTATTAAATTTTGAAATGTGTTTGGAAGTGATACCACTAAATACTAATACCATAACAAATTTGTTTAAAAAATAGAATACGCTTGAAACTATGTACATTCTAAGTAAGAACGCTTCGGGCGTTTGTGCTAGAATTTTGATTGATATTTTTTGTGAGTAGGTAACGATTACAATAAGACGACGTCAATAACGAGAGAAGTGCGAAATGGACGCCGTAACTGAAAGTATATATCAAGGTTAGCCATTGGCGAACAAACGAAACTCGGCTAACAGTAACATTTCACCCACAAAGCAAAAACCTAGCAACCGCTCGACACCAAAACCGCCAATACTTTTGTGCTCTACCAATTCTAATTAATTGCAACTGATATGAGATTGGACCATCTCAGTTCCTTCACTTCAGCGGGGTTCTTAATTAGATAATTTGCTTTACATTAACCGAGTATCAATTGACGCATTCACTCTACTACATTAACATATGAACGTATCTTAATTTCTCTACGTTACAATGGAGGTGAGAGTTGTAGATGTTAAAATCGAAAACGCAAAAAGTCCTTTCTCCACCTTGTATACGTTTTATTGTACTTGAATTTCGAATTCAATTACTCAAATAATTGCTTGTAATTTCCTTGGCAGCTTTGACAGATAAGCTTCGATGTGAGCTTTGGCGTTGAGTGCGATGTGAAGACCGCTTTCTTGGCCTCAATTTTGGATATGAGTTGGAAGGCGCCATATTCTCACAGTCGACAAACTGATGAATCTATATCGATTACTTGTAGGCGGCCTTGAGCGGTAACCATTAATTTGTGTGCAGAGTCGAGCAGCGCGATCCCGTTATAGAGAGCGCCGGGATGTTGTGATTCGTGCCCATTTGACGAGTCCCTCAGAAGCCATTCTATGTGATTTCATCATTAAGCTACTTAAATATGTTGATACGGGCAATTACCATACATAGACAAGTATGGCCGTAATGGAATTAATAGAAATATATGTATTATATGAAACATGTAGGCTCTACTAGGTACCAGTCTCTTCTACTCTAGAAATATAGGGTCATAATATTATGTTTAATGAGCTAAACTCGACTTTATAAGTTATTGCTTTTATAGAGAAGTTCAATAACTATTTTTATGACATAACGGTTAAGACGCTATAGTAGTATTCTGAGATGGATCTAAGTTTGATATAAAACTTAATATTCATTACAATGCGTTTATCGTTTTTAAACATAACATGATTGTGTGAATTGTAGTATCGTAAAATAAAGTAAAGTAAAAAAGATTGAATTTCTTAATATAACGACTTATTTTTATGAAATTATAAGATGTGCTGTCGTAAAGTATAAAAGCACTTTGTCTAATTGTGACCATTTTTTATAACTTAATCGGTTTTAAATTATTAACATCATGTATCGCGATTAATACATAGGTATTTACATTGCATGATATTTTTCTATGTCTTACAGACTTGATAGTGAGAAAGGCAGTTCTCGCCGACGCCTTGGCGCTCGGTGTGATCAGAATTTGTTTATGTTGCCTGGGAATACTTTGTTCGGATAGACCTCTAGTATAACTAGGTAAAACCTCAGCGTTTTAACGAACGCTTTGCAAATACAAATAAACCCCTGAATTTTAAGCATGAACCGAAATTTACATAGATACGAATAAAATTACTCTAGAAATATTTCTTTTGGTGCCGGGTATACCTAGTAACTGGATCAATACGAATGACGTTTTCGGTACGTGGTCTGCGAAATAAATGAGACATGTGTAATTTAGAACGGTTCGACGGGGATCTCGTGGTTTTCGGATGGTCACTGTTAATATACATTGCAGGTGTTCTGCAGTGATGTATAAAATCAGACAATAATAAAGTGTGGAGAGTGAATTGGTAAGACGTGACCGCATCGCCAGTTTCATCGGCGCGAAGACGTGAGACCATTGTTGCCTCTAATAGATAATTAGTAAGATGCCGTTATTTATCCGGCGATCGAAGATCGATCGCCATTGATGGCCCACATCCACAGATTGCTCTTTACACGAACTTGCACTCTACCATGGGAGAACATAAATACAACACGTACATTTGAATTTACATTATACAAATGGGTCAATTCAAGTACGGTTTTACTTGATATTTATTGAAAACTCTCTAACCATGTCTATAAATATTTTATATGTTTTGCTATGGTCGACGTGAACTAACTTACATGTAATAAAGACAAAAATTGCTTAGTTCTAGTGATGGAATTTGAATTAGATCTACTTATTAATTTAAAATATATAGGTGTCTGAAAAGTGAAATAGTGGCCCTGTAAAGTGATTTTCTAAACCTTATATTATATAGTTTTATAATTTAATATTGGTATCTAAATCGTCCCAATACTACTTCAACTAATGGATTGTATATTTTAAATTTTAAATACCGATTATGTAAATTCAGTGATCCTGTATGAATAAATATTTGCCTAGAAAAATATTTTCCATCGCAGTGTTGTTAAATTTCTGCGTACTTCGAAGGCCTCGTTCACACGATTAGGTTATTGCGTCTATGTATTGGTATGTGAGTCGAGTGACCACCTCATTACTTATTAAACGGCATGTAACTTCATTCACAACTGACAATTTTCACCGAGGATCGCGTCGTATTTAAATATATTACTGAAGCTATTCTTGTATAGTATAAAATATATTAGCGTTTGCAGTTTATTTAGTTATTGAGAAGCTACGTTATATGAATTGGTATTAAATATTATTATTCTGAAAAATCATGTTTTCTGGTAGAAGGGTACACATGCAAATTGCATTTACATGAATGTAGGTATTAGGATATGGTAAGTCGAATTAATGACCCACGTATTCGTAATTGCAATGTGGTGTTTATAAACGTCGATGTTATCTCAGGACGTTCTCAGCCGGATGTTCATTTTGCGTTACATTATTTGAGTATTACTCAGCAGTCACTGTTGACTATTGCTGAAGTAACTTTACTATTCAACATTATCGTTATGATAAGTAAATATAGAGTTAACTCACTTATGATAAGTTGTTATTCTACTGCATTTGGATCCTTTTTTTTATAGTGGGGAAATCTTCCAAAGATACCCACAGCCCCCGGGGAAGGAGCCGTGGGTTATGTCGGATTCTTACTGACTAAAACCCCACTGTGTTCCGTCGAGCCGCTTTAATGATGGGGCCGCGGGTATTGGTTAGAATTCTTCCTGACCAAATTTTTTTGGTCGCGGTTTGGATCCTAAAGAATGAGAGTCAAATCCAACGAGCTAAAAATTGTTAAAATCCTTTCAGTTTTTCGCAAGTTACCTATTAGTGGCATTTAACTAAGACACATAGTGAATAGTGTATAGTAGATAGTATAGTGTATATATATATCGATCGACATATCGATATACCTATATACCTAGGTATATCGATGTATAGATAGATAAATTTATAAAATAAATTGTATTGATAGTTTTTCTTTAGTTATTATAAATTTACACGCATTTTAGCTCTCAAATATATGAAGAAAAATGGTTTTTATAGTTGGCTGTACAATTAATATCATTAAGGAGGGCCACATTAAAAGCGTTTTAACTGTTTTCTGCATGCCATTGCCTTACCTTACCTTAAAATCATGCTATATTGGGGTTCACTGCCATTTACGCAAGAACTAATAACATTACCTGGTAGGTAGGAAGCCCATTCGTTAGTCATCCCAGAGGTTAGTCGAGGACAGCAGCCAGAAGTCTAAATCCGCACATCAGGTCACGAACTCGATGAACATGAGTCACTGTACAAGGAAGATCTAGGAGCATGGCGTCACCAGTGACGACCGCACGAAGATACGCCTCATGTACAAGAGATAACATTAATTAACTTCATTATCAATGAATTAGGAACTCTACGACCTTGGCTTGTTTGCCCACTTTTTCACTTTCAATTTAACATCTTTCACTTATTGAGTTGTATTTTCACTTTTACTTTTCAATTGTGAAAGAATCATCAAAAATTTTGACGAATCATTAGATGCAGAAGCGTTCGAATCCTGCAATTAAACAATGAAGTTTCCCGAAATTTACCTAATCGTCGTGCAATCAGAAACAGAAACATAGTTTAGTAAGTACTTTATAAACTATGGGGAAAAAGACTATCTTTATTAAAAAAAAAAATAAGATTAACTTATTAAGAAAAATACTGATATCAATTGATATTCAAACGAATTAAGTATATTTAAAGGTACATGACTTTTTAAGGAGAACTAGACCAAATATTCCAATAATTCTCTTATTATAACCATTTGGTAAACGGTGTCAGAACCCATGAAAATTCTCGGAAGTATAGCGGTTCCAATTATAATATTTTTGTTGCATACGTCATTATTCGTAGACCTATGGATGATGATTATGAGAATAAATGTAGGTACCAATGTACCTACAGGCTTATTTTTGTGGCCGAGAAACCGCATTAGTCATTACTTTTATTTTGTTATTATAGCGTAGATTTCTCACTAACAAGTTAACAACTTCACAAAGAATCTTCGAGTGATAATCCAAGCAACAGATAGACTGGTTGTTAGAATGAGTTGGATGTGTAAGCTCGTTGTTTCAACAATCCTTTCCGTTATGAACTCTACTTTACTGCGGTTTCAATAATTTACACTTGTTCGCGGTGCGCACTCGTGCTCGGATTTTAATGTAAATACTAAATACCGTCTAAAAATGATTTTGAAACTATTTACACACATTGTAGAGTTATTCAACTTTAAGGCTTTGTTTACTTTAGGTACATTTTAATTGTATAACATGATTTCAGATGATAAAGATACAATGCTTTATAGGTGAAAGCTTTATAATTATCAATGAATGAAAGTATTAAAATAAATTACTGAATTTGTTGAATTCAGCTATTGGAAATATGATTTTTTTTGTCAATTACAGTTAGTTGTATAATTATATGTTGACACCGAAGCTCGAAGTAACCCAAAAAATAACATGTCCCAAATTCTTGTGGTAGTGAACTTTTATAATTGTACAGGCTACACGATGAGAAAATCACACGCATTTAAGCGCGTGGTCTAGTTACTGGAATGCTTTGCACTAATTTGACATAGACATTGATTTCAAAAATATATCATCATTCTCAATTATAAAGACCATTATAAACTCATTAGTGAAGCAAATAACGGAACTCGTTGGGCGCCAAATTACCAACATTATCAATTTATTTACGCCCATGTATAAATAAAAAGTCGAATGTAGATGATTTGAGAGATTCCCGTTAACAAATTCGTATTGTGCAATGTAGAAGAAAAATTGTAACACGTGTTTTCGATGAGTTTTCTGTGGCAAAGCTTAATACCGCTATATTTCATAATGCGTGCGTACCTATGTTAAATGTTTTCACTGCACCTCTGCCCAACATCAATCATCTCGTGGGCTCTCCGTTCCTCCGACAGTTTGATTCAGCCTTTCACATTTATCTAAAGCTCAACTTAAATAACCTTTTATTAAAATCTATCTCGTCTACTATCTATGGCTTATTGATTTAAAGTGTAATTGATAAAGCTTTTTCGAAGTCGAAGTATTGTGCACTTTATTGATTTTTTATTACATGTAGTGATAGCATATACAGTTAACATTATTTATACTCGTAGTCTTCTTAAAGTTATAGAGTAGATATATTTTAGTAGATTGCTAATTAATTGAATTACCTATTAAGAATTCTTTGTCCCCAGTAAATTGAAGTACCTAACTAGCAGTAAAGAAAATAGACAGTAGCGCAATGGGGATAAATTAATTTGATTGGCTAGATGTATATGCTATTAATTAATAAGTTCTTTAATTTAATAAAATCGTGCATAAGTAATAATCATATACTAATATTTGTACATACTGTGGCAGAAGCTAAAGGTTACTTCCTTATACATCGTGCAAGAAGTTTGCGTAATAACTCGTCTCGTCACGTCTTTCTGCTTTACAATTTATACGGTGATCATCACACATATCTACTACCTATAAATAATAGCTAATAGATCGGCCTTTACAAGGACACCGCTATAAAAGGTCGTTAGCAATTTTCGAGTAAATGAAACTTGAAAGCGTGACCCGTTATAATATCTATAAGTGGTATAATAATTTTGTTTCATAAATATTCATTTAAAACATAAAACTTTTAAAATAGCTCGTGTTATTTATAAAAGCGTTTAAAATTCATGGGATCATGTAGTGTGAGTACTAGGTAGGCTTATTCAATCTAAAAAGATCAGTAAGACAATTTTAAAAGCGTCTGGATTCCTCATTAGGGATTATGGGGTCGTTTAAAGACCCAGTCACGATTTAATGTCACACTAGGTACGTTTTGCAACATATCTTTTAAAGGGTTTTTGCAACATTGCTTTTTTATTCAAATCATATGGATAAACATAGTAAAATAACAGAGCTTTAAAGGAAAAGGAAAGGAATATTATAAAATTCATCAATTGTTATCAGGAAAGAAGTGGTCCTTTAAAGTAATATAATAATATTTTACTATTTAAAATTTACATAAACATATTTTGTTATTTAAGATGATTTTCCGACCTGAACTAGGATATGTACTCTAATATATTTAAAACAGACCTTATCATTATCATCATCTTAATTAGGTGGTAGACATCACAAAAAAGATCAGGTCAAGGTAGAGGTTTGTATTAATAAAATATTTGGAATATTGAGCGCATATGAGATTGTTTTTTTTTTTTTGATGTTTTATGTTTTATGTAGTAACGTACATTTTATTTTGTTATATTCTATGCGGTTTATTTGCGATAAATTTGCTAACGGTATCTACATAATATATTTTATGGTTCTGGAAAAGATTTTCTTTATGCTCTACTCTATAGGACTGTGGTCTGTGTGATCTTTCAAAAGTGTAATTAAAAATAAATATGCTTGTAGATTTGATGAATGATCTTTGAACCCTAACGTTGTATTGACTTATGAATGTACCTATAATCTAATCGCTATCTAAATGCGCATACATAAACAGAAACAAATACAAAGTTGATAAATGACCTCGTTATTATAACGGTCGGTAGTACTGCATGATTTTCTTTTCGAGGTCATCATGTATCTCTTTGAAACATGTTACATTGCTAAAGCAGTACCAGTTCAGCAAGAATTACGCGTTAATTTTTTGCCGGATTTTTTAAAAAGTTGATTAAGAACATAGAAAGCTTGCAGCAACCATTGGTTTTTATTTTAATTTATATAATTGATAAAAATTATTATCATCACTGAATTTATCACGTTTAATCCACCTAACCAATATAAGTACTGTGAAACGAATCCAAAGATCAATTGAGTTAATCGAAAAATATTTTTTCGTCAGTTTACATACCTACATAATATAACGCTGGTGTCTGTGTCCTTTTAAATTTATTCAACACAAAGGGATCGCGTATTTTGTTTGCAACATGACTCATTCCCTGACGTTCCCACAAAGGTATTCGCAGGAAAGACTTATTAAACCATTGTGATAATGTCTCTGTGAGATCAGAAAGCAATAAAAATATAGGTACATTAAATCATTCAACTGGAGAGAGAATGAATTAGACGTAATTACGTCAAGCTCGCGTTCTATAATTATTCATGCAACTGGAAGCGTTCTCGATAAATATAGTGTATTCAATTATCCGTTCAATTTAAGCTTTAACTAAAATGGACGTCGACACAGAAACATAACCTACATCTAAACACGAATGCCCGCATAACTGTTGGCGTATTCAACTAAACGCAGGGTGTCCGGTACAAAATCATTATATTTTGATTCTCTGTCCGGCGAAAGAAGGCCGCGCGACGACCTTCCAAATTGTTGATGGCGAACATTGACCGCTGATGAGGCGTCCGCGTCGCCTCGTTTTGCCACGCACTCGCAAACCCTTTTGGACATTTATTATTTTTTTATTGGGTTACAGGTACATATTATCGTGTGTCCCTTCCTCAAAATAATTGGTTTAAATTCTTTTTTGTACTAATTTGTATAAGTTCTATTTTTATAAATACATTTCAGGTATAATTATTGCGACGCAATCGCAATAATTATACCTGAAATGACTCATTGGTAATGTTAATTTATTACATTATATTAGACTTTTTATTACCTAATGTAATAAAAAGCTTCTACATCATACAGTGAACAATTAAAAAAATATGTGTATACTTTTTGTCGGAAATTTTTCAATCAAATTCTTGGAAGTAAATTACTATAAATGATATCATCGATAAAAACAATAAATATTGGTACTGTAGCTGTATGTCCCAGACTCCCTTCTCTCTGACTAATGATGATATTGAATATGAAGTAGGCATCCCCCAACGGAAACCAATTTGCTGGTGGCAATCATTATTACATATTAAAATGACATATTTTCGAGGTGACTATATATACTAGTAATATTTGGACGGGTTTGTTTTGTCAGTAAAAAAACAAAAACACTAATCGCACTTGTTCATTAAACCTAAATTATTGAAGGATATTACGTTTCCTGTCTCACGAGGTGTTTGAACTTTGATATTATCTGAGTAATCTTATTTCTTTTCTGAACATTTAGATTTACTTTCCATGTAACCAATTCTTTCTTAAGACGAGATCGTGCATCAAATAGCATTTAAGATTCGATTGTTTGGAGATTTGCATGTAGATTATTATTTTGTTTTTTAAGGTTCTTGACGTGTATCTTTCATAATTTCTTGAAAACCTTCATTCTATGTCTTTTCAGACATATTATATAATTGAACTTATATAATCGTTATATGTAAGTTTTACAGAATATAATAAAATTATGAAATCCTATCATATGAAATCATATGATACCTAATCATATTATGAAATTGAAAAAAGTAGGTAAGTTGGTACTTTTATTATAAAAAAATAAAAATGAAAAAGTATTAAATTTCAAAACATAATAAAATAAAAATCATGAGATTGTTTAAAATTAAAATACTTGTACTAATTTGATTTACTATCCCGTAAATCTTACGAATAAAATGGTATTTCATAATTTAATCAATTATGAAATAGTTCAACATAGGTACTTTATTATCCATTTATAACATTGGGAATTTGTTAAAAAATGATATAGTTTTTCGAAGTTAAATCGTATATAAATAATGATTCCAGTTTTGACGTAATCATCATTTTCTTTTATACTTCATCCATTAATCACTCTTTTTGCAATCAAATTTACGTGAAAGAATTAGCGAATCAAATTGTTAAATATTCGTATGATTCATCACATTCGTTTACGTCTTCAACCGGTATTGCGTTCGAATTTTCATCAATATAGTAGTTTTGTTCACCTGTTTAGATCTATTTAGAGAGTAAGGTGAGCGTATGTGTGGCCTTAAGTGATAATTTGATGATCGGCATCTCGAGAGGACACGTGTCGTCAAGGCGACGTATATTGGAGTCTGTGTTTGTACATAGAGTGTAATGCCCTTTGTATTCCTTGTTTTGTTACAAAATATTGAACACAGTTTCATTTAACACTAGCATTCAAATTACCTGTGTATTGACTTGTTATGACAATGAGAGTTCTTGCAGATAGTTATAATTGTGTCGTATTACGAAACTAAAGAAAATCGATGCAAATGAGATGCACTCCGTTAGCGATACGTTTATGATGCTTATGCTAAATGGATATTTGGTGGTCATTTTTGTAGTAAGTGTGTATTTTACACAAAAAATATGTTATACAGGTTATACTCATTTAATTTACGTAATATGTATGTATACAATTGACACCATGAAAATATATTTTTAGTGTTGTGACAGTAGACGTAGAACTTAGAAGTAACTTTTTTCACTCATAAAAATATTACTATTTTTTATAGTTATTACTTCCATCTTTTAATCTATACGGTGTTGATTTCGATCAATGAAGTTATTATAATATATCTATCGATATGTGTATTTTAAGTCTGATAGTATTATCATGAGTTAATTTAATACTGTAAATAATGTAATGTCTGAGACATTTCATGAATTGTGTAACGTGTTCAAACAAATAGGAATATGCTATAAATTCTATACTTATTTTCTATTCTATGCTTTATAATTTCACAGCTTTCGATTTTGTTTATATTGCATTAAACGGACCAAGATTAAACCTAATGTTATTAAATGTAAAAATTGGGGTGTTGTAAGTTATGTCAAATTAATATTTTATTTTTCAAGATATTAGTTACCTAAATCTCTTTTTCCTAAAATTCGTTTAAAAAAAAACAATTATTACATTTTCATGCGATGGCCGATGAGCAGGGAACAATATTTAAATATAATACTTATCATAGCGATAAACAGTATCGTATTGTATTATACTCTACACAATCCGTGTAAATACGTTGTATTAAAAAAAAAAGATTATTAAATGTGATCATAATATCTAGATTTATTGCACTGGTAAACAACCAATTATACAAGCAATAAAAACTACAATAATTATGGTCAGCATTTAATTTACTCTTAAATTTTATGCCGTGTGTGATTTTATAGAGCTTTCAAATGGACACTAGTGTTGTCCTTTTTAGCTCATAATTTTTTTAAACATAAGATGATAAAGGTAAAAATCACGACCAAAATCTTCCAGTTAAATCTTCCAATAAAATAAAATAAACTCTTGAGTTTCATTGAGCTAGCTACCGAGGAATACGTTACAGCTCATCATGCGGTATGAAATACCCGCCGTAGTACTCTTTGGAATGAAGTCATCATAGAATAATTTCCATCTGATAGAGCCACCACGTCACAAATGGATCATCTTTATTGCGCTCTATATACTGTTAATGTTAATTATCATAAAGCTCTGCATAGTACTGAATGGAGATTATTTATAATAGTATGAAATGGAAGATCCAATAAGAGTATTTTTATAAAAGGTTCTATAGTCAGGACGCGTTAAAAATTTTCGCACAATTTTGAATAGGTCATAGTCAAGTATATTTAAAACATTGATAATGAGTAATCTATTATTAGTATTGCAGTAATATTTATTTAACATTATTCAATACTTATACCTAATTTTATAATTAAAATTTATATACACTTATTCAAATTTTCACCTTCTTATTTAGAAGCTATTATCTCATAGAGGAAGGTAAGAGTACCTGTGTAAAATAATATGATAGAGCGATATTAATTTATTTTTCAACAAAACGTCAACTACCGACTCGTTATTTTTAGAGTAAACTTTGATTTTCATCATGTTTTAATTTGTGTTTAACCTTTACTTGTTTACTCGAATTCGACAACTAGTATGGGCTTATTATTCCTATTAAACGCCGAAATTTAATCGTTTTTACTGTAGTACTAAAATATCTTAACTTGCAATAATCTGATGCCCTTTACTATTGACGTCATATCGAACGAACTGGATCTTTTAAGTAGGAAGAAATGCCAAGTGAAGCAATAATTAAGCGCGTTAAATAACATTTTATTTAAACTTGCTTGTAACTATCGAGTTGTAAGCATAATATGGTGTTTAATTTGGGGATAAAACTTAATCAAAAGAAAAACTGTTTACTGTGTGTCTGAAAATTATTGAGGAGATGCGAAAGTTAAGTAATAGGCACTAGGTAGTTGAGCATAAGAAAAAAATGAGAAATACCGTAAATATTAGTATTAAATAATTGAAGAAAGAAGAAAAACATACTTACGCCATATTATGATCATAATATTATAACAATTGAAATGTCTCATAGTACAAAAGATATCCATGAAATTTAAGTCTACACATATTATATGTAAAGAAAAATGTAGAGCAGAATACTTAACCTAACTATAATTATTAATAATCTAATTTTAGAAATATACATTTTAACTTGATAACAACAAGTTGTCTGTCTTTATAACCCTGTAATCAATAAACCTGAAAAAGTTGTTTTACGTTTGTAGGTACTTTTGGCAATTAAGCTGAGGCTTATTTTTATTCCGCATGTTCGTAAAATATCACTTGTGTATTGATGTCATCACGGCGACGGCTTTGAGAACTGGCATTAAAGTACAACAAATAAAATATAACTCATTTGTTTATAGGTCAATGTCAAAAGTAATTGTTTTCCAATTCTCCTTATTAGTAACAAGTACGAATACACTTGTAAACCAGTTCACTTGGTTAATTAGTTTGATTAATTTCAAATATCGTGTTTTATGAAATTATGTATATCTCTCAACAAAAAATTAATATAAAATAGTAAAAGAGAATACAATATTTATTTTATATCTCAGACGATGGTTCGTCGGATGGTAACCGATCACCACCGCATAACATGGTTAGAGGGCGCATGCAAATGTGTTGCTCTCTTTTAAGGGTTAAGGTATAGGAAAGGATTGTCGATGGGTATGATAACCAGAATGGACTGGGAAGGGTGACGAAACGGGAGTCCAGCTTCTCCACTCATCGCACGAAGCATAGGAGTATCCACATGCTTTGTTATTTCACGCGTGCCAATCTTCTGTGAATATGTTGTACTTTCCGTACAACATTTCCGTAAACAGCTGCCTTCGCCGGAGCGAGCTCGTCATTATAACATCTTCAACATATTTCGAACTCATTTCAATTTTACACATGCTTTTTAGTAGCAATACATTTTTGGAAGTGGGAGTCGAGCATGCTTCGGCACGAACTGGGCCACGCTCGCACCGGGGAAGGTACCACACCCTCACAGAATATCGGCGCCATAGTGACAGTTTACTGTCGCGTTCCGTACGGTGAGTGAGGGGTCCGGAGGCCCACATCCCTTCCCATCCCCTACCCATCCTCTCCTTCCCTATCCTCATTCCCTCCCATCCTCGCCCCTTCTCCCTAAATCCTTCCAAATCCCTTTAAGGATAGCAACACATCCACTTCCCAGTGGAGTGGATGCTTATGGGCGGCGTGTAGCGCTTAACACCAGGCGACGCGTCTGCTCGGTTGCTATCCTATAGCATAAAAAAAAAAAAAAAAAAAAAAAAAAAAAGCATTTATTTTGTTGGATAGTGTGCACTTAAATCAGTAATTTTAGGTTTCGAGTAAGTTCATAGTAGTTACTTTTCAAACTTTTCCCATTCTCTATTCTTTCGGTCAATTATTTCAAGTTCAATTTTAACTTTAGTGTGGTGCAATGATTGAGTATTTAATATGTCAACAAGCTAATGGCAAGCTAAAGATCATGTTACGGAGCTGGATACCAGTTTGGTGAGTATTGAACAAAATGGTGGTGTGCAAGCACAGTGCATAAATTGTACGCAATGAATGCGCCAAAGTGGGCATGCCAATGAACTTAAGACGGCTATTGACAGGTATTGCGTTAAGACAAATAGACGTTCCGGCGGCTGAGACAGACGTCCGTTCACTTGACCTGCCTACCACGTACATGTGTTGGTATTTCGTACGACCACAAGCCTCCTGAGAACTTCTAAGTAAATAGCCGCTAAGGGTAAATAAAAGAATTCTCCTAAGTAGAGGTATAATCCTCAACTTCACTGATGTTCAATCCGGATATATCGTAGAAGTTTTCTTTACGATCGCCTGCGGATGAATGTTCAGTTTTGCTTATGATCACCCGGGGATATATTGTAAGATATGGCTATTAATTTTTTAGAAATTTTCATTATAAAAGAAAATATTACGGAGTTATATACATGTCTGACGCACTCTCTCAATATTATATTATAAAAGAAAATATTAGGAGACTGGAGAGTGCGTCAACATTTTAAAGTTGAATGCATTTTCTATAAGCCAATTTTTTGTGAAAAGAAAAATAGAATGAAAAACATACTAACAAATATCTCTCATACATATTGATAATATAGTTTTTTTTATTATTATTAGTGAGTAACGGGAACTACTATTACAAATTATTTATTTAAGTGCTATTACAGATTCAACATCAACGGCACTAATAGTAGAAAATTTGCATTCATTACTTTGATTTCGAAGATTTTTTTTAAATCTACCAAAAATCTTAAGTTACATATTTTATTTTATTTTTATAAGAGATCTTAGACAAATATATACAAAAACATAATTGCCAAATACCGTTGGTATTGAAGTGCTACTCATCATGTTAATTTATTCTATGTAAACAGATATATACTATAAAAAAATATTTGTTAGTGACTAATGTTTTTAAAAGTGTTCTCGAGAGCTTTATAAAAAAACATATCTGTATTCCATTTAGAATTCTCATTAAATACTCTAAGAAGAAAACAGGTAGCATAAAATTTTATTATATTAGTACTGCAAAATTAAATACAGTTTATAGATATGTTGGCGCTTCTGAGATAATTAATTTCTTAATGTGTATGGTAAGTGTTTACGACAATTTTCTGTATATTTTTATTTTAATACTACCTATGATAAATGAATTTGTGTATAATTTATGTTTTTCATTTTTTGCCATAAACATTTATGGGAAATACCTACTATACCATAGTTCAATCCGAGAACCCAGTCTATTTATAAATTAAGTCTGCAAAGTGTAATGGAATAAGAATCGATTTTTAATCTTGTTGCCCCGACAGGCGATAAGGATATAATCGATTTTAATCCATACTACATATTATTACAATATTATAAATGCGAAAGTAACTCTGTATGTCTGTGTGTTACTCAATCACGCCTTAACTATACTGAACCAATTTGCATGGGTATAGAACTATAGAGATATTTTGATACCCGAGAAAGGACATTTTACCCCGGGACATAGGATAGGTTTTATCCCGGGAACGGGAACTATGCGGGTTTTTCTATGACTGAGCGGGCGAAGCCGCGAGTGGAGAGCTAGTTCTTAATAAATACGTTGAATGTTCTACAACTTACTCGGGTTAAATGTTTGACAGTCTGGAATGGCAATGGCTCTCCCACGACATAATCGAAGCGAAAGGCGCTGCTCCGACATAACATGTTACGTTTTTAAAGCCTAATAAATTTTCATATTCATGTGACGTAAGTTAAATAGTTTTCTTTTGTTGCATTTCAAGAAAACGCATTAAACCTGAGAGGAATAATATTTTCATGTCTAATCCTTTAATGGTGTTCTAACTCGTGGTGTTCACTAATGGCTTTAAGGAAGAAATAGGTAAAATTCATCAGTGTAGGAACGGTGCGGCTGTTATTGATTGTGACACGGTAATGGGCAGACCTATTCGTAGCGATAAATCACTTGCTCCGTGTATTGAATGATGAACGGATTACGGACGACCTGCATCTCGGCTGTTTCGCCGTTGCGTTATTTGGCCTTTGATTTTCATTTTCTATCTAATTTCCTTGCTATATTCAAATTGAATGGACGATCTTTCACCTTTGATAAATAAATACATTAACATTGCTTCTATAGTTTTATCGTGGATATTATAAATATATTTTTTTATTCCTTCCTCACCTAAGAACGATTGACGACATTATAGATAAAAACATGATGAAAATATTGAACAGCAGATGATAATTCTCTTAATTTAATTATAATCTAGCTACGTCTGAGTGGTGAAGTAGTGAGTTCATTATGAACTAGCTGTGCCCCGCGGTTTAACCCGCGTTGCTCCGCTCCTGTTGGTCTTAGCGTGATGAAATATAGCCTATAGCCTTCCTCGATAAATGGACTATCTGACACCGAAAGAATTTTTCAAATCGGACCAGTAGTTCCTGAGATTAGTGCGTTTAAAGAAACAAACAAACTCTTTAGCTTTATAATATTTATCCTACTAATATTATAAATGCGAAAGTTTGTGAGGATGTCTGTGTGTTTGTTAATCTTTCACGCAAATACTACTGAACCGATTAAAATGAAATTTAGCGCACATTATCCCGGAAATCCCACGGGAACGGGAACTATGTGAGTTTTTCTTTGAAAACGCGGGCGAAGCCGCGGGCGGAAATCTAGCATAGTATAGAATATAGATAATTAACCGGCTAGTCTCTCTCACTAGGTGGGCTCCAAAACAACAATTAATATTATTTATTCATGTAAAGATCAGTTGAGCCTAAGATGCCTTAAATGCGTGTACATATGTACATGTTTCTTATACTCTTTTCTTTTTAATTTTTCTTGTTGAATTACTATGCAGTGTCTCTTTTTGTTTATGTAGTTTAAATGTTTGAACTGTATGGTTTAATAAACGAATTCTTCTTTTTTTCTTCTTTCTTTCTAGATCCCTTTTATCCTCTCTTTACTAGTCCTAACTTTATTATCTACTTATAAAACATATTATACTCAAAATCTATATCATAGATTTAATAAATGTTAGAATATAACAATATGCAATGCATATTTTAATTTGAATCAATACTTATAAATTTGTATCCATCTTTGACATGTAACTGTAAATGGTTGTATAAAATATTAACTGTAACTTTTAAACATGAACGAACATAAACCGATATTGAGCGTGGCATAATTTTTAAGTTAATCTCTATATAAATACGAAGTTGGGTACAACATCGTTCATGAGCTTAATTAAGTTTGCAGAACTTTCTTTTGTAAATCATAAATTAATTCCACGAAATGTACGTTTGCCGAAATGAAAGATCTTATTAACTAAAGCACATTAAAGCGGAAGTTTCTGTTTAAACCCTTGTCATGTGATGTTAATGTACCTATGTGGAGTTCAAAAAATTATAATATTTGTTTATTGTAGTTTTGATCTCTAAGAACTGTATAATGTATTCTTCCTTTAAAATTATTATACAATTACATGGCAATATACATGGCTTGCATAGCATTCCTTTCAATAAGAATTTATATAGTGCGTTCTAAACTAAAATAATTTACATCGAAATAGGTTATCAGGAACTTCACGAGACTACTTCATGAGGTTCAAAAGGTAAAATAAATTTGTGGTTAAGCATTATATTAATAGCCAATTAAGAAACAGAATGTCGATGTTGATACGCTTTAGTGTATTTAATTAAAAGTTAATACGGAAGTTAGAGGTTAGAATGAATATACGTTTGATCAAAGGACAGCCGCCTGTTAGTGAAACGAAAATATTTAGCGGTAATTAGGATTAATGAGAAACAAACTGAAAGAACCCTTTGACGAGATGAAACTTGAAACCGCTACCGCCCGCGCTGTCAGCTAAGCTATATAATAATATGCTTTGTTGATTCTAAGAAATGTTTCGCCGTAAAATAATGTCCTTCATCAACGAATTTGGGAGAAATACATTTGTATAACATCCTTTGAGCTTTTGAACTTTATCGCGTAAATCTAAATAATGCCAAAAACATAATTTATGTTGCCTATCTACTATGCCTATCTATTGCATATGTTGCCTACTTATATTTTGTATATACAAATCAATGATCTAGACATATTGCAAATAACGGTGTAATACTCAACGTGTTTATAGTTTCTGTAAAACTTTACTCTAATAAATACCAAATTATATTTTAAATTATTATTATTACCAAAACCTTTCTCATCAATTTGACGTTGAACTTCTACCACAGATTCAGTAAGTTACTACCTACGTATTGTAAGTTCTACTCACAGGTTCTACTACGTTAATGTATCGCGGCGTCACTGGGTATTACGTGGTATCTATACCGGTAAGAAGTAGCAAGTACTAGAGCGCAGAAAACAATTCAGACTATAATAATTTATCACTGTACCAAATTTATTTCAGATCCAAACTGCTCTTTTTACGCGAAATGATAAAAACATAGATTCATGCATTTATTGGTTCATATATTCATTCAATCTTTCTCGTTTATAACCTAACATTATTAGGGCAGGATAGTATAGGATTATAATTAGATATTTGCGACAATATTCCTACTACTGCGCTACTGTTCGCTACTGGTGCATAATATGTACTTAGTTTATGTATTTTTTTGTTTTATGTATGTTTTTTACACAGCCATAATGACCTTATCAGAGTTTTGTCTGTTGTTTCCCTGTTGAATGCGTTAAATTCGCGTTGGAAGGGACTACATATTTTGCCTAATCTACAAAAATAAGGTAACATATTTTGCCTAAAGATACGATCTAAAGGAGACACAAGTTTTAAACAAATAAATTCCAGCCTTTACCATTTTTAATTTTTTATGTTAAAAATTAATAATTAATTAATAATCAATTAATCTTTTGATAATTTCCACCATATAAATCTAAATAACAAGACACTATGTTATTTAGATTTCTATGATTTCCACACTGCCTTTCGAAGCAGATAAAATGTTCAATAAGAAAAATTTCAGCAATTGGCAGCCTCTGTCTAGACACAGATTACGTAAAATAACAGTTTGTTCCTTTTTTAGAGCCTTTGAAAATTCTCAATATAAGGTATTTCCATATAGGTTTTATTTGAAAAGTAAGTCTACGCTGCACGCTTTGATATGAGATGTCTCCTTTTTTTTCAGTTACGTGATTTTCGAACTGTTATGCTCGTTATCCTCTTATTTTTTTTATTTATTAGTGTTTCGCCTGAGTTATTCAAAGAGAGTTATTAATTATTGTTTTTCATTTGTAATCTATAAATGTACTAACCTGATCTTACTACAAAAATAGCATAATAATGTACTCTGGTAAGCGAGTTATTATACAGTGGATCTTTTTATAGTCTCGAAGAAATATATTTATACGGTTTTTGCTCAGTCCCAAGGAACTGGGCTTGTAATACTTATTTGCTTATTGTATAAGCTTATTTAATAAATATCAAGTGTTTAGTATTAATTAGTTTAGTATAAATTAGTAATTACGCTCATCAGAATTAGCGTCAATTTGGCATTAAACATAGCTACATATTTCATACGATATATATATATAATACATACATACACATTAATTTTGTATCGCTTTGTTTTTGAGAGTTGAGTTGTTTTGACCTTTTATATGTTTTTGGAAGTCAAATCATGTAAAAGACGACTGAAAAGCTTATTAATAATTAAAGTAATCGTACAATAAGTAGGAATAATATTTTGTTTATATTGATTTTACATTAAACATTAAAAGTGTGCAACAGATGGCGATTCGTCGCTTCGTATTAGTCGTTAATATAAGTCTTTGTTATTATTAATGACTTGTGATTCGCTGACGTGCCCTTCGAAAATATTTACAAAGGAACTGCTTAATCTGCCGCGCAAATGTTCACCGGCCTACCACTGTTTATTCCCTCTAAATGGAAATTGCGGAAACTTAATATAAATCGCATAATCCAGTTCAGTACAGGGGACGTTTTGGGAGGATAAATCTCAATCGGGGGTGAGGTGAGGCGGTGCAGCGCGGGAGGGTCGCAGACGGCGGTCTGGGGTCCAAGCCGGCCATCTGCTGCGCCGGGTAATCAATAATATTTGGGATGCTTCTAAAATTACCTAATTCTCTAATAATCTTGCTTCAATCAAACTCAGAAACATCTATATAGATTAGGAAGCTATGGAAATAATACCAAATCTATACAATATATAATAAATCTGTAGAAGGGTCAATTCTGTACATTGAAAATATTGAAAAAATAAATAGCAGGGGATGTTACTGGATCGAGACCAAACCCAAATATGTGATTAAAAAAATTTTTGTCTGTCTGTCTGTCTGTCTGTCTGTATGTGAAGGCATCACGTGAAAACTAGCGGTTCGATTTCGATGAAACTTGGTATAATTATACCTTATTATCCTGGGCGTAAAATAGGATACTTTTTATCCTGGAAAAATACGTAGAAAAAAATTAATCTTAATTTTTCAGTTTTATCCATAGACGTTGTTCCGTAGAACCGCGAACACACGTTGCGTATTATTATAGGCCTAGCCGTATTTGGGAATTGGGTCCAATAGATATTTATAAGATTTTATTGTCAGAGGTACCTACTCAAAATGGAGAAATAAACCATCCACGCGAAGACCGACATCCGCGCAGACGGAGTCGCGGGCGTAAGCTAGTATATAAATAATAATAGCATACAATAGTCATAAGAAAGTCAACGTTAAGAATACAGAACAAACTTTAAGTCAACGTTTCTGTGTACCCTAAAATTAGGGTGGATTGATCAATCAATCGGCAATGCTACGAAACAAATAGCGTCACTGCGTCAGGGTTGATACGTTGAACAGGAGAGCGTCTCTCACAGAAGGTACCAAAGTGCCAAAGTAGAAACAGTATCCCTTGCTGTAATTTATAACCAGTTTGTTTAATTTTATAAGATACATAAAAAAGTAACAAATAAAATCATTCTTGTTAAATGTAATAGCAGTTAATGTAGTTACATTCACTGGGATCTTTATTGGTAAGGTAACTTATAGATTTAAAAAATCATATAAAATTAAAAATTTCAGATTTCAACAACAGGAAAAAGTAAGTACAAAAAATTACATTGCCACGATTTGTTTAGAAAAATGTTTACCTAAACCTAAAGAATACCTAGTAATTAATAACTTGTTAATATTTTGGTAAATATTGGCACAGTAAAACTTTTACAGAAATATTTAGAGAATGGGTTGATACGATATTTGTTTTGGATCGATATACTTATTTGATGCAGGAACAGTCATGATAGAAGAAAGAAAAAGTATGCAAAAAACGATAGCAGATGCGCAGCGAAGCAAAAGGTCGAGAGAGTAACAAACAGCAACTTTAGTTCCAGTTATTTTCCTTTGTATTCTATCTATTTACTCTCCTACCTAATCTAATCAATAGCAATCAATTTAGCGTGGCTTACCTGAGGCCTGAGCCTCGTAAAGGCCCAAGATTAATGCGATCGTGTCTGAAATATTTGCGAATTTATAACATGGTCTATGGTATGGTAAACAAAAGGATTATATGATACCTAAGATATAATTTATATATCTAAAATAAAGTATGTATTAAAAAAAAACATAAGAATATTTAGTTATAATTAATTTTCGACTTCGATAACTTTTAAGCTTAGAATTAAAGGAGTTTACTTAATCAACACATAAAATTGATGTAATTTATGTTATTCTTATCTTGTTACGCACGCGGGATCGTTTATTTCCTAGTAAAAAAAATAAATTATTTCCCTAATGTCAAGTGCGTTGGTAAATTCCTTTTAATCATCGTAATATATCTCCATTATCCTTAATAATCATACCTACCGATGACACAAGGTATTATCTCAATATTAGAGGTATGTCCTGTATAATTAACAGTCAAAGACATAAAAAAGCTTGGTATAGATTTGCATATTTTAGACTTTATTTGTTAAAAATGTGCTATCTCATTTTCCACTTAATTTAATATCCAATTACCTATAAGGCAAGCAAGCAAGTGGAAAAGCTATACTTTTGCGTCTCAAACGCAAAGTGTGGGTAGCTGTACTTTCAATAATTCAATAACGTCATTAATAACCAGTGGTTTTTTGAGGCCCAATGAAAATGATTATTAGACACGTATTTTCCCAATCGCATGAGGTGAGATGTCCGATTGGTGAGTCACGGGTGCGGGGTGAGCGCCAGTCTGTGCCTGCGCAGCTTACAACTGCGCACTAACATTCCTCGCGAGCGTTGCCTGGCTATATTCGCAACCGCTCTGATGCAATATTCAACTTTACCTCGTCCTTGCAATGCCGTAATTCGTTACAACAAGTATAATCGCCGCACTATCGTCTTCATCTTTTTTTCTACTACAGTCTACAGGTTCTTTCTATATTGCTCGAACTCAAGGCCGTTGTGGCGCCCTTAATTACGTTTTGTCTAGATGGAATTATTCCGATGCTATTGGGTAGATTGAGGACCTGTAAATATGTATTCCACGTAATGTCTAAAATTGAATGAGGCGAAAAAATATCTTGTTTAGTGGAGCACGTTAACGTTATACAAATAAGTGGCGAACGTCTGTCATGTTGAGTGGCAAATTGGCGTCGTCTCCGCATTTGTTCCACGCCGCCGATCGGTCACCGGTCGCTGGTCGCGCCACAATGGACCTTGTGGCAGCTTACTTACTAACTAGTGTCTATGTCAATGCCGTTCGTCGTAATTCGATGGGAAAAACAAACTGATCTTAATTGACTCGAGTCATGTTCTACTACCAGCAGCCTTAAAACTTTGAGAAATAAAACGATCTCGCCACTATTTTAAAAGTAGACTATAATTATAAAGCGTCACAATAAAGGTACAGTTAGAGTCAACGTTATCTACATGTTTATACTGACAAGTGAGTCAGAGATTGCCTAGTTTGAATTTGCATTCACCTAAGAGTTTCATTTACTTAGCGCACGATCAAGATCAGGATCACGATTTTGTCAAATGAAAAAAATAGTAGGTAACATGTCGCATAGTAAGTGGCTAATGTCGGCTCGATAACTGATAACCTCAACGTGACCATATGCACTTGGTTCGATAGCTTCGTTTAGAATTACCGTTATTTGCAAAATTCTGCACAAAATATCTTCGCGCATTTCTACAATGCCCTTTTCCTGAACTTATATATTTAATTGAACACCACTACCAATTTAATAAATTCATCTTCGCAAAATAATTCTAATAAACGTAAATGCGGTGAGAATAGAGCATTACAGTGCCGAAGATGCTGCGTATGTTTTCAGTTTTTCTATGAAATAACTATAATCATTGATTCAGAACGAATTATTAGATTATGAATGATATTTTTTGTGAAATTCATTTACGTAATATTAAAAAGGACTGGATACATGGATGGAGGCGTGTCGTGTATCGGGCGGCTGTGGGAGTTCAGAGCGGAGCGGGGGAGCTTCGGGGTGAGGCAGCTGGATAACTATTGCCGCCATTGCAGCGCTTTTAGCACTAGAGTCCATTTATTTTATCCATGATTGGTGCTTGATTATCATCTTCGGTATTTGGATATTCATATGCATTATGATACGTTTTAAATGTATCAGATCCCTTCGACCCTTTAGATTTTCCAGCTACATCGGTTTCGAGTCTTTTGAATTGTAACATTGCATTGCATAGTGTGCCATAAATTATTATGGAATCGAATCTAGCGTAGTTATCGCTGCCGTTAGCGCTGAATAGGTTTTTTGATCTGGCAGCTCTGGCTGTCCGGCGCTGTCGGCCGGACTAACTCGTCGCTTCAGGTCAGCGCTCCAGCCCGGCTATTTATAGAGGTGCCCCTTAAACAGAGTAATTATTCATTGATTAGCACTGCGAGGAATAGAGGATTGCGTTTCTGATAGCCATCGTGCAAACGAGAATGGTCGCTGGCGCCGTGCTTCCCCCCGCTCGACCGCTATCCTTACACGGTTCTAACAACATAAACAGTTTATTGGTCTTAATATTTTTTTATAGTGATAGTCACGCTCCATATTATATCTAAATTAAAGCCAAAATCTACACCTACCACCTACTTATTTTGTACTCTCGTGTCTGGCCTATCAAAATGAAATTTCCCCGCATCACGGTACGGCCCGCAACGTTTTTAGGCAGTGCTGCAAAATTTCACAATCACACCGTGAAATAAATTGGAAGAAAAAGTTACTGGATTTTGTCTAAACTATTAGTTTATAGAAGAGATATTTTTTTATATTTTTTTTACAATTTAACTCAAATACTACTCAACCGATTTGAATAAATCTTTCACTATCAAAAACACTCAACAGAAAGCTTATTTACGATTATATTAAAGGTATGGCAACTAAATAAAAATCTTATCAATTAATATTTATCTATAATCACTACATGATGTAAGTAACGTTTCAAACTTTGTATGTTTGTAGTAGATCGATATCTACGGAAGGACTGATACATTCGTGAAAATTATTTCACTAAAAGAAAACTAGTCTATTTAGCAGTTAGTTTTATAGGCTATTTTTTATCCCGGGTCAACCCGAGTGAACTCGGAGCAAGCGGCTAGTATACAAAACGATTCAGGTCATTATTTAGTTATGTTTCTATTGCATTGTATTAGGTAATTCTGCATTAAGAAAATCTTAACAATCTTTTTTCATTTTACGTTCTACAACAAATAAAATTAAAACTATTTCAAAAGCATCTAAAATATTTCATTATCGTGTTTTCAAATGTAAGTACATATACTTAATACTTATATTTGAAAACACTTTAGTAAACTTGTAACATGTCACATATAACGTCATGGCAATGCACTTGCATTTCTTGTGGCACCGCGACCGGCGCGTATAAATCTTTGAAACTGTCATTTGGTTAGGTATGAAATTGCTTTTTTAAATAAATTGTTTTTTTATGGGTTTGTACTAAGTAATATTCGTCATAGTTATATCAGTATACCTAATACATACATACAGAAAAGACTGTATGCAATAATTACTATACTTATTTTTATTTAGGAGCCTCAACAAACAATGAAAGAAATCTGAAATGTCCTGTTCTTTTAAGTATTGAGTATTAAGTACCAAGAAATTGTATCAGGTGCTTTATATTATGTATATTATTAGTCGCGATAAAGACAATTTATCACTTATATGTACCTGTATCAATAAACAATACGTATTGTTTACGCAAACTGATTTGAATATGTACTATATACGACGTTGTAAATGTTGAAGGTATATTTTTGTACTTATTTTATATTATCAGTTAGAGAAAGCTTTACATGTGAATGACTTTGTGTGGAAATGCGTTCATATTCTAGTTTCTAGAAAAAAATATTTTTCTATGGTTACTGGTAAGTAGCTAGTTTTATTTTAAATATAAAAAAATAGGGGCAGGTATTCGCGAAGAAATAATAGATTTATAATATATAATTTAATTAAAATTGTTTGAAGTTATTCATGGTAGGCGAGGCGAGGGAAAAATAAAGAGAATCCAAAACAACAGTTAATCGCGTTCTATCTCTTCGACACCACTACATTAACTATGTGAAGTCTCAAATTTTGCGAATAAATTAAACAACTTATGCCCGGAAATATACGAACCCGTTATGAGCACGTAATTAAAGCAAGAGGCCTTTTTCTTCGTGTTTCGTATAAAAAGGAATTGTCTATTAAATTGATATAAAATGAAATGAATAAAGATTAAAAGAATTTTAGAATTTAACCGTCAAAAATGATAAAAAGAAAACCTACGTAAGAATGAATCTATCTTTTAGTTAATATTTTTTTTTTATATTATAATTTAATATGTATAAAGAAGACATAAAATGATTTGTCATTGATTGGATTTGCATTATTTATGTTTTAACAAAGGTTCGTTCCGCCCTGCTATTATTTCGCGTAACGAAGGATAGTTCAAGGTCTTTCAAGGTCAAAGGATGTACTTTGTAGGACAAAATTTTAATCCATATCACGTTTCGTGCGCGATATCAAGAATTTCTCGGGTTAGTCGGTATATGTATAATCTCGAAATTCGCGGAAGGTTCGAAAGGATTCGTCCGAGTCACCCGCGCTGAATGCACCCAGTATGAATATTATAAACTGCAAGGAAATATTTCCCATGTCTTGTGGGTCGCAAGTAAAAACTAATATTAGTTCATGCGTTGCGTTGTGTGTATACTTTATAAAGTTTGCTATAAATGTAGCGAAACGTATAAATGCATAAATATTGATACTAAATATGTAATGTGACAATATGATTAATTATAAATAAGATTTTTATATAGGTACCCCCTATAAGATTTTTATATAAGTTGTGGATAGCAATAATGCTAGTTTATGCACTTGGCAATTGGAAGGTTACTTACTTTTTAATTACGATTCAAAGCAGCCACCTTTTGATAATGACATTGATTTGTAAATTTCTAAACATTTTAATCAAAGATTCGCTCACCAATAAAATATAGCCACATGTTGAATACAAAATTTTAAGTATTGCATAAGAGTATTTACTATTTACTTTTGGCATGTGCCTAAAAATAATTAAATGTCACGAAAAGCCACCAAATAGCGAATGTTGTTGACCTTCATTCATTATACGCATTAGCAACATGCATCTTTCTTTAAATAAAAAAATAACGATCGTAGGAATAACATATTCCCTCTCTGTTGTAGGTACTTGAGTAACACTCAAATCCCAGTCTCCATAAACAATTTGTGTAACGGGCAATTGTTCGATCTCCGGTTTGAGTGTCAGCAATATGTTTTTGTCGTAATTTGCTTAATATGACAAAAAATCGGTACGTGTGCGCCTTCCAATCTCGTTCGATCGTTGATTCGTTATAATATCATTGGTAGCTTATTTTAGACATAATATTTATTTTTAAAACTTGAAAGCTGTAAACTCCCAAAACAATTCTTAATTTTTACTATGTATATCTATTCAATACTGATTATATTAAACACCTTACTAACATATCAACCACGTTTTAATATTATCACTGTATATTTTAAGGAGAAGACGTAGCTTAATGTAAGCTTCGCCATTTATAATACGCAAAGCTCTTATATCCTAATCGATTTCTTATTTTGGGAGCAGTCAATAAATTGATAATAATAGAGTTCGGCGGGTTATAGATATTGTGGCGGGGAGTGCGTTTTGGGGTGGACAAAATCAATAGTCGGTACCTACGAATAGCTACCACTACATTCGCGAAATCTGCACACATTGCGATTCTTTATTTGGCTTATATCCGCTCACGTACGCCTGAACTTATTGTCTTTCGATTCTTCCGAGCAGGTGGCGCTTATAGCGCGTTTCATACTCTGAAACGACTGGGAATGAAAATAATACCTTATGAGTACGCCCTTTTTACTTTGTTTAGCGAGCAGTCACTTGTTAAAGTATTGTAACGCTCGTCTTTCTTGTCTATGACGGTGTTCAAAGGTGGATAAAAAGGGATAAGGGATATGTTTTCAGCGATTTTTATTGGTGGCAATAATTTAGATAAAAATAAACTATTTAGGTAATGAGAAGAATCTATTATTCAGCGTTCTGGTGTATTTGTTTAATAATATCGTTTAAAATTTAAATTTATTCTTATGGTTAAGAATTAAGATTATTCATAACATATGAAAAATATTATTATTAGATATTGTATTTTGAAGGTATTTACAGTATGTGCGTACAGTGACATTCAATATACATATATAGCAAATTATTGTTTTCGTCTTGATAATATCAAGTATCGCGATAAATAAATTTTATTCATTACAGTTCAGTTATGACTGAGAATAAATTGCAAATAAAGGCACCTCAATTGTTGATCTATCAATCATATTTGCGCTACAGTTAAGTTTTAAAAAATGTGTGTCGCATTGCGGATACCAAGAAACTATCCCAATAATAAATTAGCATACTAATATATAGAGCCGTTATTTCCGATTGAGTAGCTTTAATTAATCTAAACAAACCGAAATCAAAGATTTTATACGGTTGGTTATTGCTTGAAAATAAATATCGTATTGATAAAAATAAGTTCATATAGGATAATCAAATCAAAATAATATGCTCGTTGCTTTAGATAAGTGGTAGTTGTCTACTACTTGGGTGAATGTAAGACAACAATATTTTCCTTATATTTTTCTTATTTAGCGTGTGTATTTTGTGTTACCTATAACTACATCTATACTAAATTTTTTAAGCTCGAGTTACAATATTTACATCTCTGGTTTTTAAATGATATGAAGAAAAATATTGATATTAAAATATGCTTAAGTTATAAAATACCTCTTTTCTACTTTGATTGCTGTTATTTAATTGATGACAGGTTCCAATTTATTACCACAGCTAATTGATTTATACCTCTTACATACTTACATTTCACATCTATCATTAAGATACAAGACCTATAAAATACCTTAATTTAATTGAATTTTTGATTTAATGAGATTGGATTTTATGTAGGTAATTTTAGAGAGCTATAGAAACATTTAAGGCTTTATGAAACACATTTAATTTAATAAATTTGTATGTACATATTCATTCAATAATTTGAAATATGTTTATTAAGTCATTTTGTGTATTCGTAATATACAAGTTAGCAAATTTTAATAAAATGATAAATACGGTACATAATGTTGTGTTATACGCATAAATGAGAATACTTTTATAATTAACTAGCGGTCCGACCGTCCGCCCCGGCTTCGCCCGTGGTACATATTTCGCAATAAAAGGTAGCCTATTATCTTTATCAGGGTCTAAAGATTGTCTGTGCCAAATTTCATCAAAATCGGTCCAGTAGTTTATGCGTGAAACACATACATACATAATTACAAACCTTTCCTCTTTATAATATTAAGTAAAGATTATAGCATTCGTTTATTTGCGTCAAGAAAAGTATAAATTGGGTTTTGACAAAAATGTATCGGTGTTTATATTTCTCTAAGAATTTGTCTTTACTCTTCCCACATACTTACAGTGTTATTCCTAGTCCATTGCGTAGGTAGTCTACGGTTTCAATGTGCTTAGCACTGGTCAAGCGGGTCTCCAGTTCTCGAGACTGGAGCTTTAAGGCAGTAACTATATTGAGATAAATAATGTTACATCCTCGCCGCTCCATGTTAGTCTATGTCTACAACTTCCGCAACGTCCAATTAAGTTATACATCAATAATTGCGAGCGCTTTCAGTTACAGACTAAATAGTTGATGATTAAATTAATTCAAAGAAATATGTGATTGTAAATAATACGCAGATAGAATAGGAATAATACCGACAGGATTTTGTAAGTTAACAATCATACTATGATTTGTTTTCAAGAGTCGGTGTGAAGTGATTATTTTGCATGGCGTAACATTCACGTCGTGTATACGGAAGTCGTGACAAGTTCGGGATACGAGCTTTTGCTAATTGGCTGTAACTGATAGATAAGCAATAAAATCAATTGGGAGGACACCGACTGCATCTCCAATTTATGCCGATGTGGATTCGCGATGCGTCGTGGTCCGGCGCCGGCCCCCGCCACTGGTCCTCATATTTATACGTTAAAGCAGGCACTGCGCAGAGTTCAAACGTGCGACGGGCGCTCGAAACAGTAGACGATAGGAGAATCGCAACGCGTGGGTAGGCTAGGGCGAGTGCAGTGTGCAGTGCGTGCGGATCGTGTATCGCTGAAAGCTCGCGCTGCGAAGCCTCCGAGTACGGCGGCATCGCGCGAGCGCCCGCTTCGCGTCAGTGCCGGCCCGGCCGTGCCATAGGCATCACGTTTCGCTAATATCACTAACTGTTTGCTGCTGGACAGTGACACACACTTACACAACGACTACGAATTATTTTAACGATATACTACCACGGAAGTGGACGCGAACTTATTGCTGAAAAGTGAGGTGAGTGTTTTAAATTTAATATATTTTATTTTAATTATGATAATTTTTACAAATTTATTAATTATAAAAATAAAAATAAAATAATAGATTCAAAAGACGGCATCATAAGTTTGGAATTTGTAATTTGGAATTAGTTTGTAGATCCGCCAACGCTTCGAAACTGAAAGAGCCGGTTCCTGAGCTTTTCCAACTGAGCGTCGCCGCTTTCGTCGCGTTCAGTGAATTGCTCAAAGAGCTTATTCTATTGTTTTTATTATTAACCTTGTTTCAGTTAATTATTCAAAATTAAATGTTATTGTCCTTCCAAGCTAATATAATAAACTTTTATTGATAACTAAGATTTAAAAAAATAGGTAAATAGGTAACCGTTTTTAATTGAATTAAAAAATTTATACGTTAATTCTTGCACTTATTTTATTTATTTTAAATAACATTTATTTAAACATAAAAGTCTTAAATAATTATATAAAATTGTACTTATGTGTGATTTTTTGCCTTTATTAGTGTTAAAAATTAAATATCCCTAAAGAGTAAATAATGTAGAGTTGCCATTTTCTGTCGCGTACGAGATTGCCAGATTCGATCAAACCGTGTGGCACGAGAACGAGCGTGGCCAATCCAATATTTTACACTCGCCACCGCTAATCATTTGCAATTGTACTTACAAAGTAGGCTGAAATCAAATCAGCCACTTTATAACAATAATCTTTACACATTTATTCCGGTGACGTATTAAATGGAAGTATGAAGGAAAAACCTTTTCTATCGAGTATAGAGTAATATATATTTGTAACATTGAGACAAATTTTTCCTCATTTATGCGGATAAAAAAATATGGAAATTATCGTAAATTAGGAATCAAACTTTTAAATAAGAGTTTCCATATATTTAATTTATTTTATTAGATATTTTATATGTCACAGATTACCAAAATAGTTACTGTAACCTTTATTAAATATAAAATATAACTAATGTACTATGCATTATTTTTATAAAATATTATATTTTAGAAAAAAATTTCTTTACCTACCTATTTATTGAAAACTACAAAATATTTTTCATTGCTTAAAACACGCCACTATTAATCAAATACCTGTGTTAATTTACAATATATTATATAATATTATATTATATTCTAAAAATATAAACAAGAATTTTCAAGTAAATTGAATAGTTTTTGTAAAACTCATACTACATAGGTCACGGTAATGTCTATCATTTTCAAATTATTCAAACAGTTCCGCGATTTGACGTCTTGGAACTTATCTTAATTATATAAATACATATTACTTTCATTTTTACTTACTTTTTATTAATCTTAACCTAATCTTAATCTTAATATGTATATATAAATCTCGTGTCACAATGTTTGTCCTCAATGGACTCCTAAACCACTCAACCGATTATAATAAAATTCGCACACCATGTGCAGTTCGATCCAACTTGAGAGATAGGATAGTTTAAACATGTAGGTACCACGGGCGAAGCCGGGGCGGACCACTAGTAATATATAATATATGAATGATGAATTGATGCAATATTCTAGTTAAAATAAAAAAAATATTTCATATTCACATTAACTTCCCAGCTTATAATTTTTTTTGCACTGAAAATATACGTATAGATATTCATTAAACACTGTAGCTTAACTATAATGTATGTTTATGTGTCGCATGATCGCATAGATCATATTGGAAAGTTGGAAAGAAGACTTGACATACAATATAGCGATACTTGGTCAACAACAAAATCGAGTGCATTAGTATAAATCGAGAGACAAGAGCGAGTGCGAATCATCGCTTTCGACGTGGTTGATTGCGCAAAGCTCGGCGGGCAGCGGACGCACAGTTCAAGAGCAGGGTGAAGGTTCCGACGCCGATACGCCCTTCATCTCGCAACTTACGCAAACCCTTGTCGCATTACATTATCGCGCAATTACAATATTCGCATGTAATACGTTGAATCACTCGCTGTGTACGCTTCGCTATTTAAAGCTTCACCGACCGACCGCTATGGCCAAGTTTAATAAATATTTAATGTCGCTTGACATGTACCTTACTAGGAACTATCTTTACTGCGAATGGGAAGTATTAATAGGAACCTTTTGTTTCTTTCTAAATAATGATACCTGAAAGCCTAGTATTTTTTATATAGTAATTATTTAAAATATTTCACATGAAATATTTATTATTGTAGGATTTTATTGGATCAAGTATTAAGTGCATTTTTATTCAGAATATGTTTAAGTTATTTAATAATCAGTCAATTAGCTAACATAAAATTGACAATTTAATAAGTTTTGTTTGAAATTTACAAAAATTCTGTAATGTTTACTCATAGTTTAGATATGCGTAATTTGATTCGATCTTAACACGAGGCATCGCAAAGAAAAGAGGTTTCAAACCGTAGTAAATGGTGCTTTCTCGGAAATAAGTCTCTAATTCTACGGTTATTATAACCACATAAAAATCGTATTTTGTCACGCGAATGTTACGGTCTATGTTTATTATTGTTGTGAAGCTTAAAAATTAATTCGACAATGGCACCGGTAAATCGGTTCTATAATGATATATTTTATCATGTGCTTAGATAAAGTTACGGCGATATAGTTTTCGTTTAGTCGCAGTCTATAATATATAGTCTGTAAGCTAATTAAATAATAGTAAAATAAGTTTTTTGCAAACGTTTATATTTAAATAGAATTTACCCCTTTAAATAATAACGCATCTCGCCCTTATTCCAGCTTCCTATTTCCCAAAATTTTTCAGCCGCGTACTCCCAAGGCATGAAAACTAAACAATTTTATTTCCAACGTTCATATGGCAAGGTTGAGAAACTTCCGATTCTTTTGTTTCTCGTTGAGACTGCATTTAGCGCACGGAATTACGCTTATTTGATGGGATTTAAATAGCTACATGACTTCTTCTTCACGACCCTGATGTTTAGTTGCTTTTTTTGACAAATGCAAAAACACAAGGCCAATAGCATCACTTCTTATTGTTTGAGGATATCAAATTCATGTCCTATTCATCGTCGATCATTTTATCGTTTAAACATAATGACTTGCTAAGTACGTGATGAGTTAATTTGTTTTATTCACTGCGGAATATTTATGATTCTGTTTCTGACGAGTACGAAAACATTACACCGACATAGAGTAGTAGAGATACGTACGGCAGCCTCTAGTGTCGACAATCTGAATATTTATTTATTTAAATAAAGCAAGATGATGGTAAACGAGTAAAGGTACTCTGCATCAATGAAAGCGGGCGTCAATATGTGCATACTTAGACATTAAATAGTTGACGTACAAAGCCGTGACAGAATGCGCTCGCGGCGCGTCGCACTGCTTGTGGACGGCGAGCCACGCGCCGCGGACGGCGAGGCTTCCTGAGAAAATGGCAACTTATGGGTAACTGAATCTGGGCTTCATGGGTGCCATTGACCTGGGTTATCCGATGCAATCAGTGCATGTTCAATACATACAAATTAAAAAAAATTAAAGAGAAATAAAAGCTCTATTCTTACGTTTATATATATAGAACGCTATAAATTAAAAATAAGATTAGCAAATACCAAAGTTTCTTAAAAGTTTTCACGATAAGTATTCCAAGCGTTGCCGTTGTAAGTAAATGATGGGGCAATTTTCGTTTTGAGAAAATGGTATCATAACACACTTTCGCACGGAATCAACACCGTTATTCTGTATCAAGATGGACATAAAAACTCGTCATTATTTTTTACACGCTATTTTATTTTTTGGACTTCATTGTATTACGGCTATTACTCAAAACTTTTACTCCCATTGCATTTCGTTACTTAGTGGAATTAGTTAATATTTATTTTGTGCCTTTTTATAACTTATGTTATTAGTTTACTGAACTGAATGGAAATTATTATATTGTTACTATGAATAGAGATTGAATTTACGAATCAGTGAATATTGCCTTTTGATATCTTACTATTAGCGAAACTTAAAAGCCAATGAGGAACGATAGCATATTCATAGATTCCGAGGAAGAGAAGGCTGACACAGGTTGTATGCAAGAAACCTCGTGGCAGTTCATCGCTTGAATATCAATATAATGTATAGCCGCCTCTCGATGCCGGTCACAATGACCGATAAAAGAGAAACGCACGAATATGGCCCTACATGAAGTTCGTTTAAAATTCACATTCAATAACAATACCTCATTCCGTGTTCGGTGCCACCAAAAGGAATGTAGGTTATGATGTTACTTAGCCTCAGTTTTTTACTGCTCTAAGTTTTTATTACAATAGTTACCTAGCATCAATCAGCGTCGTATAAGGCGTGAAAGTTCTGACGTCACTGTGCCAAATTATTATCTCAAGTCTATGCCCTCTGGCTAAGCCTCTGGCTATTGGATTGACATTATTAACTTTCATTTAAACTACTTTGTATTGTACAGCTAATCTCTTAAAAAAACAAACGCCTTACTTTTTATTATTTAGCACCCACTTGTATATTGTTCCGTTGCTAACTGATAATTTATGAATCAGCCAGCGGTGATCATTAGACACTGCAATGTACCCAAAATGGAAAAGAACTTGTTTCATTTTATTATACAAATACATAACTGTTGGATTCGGCAGATTATCTCTGGATAATGCACGGTCACAATAGTTCTGCAAATCCTCATGCATTCTAAATAATTCGCGATTTAGTGGCTGTATTGTGTCGTGAAGTCCACACAAACTACAAACTCTGACATCTTTAATTTGGAAATCTAAGAATCTCTTAATAAAAATAAATTCATATTTGCTGTATTCCTATACATTTCATAAGTGTAGTAGAGTCGTGAATTAACAAAATTATTTACTATGAGCTGTTTATAAGAAATATTATATGAATTGTAATCATGGGAGAAAGTACATGTTTTAAACAATAAGACTAGAAATGTGTTTCATTTGCTACTTCATTAAAGAGCTCTCGACTGTTCAGAGCCCAAACTTATGGCACCCACGCTCTAAATATCAAGTCAAATAGACATGTCCACTTTACCATTTACCAAGTAAAAATTCTCAAGTTTTGTTTGCGTAGGTCTTTTACCAATTAGTATTTGTACCGATATATATGACTTTGTGTTAGTGAAGTGTGTCTGTTGCATACACTACAAACTTTGTCTAGAGCCCGACTCGTCGAGCAGAGGGCGAGGCGTGAGAGAATAAGGAGTCTACTTAACACTGAAGAACCTTTGTTTGCGTTCAAATAAAAGTGGTTTGGATTTTTGTGAACGTCTTTGAAACTTTCGATCCGGGAAAATATGAAAAAAAAAACTAAATAACATTGACCCGTCATTGTAAACGAACACTCGCCAAGAATTTTGAAACAAATGCACTTCATTTCCTTGTCTGTAGACGTTACCTTTTTCGTGATCAAATAATAAAACAGGCATCGTTGAATTTTATTATGTGTCATTGATATAAATACCGCAAAATCGTAAATCGCTCAATGTTCACGAATTTTGGTAGGCTAAAAAAAACAACGTTCTTAGAAATAACATAATGCCGATTGGAATCGTCGATAATGGTTTGCGAATCATAATTATGACGATTATAAAAAATGCTAAGAGTGTTTATAAAGTTCAGGTTGTTTTATCGAGCGGAACGCGCGATGTCATTGTCCTAAGAGTGGGTATGGTGCTTGCACTCAGGGTCCATTTGCAATCTTAGCTACGGAATGAACTCTATATTGTTAAAAACGTGGGCATTTCCTGTGTAATTAAAAATATTTGACACGACGTACTTAAAACTGTTGGCAGAATATTAATCGACAATATTTTATATTGTTCTGATCATTGATACTTCGTGTTGTAGAAATCAGTGTATAGATTCATGATAACATTTAACACTTGGATAAGTAATAAATACTTCATCACCTTGACAGTACGAACGCTTTTTGTTAAATTTATTTTCGTAACTAATAATTATTATATTATTTAACTCTTATATTTTTCTCGAGTTAACCATAACTGTTTGTTCCTTCAATGTGCAAAAACGAAGCTTATAAATAATTCTTTGAGATATACTTATATACTTTTATATATAACCTATATATATAGCTTTTTATATGGAACTCATAAAAATAAATTGTTAACCATTAAAATTGAGGACTTCTAACTTGTGGAAATGATATCAAAAGTAAATGTTGTTTCAATACTAGTTTAAGGAAATTAATGGCCATTGCGTTTACGTAATCAACGAACAAATCAGAGTAACGGGATCACTTTAATGTACCTACATAAAGGCAGAAACTGGAAATAAAGGGTACATATTTGAGATTTACAAATAACTCTTTGTAACTACGAAATAAAAATTTCATTTCGTATTGAGACGGACAGCTCTATTACGATAAGAGTGACGGCTTATCTTCTTCATGCATCAAAATCGATTTTAACGTCCATTTCTTTACTTAACATCCGTGATGCAATACTCAATCGTACACCATTTAACGATAATAGTATACATTTATAAATATTCAGTGTAATTTTTTATTTCAACGTGTAAAACAAATAAGAGAAGTTTTTTTTCAGTTTTTATAGAATCTATAATCTTATTATTCCTGAATGTGCGTAGGCATTTCTTATACGTTTCGATGCGGTAAGTGGCACGAAAATCTGCGGCATCTTTATAACGGTACAAAACCACCTATAATATGGGATGTTGCATACAGCGACTATAAGTGAAATGAGATAATTTCCGGTCTCAGGCCCCTTTGTATGATTATTGTTTGATACAAAATGCAATGTAAACCGAGTTTAAAATAATCTCGTTATAATCAGTCATGAAAATGTTGTCTATAACTTTTGTTTGCTCTAGAATAGATTGACCGTTATGGTGTCGTTGGAAAATTAGTTGAAATACTAAAACATAATTTAAAAATAAATAGAACGTAATATGTGCATAGATATGAAATATTCGAATGGATGTCGACGTTGATGTGCCGTGGATGGTCCTCACGATCGCACTACGAGGTTGTGCAGGCTCGGCCCGAACGCCGCTATTGTGACTCCGACTTACTAAATCAATATTTGCACAGATGTCGGCGTAAGAGCATACTATGCTCGTAGCGACCTAAAATTCATACAGCTTATATGGCAACGTTAGCGGTAAATTTTCTCCACAGCTACTTGTATTCCTTCAAATGTGGGTCGAAGCTGTACGCATAACTTGACCCCGACCGTGGTGGACTCAAGAGGTTCATTAATATCTGGTCGCATTCGATAATGTAACACACTAATCATCGTCGGTGGGTGGGTTTCTCAGAAAATATAATAAAGAAATATAAAACGTTGTTACTTATCTAACTTATCAGTGTGTATGTACAGGTGCAAATATGTAGAAGGTTATTATAATTATGGTTTTACGCATAACATTTTAAATAAATTATGAATGGTTTGCACAATAACTCCTTAATGATTGTTTACAACAGCATAGCCTTCCTAAATAAAAATCAAAGGCGAATAAATATTCCGTTTACGAGCACTATCCTCATAGTGCGTTAAAATTTAATGATTTCTACAAGTTCAATAACAGTTTACCTCTGGCGTAGTGAGTTGATTAAAACACGACTTTTAATAGCTTTCATTTAATAGCCTTTGCAATAAAACCCAACCTCACAGCTAGATAATAATGTCGGCAAGTTAAATCTGAAGGATCGCACGAGGGAACTTCGCATATTATACGATTATTTATAATTATATTCCTTATCAGTTTTTACATTATTTTATTATTTATTTATTGAAATTATTATTACAAATTATTACTAACAATAACTTAAGTCTAAGTCCCACAAAACTGCACATGCAGTTTGTCTGTGTGATCAAGTAATATATTATATCTTAACTATAAAAAGTCTAAATCAATTTGAACTGTGGTTGCCAAGTGAAAAGGAAAAGAATATTTTTCTAAGCGATGAACACGATTCCCGTGTAATATGATAATGCATCACATAAATATTTCATGTTTAAGCCCTTTTTATCGTTTTTGTGCCAGAACCCGTTCTTGTGTTGCAGTTTCTATGAGAAAAGTAGAGAACAAAGCCTCAATTTTTAATTTATTTTTACTACGAATTGCTTACTTAAATATAATAATTAAATGTTTCATATTTACTAGCTATTGCACTAATACATATTTTTATATTCAAAGAGTTTTTGCAAACGTAACAAATAGATTTACAAATGCAATCCAAAGCTCACGGCTCTAGTACAAATATTCTACTTGCAAGTCTTGTAAACCACGTTTTAAACAGTAAAATGGTTAACGGAGAATGCCTGTAAAGTTCCACTACGTGCCTATGGTCGGTCGTTTAAAATTAGGTTTTGACGGTCATTTGTAAGACCTGGCCATTCATTGCTTACACGGAGATATGACCGGTAATGACCGACCGGCTATCGGCCAGACCCTCGTAAAGGCTGTTCGACACGAACTATTCGTTCATGACTGTGAATACAAGTCAATAAACATCACGTTGGTCGTACTTACTTCCTAGTATGCAGTGTAACTGTACTCATAAGTGAGATTCACGCCCTAACAACACTTTTGCCAAAACATTGTCCCTTTGATTGTATTTGAAACTCAACCATATCAGATTTAAAGGTCACTTGAGTGTGCATCGTCTCTTATTCAGTAGGGTGTATATAAGTGTTTCGGGTCAGTGGTCGCCCAAATAACTACTTAATATCAGAAACATCGTATCCCCACAGGGCAGAGAACGTGGGAGGGTGGTATGGCGAAACGGTGTCGTTAATTACAGAAGGGTAACACAAAATGGTATTAGTCTCCATCTAATATTGAATGTTTGGTCTCATTGAGAATGCTTAATATTAATAGGAAATTTAACATACAAGTTTGTTTAACTTACTATCTCCTTTTGGTTATTTACAATACTGCTTCTCCTGAATAATCGAGTGTCACAAATAGATTACCTACTCGAAGATATTTAATATTTATTTATTGTTTTTTTTTTCCAAGTGTAGTCCATTAATAAAGACGTTACGAGTTATGTCACATCATTTGAGTTAAGAATTGGTAAAATAATGTCAGCACACCTTGAATGTGAGTGGTGGCGCGGCAAAGGCACGCAGGGGCAACGTTCGTCGTGTGAGCGGCGCGGCTGCGAGCTATCGCGAATTTATAGTATGCCTAGCAACAGTACTCACACCTCTCCATTCCTCACTCCTTTCTGCGAACTCATGGACCAAAAAGGATAACGATCGCGACCAAAAGGCATATAAACCATTACTGCAATTAGGTTTGCAAATAATACAAATTTACATTTGAATAATGTAAACCCATAAACTTTATCAAAATGTTTGTTATATTTTAGAAAAAGGTTTTTCGTAGGTCAATGCCCAACGTAAAACGTTGAAATTTTAATTAATTTGATAGAAAATTTTTAGAAATCACAAACAAAAACTAATACCTTAACCATATAGATACTTACTATAGTATGTTGTTAAGATATATATCGGAATCACGAAATAGAATGGAATTAAGATAATTCCTAAATATCTGTTCAGAATGTTAACACTGTGTAACGGTGATGAGATGTCTAGCTCGGATTTACCTAAATTATTCGGACTACGTTGGCCAAGCGTACGTGCGCTTGCGCAGTGCCTGATATCGCGGTCTGGCTCGAACCGCCACCTCTACATAAATAAGTAGTAAGTACCCAATACCTGGGGTCAAGTTAATATGGAGCGTGAGATATCGTTGCTTTGCCTTACTTATGTGCATAACACGTTTCAATATTAATTTAAAGAATCTTTACTAAATTTTAATTGCACAAACTAAAACGGATACTTTATGCTGTTAAAATTAATTCGGAATCAATATACCTAATCTACATGTAATCGTAATCGGTAAAGAAAATTCAGGAAAAGTAAAGTTAACTTTATATATTATTTACAATCTATACCTATATCACAGAATACATAATAGTAGCTAAACGCTACAGAACGGACACTCTCCGCCTCCCTCCAAAATTAAACACTTACCTCACCCCGCACGATCAGACATAAAATGGTCCATATTTTTCTACAGGGACGATACGCAACGAAGATTGACAACATTAATCAAATTGACTTAAAGCAATTTTATTATTTTGGATTTGTGATTATCGTTTTTCGTAGAAAATGGTTAGATATTGTGCTGTTTACGGATGTATTTCATCAGAAAAACGCGAATTTTTTTTTACGCTAGTCACAAATGTGCCAACCATAAAGAGTTTACACACACATTTGCAGTCTCTACAGTGTGACTGTCAAAACTATAATTTTGTATGGAGTGTCCGGGGTGTGCCTATATCATAATTCTTAACGTCAATTATTTACGTCATTTTTTAATCGCGTGGATTCTTTTACTATATTTACATATAAATTGACCATAACTATTGTGATTTAAACGTTGGTTATAAATTTGCATATCAAATGTGTTTTATACAACATACTATGTTGCTCTGGAACAATAAAAATGGATTGTTTCGTTTAGATAAGATGTGAAGAAAGTGCTTATAAAAAAAACCCAAGAACTGTTATGTAGTGTAGCAGTCTAGATAGTTTTTACTGGTACGATCTGACACAAAATTTGCACGGGTCAACGAACTCCAAACGACTTGCGAGGGAAACTAATATTTGCTCTCTTCCTACCCATTTTCCTAAGAGACGCAAACTCTGTCACGTGAATTTCCTTCCACATGAGTGCCCTATATCGAACCCTCTTAACTTTATATATTATTCAGTGTATAAACATAAACATGCGTAGGTTTAGGCCCTTTGGAATAAGTTGAAAGATATCGAAAGTAGAAAGATGGAGAAGGTGAATAATTATGTGCTAACAATGGTATTTAATAAACATTAACGTTCGTTATCCGGAATGCGTGATGTGTAGTTGCATGTTCTAGATACTTTGTATGCACGTGTCCCCACGTCTGCCGTTAATCGACCGCTACACTTTGGAAACAATTATTGCCTAATAACAATGCAGTGATACTTTTGGCCGAATCTAACAACTAGCTGTCGCCGTGTCCACGACTCCTATGCTAATCATTGGTAATTTACGACGCTTGATAATCGCGAGTCGCGTACGTGAGCGCATTGTGCGAACAGCGAGCGCGTGCATGGGATAGTTGAGCGTGCGAACACGCCTCGCCCGCGCTTCCACCGTCAGCCATCAGTTCTACCCTTCACTCTATTTATCAATTTAGGTTTTGTAGTGGTACCTTTTAAGCATAGGGTATTTTTTATATTGAAGTAAATACATAGGTCTTTCCAGTTTGTACGCAATAATGCGACCCGATATACATGAGTCTTTGGCTCTAAAAATATCGGAATTACAATACAGAACCTTTTCGTGACAACAACAATATCAATAAAAGCAAGCATAATAGGACTTGACATTGAAGTAAGTTGTCTGAGAAATTGGTGTCAATGTTCGCTGCGGTTGCAGTGTTCCGAAATTATGTGTTGGGCAAGAGCGGGCCCGGCACGAGAAGCTCTCCGCCGGCCACCGACCCAACGGTGCTGATCGCGACGCCCTTCCGATACCATTCAATCATCTTTTATTGATTTCTAAAGCGATTGCAGTAGCTCTTAGATTGCATCTATATTCGGTCGTAAATGTAGCCATATAATCGAATTATAGCAGATTCCGTTACTAACCACTTGTGTGCTGCTATTAAAATAATTGTATTGTATATAACGGAGTGTTTTAATCAAAATCAAAATAACCATACACTTGTGCAATAGTATGATTGAGAAGGCATTAAGATATCTCAATAACAAAGAGAGCAGATTTTATTACAACTTAGGAGTGGTTGTAATACGATTCTATATGTATTTTTATTTAAAGCGGAAGGCTAACGTTACCGTAGCGGCGCGTAGCTCTCTGTAAATCTACATAAAAACTACTTAAGAAAGACGCTGACCCCTTAAGGTGCCATAAAGTTGTAATTTACGTTATAGTGTCCCTGTCTGACATTTATTTATCTTAAGTTATTTTAATCAGATTACTGTTACTTTTGACGCTACATCAGTACAACAAACGGTATACTAAATTATGTTTGGGAAGTAGGACTCCATTGTATACATTAGAGCAAGAGGCATTTATAATTCAAAAAAAATCTCAATAATTTAACTATTTTATAGTCGAATATACCTAAACAATGAAACGAATGAACAATGTCAAATTACAAAAAAATCTACTTTAATATTTACTGATTCTTTCTTTAGTAAGTTGGGTAATTGTTATAGATAGGCAGATAGATAGATCTTTTGAAATAACTATAAATGAGTTCAAGAGATGGGTGATAGAAAGCCGAGATATTTTTAGCAAATAAACAGATAGTTGTTGAATTATCTGCGCCCTCACCCTCACTCACGGCGGAGGTGACTTGCGTAGCGTCTAGACGGGGGACCCCTGCCTATCTGGAAATATAATAACGTTTATCTAAGAATTGAGTTACCAAAAATATTGATCACGGTCATTATATTCCAAAGTAGTATGTACATGTTCAAAAAATTGCAAAAATTCTTAACCATAATGCGAGATGTCTAGGCGCAATTCTAATGACGGGTTAGTGACTAGGGAAAGAAAAGTAAAGGTAAACATTCCCCCATCAAGTAATACAAAGTTGCTTGGAATTGTAAAAAAGGAAATTGTAAGCAATGAATAAGCATAGGAGGTAGGTAGGCTCCAGGAACAACAAATACAAGATGTAAGTGTAGGTGTGAGGAGAACAACAGGCGCGCTCGGATGCGTTCCCACGCTAGCGGCTATGAGCTGGAGTAACAATAATCTACCCTGTAGTTATTGACTCCTGGTACCAACATGCAAATATATTATGCAACTTGCTTATAGATAAAAATCATTCACCATCTGAGTAGTCATAATCGTATGGGATAAATAGATATAAGATATGTCCATGTTCTCTTGGAACCCTTATATAAACGTCAATTATTTCGCTGTTGTTGGGATAGAATATTCCCATTTTATTGATAATAAAAATGTAAAACTATAAAATAGAATCCGGATAATATGGTTATTTAAAAATAATCTGCCAGGTGATATGGAAAATTTTAAATATTAAAATCAACAAGGCAGACTTTTTATATCACAATTAAGTACAATTAATGAATGCAATACGTAATGAATGATGACTTTTATAATTCATGTACACATTTGAACGTCTTTTGGTATGAAAAATATAAAACTACTGAACACATGGATAGTTTTTGTGTAGACGGATTAAAAGAAAAAAATCCAAGTAAAATATTTAAATACTGAAATAAATTTTGGATTTTGTCTTCGATTAATAAAAAGTCAAATAACAATAAATTTGTCGTATAAGACATAAAGTATTACATTTACTTTGGAAGGATTTCGTTTATTATATTACATATTATTATCATAAAGGATTCTTATCCGTGCGTTATTATCATTAGATAGAGGATATATATCGTTTTCCAATGCTGAGAATACGGCCAATAAAATAATACGACAGGCTTATAATAAACAGCAATGTATATATCCGGTATTCATAAAAACATCTCATTGATACATGGATGTGTGCGCATCGTCGGGGTGCACACACGCGGCGACCCTCGGGCTCCCTCCTCTCAAGCACGCGTCCTCAATGCTTACTTCACGACACATATTCCCGCCGCCGCCCTCGCGTTTACCTCTATTTATTACGTCCAAGCAGGAAAGAGCCAAGAACACTTCAGAACTCCTTTAAAGTATTCCTTGCTGCTTGTATTACGCATAAAGTTATTAAATATTAATTAAAAAAATCTCGGCTACTATTCCGCTTGAATCAACACATTTTAATCAAGAAAGTTGAAAGAGCCTTAATAAGCTCGCAACGCTATTTTACCTTGCCGTTCAGAGCAAACTTTTTTAATATTATTCGTACTCATTCTTGCGGTTAGAAACCAAGTGGTTTTTGTTCTTTCCGACCCGTATTTAGGTTAAAATATTTCCAGGCTTTTATACGTTCCTTGTACTTATGCACTATTTTGCGATTTTACTATAAACTAGGGAAACTATGGAATGCAAATCTACCTACTTCGTTAACAGAAATTTAATATTTTCAATATTGTTTTCTGCAAAGTTCGCATAAAATGAAATTTCTTGGATCTGTTTTACATTTCAAACTTGAATACTTAATAGTTCAGGATACATCGCCCATTTTTGCAAGTGACTACTATCAAGCTGATTTTCCGTTTGTAGCTTTATTTTGATGAGACACCGAATAATTTCGTGTACGAAACTCTCGATTGTGGTAGCTAACAGAGATAACAAGGATAAAATTTTTTGATTTGATGGTTCTCAAATATTTATTACGCAATTTGTAGGACAATAATATGGCTGTTGAATTATATAAACATTAACTAAGTGAAAACAAAAAAATCAGCTTGTTAGTAATCATTTATGATGACCTCGTTATCGATACACTTTGGAAAGGGGGACTCTTTGAACAAACCATAGATTTTGTAGGACAAATATTTTTTCGAATAATTTAGGTAATTATCTTGAGATTGAACAAAAAAAAAATTCATTCAGTTAGTAATAAATATTTGAGAACCATCAAATCAAAATTTTTTATCCTTGTTATCTCTGTTAGCTACCACAATCGAGACTTTCGTACACGAAATTATTGGGTGTCTCATCAAAATAAAGCTACAAACGGAAAATTAGCTTGATAGTAGTCACTTGCAAAAATGGGCGATGTATCCTCAACTATAATTAAAACTTATATTAATTTCAGCACATAATGATTGATCTAGGTTAAATGCAAATTTTTTTCAAAAGGGCTTGAGTGGCTTCCTAAGATTAACCTACTTCTTTGAGAACCCTGAAATTTACATATTATATTAAAATTCATTGTAACAAAGCGCTGATTTGTAACTTAGAAAGTATTAGGAAGACACTCGTAGATTACGAGGGCAAGATCTCTATTAAGTATTTTTCGATATAGAAATTCAAGTAGATACCTAATTAAAAATATAATATACGGTCGAATTGGGAACCCCCTCCTTTTTTTGAAGTAGGTTAAAAATGAAGAGATTCGAAGTAAATTATGTTATTTTGATTTTTATGTTACGATGCATCCTTTTAAATGTTGGGAAGGCATTATAAGTTTGTATTTATTGTTTCAGAGGGACGGCAAATGGATCAGAGGCGCGCGGCGGCGGCGCTTCTAGCGCTGGCCGCGTGCTTTGCGTGCTCAACAGCAGGTATGATACCATTATATGAATTAATTATTTATTTTGAAGCCTTCTATGTCTTATTTGTACAGTGTACTCATATGTATTGCCCACTTTTATGTAATTGAGCTTCGGTAAGAAGAGGGCACGTCACGTATCAGGGTAGTCGTTCACAGGGAAATTGTGGGTGTACGAATAAGTTCAGTTATTAAAAAAAGAGCAAAGAGCATGTGTGCCAAGCACACGTGTCAAAAGTGAAACTTTTTTGGCAAAATCAAAGATGTTGATGGGTGGGACTTAAATACAGTATTAGAGGATTTCCCACTAGCCTTTATGCAAAATAGAATAAAAAAATGTTAGTTGACGATTCAAATTATACTACTATGTACGCCATTTCCACACAAGAAGTCAAGGAAAGTGACAAATTACTTCATAGCAAATTATTAACTAAAAATAGTTTAAACATTATAGAAGTTATATCTTGCTTTAGCTTATACAAATAGAATTTGTAAATTACCTATGTTAATTATCATAATAGATAACTACATAATAAATAATAATGTAACGTTATTTTTATTTATATATCATCAATACAGTAATTTGATACGAAACTTTAATGTCCATCTCCATTGAGCAAACCACGCTTCCGATAAGTGGAATAAAATATAACGGGTCTTACACATTTGTTATAATAATTGGAAGCGGATAGATATATTATATTGCATTTAATATAATATTATTGTTGAATATCGAATAAACCTGAGCTCGTAAATAACTCAATTTATGATACTTAGCTCTCAGAAATCATAAATTATACAATAATAGGATTACGTATTGTAAATTGTATTTATTCGCTTATCTATTCATAATTCACAATATTCAGTTAAACTGAAGAACAGGTACAACCGTTGTGTTGTCTCGTGACCCAGAAAGGGTAGGTATATTCGTGAGATGGCCGTGCGCGATACATGCGCCCGCCCGCGCCGCGACTGCGATCTTTCCGCACATTACCACCCAGCAATACCAACTTCATGTACATTCTTCTCCTCATTATAACGATACTTCTCCCTTATACTTAATCATTTGATTTACTGAATGTTTAGGAATCAAATGATAGATTAATATATTGGTTAGTATACGACCGCGATATGATAACTGGTGACCAATATTATTAAGATCATTTGAATAAAAAACTATAAATCAATAATATTCAGTGAGCAGCAAAACATACTTTCGATTGTAGATAATGTGATAATAAATTGCTCAGGTAATGAGTTTATTGACCTTATGTCGGTGAATTATACGTAAACACCATATCATCTCATATTATAAACATAAAAATACCATCTTAAATAAGAGCCAATAAAATTTACATACGTACAAGTTTATTTTTTACTTTGCTTTACTGGTAAATTTTTCCAAATTTTATTTTTATTTTTATGTACCTATTGCTTTTAGTAGCAGTCCCCTACTAGATATTCTCTATAATCAGACTCGTGCATATTATCAGATAAAGCTATTTTCGTCAGTAAGATTTAGTATCCTCAGCACGGTTAGTTCATAGAATTCGTACAGAATTTATGTTATACATAGGAAGTATATTTAAATGCGGCCTACAATGTTTAGGTCTACCCGTGTGAACTTCATCACGCATGGCGACCACGACGACATTCATTCATTGTAACGACAATCCATATTAATGTAGTGCAAATTTTAAATTCATGCTGCCTCTTTGTTTCGATTACTTCGGACGCATGTCTCTAAGCGCGCGACTTATACATATTGCAAATCATGTGTTCTTCCTTCAAAAGCCTTTAAATCCATTTGAATGGTAAAAAGCTTTTGGGATTCAAATATATCTTTTTCTTACTTAATTTATGGCAATTAAACACATAAATTTTCGTATTATCGTTTAATTATTTTTTTTAATTTATAGGTATATTTTCACGGTAGAGAAAATCTGTACCGCATGATTGTTAACTTTTAGAACGTAACTAATGCCTTCGATTACTTCGCATATCATCAATTAACTCCTACTTCGTAATTTAAGTATGTATTTATTTATTCCTAAATTCCATATATACCAATCTTCTCTAAACTATCACTATAAAATTTGCTAAGAATTTTCCATTAGTTATGTATGTTTAAAAAGAATGAATTTTTATCGAACATCTACGTGACCGTTACTACTACATAAAGAACGGTACCTTACTATCTCACGGTTTTACATCCAACAATTGATTACATAGTAGGCATTTCCTTAGGCGTTATGACTTTTGCCCTCTGTATCTAATCAACAATGAAGCGGCAGTTTCCACATTAACGACAGTCTCCGTTATATTAATTACAACTTTGTTGTTTTATTCCTTATATTAATTATTAACTAATAAATGTCTTGCCGTGAGGTTTTATTTTGATCGTCTTATTGATTAAAACTAATAAGATACGGCATAATCTAGACATATTTAAAATTACATATGCATATCATTAACTAAGTATAGAAGAACAACAAATGAACAATTTCGTAAATTCCTATGGAATCTTTCCAAGTCGCGTCCTTAAATTATTACATATTATTTAAATTTATATATTAATGTTTCAGCACCAACGTCCAATAACCAGACTGCCCTAGATCTTTATGATGGTGAGTTTTACACATCTTTAGTACGATTAATTGCTTTGTTACATTCAATTACAAAATAAACATATCCATTGAACGGATTGAATTTATGAATAATTTCTGCATGTAAGTAAATATATAATCTAAGTTTCATAACGAAACTTAGATTATCCATTATTGCTATAATATACATGCAATATTCAATGGATGAGTAAAATACATTCTTGGATGTGTCAACTTATGAGCATTAACCTATTCAACATTAATTAAATATGAAAAAAAAAATACATATGTTAAACAGTTAATTAAATGCCATTTAACATCACCATAAATGATACCTATTAGACTTGATTGCAGAAAAAATCTAAATGCATCAATAAAATATAATGCAACCTAGCTATAAATTACGAGTATGGCTTTAATAAATACCACATTAAAATTGAGTCATAAGGACGAGTCAATATTATAAAATACTTAAATAAGTACTCGCTAAGATTAAAATATTTAAGACGAACCTATTTCGTTATGCTTATCCCCGATAACCAAAAAGCTTTATGGCGTAGTTGGTAGCAAGAATCATTAAAGAGCATCTATTATGTAGGAATTGCTCTGTAAATGAATTTTTCAGAAATTGTTACTTTATATTTTCAGCTCCAGTTGAAGGTTGCTACTACAACTTCCAGCACTATAGTGAAGGCGATCGCATAATGACGAACGAACCATGTTTGAACTGCACGTGCCACAATAGAATGTTGATGTGTTACTTAAGAGTTTGTCCATTTACCAAACCAATTGGACAAGACTGTACGGTAGAGAAAAGAGCAGATCAATGTTGTCCTATTGTCACATGTCCTGATGGTATGTGTTTCCTTTTTTATGATTCTCATTTTTTTAATTACCTACATTCAGATTTCTAATATTATTTTAATAATGCTGTTAATTTCTTAATCAAATGTTAGTTGAAGAGAATACTGCATGATTTTATACACTAAACGTAACGCAGTATTGTTATTGAAAGTTTTTAAAATGATTCAAAATAAAGTTTTAAAGTTGTTAAACAAATAAACCAATTTAAATATCCTTAAATTAATAACATTATCATTCAGTTCCAGTTGATCTCCTAACTTCAACGTCAACATCATCACCTGCTGAATACGGTGCGACTGGACTAGGAAAATTGGACAGATTTGGTTGTAGCATCAACGGCAAATATTTCCCCGAAGGTTCCAAAGTTCCCCCGGCACCTAACAAACCTTGCGAACACTGTTATTGTATTCGTAACATGACAACCTGTGTTATGCAAGAATGTACGCTACACGTTGATGGCTGCACTCCAATATATCACAAAGATGTCTGTTGCCCTATTCGGTACTCATGTGGTACGTACGCTTTTTATGTTTCGAAATAGAAGAACGTTCATTTATATTTCCCACGATTTAGATAACTTGAAACTTACCAATAAATTTAAAAATAATTTAACTTTCATTTTTCCAGATCACTCTGAGGATGAAATTCCACTTTTAGATGACATGACAACGACTGTAAGGCCGACGCCTGGATTTTTACTAACAACTACAACAATGATGCCTGTTACTCAACCCACACAAGATTGTGTTCATGATGATCAAATTTTCCCTGATGGTGCTTTAATTAAGACTGAAAAAGCATGCGAGCACTGTTACTGTATGAAAGGAGATATAGTGTGTGTAGTACAAGAATGTGGAACGCCTATGGAAAATGAAGGCAAGAACTGCACATCTCTTCCACCCAGGCAGGGTCAATGTTGTCCAGATACTTACATTTGTGAAGGCGATGAAACACAAACTACTTCACCTTATGAAGAAATTACTACTTTGTCGCCACCTAGAAGGGTTGGAGTCGAAGGAAGTGGATACAGAAATGAACCAGATGAACCTTATACTGAAGTGCCATCAATTGATAGTGAAATCGAAGGTAGTGGCGAAGATCAACCAATGACAACCGTGGAAGGCTCCGAATTTTTGACTTCTTCTAAATATACACCAGAATCAACAACTGAATACGTATACCAATATAGTACGGAACCAGACAAAGGACTTAATACAGTTCCAGATGTAGAGCAAGGTAGCAAAGAGAGTACCACTGTCCCACTGGCTACTGTAGAGCCTGAAAGATTTACACTAATTGATCATAAGTCGACTTCAACGCCCGAATATACTACTGTAAAGGAATCAACAACTAACAGTCAAGATGAAACCACTTATTCAGGTGAAACCTCAACTTCTAATGAATTAGCTAAATCTACTATTGCAGAGGTAACAACTAAATCAAATGTAGCTGTAAGTACTTCTGATAATATGACACCATTTGATGAAGGATTTATTTTGGCAACAAAATTACCCGAAAAATCTGATGGTACGGATTCTAATTTCGAAGAGGAATATACAACTATTAAACCATTAGACATTGAAGAACCTTCATTAGATAATACCAATGAACAAACAACAGTTAAAAATATCCTATCTCATGATGATAGTACTGTTACAACAGAGAAAATGAGTGAAACTGGAACTACGTCGATCGATATTCAGGAAAATGAAATATCTGAGGATCTAACTCCTGGAAGAATACCGGGAGAAGGTGATTGTCTACTTAATAGTATTACCTACCAAAATAACTCTATTGTTCCAAGCACAAGTAAATGCCACTCAAGTTGTAAATGTGTAAGTAGCATAGTTAAATGTGAACCAATAATTTGTACTCCACCACTGGAATATATGGAGAATATGAATGATTGCCATCCTGTTTATGATTCTCCAGAATCTTGTTGCCCAACTTATGTTTGTAACACAAAAGAAACTATAGCGCCTGAATCTCATAGTCAAATGTCGGGAACAGAGTCACCAAAGCCAACAATTGAATGTGCCGGTGATGAATGTAAGATTGTTCAAGAAAGTAAACCAACAGAAGGTCACATAGATAAGATTGACTGTGGTGAAACCGGTTGCCCGGAAACGGCAGTAACACAAAAAGATTTAGAAGGATGTATTAATGGTAAGTGTGACTACGATAGTCCTCAACATCCCATAGCTGAAACTAAACCATGTGATTCTGATAGTGGCTGTCAAGCTCCAGTAATCAAACCATGCGATACCGACAATTGTGAGACAAAATTAGAATCGCCTATCCATGATGGAAAAGAAGATAAACCGATGGATACCATTCAACCTAATGACGAGGATCAAGAAATTCTATGTAAAGAAGAAAATTGCCGCCGAAAAGAACATAGTGACATTGGTCAAGATATACCTTGCAAAGGTGAAAATTGTTTACCAGAAGATATGACTGTTCCAACCATTGGAAATGACATTACTACTCAGAAAATAGAAACAGATAAATCAATAACCAAGGCAATTGAATATGTAACTCAACATCCCGAAGAAATAACTATACCAGAAAGTGACAGTACTATGAAATTAGACCCCTCACAAACTGGAGAAATTTATCCAGAATCAACATCCACTGCTGGAATCTATTCGGAAAAAGAAACTACACCCTCTGATGTAACAGAACAAAACTATGAAAGTTCTCATCAGGGAGAGACGATTACCCCATCTCTGCCAATATCTGATATATCTACTGAACGTTTTGAGCCAACCATATCTCAGCAGGAGGATAAGACTACTGAAACTACAGTGATAGACGATCATAAAATAAATGTACCAAGCCATGAAGATGATCTTATTGATGATCATAATGCGGTAGTAACAGAAAGTTATGAGATTGAAAAACAAACTACTGCACAGGTAACCGAAAAGGAGTCCGTGCAGCATACAACGATATCCGATGAATCATCTACGATTAGCGAAGCGGTAAAAGTAACGTTTAATAAGGAAGAAGCATCAGAATTTACAAAAGATTTTACAACAGAATCTTTAATCGCCCCAGAGACAACTGAGGACGATACAACTACGATAAGACCAACTGAAGAGTCTGAAATGTTGGACCATTCTCAAGTAACAAAAATTTTCGATCATGTAACTCCTTCCATCTTGGATGATAAAACAACTATTGAAGTTATGCTCGAAGAAAAAACATCTACATCTGCACCTAAATTAATCACTACAAATCCAGAAGAAACAATTACCCAGAATGTAAATATTGCCACTGAGAAGGAAACTGCTTATGAGACTCAAACAGACAAATCACATGATGAAGCTTTCCATGAAGTGACGGAACGCGTAGAAACCACATCTATGACATATACAGATAGTGAATCAGGATCAAGAGTTACCTTCTCTGATACAACAAGTTACATCACTCAAGCTCAAAATATAGATGACAAAGAATCTCCACAAGTACTTGAAACGTCCACTATTCTGACAGATATGCCCAAAGAAGATGAAAAACATGAATATTCAAGTATTACTGAAGACTCGACATCAATAACAGATAAAACGTTTGAATCCTCTACATCAGCTCATGAAAATAAAGATATGGAAAATGTAGATGTATATGAAAAAATTACAACTGTTCACGAACCTTTCATTACACCAGACGGAAAAGACTTTGAAAACCAAAAAGAACACGAAACAGTATCTACTATCAGTACTGAACTTCCAGAACAATTTACTCAAGAAGATATAAAGACCACTCCTTCTATTCAAGATGATACAAATCAATATTCAGATACAAAAACAACCAAAGAAGAAGAAATAAAAACAACTCCATCAAATCAATATGATAAGGAACAGGAATCAAATTCATATGACTTATCAAAGGACACGGATACGGTTAATCAAGTACCAGAAGCACACTCAGTAGAACCTACTTACTTGAGCACTGACTCCACCTTGGATATTTCACCCAAAGAAACCGGAACATCAGAGAATATGGACACAGTAACTAAACTATCAATATTAGATCAAGATTCATCAGAAAAAACAAATGATGACTTAGATCAACACACGACATTAAGTACAATCCAATCTTCGACGAAAGTAGAAAAAATCGATACATTTACTGAGTTACCAGAAGATATTGTAACAAATGAGATTGATATTTCTAATGAAGCTACAACTGAAGGACTTATTACAGACAGTAAAAACGAACAAACCGAAGTTCCTGTAAATGCAGAAGAAACAACTAAAGCATCCGAAAGTACTAGCTCTGTAGACACTGTATTCAAACCGAGTGGTGGAACTCATCACGATGAAAGTGACACAGAATCAACTGTAGCATATAATGATTATGAGCCTACCAAGGAAGTGGTGATTTCTGAAATACCAGTAGTTTTAGAACAAAGTACTCCTTCAGTAGATAACAAAGCCAATGTCGAGGATACCATAGTAACCTCAACTGTTATTCCCGAAGATGAATTGAAAACAGAATTCATTATGACTGATACTTCAGGCATGTCTACAGAAGGTGGAATCAAAATCGAGACAGCTGTGTCATCAGAAAAACCTAAATTAGAATATACATTAGCCGAGGAAGTAACAGAATCTATCACGAACATGCCTGTAACAGATCTTCCTTATACCACTATTGGAAGTCATAAGCCTGTTAGCACTGATTTAGATTTATCTCAAGAAATGTATCCTAGCACCACTACGAAAAATAATGAAATTTCTGAAACGACAGAGCAAGTCGATCATTCCATCACCGAAGAAATCGTTTCTGAAAAAATACCAGATACACCTGAGCTAGATGATGCTGAAAAGGTAACTGTCATTACTGGTGAATTAAATCCGACGACCTCGGTGTACAAGGATAGTGAAAACGAAAAAACGGTATCTAACGAAGTCGAATATTCAGTAACAACTGAAAGTCATGATTTACGTTATACATCAGAAACAATATCATCGACAACGTCCAGTATAGATGAAGCTGTAACAGATCAAAAAATAGAAGTGATTACTGACATTACCCATGGAAAGGACAAAGAAACAGAAGCACCAATGTCACTTGTTACCGATTCACAAAGTACATCCACATTGCATGAAACTGTAACTGAAAGTGTTCAAAAAGTAACAGTTATAGAATCAAATGTAGATGAGCAGACAGAACCACAAATTGATCATAAGAAGACTTCCCCGGATACTACCTTATTAGAAGAATCGATTACTACACAACAAAGTGACATTGTAGATAAAGAAATATCTCATCAAACCACAACTGAACATAAATATCCTGCACCATCGACTGAGTCTGCAGGCATTATTACAACGGAGATTGAACTTAGTACTGCTAAATTAATTACAACAACTCCTCAAATTCCCACAGAAACTCCATTATTGATGAATACTGAACAAGAATTAGAAAAAGAAACTGTGGAAATGACACACGACATATCTACAACCACTGAAAAACTAAAACAAGAATATGAAACTACACAAAAAATTCATGAAATATATGAAACCACAAAAGAAAATGAATCGAGTACGGAATTTGATAATGAAAATGTAGAAAGGGAAGGGGCACCTTCAACTGAACAATCTATTCCTAATAAATCAGAACAAGAGACACATGATACTCCCGTAGATGAAAGTGCTACTGAGAGTCACGAAATCAAGGACGTTACTTTTGCGATAGATGAAACAACTAAATATCCTCAATATTTCACAACTCTTACTGCGGAAGAGGTTTCAAAAGAAACTGAAGAAGAATTACATCACACAACAGAATCATCTCTAGAACTTACTACACAACCTCAAGTAGATAAGGAGAAAGCAACAATTACAGTTGAAGCTGCAACAACAATACAGCCGGATGTTATTTATTCGACAATGCCTTCAGACAATGAATCACCGGGTGTATCCGAAATTTCGACAAAATCACCGGAAATTATTTCCGATTCAACTGGTTCCGTTGAAAGTATTTCTGATAGACAAACAACAGTAATGAATAATTTATCGAATGAGAATGTGTTGCCCGATGACTCCAAAACAGAAATTTACCAGGAAACACAAACAAAAGAACCTACTGAACCTACTTCTACCTTCGAAGATGATAAAGCCACAATTCCTGAAGAAGAGATGCATGTTGATAAATCAGACAAGACAGCTACTACAGCATCAGACCTGCTTGAAAAACAAACGATCCCAGGCGAAGAATTTGTGACTAAAGTATCTGATGAAAGCACTATCCTAGATAATACAGAATCTAAACCTTCATTGGTGGGTACCATGACAACTAGTGCTGTAAATATACTAGACAGTAAAGTAACAGGTTTGGAAACAACAACAGAAACTAAAAATAAATTCTCAGAAACTACTCCATACTTTGTGGAATTAGAAGAGCACACGCATCAAATTATTGAAGAAACCACTGTTATTCCTGTAGGTGAAGTTTCTACAGTTGAAACAACAGATATAAAGTCTACGGAACGTGGTGATCAAATGTTTACTGAAATACCATATGAAACGGAGAAATCGAGCGAAGAAACGAGTGAATTATCAGAAACACATAGTACTACATCACCGATTATTGATGAAACCACTGAACAAAAATACCAGACTACTGCCCCTGGAAGTCAATTAGAAATCACTACAATTTCGGCAATACATTCACAAAAGGAGACAACTAGCGATGAAAAACCTCTCGATTTAGATGAAAAAACAACAATTTCAACCGTCCCAAATATAATGCAGAATGAAGAACGTGTCACAGTGATTCCAGAAGAGACAGAGAAGCCAACATCCTATTTTGATTTAAATATACCGGTAACAACCGCAAAATATCAGGACTTGTCTGACATTCCCGTTGAAACAAAGATACCTGATGAAGATAGTAGAACAACCAAACACCCAACATCTGAAATTGCTTATGAACGCACGACAGTTACTCCAGTGTTAACTTCTGCCCCAGATGATGCTTACAAATCCACATCTTCCGTCACAACCAAACCAATAACCGCAAAACCTATGTTACCTAGTGACTTGCAACCTACAGAAGAGGTTCCAACACCCGAATTCCCTCAGACGGGCTACGATCAAGAACCAGATTATGGAGAAGAAGATCAAGCATTCGGACCTGGCACATGCCGTTATGGTGGAAAAGTTTACGTATCTGCTCAGCAAATACCTAGAGACGACCCATGCGACTTTTGTTTCTGCTTTAGAAGTGACATCATTTGCTTACAACAAAGTTGTCCTCCTCCTATCCATGGATGTCATGAGGAACCAATTCAAGGCTTCTGCTGTCCTCGCTATGAATGTCCCGTATCCATGGCGACGACTGTTAATGTAACCACTACGACTACAACAACCACTACCACTCTCCCTCCACATTTCCTGCCTCATGCATATAAGGGTACAGCACAAAGAAAAGGCTGCCATATTCAAGGACGTACGTACAAAGTTGGAGAAGTAGTCCGAGCGTCTTCAGGGCCTTGCTTACATTGCACGTAAGTTATATTTTACTAAATAATCTTCAAATTCCATACTCACTTGTCGATACAAAAATACAATGACTAAATTGACTACGTATATGTTCATTACAAAAATGATTTACCTTTACAGATGCGGAGGTGACGGTCAAATGAAATGTGATCCAAAAGCATGTACACCGGAACCAATGTTGAGACAAATGATAGCGGCCGCCGTGTCTGCTCGACGAAGGAGATGAAAAACTTAATCTGAAATAAATTGCGTTAATGGTCACGGAGATTAAACCATCTTTGTGATAATAACATTTTCATACATTCTTTGATGCACAAGAATAATGCTCAAATTTCGCGATGGATTAGTTTAAGATTTTGTGTCATATATATACATATATATTTATCTTATTATTTTAATTCTTTCTTTCATGTTAAAGTGGCACACATGTAAAAAATGGTGACTGTGATTAATGTACTAAATACCAGACTCGTGTTTAATGAGCGTTTAAAAGTTATATAGAACTTATAAGTTATGTTCAATCAACAAAACTTAGTGCCAAACGATAAAGCTAGTTTTTATGAGACTATGCCAATTATTATGCTTACCTAATCAAAATTTTGTATATGTCAGCTGTAAGTTAAATTGACCAAACAGAAACTTGCTCTCTTAAGAGGTGCAGAGGTATCTCCAATAAATGCGTAATCGCGCAAGGTTTCTGCTTATAAGGTCATTTAAGATCGCCGAAATCTTGACCATTTTGATTGTAAACTAAATTGATTTACCGATATCACATTAGTCAATTCTTTATTTTTACACGATGATGCAGTAGTGATCTAGTATCGTGTAAATATGAAGTATCTTTATTATATTTAAGAAATTCTGATGTTGTAAATGCCTTAATTTGTAATAATTTATATATGTTAGGTGTATAGTACTTAAGCCATGTTTAAGACCAGTGATTATTTTAATTTAGTAATACAGGAGCATATTTCAATTGTTTAGAAAAGTATTGATCGATGCTTTTTGTTAACTGCCTCGGCCGAAACTTTTCCTCGTTTCACGTCTTACAGAAAGTGACTTGATTTAATACCTTGCTTTCTTTAATTCGTAAAGGCTCCAGTATTTACTAGCACTTGTTAAGTAAAAGTGGCCAACAAGTTTTTGAGTACACTTTTGAATATACATCGTTTTGTAATGTCCTTAGATTTTGATACAAAAGTGCTGGTAGACTTTGAAATAATTTCGCAGATATAGGTGGATACGAAAGTTGAAAGGCTGTTGAAATCACTTAATTCGAATTAGAATAGAAAAGTGGTTTCATTAATTCGTATCAACCTTTTTCTGTCAACGTAGGTTGTAGTTATATCTTATTTATTTAAAGTTATCGCAATAGTCGTACATATTTGTTTAAAATAATACGTGGTTATCTTACAAAAAGTAAAAAAAAAGTAATTAAATTAAAGCAGCAACCTGAAAAATCATGTCAATTATGTACTTTGTTCTGTTTAATCACGATTTACCGAACGTTTAAGCTAGGACTTAGCTACCTTTACATCTGTGCAAATGAGTTTTAAATAAAACATTCAAAATCATGTTTCCTTTTTTATTTACTTCGTCATCGTCTACAAAGCTTATAAATATACCTAGACCTATAACTTAACTAGACCTTAATTAAATAAATATACTTTTTCTTGTTAACTAATTTAATTGTTCTCAATATTTGAATCGACTACGTCAGTCGAAATTAATTTTTTTTTTCACATTTTTAAAAGTAAGTAATTTTCATATCACAAATTGGTTAAATTCGAATCATCAACAATCAACGGTCGCTCCAAGGAGTCTTATGATTTATTCAGTCACTTTTTATAATTTAATTGAAAAAACAATTCAGGAGTTAACCTTTCTTCTGAAGTATTGTTGGATAAATTGACCTAACAAAGACGTTTGACCTTTTTTTACCTGATATACATATTGCCTGGATTTTAAACATTTTGGGGGGTAGAAAGTACAATCTATGTAACAGCAAAGTATTATTTTTTTATGAAATTCATCTAATAGGAACCCTGATCCTTAGCTTAAGCTTAAATATTCTGATAATATGAATGGACAGTAGGTACCTATAATGCTATCTAAATATACACTAGCTGTGCCGCGCAGCCTCACCCGCGGTTGAACTCGCATTTATATTACACACATCAAACAAAGTCTGGGGATATTTTGTATTGTACAAATATCTAAGAATCTATGACGAATTTTGTGATGTTGTAAATTGAAGAATTATAGCTAGTTTTAAGGTCTTAAATAAATAAAAAAAACATGTCATGATTTTTTTTTCATTAAAAACCGATATCGGTGGTAAATAAATGTAAATACTGACAACTCTGATACTGACAATACTTATTAAAAAACTTGATAATTATGGTCAAAATTTATAGTTTTCTGAAAAGAAACGAATATTATTACTTATCAACCAAGTTTCCACCTTGGTGAGATAAAATAACCATGTAACACAAATGTAATGTTTTTATGTTGTATAATAATATAAAATATCCCTAGACTTTATTGATTTATATATTTGTTCCGTACGTGTGTTGATCACTCCTTCTAAACAGCTGAGCATTCGTGTTTCTTCAGATGGATTCAAGAATGGTTTAGATTCACATGTCGAACGCGCGATAAAGATTTTTTTACTAAAATTATTTTGGTATTATAAATAAAAATTGCTGCACGGATTTTAATGATTTTAGGTCTGTTGGCTTTGTCCCCGCTTAAAATAAGGATAGTAGTAGTTTTATTTATTTATTAAAATTAAACAATTTGATAGGAACCAACTTTCCGTAAAGCTAGCAAAAAAACATTCAAAAAACGATAAATTATTTGCATTTATCGAATTGACCACCCAATAACAATCTGAACCCCACAAAAAACCGGAAAGAAGTTAGCGCGGAAAGTTATTTTCTTTTTTATGTAATTAATAATATCTCTCAAAAAATTCCTTCTTAAATGCTTCATCAGAATCAGTCATTGCTCCACTTTATATTATTTTATTTAGAGTTAATTTAAAAAATAAATCCAATACTTAGCTGAAACTTGATTTCCCTCAGTAGAATGAAAAATATTCACTAGAATATTTTTTCCAAAAAAAAATACTGCGCCTACACCTAGTAGTCAACTGTGCAAACATATGTTTTTCAAATTTAATAATTATTTTTGTAATTGATAGAGCAAATCGAAAGCAATTTTTTTCGCAAAAATCATTGTGTGTAAGTGAATTACTTTTTTCTAAATTTATTGCTCAAACAATAATTGCTATTAAAATTACACAGGCGCTCATTAAACTCCGGTGAGCTTTCTTTCGAACCTAGCGGACCATAACGAAAGTTTTATAGACACTGTATACTGTGTTATAATATTGAAGCTCTCGACTCAGTCGAAGAATGGTTTGAAACAAAATAACTTCTACTGACTTCCTATAGATGGCGCATACATTAAATTGTCTATCGTCGCTTTATTTTTATTTTTATAAAAAATCACTTTTTTACCTTCTTTTATATTAAAGCTTTATAAGAAAATAATAACATACTTACTAGACATTTTAGCACAGACATTTTAAATCATATAGGTATGCACCATGGTGCATGGGTATGCACTTTTTACATACATTGAATTATATATTTGCAATACGAGTTTTATTTCAAGATTAAAATAATTCAAACTACTTGAAATATAATTTATTTTCTTATTATATTATAAAACCAATCCAAGTGTGTACAATTAAGAGTAAATAAATAAATAAATTTAATTAAAAATATACCCAAAAGTTTTTAAATCACAACTAAGAATAAAAGGAATTTAATAATTAATTAGTGCAATTTAAGTAATCTTATTTTTAAGATAATTCAAAGTTAAACATTGAATAAGTATTGATTGGAATTATATCTCAAGATTGTCACGAGACAAGAACATAGAAATCAATGTTTCGATATAATTAATGTCTATAGAATGGCTTATTTTTAAAAATTTGTTATAGCCATTTTACTTAATAGCTTAAGTACTTTCGATATCAGTTTAAAGTATTTTTATGTCTGCAATAGTAACTGAATAATCGCTTATGCACACATAACGATTACACCCTGTTTATTACAACACAGTTGTCTTATTATAATTAAAGATAGTAAATAAACGACAGTTGTCTTGATAGTAAATCAAACGATCTCAATAATTTGTGTTTAAGTACTTAGGTATATAAATATATTTTTTTACCCAACAATCTACAGATTCTAACAGAGTAAATACCTGTTCATAAAGTTGCTCCTGCAACTCTCTTCAACTTTTCTACTTTTTGTTCAATAATCATAACATGGAAATACCATTTTTATTCTATTTCCATATGATTACTTTATAGTAAAAAAGGGTTATTGTATACCGTTTAACAAACTTTGAATTACATCTAATGATTGCTTTTGTATTATTTTTATTTGTTTATTTTTATTTCACTCTAATTACTTAGATTAACAATACGGGTTATAAAATTTAAAATCTTTATAAGTAACTAGGTTCCTTTAGGGTCGATATCAATTTATTTTAATTATTTAAAATAAGTTCTGTTTTATCAAAAATATATACCTACATGTAAGCCTACATGTTATGTGTAAGTAGGTAGGTACATATTTTTAAATAACAATGCGATTAAATATATCAAAAGCCATACTGGCTTTTATTTTAAAAGATTCTTTGTTTAATATCTTTGAGATGTTTATTCGTGCAATGACTGGCATATCCATCTTTTCTCAACCGGCTATTTGTTACCTATGTAGAAATATGTACCCTCAATTTGAATAAGCCCTTCTTGCTCACTCTTACGAAAATGTGTATTTTATCTGTCCCGTTCTATCCCATTACTTTTATATTGTTCGCTAACTTTCTTGTTTTATAAGCAAATACACGTATTTGAAAGTTTGTATATTTGTTGGTTGTATTGTTGCTACGATAATAACCCGGTATAATAATATCTAGATACTTTTGTACGGTGCTTGTTGTATTTGATTCAATCTATAATTGGATTATTCGTTTTATTACCAAATTATATAAAAGTACAAATGAGTTATGTAGTTTTTTATTACTTACCTATGTAGGTAATACTTTTTCTTTAATATAGGTTGGTAGGTTGATATCTTGTGAGTTAGTTCGCTGATATATAATTATTGAATACAAATTTAATAAAACATCAGCGAACAACAAACCACCCTCCATTTTCACAAGCATATTTAAATTCAGAACAATAATGATCCTAATAGATCTAGTAAATAATGTCATTTACCAATATTTATTGCTAACAAAAAATTAGTAGGTACATACCTATATGCCTATTGGTATTTATTACAGTAATATCATGCTGTTGACGAAAATAGGAAATAATAAATAGAAGAGCAACTATGGAGTTTCTTGCCGGTTCTTGTTCAATAGATATCTACTGCTTCCCGAATCGGTGACAAATGTTAAAACTGTTATGACGATTCAAAAGTGCTTGTAGAAGAAGTCTAATTAAATAAATAAATGTTTGAGTTTGATTATATTGACCCTTTCACAATTACGAATCCTTGACTGTGTTTATAAGTTACGTACTTACTCTTCATTCGTTTTTTATTAAAATCGAGAAAGCCTGCATAAATTATTATTTGATCTAATAATTAAATCATATTATGCCTAACACAGGTCATTTTTAATCGAATATTCAGATCCTATTATGAACTTAATTAAAGTAGGTACCATGAAAATAGGTACCTAGTAAGTAAGAATCTCATAGATGGTATAAGAGTAGTACAGTTTTGTCGATAAATATTTGTCCCTAAAATATATATATTTCTCTCTTTGGGCTCTAATAGTCGTTATCTAGGCTTTCCTAATAAACAAATAAAATGGCAACATTCTTGTTGGTAACAAAAGCTATTCCAGTAAAAAAAACCTATGATTTCGTCGTTCCTAAGCCGCTAATATCGCCATCCTCATTGAAAATATCTTATCAAAAAAACAATATATATGTAGTTAGGCGAAATAATGTTATTTATCCTCTGGCATTTTACCATAAAGTACGAGCAATAATAGTGTGACCATTTGAGATGAATTTTTATGGACAATCATTGACCTGAATGAATCCATTGTTAAAAACTTACTTTTATACAAAAAATGTTGTGCTATAATTTAATCAATTAATATATATACAAAAAGCACTAACTTGAATGAATTTGTTATTCACTTCGCTTTCTCTGTCCCTAACCCTATACGGATTTGATGCGGTTTTTTTAATAGATAGAGTGAATTAAGAGGAAGGTTTTAGTATATAGTTTATTAGGCTTTAGGCAAAGCGAGCGAAGCTGCGGACGGTAAGCTAGTTTTAAAATAACATACAATTTAGGTAATTTAAAATTCTAATTTGATTAAAATGTAGGTAACTCATTATACATATTATCATAAACATTTTATATTATATTTATACCACCACCAAAATATATTTAAACTTAAGTTATATTATAACATTACTAGTAATATAGTAATATTATAAATATACTAATATTATAAAGCTGGAGAGTTTGTTTGTTTGTTTGAACGCGCTAATCACGGGAGCTACTGGTCCGATTTGAAAAATTCTTTCGGTGCTAGATCTATACTAATATTATAAAGCTGAAGAGTTTGTTTGTTTGAACGCGCTAATGAATGAATTATATTTTGATAGTTGACTTACACACATTTATAACTATAATAATATTTGCTGATAATAAATTTAATCTACCTATATAATAATACATAACTAGTATATTTTTATTATTTACGTGTTGTGCTTACTCTAGAGGTCAAGATTTTCTTATAGTTACTATCAGAATTAAAGATTTTCCTAGTTATCCCAAAGTTGTCCAGTCATTTGTAATAATACAACAAACAGGATAGATAGAGAGATAAAAGGTAGGTTTGCTTTGAGATGGAATACAGGAAAGACACTAGGGGATTTTTTGTTTTTATGGAAGATTGAAATCATAACAAGTTCTGGAAATTAGTGTACAAATGAATATTGTTTGACTATTTTAAATTATAATTTTATTAGTAGGTACTCTATTTAAAAAAAAATATGGTGTAAACTTTTAATGTAGAGATTTTTAAACTCGTCTGTCGGAAATTCTATAGTAGGTACATCCTCATAGAATTACATAATCATTTAGGGACTTTTACACGAACAGCTAGTCATTCGCAATACAATGTTCAAACAGTCATATCAACGAAAATAGGTATATTGAAATATACAATATAGTGATAACCAATAATTATGGAAATGAGGCAATACATTTTTTGATTAGGCTAGGAAATGCGGGTTAGCGGAGCCGCGGGCTCCTCGGAGTCCCGTGCACCCACCATCCCGAAGCCGCGGCGCCGCCGCCCCGCTCCGTTCGCGGTCTCCATGGCGACCAGCTCAAATGACGTATCGATCCCGCGACGGGGCGGAGGGGTGCTCGCTGCTCGCGGGGTGGCACCGCTCCACCCGCCGCGCCGACCCCCTTGCACCCCTGCCACTGCTCTCGACCGTTGGCCCATGCAAAATGACGGATGTAAAGTTTGGATATACCTCCTTGGAAGGAAATGATATTTTCATTAAAATGAAAATGAGGTTATGTTTTATGATTCATCTTTCCTCGACATATTCAACTCTAATCAAAGATTGAGAGAAATGTTCGAACACAAATATCAAATTAGCAACAATTTAAGGGAATGGAATTCCTGGCGATCTATTTTCCTTTTATTGGGTCGTAAATCGTATTTATTGTGACTTGTAATATTATTTTGGTACGGAATAAGAACATAATTTAATATCAAAATGGAAAATCAAAAGGGCAATTCTGTTTCATTTTCTTTATGCTTGCATAAATACAACATAATATTATGTACTTTTTGGTGTTGCTTAATGATTAGAACGTAAGTTGAATGTGTTTTATTTTATAAATCTAAAGTTGTCACATGTAGAGCAAAACAAGTTTTAAATTGCAATCACTTTTGTTTCAAGGACTTTTCTTAATCATAACTTCAATACGTGCCATGTACCTACTTACCTTAATACCATTAAAAGTTTAGATGTTAATTTTATTAAGTTGTGGTGAATACGATCCTTTTATAATAAAGTATATCTCTCAATTTTTTTATATTATACTCTAGCGGCCAAGTCACCGTCCGCGTCGCAGACGCAAAATAGTGTTGCTGCATATTTCATAACATATCAATCCATCAGGAATTAACATAGGAAATTCAAAAGTTATTCATAAAATCAAAATAGTATTTTACTTGAATCCATAATACACACACAAACAGCATTTCTATAGGATTGTTTTAAGTCTGACGCTTATCATCAGGAAAACTCTATTAGAGCTAAATAGTATGCGGCTTCAGAAACACCGACGAAACTTTGATTAGTTCGAGGTATTAATTTACTGAAGCTAATTTAGTAATGCAATTAGAGCTTTGAAATGAGTATGACTATTTACATTTCCTAATGTTTTATCAAAAAGAAATATCATGAAGCTATTTAAAGCTTTATTCTTATAAAAATAGACACATACAAATCTGAAAAATACGAATATAAAACTATGTAACTGTAAATTACTCTGTAATTCGTATTTCAAATAGATGTAAGCGTTTCAAACACAGTCTGTAGAAAATGAAAAATAAACTTTCATTAAAATAATTTTTAATCAATATTATACATGTGAAAAAAATCTTCATCGCTACGGCGCGGCGCTTGCCGAAACATTTTAGATTATTACATTTTGATAAAGGATTTTTGAACAACAAAATTTTACCATATTCATCAGAGCATCATTAATTGTAATTTACATATTTATAATATGTTAAAACTTTATGATTATTTTTGTTATACTAACTTTGAATGATCTCTTGATGAGGAATTTATAGATAACGTGGATTTAAATATATGTAGTTACGTTTATATTGTTTAAATAATATATGAGAAGTCTACGACGAACTGTAGATATCTATGGCTAGCAAAACTATTACTCTATACCTATTTTATAGTTACATTTTTAAATTGACTCATTGCTATGTTTTAACGTCTCTTCGAAATTTTGTTTCAAACATTAACATAATTAAGTGGTTCTCAAAGTTTTCCCATTATAAACTTAGCGAGAAATTTTATTTTTCCCTCAAGTCACAGGTCTCTGTGTGCGTTCATGTGCACGACACGGCGAATTGGATTTACCCTTGTGTGAGTAAACCTACTTTTGTCGACGGAACAGGGGAGCCTTAGAGGCATTAAATATTTATGCGAATATGAAAATTATTTTAAGAACATGCAACACAAATATGTACTTATGTTGTTGTTTATTTATTTGGACCTAATTTTGCCTGTTATAATTTATATTCAATAATGGATAACATACCAGTTTTACATAATATACATAGAACCTACTACACCTACATACATATACATATATTTTAAGCCTATTTACTGGACCCAATTGTATTTCCACTCGTAATACGTATAATAAATAGGTTTTCATTATAGGAAGACAATTATACTCTACGCAAAGGCTTATAAATAATATTTTGTTTATTTTTCTTAAGGCTCTATTTATTCATTTTTTCCTTGAAATATGCATTTTTTGCTATGGATTGATTATATGTATATGTTACTGTACTTCACTGCGGACTGGACCTAGTTGCGAAAACAGCATAAAAAATATTTACTGCATAACAGAGACTCTAAACATTTAATTTTCAGTCATAACGTCCTCCCTCAATGCGAAGCAAGAAATATAGATCTGCGCGAGCAAAACCTGTACTAAATCACTGGTCTGCATTATTTTTATTACATAATAAATAATTCGTAAATATAAATACTATATTTTGAAATGCTTATTATTTATTTTTATTTATCATATTAAATCACACAAAAAGTATTCATAGGTATTCGACACGTTCGATTGCGAGGAGATTATATTGTTACTGATACTTAATTTGTTAAAATTTTTCGTGTTTTTTTTTCGACTTAATTTTTTTTTTCCTGTAAGAAATTAAATATTTTCGTTGCTAGCTGGATCCTTTGACTTTATCGACGTGATAGAAACTACTTAGTCAGCTTTTCCGGACTATAAATTATTTCATGGTCTATCTCTGCACCAAATTATGTAACTACAAATCCGATGATGTTTTGCGAGGAAGACAAACAAAACAAACATCCAAATACTTTTACAAACTTTAACATTTATAAAATAAGTAGGATTAAGTATTAGATAATAATTTTCTACTCTGATTTATAAACTTTTATTTTCGCTACGCGATTTGATCGGGACGTAGATCAGAACACCATCCGTATCCAAATAATATATTTTCTTTCTCATTGAAGTTTCAATAATGAAGATTTTATATTAATTTGATATCAAGACCTTTTTTGAGTAGGTAGTTAGTCTATCGCAAATAAATGTAGTAAAATCACATGTAGTAAGCGGTAGTAATGTAGGAAAAAAAGGTTTAAATTCCACGGATAAAATTGAAGCTGTAAGTACTCAAATATTATTTTATTAAATCTATGAGAAATGCGTAGTATGAAACACAGAATTTTATATGATTTAGGATAATTATTTTGTTTTTTTTAACGCGCTAATCTCAGGAACTACTATCGTTCGATTTAAAAAAATATTTCGATGTTAGATAGCCCATTTATCGAGTACAGCTCTGAGCTCACATCTATCATCACTCTAAGACCAACATGAGCAGAACGTTGCGAGTAAAACTACGGGGCACAGCTAGTTTATAATATAATTTAGAAAGAAATCATGGGATCGAAATATCCCCGATGTATCATAAAAAGTTAACACGTTAAAACGTTACAGCGTAAAAATAATTATTAAGCTTGATAGTTTTATCAAGCAGTTGATATGCAGTTTGAATAATGTATACTCTATCATGAGCAATAGATATTCATTTTCTAAAGATTCACAAGTATATAAATCAATCTATGCAGACAAACCTTTATAAAATAAGCAGATTCTAGAAGCAGACACTAGATTATCTAGATCTATTAAGTTTTTTTTATCTTTTAAAATGTATTTAGTAAGTACAGGCACTGTAGTAAATAATGTAAAAAATACATGAATTTAAAGCAAGTTTTAGAGCCGCAGCTGTCGATGCCTGATGGTAGATTTAATGTCGTCAAATCCTGCAAGTGCTTATTTATTTATAAAAAGTAAATACTTAATGTAGTCCAGTTTTTGGAAGGAGATTTTAAAAATATATACAGGGAAGTTTATTATTGGTCAATTATCGAAACATTTTATAGCCTGAGTAAATTAAACCGAAAATGGGCCATCAGCGGAAATATGTAATTCGTGTAGTTTTGAAAATCGCTACAGTTGTTATTTGACATGTCCAGATGATCGCATCGAGAGTTCTCAAGAGGGTGAGCTGACATTTTATCGTTTGATTTATAAAGTAATATATCTGTCAACTGAGGTAATATCCGATAAAACCTGATAAAACACAACACTACCATCTGTTATGAGGTTCTGGCAAAATAAAGTTTCTTGTGAGAGTTTTCTATATTGTCATTTGAATCTAAAATATCAATAACATTTTTAAGTTTTCGTTTGGTTTTCGTATAATATATTAAATTTCTGCGTCGATAATTAAATAAATAAGTAATTATTTACTTCATCCATTTATATTGCTGCAATGTCCATGCAGTTGAAAGTTTATTAGATTGTAGTTAAATAGCTTAGCGTTTAGTTACAGCGTCTAATGATTCTGATGTTTTCATTACCTGCTTTTGCTAGTTAGTCTTTTAATAAAATAAAAAAACTACCCCTTTATGAAATATACACTTTAATGTTTATAATTTTCTCCTTTCTGATTATACAGAAATAAATTAACATAGTTAAAGAACTAAGAGAAGAACATACTATTGTATCAACACCAATCGATTGATAAACGAAGAAAGTTTCAATTAAATCTGTCCGTTTAAAGTGGATCAAATCGATTGTAAAGCGTCGGTTACATTCAAACATGTCGTTTTTATACAAACAGATTACAGGTGAAGCTAAACGGTGGTAGGTATTAAAACGACATCAAAAATAAGAAAATAAAAATAAAGATACTTATTTTCCTTTTATATAATTATTCATTACAGAAGTAGATATAATCCATACTAATATTATAAATGCGAAAGTAACTCTGTCTGTCTGTCTGTTACCTACTTAATCACGCCTAAACTACTGATTACTGAACCAATTTGCATGAAATTTGGTATGGAGATATTTTGATACCCGAGAAAGGACATAGGCTACCTTTTACTGTAATGTACCACGGGCGAAGCCGGGGCGGACCTCTAGTATAATATAAACTTAATTATATACAATCAATCAAGATTTTCACATTCATTTTAATAAAAACAGACTTAACTACTCAAATAGATAAATGTTTGTAAAATAATAATTAATAATTATAAATCATTTTTACTTACTTACTCATTAAGTACAGTTAACAATTTCTCTCGCTAACCGGTTCCTTAGTTTGAACAAACTAACTTTGTAAGCTTTATGAGTTGGAACTGGTTATTTCATAAGATAATAGCTATGTTCGTTCTTATAGTAACGACAGATATAATTAAGTTTTTAAAAAGAAAATTCTCACACTTTTCCATCTAGAACTTTATGTCTCTAAAGCTTAAAAGCTTAGTTTTTGCTTGCTTGTTTACCTGTGGATTTGAATAATGTTAATTACAGTTATTATTTTTTTACACACTTACACACACTTACTTGTAAAAAAAAAAGATTTTTTAACGAAAGTTTGGCATGCAATAAGAGACAAACAAACAACAATCAAACGAAAATACTTTGCACCAAAATTATTATAGTAAATAATATAAAAAGACACAGTTCAGCACAACAGACGGTCTTATCGCTAAGACAGCGATCTCTTCCAGACAAAATGGTGGTCAAAGAAAAACAGTGAAAGTTTATAGGCAAGAGGTGCGTTTATAAAGAGACAGGTGGTGCTTATGAGAATTAGCTTTACATACTATTTATTCGTTTAGACATTAATTTACATTTAGATATTCGTTTGTTCATTCCCTAACTACATTTTATCGAAGAAAATATCGAAGCTTTTCACCCTTTTACTGTTTTCAATCTTCACGTTACATAAACAACTAGTAAGAAGTATCTCTTATCTCTGTCTCTATATATAAAAATGAATCCCTATTTCCCTTAGTCAATCCATCACGCCTGAACGGCTATACCGCTTTCGATAATTTTTATTTTGATGTGTACGTATTATGTTTAGTATTTAGATAAAAAAATAAAATTATTTATTTATCTCATGATAAGATCTATGTAGAGACGTTTTGTATAAAAGAAATAATCAACATTGTGATTGTAAAATACTTAACAGCACAATACAAATTAAAAAAATATATTACGCGATATATTAGCGTTTACATATCAAATCTAACATTGAAAGAGTTTTTCGGATCAGAGGTTCCTGAGAATAGCGCGTTCAAACAAACAAACAAATAAACTCTTCAGCTTTATAATATTGTAGATTTCAATAAATACTATAACTTTTTATATTCATGGCGTAATTTTAAAATAACAAGACCGGATTATTACTTAATTGCTATAACATAAGTACTAGTATACAATGGATTGACCTAGATCTAGACGAAATTACACATAAAAGACTACACTGTGCAGAAATTAATTTTGTTTTATATATTTTATTAAATTTGTTTTAACGTCAACGATAATACATATACTTATATATATTCTATAATCTATACTAATATTATTAAGAAGTAAAGTTTCTAACTCTGTATGTTTGTAGGGGGCACCAAAGTTTACAGACTCTCTATATCTATACTAATATTATAAAGCTGAAGAGTTTGTTTGTTTGTTTGTTTGAACACGCTAATCTCGGGAACTACTGGTCCGATTTGAAAAATTATTTCGGTGTTAGATAGCTCATTTATCGAGAAAGGCTTATAGGCTATAGATCATCACGCTACGGCCAACAGGAGTGGAGCTACGGGTGAAACTGCGCGGAGCAGCTATTATTAAAATATTATTAATTACATATTGTGATATTGATGCAACCGGCAAGTGGCAACGTGACCATCTGAAAACTAATATCTTTTTTTTTCGCGGGTCAATCCAGGCGAAACCATAAACACCTCATCTGATAAAATTCAAATTATAGCCACTTCTTGTGTTTTTTATAGATAATTCCTGGAACCCCACGGTAGCACACTAGCCAGCCCGCAAACCTCAAAATCACGCATTTGCGTGACAATTTAGTCAAAGGCATTACAATATCACTAAATGTTATCTAAATACTTATATATTTTTTCATTTTTGTCATTGATGGAGGAAAATAATAATATAAGCCATGATAGGTACCTATGTTAGTCTAGACAGGCTCGTCATAAAGTTATCGTCTTTCGTAATCTCTACCATATGAAATTACGTGTAAGTAAACGCACTAAACAATAGTTTCGTAATAGTAACGCATACTTTCATTATAATGAAGTAAAGTTATTAGTGGTTGATTCAGCAGCGAGGCGCGCGCTGGCCGGAGTGAGCGCAGCTGTCAAGGCCAACTGAGGTCACTCCTCCGACGATCTCCAAGCCACGGTGCCCGCGACCGGTTTTACAATTTTTAGTCTCTTTTTATTTTCATTTTTGTATACACGACGCTGAGACTAAACAATGTTTATAATGCCAGCCTCTGCGAGATTAACTTTTGTTTAATATGAAATAACAACTCTTGACTTTCTTTGTTTAGATAGATAGCTAGGGTGGAATATTTTTGTCGAATCTTTTAAGGCTTTGCAAAGAACAACAATTTCGGAAAGCTAAGCTCTGAATGTACAGGCATGGTAGGTATTAGTTTAACCTTTTCCTGTTGAACTTCTTTGTGTTCAACACAAAACACATTTAGTTTAGTAGTACTGGAAATCCTTGAGATAGTAGAGATGATAATTTTACTAAAGAAAACATTCCTTCATTTTTAAAGATTAAAATAAACAGTACCTAGATTAAAGATTGATGCAACATGCCATCTGAAAACTAAACAAAAATAAAAAAACTGCCACCCCAGAATCATGACCATATCTTTACATTCTTGAAAACCTTGTATCTTATTATTTTCTTTAAATAATAGTATCAAATATACAAAAATACATTTAAAAAAGAACCGTTAAAAATTCAGTCTTACTCTACATCTTAATAAAAGTATGTTTCCGCCGCTCTTGAAGGCGCTGTCTGCAAATCCTTAGATGACACGATGCACTTTCCTCCTCTCCTCTTATTCACAGATTAGGTAGTAGATACACTTTATGCGGATTCGAAAATATTTAGGAAAATATTCTACCGAGTATAATAATAATCAAGGGTTTTATATTAATGGAAGATAAATCTATAGACCTAAACCCATAAGCTTCGGTTCAGGCAATACAACATAACGTTCATTATAATTTAATAAAATAATTAGGTATCATACGCGAAAATTGCGATTTCAGTTTCAGTGAAGATTTAAATGTTGACCTAGGCTTTAATCTTTCGTGAGACTATCTCGTCTCCATCAGGGCAGATGTTATTTTTATAATATGAAAAACTATAACTTAAAACGCATAAGCAGAGGTCCACCTCTGCAAATATACATTTTACGATTTCAATGCAACAAAAATATCAAAGCACTTGGTTTATAAATAAATGCCTATATATTGCGACTTTTCTCCTCAATTAGTACTAAAAAAAGATTCCGCTTTCTCCTTGTTTATGGAGCTAAAACTATAAATAAGTGTTTTATCCTTTTTTATAAATTTCGTCGATAACTTCCAGTAATTTTCTTCTTGGTTAGTCCTTTGAAGAACTCAAAAAACGTTATTTTGTGTGCCTTTGTTAGTTTTGCCTATTTACAATGAATGAATACATATTATATGCAAATACATATATACAAAACAAGTAGGTATTTAATTTAATTCACAGTAGTACCCTAGTAGTTATACAAATAATACAAATCGAATAAAATCATTTTGAAAATTTTTTCGGTCTGTCCGGCAGCTTTCACACAAAAACTACGCTTGCGGACGGATTTTGATGCAATTTGAAATCGTAGGCTTAGCGAATTATCATAAAAATACATGTATGAAATACCAATATCGTATTGTAAAAATATTATATTATCTCAACTAATTATTGAAAGAAAAGAAACCTCACTAATCACAGTAACTAGAATCAAATAACTTAAAAAATATAACTTAGAATGTGTAATTTCTATTGCTAAGCTTTTATGTACAGGTACGCATGTCAAGTTAAATTTAAATGAGTTTTAAACTTAACATTAAACAGAAATAACTATCTCGAATATAGACATTTGTTTATTTTAAGTACTAGTTTATTTACTTTGATTGCCAACAGATGGCGTGTGTTATGTTCACGTTCCCGTGTACCTACTCTGTACAGTAAACATGCAACCCTCATCGTTAGCTTCGGAATTTTTACACGCACCTCGACTTAAAATGCTTAAATGGCTATTGAAATACTTGAGGGGTTTCCCAGCACCTGACACAGGGTAAAAACTTTGATTCGAGTAGCGGTCAGGTGTTTGCACTTGTTTTTCTTAATTGAAGCAAATCAATCACAAGGTATTTGTGAAATTTTTATCATATATAAATTATATACGTATGGTCGCCCTACTTACGTTAAGATAGTAGGTAACTTATCATATCATATAGTGTCATATCAGTGATTTTATTTTTGAATTGAATTTGAAATTTGAATTGAGTGTCTTAGATTTGCAATCGTAGAATATTTTATTTTTCCTAATCATACCTAAACACTATTATTTAAGTACATAAATCTCTCTTTTCAGAGCTTTAATCAGAGAAACAATACATCTATACAATTATACATATAATAAATCTGTAGAAGGGTCAATTCTGTACATTGAAAATATTGAAAAAATAAATACCAGGGGGTGTTACTGGATCGATACCAAACCCAAATATGTGTTTAAAAAAATTTTTGTCTGTCTGTCTGTCTGTCTGTCTGTCTGTCTGTATGTTCAGCCATCACGTGAAAACTAACGGTTCGATTTCGATGAAACTTGGTATAATTATACCTTATTATCCTGGGCGTATAATAGGATACTTTTTATCCTGGAAAAATACGTAGAAAAAAAATTAATCTTTTCAGTTTTATCCATAGACGTTGTTCTGTAGAACCGCGAACACACGTTGCGTATTATTATAGGCCTAGCCGTATTTGGGTCCAATATATATTTATATGATATCATTGTCAGAGTTACTCAAAATGAAGAAATAAACCATCCACGCGAAGACCGACATCCGCGCGGACGGAGTCGCGGGCGGAAGCTAGTTATCAAATAAAAGTCTTTGATTCAAATTATCATCATTTCGATATAAAATTTTATTTAAAGATAAAAAGGAGAAATATCAACCAAGTGAAGAACAATGGAGTATTATGTGGTAATAGTGGAAATATATACGTTTACGTATGCGTGGAAAAAAGTATCTAAACAAATCGCGGTATTGTTATAGCCCATACATGAGTAAAACGACTCCTTCATTTAAATATTATTATGGCCATGCATCGACCGCAATATATTGAAGACATAGACAATTTATATTATTTTAAGTAGGTACTGTTGTTTGGAGCTTGTGCTCTCAGGCCTCAGCCATGTCTATATTTACGTTATAGTTTCAGAATCAAAGTAGTAAAAAAACTATGATTTTAGATTAGACTTACGCCTAGATATAAAATAGATACCTAGGTATAATATCTTAAGACCTAATCATATGTACATGTTAATCCAATAATAATTAGTATTGAAATGAATGAAAAGTGACCAAAACAGGTTTAGAGCTTATGAATGCCACCTGCATCTATACATGACAAAATTTTTAATCTTATCCTGGTTCAAATAAAAGGAAAAAATCAAACATTACACCAGTGTAAGTTGGTCCCTCAGTTACAATCCTGACCTAAGTAAATATCGTAAAATGTTTAACTTGTTAGATGAGTGAAAGGTCTTTTAATTTGGCTACATTCTCTAAGCGAGTCACTTGTCGGGGTCATAACCTGTTTGCGACCCCTCCCTGCGGGACGTAGCCTTACAGCCATTGAAGCTTTGACCTATCGAAAGAATTATATTTGTTTGTAAAATGTTCAATTCTATTTCTATTTATAATTTAGGTTGTTTTGTAAAAGGATACATATATACAAAACAAGTATTTAGTAACTGCTATTTATAAATTCAAATTCCGTTATATCTCAGTTTTAATTATTTTCCTGTTAAGTAACTATATTTCAAAAACATAATTTATATTTTTCCTGTATAATAAATTCGTTTGGACTTTCGATTCTTCTTCGTAAAGCAAATAAATATTATAGAGACACGAAATACTAGACCAAGTACCAACCAATTATTTCCATTAGGCAACAATAAGTTGAGTGAACTTGTCAATTAAGTACACATAGATTATTCGATTTACGTTAAGTGACGTCGCGGTCATGTTATTATAAGTAATATAGCATCGTTCTGTGGGTCTGTGGATATTGTTGGGGCGCACAAAGCGCGTGCAGCGGGCCGTTGTGCCTTGTGAAATGTTGCGCGACTACTTTTTTCGTCTGGATTCTATACTCACCATAGTCGTTTTTTAAGCCCCAAGCTCGAGATGTACAGGTTTATCTGTTTAAAATTTATTAACATCGAGAAACAATTTAAAAACCTTTTTCTTTAAATGGCCCATGAGATATTCATGATGAAAGAAAATGTATGCTATTATAATTTATTGATTGTATTCATAAGACAATTTTTCAATACAGGTTTTATTTGGTTCCTGAGTACCTATTGTTGATATAGAGTCGTGCATTGTTTTGTCAGCCTTTTATTTATACTATTACATTGTATACCTACCTTTAATCAATGTAGGCAATTAATTATTCTATATTTCTTTAATGTTTACTTGTGATATCATAAATCTCCAATAAAAACAATACGATAACATCAAATGTTATAAGTTTACTAATTAACCACTTTTTTTATAATTCTAAATGCAATGAAAATAGAAAGTTACTGCCAACTAAAATTTTGATATAACTAATGTATGTAATGTAATGTAACCATTAGCGCTGAGTTACGAATTTTAAATCAAATCTTATGCGTAATTATCTCTTCAAAAATACCACACATATGACATTATCGTTAATATGACACTTCAATTCTGCTGGAGAAAAAAAAAGATAATTGAATGAATACATTAACTTATATATATGTAAAATATAAAATATAATTACTACCTACCTGTGATAATATCAATGAGAACTTTATTCGAAAATAAAGAAATGTTGGAGTTTATGTTATGTATACAACACACTAATTACATAACAAAAAGCTTTTAAAGCTTTTGATTCAATCGCAGTCAAGTTGGGGTCGCGCCCTTCTATATTTTATTAGGTTCTTAAATTTCATTGTTACCAAAATTGATGGTAGATTTATTCTAAGAATTGTATTTTTATGTAAACACACATCCTAGAAACAAACCAATTTGTTTTTATGTCCCGAGTAAGGAGCTTTTTTAAATTTTTAATAAAGATTTCTTGTAAACTTAATATACTAAGAGTAACGTTAACAGTTACATAATCATATTTCCTTAGAAGCCTGAAGCAGCAGAGCAAAATATGATTAGGTAATAGGACATTTTAAAAATCGTCATTACATTCATTACCTATGAATACTATTAACAATGCTAATATCGTGTAGATTATTATAGATATATTATGAAGGCTTTGTAGAAGTAATATATTACTAAAATCACACCCCATAAAGGCTTCATATTATAAATACATTATATTTACAAAATATTTGTATTGATTATAAATTAAAATTTAATTTCTGAAATGTTTGTTTAAATTTTTTCAGTTGTAAATTGGAGTAAAATGAAGGAGCGTCCCAGCGCGGGACGGAGCGGAGAATAACACATGGGGTGCAGCGAAGGGTGCGGCGCGAGGCGGCCCACTGAAAAGTGCGCGGGTGGGGCTGAACAAACTCGCGGGGACATGCAACTTCGCCCTCTAATATTATATTATTTTTTATATCTTAAAAATCTATAAAAATATAATTACAGTCTTGTATTGTACATTATAATATAAGAAAGTTAATAAACCAATTCATATGTTAAAATACAGTTTTCCAATAATTCATGGCCCTTTTTTTCGTATTGCACTATCGATTGTAAAATATTTCTTGGAATTTCAACAATTATTTAGGTCCTGCGTGTGTTAAGCTGGAAAATTTATGATAAACACAATACCTTGTAGATAAGACTATGACTTAAATAGAAAGTGTGTCACATTCGCGTTTGAATGAGTCCATATCCGGTCGTAAATCTTACGTAAACAAAATACGATAGGTAAAAAGATAGTCTAAAAATTATAAATAAAAATTGTGTTTAGTATTGGCCAACATTGAACATCCCTCCAGCATGTACTCTCAAATAGGGGAACAAGCATTTTAGCATTACCCCCGTGCACAACTCTTCCCGCGGGGAGGGGGTGGCCCACGGCGACGTAAAAATCAATATGCTGGAGTTGTTAAATCACGCTTATAAACGAGCACTCGTCTTCGTTTCATTTCTAAAATTGCCTAAGTATATGGGCACTGTTTGTAAACTTTAAGTTTCGTGTAGCATAGGATGTAGACACAACGCACAACCACTATTACCATTGGTGTCCTAAAAGATAAAACCAAATCAATTGACATTATTTCTAATCCACAGCTTAACGTCATATAAAGTGGGAAAGCATATTAATACTTAAATAAAAATTCGTTATTGTAACTGATATAATATTATATAGATAATAATTAATATTTAATAATTCATAAATTAAAATTAATCTTACCTCAATCACCGAAAAACATACAAATAAGATCATAAAACTAAAAGAAAAACTAACGACCTACTGATTATGTTCTATCTTAACATACTATGTATATTTAATAACAAACTCTACATAACACAAATATACCCAATAAAGAAATATAATTGAACAAATATTTTATAAATCATTCCATACCCTCCTCACTAAAAGCTTCAAATTCTCAAAGTTATATTCAAATATTTCCTCATTGACTTTCAAAGCTCCATCTAAATTGAAATTGGGTAGGTCGGTTATAACAAAGATATGACATTTTTAAATTAAATGAAATTACTTTCGTATTTATAATCCGTGCTTCAAAATAAAATATAGGAAAGCGGTTTTTGTATCAAATAATATTTTGATAAATTTTGACTAAAATATTCTTGTAAGCAAGATTTTTAAACAGTTACAAATTTAAATTCTTGTATGTAGACGTCCTACGACTAAACTACGGCGATAATAAAAGTATGCATGCCTAGTAGGTATACTTGGATCAGTTTGCGGATTTCATGTATGTTAAAGGTACATTGAACCTGTATTTCAGAATTTCATTAAGCTGTTTTTTATGGAAGATATTGAATATAAAATTGTTCTAGGTTCTCTATATAATTTTCATCATTTTTGATAATAAAACCAAGATACACTGGATATTTCACAAATATAAAAAACACTGTTTGTATAGATCCAATAACTAAAAGCTTTTGCATATAAAGGTACATAGGTGGGCATTAATGATAACGCATTTCAAAGTATGTTTTAAGAAATTTCTCTTAATTGTTAAATTTGTCGATGAACGTTATATGTTATTATAGTAATAAAATGTGAAATAGTTACCTAAAAGTAAAAAGTAATATTACTTGTCCTGTTAAAGTGGGTCACCCCCCGGGCCCCTCGCGCCCCCGCTCCCCTCTCCGGTGCCGTCTCTCGACCGCCTCACGACTGTCCCCACACCCCACACCACCCCTAACATTCATTGTGCCGCAATATATTTCTTTTTATGTGCAAACAGAAAAGTCATTTATTTAAATTTTCTCACGAATTCACATCGCAATTTTATTTTATTATATTATCTATATCGCATTTAGATTGCTCAGAATTTCATCATGAAAACATGCAAAGAAACTCTATGGTACAGAATTCGATTCACACATTGAATTATTATTTAGTTTATATGTGAACACGTGACATGTGTATTTATCGTCTCGTTCAATACATTATTCCTTTCGAATCCTTGAAAATGGACATAATTAAATTGAAAGCGCTCGACGTTGTAGAGAATAATATTAAACTCAATCACATTGCAAAGATCACAATTTCCTGACATCATATAATACGAACTTCGAAGAACATTTAAGTGAATTAAAACTATATAGGTATACTATTTTCACAGAAATAACTACGTAATTATATTTGTTTCTATCCTTTACAAATAATAAAATCGTTTTAATTTTTTTTAAATTTATACATTGTTTCCCAATGTTTAGTGATTTTGATGCTTAAATAAAGTTACTATTATTTTTCCCTATGTACGCGACAAATTCTGAAAATACTAGAAGGATTTGAGTTTAGAATGAAAGTAGTTATCTACGGTAATAGTTGAAATCCTTGAGCAGGATAATTGATACATTAAATTAGACTTAAATATTAATAAACGATAGAAATATAAATAGTGAAGGTAACTTGACGTTTGTCAGTTTTTATGATACATACGATACATATTATTTTATTTACATTTTACTTCAAAGGTCTAAATTTTGCGATAAATATTTTATTGATGAGAATGGAGAGCATAATAATGCCAAATAGGTATAAGTATAAATGAAAAGAAACCTCGGCAATCAAACGTTCTAAACCGAGTACATAACTAGTTTTTCTTTTGTTTTTATAACACCTATAATGTTTTTTAAGTAGAGTCATAGAGAAAAATGTGACGTGTATTAGCTTAAATTCGACATATTGCTAATGCATCCCATTTTATTGACGAAAAGATACGAAATTATAACTTATGGTAGTTATAATATACTAGATAAATTCTCCCGAGATAAATTCTGAGAGAACGATTTTCTGAGAGAACGATAATTTTCTATTGAGAGCCTTTCTTTACTATTGGTCAAACTATATGCCTTGACTTATTATGATGACTACAAAAAGCTAAATCTACAAGATGCACTGGTTTACTTATATTTCAATGATTTATTTAATTAAAAAATTGTAGAATGTGTTACCTAAATTATATTCTCCATAAAATACTAAAATAAATTATATTAACGCTGAATTCGTAAAATTAAAAAGCAAAGTACATTTAGAAAAAAATATCGATAGTTTTCGGTTAATAATCACTAATCAGTATCCCATAAAGCACACAAATCCCCATATATAAGAATCTGAAGACTTTAAAGAAACATATAAGTACAAATTAAATAATTTGTTACTAGGGAGCCCTACCTACAAATTAAAAACTGTTTTTTTAAGACGAATTAGATTTTGTATTTGGATTTGATAATAAGATACGAATGTATAATATATTATAAAAAACAGAAAAAAGATCTATCCGTCCAAACAAATGTTCGTACGAAAAGGGCAATCAAAGCAGTGAAAGAAATATGTAATTCAAAGTAGGTAATATCTAATGTCCGAAATCAAAAGATTTTATGTCGGGGAATTGATAACTATAGCACCATGTCGCGTTTTTATTGAAACCTGCAAGAGTTTCATCATCATCATCAGCCCATTATGTTCCCAATGCAGGAACACGAGCTTAATACGAAGATTCAGGTCATAATCGGCCACGCTGACCAAGTGCGAGTTGGTAGATATCACATGTCGGCGAACTTTTTTTGATTCTTCTGCACGTCGGTTTCCTTACGACGTCTCTTCACCGTTTCGAGCAGTGGTGGTTTGACCAACATGCGCAGTTTATAGAAAAATCTATTTATTTCCTACACGCTCCTGACTTATCGCTTTTAAGCATTGAAGTCTGAGCTCCTCACAACTGCTATTATCTTGGTCATTAACTGATAATTTAAAAACGAATAGTGTGGAAATGTCAAAAGAATTTCATACGCGGTACAATAAGATAAGTAACATAAACTTTATATTTACTGACAAGGAAATTGTTGTTATTTAGATATATTTTAACAAGCAGAACAACCGAGCTTATGCTCAAAGCTATAGAAGCTTCCCAATGAGTCACCAGAGTATAACGTGAACAATATCCGACTTCAATGAAGGACTGATGGACTGGAGGAGCTGTCAAGGATTATCTGAGCCATATTGTGAAATGAAAATATGATAATTGAGGTGGCGGTGGCCTTTACGTCAGTAGATCCCATAAATAAGTATGGCCTTTTCAGGAAGACTCAACAACGAGTTAAAAAGATCAATGATCATGGCACCCAAGCGTTACTGGAAACGGCCGTTCATTTCATCTGATTCGAAGACTCAATGTACCTCTCATTTTCAGAAAAATGAATTTAAAAAAATATCACATACTGTATCCTGAAATTTATAAAACTAGATAACTACAAACTGATATACATAAGTATATACCAATACAATATAATGGTGTTACTCAATATCACATACTGTATCCTGAAATTTATAAAACTAGATAACTACAAACTGATATACATAAGTATATACCAATACAATATAATGGTGTTACTCGTTGGGCACAAATGAATTTAACTTTGCTTTTTATCTCGAGTAAATTACCTAATAATAATGCGATACTTTGACACGCTTTTATTACAGGTACTTAGTTTTACTTGTATGTTTGAATGTAACCAACTCCTTTAGACTCGATTTTGACCCACTTTAATCGGAGAGATTTAATTCAAACATTGCAGACTTATAAAGAATCGGTGACAATACAATATTTTCATGAGTTTAAGCGTGTTTTTAATTGTTTTACATTAAGTATAATTAATTATTATTATTTACGTATGTTTCACTACATGCAATTTGATGACGTAAACAAACAAATAAAGTTCACAGGTGTTTGGAGTCACATTTAACAAAGCGACGATAAAAAGCAACGTTGGCACGTTCATTCATTCAGAGCCGACGGCAAGCCCACGCCACGCGACGCACCGCCCGCTACGTGCTACGACATACGCATTCTTTGACAGCTGATAAGCAGACAAACTGCCTTTACAGTGGGTTTACACTTACTCAATGAAATAACTGCTTAATCACCATACCCTTTTAAAGCATGCACGGCTGTATCAGGATTGTTGATGGCAGATACTTCGCAGTTTACTTTACTTATTTCTTAGTACGTTTGTTTAACACATTTCTCCGAAGATCTTTATTTTACAGATAAACAAATCTTCTTATTGAGAAAACATCAAAGCATTAATACCCAAATTGTACGAATGCCTGCCAAAGACCTTGACCCCAAGGTAAACTGTCTTGTATTACTGATAACCTCTTGAGAGCCTCGGCCTCGGTGTAACACAATAGCTGACAACTTTCAGGTAAAGGAGACCCCATTTAGGGGATTCCCCGTTAAAGCTCAACAATGATCAGTCATACGGAGATAAAAGGTCGTTTCCTTATTTTCATTGAGAGGAAATACAAGCAGTGTAGCGCACGAGTGCGGGCGGGGTCACTTAAAGTTAGTGCCGGCTCGTAAACGTATCGGGCGGCTACTGCTCGCCCCGCGGCGACCGCACTCGACACGCTGCCGCACGTCGCCGGCTCTGAATCGCACCCATTCACACAATATCATAGAATGGATATTCCTTGCAATTTTTCAATTATAAAAAAAAAACGCAAATCTAATTTTTATTCAAAATAATAAGTAAGTATTAAACAACCAGTATGGAAGAATTCTTTACATTTTATTTAAATTCGATTAATATCGGTGTACCTTGTATATATTATATAGGTAATTTATATGTTTTGTATTTTATTGTTTATGGAATAGGAAGACCAACGAACTATTTGTCTTTCTATATACAACTGTACTACTTACTCGTATATTCAATGCTCTTCAATCTAGGTAGAGCTTAGGTAGAGTTGTCAATTTTCTCACAGCACACATTACAACATTTGACGATTGAGGATTTAAATATCATAAGATTCAAATTAAATAAAATGTCTACTATCATCAGTCGACGAACAATCGAACCATAGAACAATACCATGAGAAATAAATCCTTCATCGGATTCGATATCTATTAGAAAAGTTTGCAAGGCGTATCCACATCAGGCTCCCTTGGGAAAGGCGGCGGCGGCGTTCCGACAACAGACAGCGGGTGTCAGCCGCCACGTGCTACCCAAGGCCACTCGCTTAGTGTCAAGGTCATTGCCACTCCAGCTCAGTACACGCGGCACCCACGCTTCTCCTGTCACCACAAATAGACCGACCCACTCAAAACAACCAATACATCGCTTAAAGAGGTCAGAAGACCAACGGCCTCTTGCTTGATGTGCTTGGACGAAACATGGGAACACCTTATCTGGCCTTCTTTACATATGTTCAGAATCTATTATACTGACGTACATATATGCACCGACTTGCACGACTCACATAAATTTCAAATATGAAGAAGCGTTTGATGACCCACTCCATTAATCTCAAATCGTATATTCTCATTGAATTCCTGCCACTTAGTTATAAGGTCGTCAAAATTGTGAATGTGTTGGATATAAAGTACTAAGTATGAAGATTCACATTCAGTTAACATACACAATATGTATTGACTTCTTCCTATAACATAAAAACAACATTACCTTTGCAAATTGGAGTCCGTAAAATGTCAATCCAAATAACTATTAACCATTATAAAATGTTTATTGCTTATAAATTCCAACAATAATGCCAAAAATTTAAAAATGCATTGCAATGAAACGGACTCAAACCTTGAGCTACTTAAACCTGAATGTATTGAAATATATTATAATCTCTCTTAGAAACGTCAAACGACCAATGTTTTAGAAAGTCTATTCTACCATAATGAGTGAGCCAGATCGTTGACTTTTGATTTTTATTTATCATTATATCATATCTAAATGATATGATAAATGATACATAAACTAAAAGTAAAGTATTTTATTAGATAAACCTCTTCTAATAAAAAATATACTCGTTTAAAATTTTGCAGACAATAAAGCGAGGGCACCGATAAGGGGATGGACGGGTCAATTGATTGCAATGCGTATGCTTTGAACACAAACAATTATGGCATGTCTGGGTATGCCACCCTTGTTGTCTGGCGTAGGGATTTCCTGTAATATCATTATTATAAGTGCATTTTATGCGGTATATAGTCAATGATCGCAATATTAATGCAATTTATACTTACATATGGTCACTTCTGTGTTATTATAATCGAAAATACATAAAGCAATTCAAGTTAAAAGTATGTTTAATATTTCATGAAATGCTTTAACCGAGTAAACGATATACGTTCACTATATTAACTGGATATAAATATAATGTAAGTAATCAGTTACGCAATTTCCTAATCCAACGTAATGAATGACATCAAATTAAGCTCTAAGCTTAACAGAAAACATTACTGGAAGTTTAATTTGCGATTAAGGCGAGTATAGAATGCGGGGTGAGCGGTGGCGTGGAGGCTTCGGAGTGCATGCGGGGCTCGGGGCGTGGGGGGTGCGGGGTGCGGAGCGGGCGTGCCGCGGGCCGCCACTTCTCTGTACTCGAGGAGCCCTGGTACACCTCGGTTTCCGGCGGTTGCTCCCTCGCGAATTCGCAAGTGTCCCGCCGCATCGGGTTCCGTGCAACCCGTATTGGCCACGTGCTCGTCGCTTGCCTGTTGACGGTTACACCTCGCCTTACGCACCTTTTCCATTGATAATACATAATTACAACGGATTACACTTCGATGCCGGCTTCCTTGACTACCGCCATAAAAGTTGTTACAGTGATCTGCTACTTCATTTTATCTCATTCATTATTCTAATAAAAGTATTAATTACCACTAATTTCATAGCTACAATTAGTTCTATATTTATGTTATTACTTTTAATACACTTTACTTCAATTTAAAGTTTGTAAATTAGTTAATATAAAGTAAATGGACCGTAGCACAATAATTTCAGTGTCCCATACTGTTAATAGCACAGTATGGAACCTATTCAAACGTCTGGGGATGATCGTGAACACACGTACAAAATATACAATATGTATAAGGTAAGTCTCCAATCTCCATAGCCTTTTAAGCTCTTCATACGGTGTAATATGAAATATGAGAAAAAAAACAAAATTATATCATTCGAATAATTTAAGAAAGCTTAATATTCTTCATCACGGTTTTCTATCTATTTTTCAGCTGTATTTTAGACTTAATATTACTGCTTAACGCTGCTTTTATGAGCGACAAATTAAACATCATAGAGCCATCTATGATGTTTTAGTACGATGTATCGCACTAAAAACACTTCTGAATCCTACAACTAAATTCCCTTATGATGAAGTAAATAAATAATTCTAAACCTGATCTCCTGTACAACTAATACAAGATCCGGTTATATATATAAACATTGCGATAACAGAAATCTAATTTGCTTGTATATTTTTGTTCAAAGTGACAATAAAACACCGAAATATCTCATTTTTTTCCAAAACACTAGTAAGTAAGTACATATTCAGATATCGCTTTTCTGTAGCAGAAGATTTTTATCAGTTACTAGCCGCTTGTCCCGTGTTCACCCGTCTGAATCTAGAGCATAAAAATAAAATAATATGTATAAGATTTTTGTTAAGTCGTTTCAGTATAAACAAATAACCAAGAAATGTCTTGTTTTTTTATTATATATTAAATTAAGACATTTTATATGATAAATTATTATTATTACCTAATTGTTCCATACTTACACATTAATATGTATCTATAATGTTATATTATTTTAAACATTTCGCCACTGTGCAATAAATGACATAATATATCGAAGCTAGTGAAGAGTCCTTGTTTATAAATGTTATATAACACATATACTTTTAGGATATTTATTTCATATAATATGTAAAAATATTAATTGGGCAAGGCGGAGCAAGAATACCCCTCGGTATTTTCAGCGTGTACCTAACTATGGAGCTACGACATACTATACATGGTGGTAACTTGGTAAGTTCTTCACGAACAAAATAATTTCCAAAACGTTTTTAACGCGAGGAAGAATTAATTAATTTCCAGAAGGAATTAATAAGAAAGTTAAGAAATAAAGAATTTATTGATATGACTAAAATTCTTAATCACTTTATAATATGTTCTTAATTAAAAAGAAACGAATGCATCTAAAAATTATAATTGTAGAAAACATAGAACTTGACGGTTAATGACACGGTTGTTTGTAGCCTGTAAAATACAAGAGCGATCTAAAAATTGGCACAATTTTTGTTTGCTAATGATTATAAAGTTACCTAAGTAAAATATTTAAAGAAAAAATACATTTATATAAGAAATATAATTCAATGAAAGCTCCTAGACAATATATAAATAGGAAATTCTACTGGCATTAAACTTACATTTTTAACCCTAAATAAAGTATTGTATTGTATATCCCTATTAATTGATATTATACATGCAAAAGTTTCTGTCCGCCGGTCTGTCTCTACGTCGCATTTATATAACATTTTGAAGAAATTTGGTACAGAGATAAAAGTTGAGACCCGAGAAAAGACATAGGATAGATTTTATCCCGGAAATCCCACGGTAACGCTAACTATGTTTTCTTTAACCTATGCGGGTGGAAAGCTAGTATTATATAAAAAATGTTCATCAGATGAAAGCTGACTATTTTCGCTACCATTGTGTCTAAGTAATTCCACTAATCATTGCTGAGGGCCAACTACCAACCTAGTTTTACCGTTTTGGAAAACATAATATAATTATTCATGTTAAACTAAATATAACCACTTACCTATTTACGTGGGCGGTTAGAATATAAATAGATAACACAACCGATAATAACTCGTAATTGGTTGTGTCTAAAGTCACATTACAAACATTGCTACTATTTATTTTATTCAATTGTCGATCAATTACTGACCTTATATCTCGGCTTAAAGAAATCCGTAAACAGAATAGTATAACTGTAAATTTATGTAATACTAGCTTTCAACCCGCGGCTTCGCCCGGGCCCGCGCAGTCAAAAAAAACCCGCATAGTTTCCGTTCCCGTGGGATTTGCGGGATAAAACCTATTAAAAAGTAGCCGGGTATCAAAATATCTCTATACCAAATTTCATGCAAATTGGTTCAGTAGTATAGGCGTGATTGAGTAATAGAAATACAGATAGAGTTACTTTCGCATTTATAATATTAGAATGTATTATGTAGTTAGATATAAGTAACATATTATGTAAACAGTAAAATTGAATTGTAATATTGACAATTTTAAAAGAGCAACAATGGAGTTTCTTGTCGGTTCTTCTCCATAGATACTGCTTTCCGAATCGGTGGTAAGTGTTAAAAATATGTACCTAATGTCGATTCGAAAGTGCTTCTAAAATAAGTCTAATTGAATAAATAAATGTTTGAGTTTGAGTTTGAATCCGTAGACTGTCGCGTTGGAACTCGGTTATCAACGTTTATAATTTATCAATATAACTAAAAACTATGATAATTATGATATTATGATTAATGATATATATTTTTATTAATCTATTGGTATTTCTCATTAATTAGGATCCGAACCATCAAATGGAAAAATGATCTACCCGTCCGTCAAGGTCCTTTTTCACAGGAGCGCGTGGAGCTATCAAACTGAAATGCGTATATATTATTGAATACTTAGGTCTAAGTACCGTTCCTTGAAGCTGTGAAAAAAATCAAAATTATACGTCAATATAAACATCTTAATATATATAAATCTCGTGTCACAATGTTTGTCCTCAATGGACTCCTAAACCACTTAACGCGAGGTATTTCAACGCGAGGCAAGATTTTAGGATGTGAAGTGTGGGGGGCCGTTCGCGTGACTCGCGCTCCTCGCGCTCCTCGCGTCGTTTGTTTTTCGTAACGTGCGCTATGCCACAGTGTAAAATATATCAAAAGTAAATTGTGATCAATTTTTATTATGTAAGCAATGTAAAAGTGTTTGTGTCAGATTGTAAATATAAAAGTAAATAAAGTAAGCATTTACAACTTTATAAACTGAGATAAGTAGGTACTAGGAATTTATTAATTAGCACAACATAAAGGAAGTACTTGGTGTAACTAATAAATATTACTTGCTGCTACCAGTAGAAGCTTAGAGTATTATAATATTAGAATAGTATAGAGCGCGTGTATTGCACAAATTGCTTAGTGCGCATCGAAGGCAGATGAGCTATAGATACTATATAAATGTGTGTGTGACAAATAGGGATGGGTAGGTATCAATTGCGTGTTGAGCTATCGATAAGTTATGTAAATAAATATGTAACATAAGAAAATATATTGTTCAATATGTTATTAAAGAAGAAATGTATGAAGAAAGTATAAATATATGTAATTTTAAATAATAATGTAAAGTCTTCTATTAATTATAAGTAGTTTAAAAAAAATGTATAATTGAAATATCTGAAAAAACGTGTGGACTTCTTAACTATTAAAATTAAGAAAATAAAAGATCGGGTTTAGTACTATTTTTTAATAATAAATCAAATAATAATAGTATTTAATGTTAAATAAAAATAAGAATTAATTAATAATTTAAAATGAAATAATAAACAATATAAATATATATCAATTCTATACCTACCAAAACCTTCAAAAATCAATTTAGCAGTTAAAATATAATATCGTAACATTACATACTTTACATTTACACTATAATACATTCGCATTCATAATATTAGAAAGTGTATGATACAAAACACAACACAAAATTATTTTTAATATATTTTTAAAAGAGTTTTAATATTAAAGTCAAATATTAATATGTTAAAATATAGTTTTTCTTGTAAACTATCGAGTACAGCGTTGGTCAAGTCACATCACTACGATCACGTGGCGGCAGTAAGGTGTGCGAAGGGTGCGCGAGCGAGCCTGCGCGTGTCCGCCTCCCACTTCCCCTTGTATTTATTATCTAATATCTATTTATTTAATCAGGCATAGTATGGTGCTGAAACGAGACATAGAAGGAGCAAACAGAATGGAAGCAACCTTATAACTCAATAAATAAAGTACATTTTTAAATGTAGTTCCGTTTATAGTAAAAGCCGCTTTGCGTGTTTTATTGTTTCGTCTTTCACATTCGTTACAAAAATTGTGATCGAGTAACGTCTACTGCACTCTTCCTAGTTTATAATGTCAACTAAAAAAAATGAGACACGAAAAAAATCTCAATCGTCACCTAGGAACGTATAACGTAGAACCTATAATCCCATATAATAATTACGGTTTCTGTATTCGAGGCATATATTTTATGGAACATATACCCCGCCAATAAGGAACTTTTACTGTAGTGATTAATAATTATTATAAGTCAATAATCATTATTATTTGACTATTATCAATTATTTTTTAACTAATAATCATTATTGTTTTTTTCCTTAAAATAAACAACTGTAATTAATAATAATACCCCAAAATTATGCAAATAATACACCAATTACGTAATAATAATCCATACTAATATTATAAATGCGAACGTAACTCTGTCTGTCTGTCTGTTACTCAATCACGCCTAAACTACTGAACCAATTTGCATGAAATTTGGTATAGAGATATTTTGATACCCGAAAAAGGGCATAGGCTACCTTTTATTGCGAAATATGTACCACGGGCGAAGCCGGGGCGGACCACTAGTATTATATATATAAAACAAATTATTATAAACTAAACTCTTATTTCACAGTAACGCAGCTTTTATCGTTTTGAAATAAAAGCATACGAGGTGAAACTTTATGACCAACTGATATTTTTATTCTGTGTCATCAAGTAACTACGTTTTTATCATATTACTCAATTTACATACCGTTTCTTATAGTTTACTCTTTTTTTTGATACTGACACTGCTTTCTTCCGAATTTTGTTTGTTTTGTTACCCATTTTCAATAATTTATCGTTACTCAAAACGTAAAATCGAGCGGAGATAATTTGACACAGGTCCTACGTTAGCAAGCGCCTGATCAGGACTGGCGGGGTAGCGGGCAGCGCGGTTTGTAAAGAAAACGCTGGGCAACGTTAAGTTCTGAGATATAATATGTATTTAATAATTACAGGGCTTCAGTAGAAAACCAAAATTTAGCACGTTTTCTGCAGTACATCAAAATACATATCCTTATATAAAAATTATTTCCAAAATCAGAAATTTCATTAATAAATAATTCGTTTTCGATCTTTATTTTAGCCTATTTTTATGATTTTATATGATCGACCAAAATACACGTGGTTGTGTAACAAATTAGCACACTTTTTAGGAAATATCTTGAAGTGTATTGATTATTTTTTCTAGAAGCGTCATATAATTGCAAATACATGAAAAATTTGATCTTGCAAACCAATTTTACTCCGCTTCGCTGAAAGGACTCCCCTTAACCGATTATAATAAAATTCGCACACCATGTGCAGTTCGATCCAACTTGAGAGATAGGTTAATTTAAATCTCAAATCGTTTTAGAGAAAGCGGGCGAAGCCGCGGGCAGTAAGCTAGTATAAAATAATATAATATAAATAAAGCAATCAAAAGATACAGCAAATTTTCGACATTCGCAAGGGGATCAAACCCTTGAACAAACAGTTAAATTTACAGTTACAAAAATCTAAATATAAACAAAACAGATTTTTACGAAACCCTCGGTGCGTAAGTTCGGCACTTTTTTTAATAAGTCACCGTTTGACATAACACTAGGTTGTTTGAAAAAAAATAATTAGATATTATAGTTTAATAATGTAATAAGTATATTAATTTAATAAGTATAATAATGTACCTAAGCAGCAGCTAGAGCTGAAGGGCGAGTTTGTACACCTTTTGTAAAATTAAATTGAATAATCGATATTTTTTAAATTGTAATCTTCTCTTAGCGCAGTTATTAAATAAGATTTTTTCTTTAATAATCTGGCTTTCAACTCATTGCATAAGTAATTTAATGGGAATGTAATTAATGCTGAAAATACAACACAAATTATATCGGAATTTCGGAAGTTAGATTAAACTTAATAAGAAAAATTAGCGAAATATGAAATTTGAGTTACATCTTTGTTTATAAAGAACTACATAATGTACATTGTACAAATGGACTTCTTGAAATTATGGTTTAATATTATAATAGCAAACAGGTAGAAAAAGTAGTTAATATTTGGAATCTTACCGCCGGAAAGAGAAGCAAAGAGTTTATTTTTCTGTATTTTGGAAATGTTGGATATCTTAAAATCGACGAACTTTTCTTAACACAAAATTAATTTTTCAAAACTGCCACTATGTGCTCTACCTGTAATTAACATGTTGTTATCTATTCATTACACCACACCTTCTAAGTTCTACATATTATATTATATTAGCTGCGCTCCGCGGTTTCACCCTCGTGGCTCCGCTCCTGTTGGTCTTAGCTTGATGATATGAGGATTGAGGATAGTTCTTCTTCTTATATTTTGTGTTATATTCTGTTTATATTTTGTGAGGTTCTAAAAACTAGCCAAGTCAAATTACGAGGTTCAATAGGTCATTAGTTGTTTGCTTTGTGAAAATAATTATATAATTTAAAAAAAAAAAATCATATTTTAGAATAAACGTTGTTCTCTAAGGGAAAATAAAATAATTGAGTTTTCAGTTCACCTAAAAACTTAATAGATCTTTGTAAATAAATTTCTGGACTGTCTACAGAACTTGGCACACATTTAGATCTCATTTCTTTTTTGGCAAATTAAGTCAACAATTGAACTCGGGTCCAATTTTTTCATTTATATTTTTGGTGGGATTTACATCATATTTCCTACGAGAAAAGAAATAATCACCAGTACCACAAAAGAGCACTCCAAAAAACAGAGGACAACAGAGAGGAAACACGTTCAATTGCAAAATACACTGATCGACAATTGTGTTGAATGTGACATCAACATCATTACCATTATAAGATTCAATTTTGGAAAATTATTTCTCTTTTGTCTTTTTTAAATGACAAAGCAAAGGATCTGAGGGATCACATTATGATGTTGAGAAAATTAAAAAAAAAACCTTTAATATGGAGCACCACGTCGCGTCGAGTAGACATTATAAAATAAGTATAAAATATGCTTGAAATCTACTAATTTTTAATTAGTCTATTTATTCTAGTAATTTTTATACTACTAGGTGTCGGGAAATTATGTGATATTTATTTTTAAAATTTCTAGCGAGCGAGCTCTATGTTTTCACATAAAAATTATGTCTCTTAAAATCACCAGCGTTTAAATACAGGATTTTTGATAGCTTCGATTTTCAAGCAATTCAAAAACAAAAAAAAAATAGGTAGGTACCTATTTAATAAAGAAAAATCGTTAAATAATATTCTCTGTTCATACATATTTCAATGTAGAGTCAAAAATTGGTACATCATTTTTATTTTTTATCTTACCTTAAAGTGTAAGATGACTAGAATCAAAATCAATAAATGGTTTATTTTAGTAGAAACTACTATCATATTATATTATCTGTATCTGTGGTAGAAACCAAGGTCACCAAAACCAGCGATTCAAAGTTAAATGGACAATACAAACTTTGTACACACTTTGGATGATTTTTTAAACCTTCTTATTACTGTTAAGTATTGATTACGTTTACTTCGTTTTTACGAAGTAAACGTAATCAACGTGACGACGCGGTTGGCGCAGTGGTAAAGTAACTGCCTACTGAGCCGACGCGCGACGGTCCCGGGTTCGATCCCCGGTCAGGGCAAATATTTGTGTGATGAACTCAATTATTTGTTCTTGGGTCTGGGTGTTATTATCTATATATGTATTTATTAAATATTATATTTATCGTCGCCTAGTACCCACAACACAAGCCTTAATTGAGCTTACTGTGGGACTAGGTCGATTTGTGTAATAATGTCCTATAATATTTATTTATTTATTTATTTATTTATTTTAAGAATAATTTGACAAATGAAGTTATTGAAAAACTCTACATATGTAATACAACATTTCCGATGATACCTAATTAAAAAAAAATATTTTTGTACCAAAAATTATACAGAACCAGACTGAGTACAGCTTACCACCAATAATAACGTATAATGAAAACTATAAAAATTAAACATTGGAATTTATACGAAAATAGCTTGTAATGAGCTATCTGCTATATACCTACATAATAGTATTGTGATGAGATGTACACGTGTGATGTAACATTCAAATTGATTATCTTCTATATATTATGTTATCATAAAATTATTTATAATATTTTACTGAAATAAAATTCAGACAACTAAATTTAACTTAGATCATTATGATTGAAATAACTTTTGGAGCCGCTAATGTAGAGTCTATTCCAAGTCATATTTATTTCAACAGACCTATGTATTATAAATAATAAAAAGTAATATACATTCTCAAGTACATAATGATGCAGTCTCGAAGTAATAATAGATGTATTGTCCTTGTATAATAGAAAAACTTGCCTCCAAATGCCTTAAAAATGTTAGAGTTTTTATTTGTTCTTATACGAGCAAAACGTTTTGTTCTTATATGAGATTTATAGCTGTTTGGTCCATTAGATACATATATTCAAAAGAAGTAAAATTGTTTGTCAGGTTATTTTTTAACCGTACAATTTACAGAGGCAAGTTTAAAGTGCTTCGAAAACGTTATGAAGACTATATTAGCGCCATCGGCATATGACGGCGGGCACGGGTACTACAGCGGGTGGCTCAAGATTACGCGCGGAGCGACGCGGCCAGCGCCCCACCGCAGCTCGCGGTCTGAACGCCACGCAGTCTTCCCGCGCGGTTCGCACGTGTGTCTAGCGCATCACACATAACTCCGTAAATGTTTTCCGCTGATTTCGATAATATTTCAAGAAAAGTAAATATTGCCCAATGTCATTTTGTGAACCTACATTTGATGTGAACTCGAACTATACAATGAACTGTGTACTGTGGAATTAAAGTGCTCTATCAATTAAAATTGGAATTATTTCAATTTTACTTCCTCAATTTTTTTATCAAATCTTAATGAAGCCGGACTACCTACGTAAATAATTGGATTTAAGCGTTCTTTATGAATGAAGTAAGTATACGTGGCGGTTGTATATGCATTCTATTATACTTAATACGTTCTAGTATTGTGTTATCGCAATAATTTAATAATATGTATTAACCATTCCATGTAATTGTACGTCACTTTCATTATCATTAACATATAATGTATGAACATTTAATATATGTAATATATTCTATTAAAAAAAAATGAAGTCTGCAGATGTGAAATATTTAAGTACCTACGTTATTTGAATCTTTGCATGCTTAAATACATATATACAATATACATGCTTATACTTTATTATGTCGCTTTATTATTATATTTCTCATATCTTCAAATATATAAATATTAGAAATACTGCTAATTAAATACAAAATAGGTATGATAAAATATTATCAGAGTAGGCACAAACTGGGACAGAGATACCCTGTGATATAAAGATAAGAATTTATATAATACTATGATATATTTATGAGTTTCATTATGAATAAGTATCTTCTAACTTACTATGCGTCCATAAAATATTTTATTTTTATTTTTGCCCCGCTTTACCCCTATTATGCGGGGCTCTACGGGGCCCAAATTTCTCTATCTTTAAATATAATCCACTATTGTTATTGCTAATTTCAAACACGAGTTATTGCTAATTTCAATAATTATACAAAGAAAATCTCATTCACATATTCATAATATTATTATAAAGGATTTTTTTCAAAACTCTATTTTCTATTTTATAAAAATTACATACAAATTTATGGTCTACAATACACACTAACTTCAGTTTGTTTTGGTATATTCTATTTCTATAACAATCTAAATTCAAAGAAATACCTAAATAAACAATCATAACCAATAGCTCTACAAAAATATAAAGAAAAAAAGTAAACAAAGCGCTGGGTCGACTTTGACTCTACATTTTTTATACGTGATCTGAAACATTCACCTGCTCGTATTTTTTATGTTCTATTTGAATTCACCCTCAAATTTGTAGACAAGCTATGTTGAGAAATGCATTCCAATTGTATTAACATCAATTGATTTAACGCTATTTTAGTGGGAAGAATTAAATGGGGTCATTGACCGTTACAATTATGTTCTAAATAGCTGACACAACTCTACATCGATAGTAGATATTATGTGAGAGTACTTACTTTTATAGGCTTATTAAATCCGAAAGTTTTAATATCCTTCTTTGTATGTATATTTACGTAATCAAATATTATTTTACCTAATTGTTATATTTATTATAGTTCAATTACCTACATGTTTTCCGAATTGAAAGTCATGCGTGGATTTTTTTAACAACAAGTAGGTAAGCGTTTAAAAATGTAATATAGGTACCGACTATAAAAGAAAGGAATACTTTAATGAATTGTTTTAAATCTCGTACCTACCTAATATCTGTATTCTGTATGTGTAAGTCTATTTCTTATGTATTTACAATATTTATGCGTCGTATTTACCTACCTAATTCAGAAAATCCAAAATGTCCAATATGTTTACTTTACTTTTTAATATAAGTAATATAAAGTCACTTTTCGATGTTTATTAAAGCTACCTACTTTTTAAAACTTTCTACTTTCCACGCTCTAAAAACATATTAGAAACACAATCATTATGGATGCTTCGTTATAATAATAATTTTTTAATTAAAATAGATCGGTAAACGATGAATGTAAAACAATTATAATGATTTAAAATACACTGATATTAGTTAAATTAATGGTTTAGTCTAAATATTTACTAATACAGTTTAAAATTTATAAAAAAAACATATAAAAATGTATCAAATGCAAATCCTAAATTTCGAGTAGGCACCTAAGCATGAATGTTTCGGCTCGATCGAAATAGTTTATTGCAAAATCGTATATCATATATAGCAATTAACGTGTCCTTTCACTTACTCGATAGTGGTATGTAATGTTCAGATCCATTGGGTCCGCAGCAGCCGGTGTGCCACAAACCGGTCTGAGGAGAATGAGACCAACTTGCCGTCAAACCAGTACACGCTACACAATACTGATCAATTGATTTTTGAAACTTCGATAATTTTAATTGTTGCCACGTGGAAGTGGAATTAACATTATTGCCATACTTATAATATAACTTATTGCGATTTAATTATGTATATACAACTAATGTTGTTTAAAAAAATCATACATTTCATCAATCATACAATCGTTGTATTTACATATTTATTTATCATAATTCATAAGCCCATAATAACGATACAATATTTTTAAATGCAATATAAAAGATCAATGAATATCATTATTCAAATAAAGAATTAATAAGCTATCATAATATTATAATGAACTATCTACTTGTATTATAGGTAGTGTTTTGCGGAAATACTCGACATGGATATAAGTCCAAAATATTAAATAAAGTTAATAATATAGTTTTATAAATAGATAAATGAGAAATATTTCTCTGAAGTACAGTCTGATCTTTTAAAAATTACCCTATATAATTACAATATTATCCATAATATAGCGCTTGTTACCAATATTGAAAAGTTTATTGATTCATTTCATGAAACCTCTAGAAAGATAATACGTACGATGATGTAAAGCGACTTTAGTTTACTTTGTAATCTATTATAAACCTTTATAATATAATGCATTATGTTATGTACACTTAATTATTTTAAGTGCCTTGGTTGTAGATCGACTATTATTTTAGGCCTTCAATTTAAATAGATAAATCGTTTTTGCTATAACACATAATTGCTGAATAATTTTATAAAATTGATCTTAAGTATCACGTCGAAAGTTAACGATGTTGTTGCGCAGTAATCACAGTTAGTTTGATGTTGGTTTGTAAACTAGCAACTGACTAGGAACGAAGGTCAGGAACGAAGAAAAGCTATTTTCTTGATAGATATTTTAATTGTAGATCAAATTTTAATATAGGACATAGTTCAACTAGTGATGTGCCGGGTCGTTAAATGTATATCCGCGGACATTTAGTTTCAATAGACACAAGTTAAAAACGGATAGTGGATACAGATCTTTATTTTCTCAATGCACAAATACCGAAATAGTTTTTAAGCTATTGCATAGCTTCTATCGCGGGCTTTGAGCGCGGGGACCGAATCCAGAAATTCCGTAACGAAAAAACCTCACGCTCCCCACTCCGACGTGCACGGAGGTGTGGCTTAAAGGCATGCTATGCAATAGCTTTACCGCGGCAGTCCCCGAGTGCCACACGTCTTTTTTTTACAATTTTTGTCTGTCTGTCTGTTGGTTCCGGCTAATCTTTGGTACGGCTGGACCGATATTGACCGGACTTTCACTGACAATTGACATATAGCATATAGCTGATGTTATAAGGA